>NC_081204.1:20540032-21177532 GCF_902713425.1 Acipenser ruthenus
ACGCATTCTAGATATATCAATCCATCCTTCACTCTACCTCTCTCAGGTATATTGATCCATCCTTCACTCTGCCTCTCTCAGGTATATCGATCCATCCTTCACTCTGCCTCTCTCAGGTATATCGATCCATCCTTCACTCTACCTCTCTCAGGTATATCGATCCATCCTTCACTCTGCCTCTCTTCGATGTTTGCTGGAGAGGCCAATACCTCTTCACCTCCCCTTCGTGGTCGCTGCTTCCCAGTGAGCCCCTTCCTGGCTGCGGAATTCCATTCTGTTCTACGACAACCAAGCCAAGGTTAATGTCATCAACAAAAGACTGTCTTCTTCTCTCTCATCATGCAACTCCTGCGCTGTCGCGTTTGAATTTCATTATTGTCATCCTTTCATCATTCAGCCCACAATCTCCCAAGTGTTAACAATAATGCTGCTTTCGCCTCAAAGGCTGTTTTACCTGATCCATCTGCTTCTCTGATTATTTCTCCGACATGCGCCTCCAAGTCATTATGACATCAAACAACTCCTATCACTCAACACTGGTTTCCCCCACTAGCTGTACCAGCTGCTTCAGCCCCGCCCGTCACGTCTGCTTCAGCCCCGCCCATCACTTCTGCTTCAGCCACGCCCATCACTTCTGCTTCAGCCACGCCCATCACTTCTGCTTCAGCCACGCCCATCACTTCTGCTTCAGCCCCGCCCATCACTTCTGCTTCAGCCCCGCCCATCACGTCAGCCCCGCCCGTCACGTCAGCCCCGCCCGTAACGTCTGCTTCAGCCCCGCCCGTAACGTCTGCTTCAGCCCCGCCCGTAACGTCTGCTTCAGTCACGCCCATCACTTCTGCTTCAGCCCCGCCCATCACTTCTGCTGTTTACCCATTGCACCCGCCTCTGCTGTCACTCTCTCTCTCTCCACTGCTACAGTGCAACATTATTGAAGGCTCCCTGGTTCAGATGCTGGTTCCTTCAGCTCATTTGTTCACCTGTCTATTCCTCAGTTCAGTGATCTGTTATTCAATTAAAATTCATCCCTGTGAAATCTCCTCGTCTTCACCCAATACTACACAGTCTCTGCCCTCGCTCCTTCAAGCCTCTCCTCTGCCTTCACCACCTTCAACCGGATTTCCCCTTCAGCCAGGACTGCATTCTGCATTACTTGTCCATGCAAAAGACAATCTATTCCTTCTGTAGAGGTATAGCAACCTCAGCAGCCAAAGTCAATGTCAACCAGCACCTCCTTAAAACAAACATGGCACTGGTCTTCCACCGCAGTGGAGTCATTCATATTTATTTTGCCCAACATAGTATTAATAACATGCCGAGAGTGGAGGCCATCTCTCCGCCAGGACCACCAGAGGTTCACTCTCACAGGGTTTTTTTCCTCTATACTGAGTGGTGAGATTAGTCTTTATTCCCCATCAGAGTAATACAAAGAATGAATTAACCTGTATTTCTTTTCTATTTCTTTTCCTTTGCATAAGTGGATCAGTAACATTGAGCTGTGGGTCCTCTTTCGGGGGCAAGTGAAGATCACACCAACAGAGGCCTGGCTGCACCGGCCTTCTCTATTATTATTATTATTTGTTTATTTAGCAGACGCCTTTGTCCAAGGCAACTTACAGAGACTAGGGTGTGTGAACTATGCATCAGCTGCAGTGTCACTTACAATTACGTCTCACCCGAAAGACGGAGCACAAGGAGGTTAAGTGACTGGCTCAGGGTCACACAATGAGTCAGTGGCTGTGGTGCGATCTGAACCGGGGACCTCCTGGTTATAAGCCCTTTTCTTTAACCACTGGACCACACTGCCTCTACAAGGATGGTTCTTCATGAGCCATCTTTAATTTTCTTTTTTCCCCTGCTCACTATCCTTTTTCACCTGTGGCATTCTCCCTCTCTGGGAAGCAAAGCTTGTTCCCAGCCTTGGAGCCCAACCACGCGGTCTCGACTCCTGGGAGGTGGGTCTCTGAGAGCTGGGGGGAGACCCCTGGCACCCTCTGCATGTTTATTTCTTTTTCTCTTTCCAGCGTTACAGTGAAGCTCACTACGTGGCTTCGACTCCTGGGAGGTGCCTCTCAGCGAGAAAGGGGGAGACCTTGTCCTCTCTCACCTCCACGAGGGTGTCTCTCTGCGAGCCAGGGGGAGACCCTGTCCTCTTTTCTAGTCACAAGCACGTTCCTCCCATTTCAACTCTTCCTTCGTGCTGCCCTTGGTCTTTCTTCTGTTTACACTCCAGTTTGTGTATACGCGCCCATGTGCTGTACCGTCACTGGTACCGTCACGTGATAGTTTCTGCTCTATCCCGCCCTAGGTGCTTCCATTGCTTGTACCCTGTAATTACATTTGCGATGATAACAAAAGCCTGTCAATATGCTTTTATTTTCACAGCAGCACTCAGTTGGGTGCGCTTAAGATGGTCAAATATTATAATTATGAGAAATCATGAGAAATCAACCATTGTTAATATTCAGTGTTACAGATGTCAACCCATGCAAAGAACATGCAATGCAACATACGACAAGTTAAAATAACAACGTTTTTTAAATGTTTAATTGTACAATCCTTGTTTATGAGATTTATAATAAGGTAACAAGATGTGTGTAGGGTGTCTTTATTATAAGAGATATCTTTTCATGCTGTATAAGATGACATATCTTCTAGGTAGTGTGCCTTATTTCCGTTTTGTATCTTTAAAAAACATTTCCCGGGAATTTTTCGCAGTTTATTTTACAAATATTAAAATAGGGATAAAATCGGTATAAAAGATTCTCAGTATGGACACTTTACATGTGGAATATGATGTGTAGCAGTTCTGGTTTCTGATTCAGTATAATGTCCCTGGCATGTATGATGAAGCAGAATCTGTGCGAGTCAAGGCCACATTTTCCCAAGTTAGCTGGTACTTTGCGAACGTTTGGGCAATCGCTGTGCTGACGGAAATAGCATCTGCAGAAGGTATGAACATGACATGAAAATTGACAGACCTGGACGGTCCAAGCCATCGGGAGACACGTCAAAAATCACATTGGACATTTCCATCAATGCGTTCCATAAGTTTACCAACTAAAGCATCATCATTTTCTGTCACATATTTACGATTAAGGTTGTCGTCGTTAGCTGATGGACAGTACTGCCGCACAAAGTCACCAATACACACCTCTGCAATAAACAGTGGCTATCCAGCAAAGCACAGCGCTCTGACAAACTCATTAACACAGGATTAAATGGATTGCTAGTCTCTCACTTCATTGTCTTGTTTTAGTTTTATGTTTTGCTTACTTTCAGTATGTTTTATTCTGTCAGTGTGAACATGTACCTCAATGCAGCAGTATTTGCAGCGCTATGCATCCTCTGCCTCATCAGGCCCACTTCTGCTATTTGGCTTTTTGTATACTTCTAAACATTTGTTTTCTTTTGAATATTTATAAACTGATTTACGTTTTCTCCCCATTTCTCATCCACTCAAAATATTATTTCAAATTAGTTTTTGATCAAGCGTGTTACTACGCCCAGCGCTTGCCACAATAATCAGAATTTGATTGATCAACAGAATCAGATGATAATGTGTTTATGAACAGAAAAGGAATGTGCAACTGTCACAAAGACGGCTGTAGTGGGTGACACGTCAGACCAGAAAGGAATACACAGACAGACGGTGGTGATGAGTAATGCTGAGTGCAATGGTGGCACTCAGCGTTTATTAACAAAGTAAAAGGTTTAAACAGAACACAAAACAGGACACGGCACTTTACGGCAAAATAAAACAGACAAACAAAACGCACTAACACTTAACAAACGGTGCACGGAGAGACAAACAATCACGGTGAGTACAACACTTATATTTACGTTCTTATTTATTTTAACTCCTCTCTCTCTCTCCCGTTCTCCACTCTCGAACACCCAACCCCGAATGAGTGCTACGTGTCTCTATATATACATTGTTGTGCTGGGATTCAATTACTAATTAATTATTCACTTGAATCCCAGCACGTGAATTCATTACGTGCAACCCTGTGCTCACATATTATTACATATTTTAAATGCACGTGAAGTGATGTGCAATCCCGTGCCTAAATATAATTATACAATTTAAATACCACGTGAAACACAGACCTGTTTATATCCCGTGTACCAATCTCTATACACCAACATTAACACACGCAACATACAGCACATAACACAGAAATGTACACAGGGGCGGGGCACATTGCCACAGCAACGTTTGAACTTTATTGATCCTCTGACGTCTAAACGTACCTGCTGTATACCAGGATGCAATGTAAGGCTGCTTGTTACAATGTCAGAGTGAGAATAAAACAGCATTTTAATCAGAAAGTGTGTATTTCCTAGAAAATAGTAGCAGGAAAATATTGATAGTAGACAAACAATCAGCTATAAATCAGTAAAAACCGAGGTTCAGTTAAAAAAATCCTGCAACTACTCTAGGACAGGGAGCATCTTTTTCTGTGAGTAATGTGGACACAGGTAGAAGTGAACAGACGATTGTTTGGTTTCTCTTTGTGTTGTGAAGTACAGCAGGTGAAACATGCGCTGTGATTGGCTGAAAGATTCTCAGCAGTCTATAATTATGTATTATGTAGGAAAAATGATTTAATGATTTTATAATATGTGGCACGTAATAGGACAGTGATTTATAATGTGCACGATGGAACAATATCATATAATGTTTGACTGTTAGGATGATTGGGAAATATGTAATCCTTCATCCAATTTCCTGTCTCCTTCCAGTCTATTCTTGGAACATGTATCACATAAAATACTATTTTCTCGACACTTAAGTGTCTAGTGTTATGCTGGGGCTATATGAGCGCCAAAGCACCCCTGCCTACAGCATCACAAGATGCACATGATATAAGAAACAGCATACTTCCAAAACCTTTCACAATGAAGACATTGAGAAAGACTTCTACTTGAATCCATTACGCACGTAGTGTTTCTAAGAAAACAGCACTATGCTTATTTGTGTTTATTTGTAATGCAACTCAAATGGCTGTTTAGTTTGTATGTTGTGATTTTAACAGAAAGAGATGAGATTCTGGAATCAATAAACTACTAACAACCAAACGAGCAAGATGAGCCGAATGGCCTCCTCTCGTTTGTAAACTTACTCTCATACTATTCTCATACAGAGTGCTCCTGTCACAGAAGCAACCCTGGGAGATATATGGAAATAGATCAGGGCTACATGGCTGAGCAGAGTGTGGGAGTGCTAGCTGACTGCCAGCCCCCTGGCAAAGCTGACAATGAGGTGGGGAAGAGGAGACAAGCTCAAAGCACGGCACAGAGGTAGGGTTAAACTTACCCAGCTTGAATACTAGTTGTAGCTGAGGGAAACGGCTTGAGGCTTGACGTGGGAGATACCTCCTTCTTCTTAATTAGTCATTTTAGCAGACACTTTTATCCAAAGCAACTTACAGAGACTAGGGGAGTAAATTATGCATCAACAACTGCTGCAGAGCCACTTACAATAGGACCTCGGTTTTATGTCTCATCCGAAGGACGGATCACAAGGAGTTTAAGTGACTTGCTCAAGGTCACACACAGTTAGTCAGTTACATGCTTGACCGCTCTAAATTATTTTTGCTCTGTATAGATTTACATACTTGACTGCTCTGAATTATTTCTACTTTGTATAGATTTACATACTTGACTGCTCTGAATTATTTTTGCTTTGTATAGATTTACAGACTTGACCGCTCTAAATTAAGTGTTTCTTGTCAACAGTCTCTAGTTGATTATTTTATGCAAACCTCTTTATACCCCTGGAGTCACTGCAACCAAAACACATCTTCACAGAGCTTGCTGTTCAGAGAACCTAACAAAAGCTTTATTGGGGGGGTTCTTAATCTGTAACTGGTGCTGTGCTACTCTTATTCAGGTTACCCCCTGTGACAAGGTAGCGACGAGGTAGAGACTCAGAAGCCAGGAAACTGCAGTACAAGTGCTAAAGCGTACTTTAATAAACAAAAATAACATAAAAGTACAAACAAAAAGACACAAGGACAAAATAAAGCTTTAAACAAACATACAAAAACTGCTCAGGCTGGGAAGAGCCTTCACTGAACTTTTAAAGACAAGGCAGAGACACAAAAACAACACAGGTTCACTCACCAAACTCCTCTCTCCACATGGACCCCTGGGCTCTCCTTTTATGGGATGTGGCTGGAGCCTAATTAATCAATAATTTGTGATTATCTAACTAAGGCACATAACTAACTATTGCCACATTCTCACATGTTTTCCTACCAGGGATGAATTAACCTCATCCCTGCCAGCCATCCCCAAACACCTAAATAAATATACATGGGCAGAGCTCTCGCTCTGCCACACCCCCATTTTCTCTACCCTCACCACTGCAACCCACTTACCGATTAGGAGGCCTGAAAAGCATCACATTGTCTGCTGTCATGATTTTGCACTGGGTCTCTAACACAGCTGCAATACTGTGGTGGCCCAGTCTGTACCCAAGAGAGACTGACAGGCAAGGATATACAGTGCTGCCAAGAATACCAACCCAGAGCACACAGTCTGTACCCTACAGCAGTGGTTCTCAATCTGTGGTCTGCGGACCACTGGTGGTCTGCCAGCTCCCTTCAGGTGGTCCATGGAAAGGTTACATAGTTACGGAAAGGAAGCGGCAGCATAGTTTATAGATCCCATTGCAAACCTAACATTTGAGAACTTAAAAACTCAGCTACAGATAGAGGAAGACAATGCATGCATGGAGAATATCTCCAAGTTTAAAAAGGTCTAAACTCTCCATCATATATAGTTTTGGAATGTGTTGCAGTCCCATGCACTCAACACAGCAGCTTGTAAAGGAAGGGATAATTTTATTATATATCCTTGTGCTTTGGAGAAACAAGGTTCTATTTGTTGTAAACATTAAACTGGAGATTTTCAACTTTTCCATTTATTGTAATTTATTAAAATGAATGAAGCCTCCGTGCTGGTCTCAATCGCTCCATAACCAGAGCTGACATAACCTGCAACGTTAGCCTTGTTAGCGACCAAGCATTTAAAAATGCCAATCATGTATTTTTGTTCATAATGAAAAGATATAGAAAAGGAGGCAAAGACAAAGTTCACTACCCACGCATTACTACCACTGACCTGGAGAAGCCATTACAAAAATACATTATTGGCATTTTCAAATGCTTGCACTAACAGACTATGATTGCAGTTTATATCAGCACTGTTTAGCGATTGAGACCAGCATGGAGACTAACATAACAAAATTGAATAACCTACCCTTGACCAGCCGAACTATGCACTGAAGCATAGAATCCATTTTTTTCCTCTGTAAATTCGTGTTAATGAAAAGTAAACTAGAACAGTTCTTTAAAATCCAATTTTAAAATAACTTTGCTCACAGAAACAGGCCCACCCATCACATTGAAACAAAGAAAGGTAAGTCTACAGTTATTCTTAGTATTCTAGTGATTATGTGTTTATTTTTTAGTCAGCTATACTGTTTATTGTGTGGTCGGCCGATTAAAAAAAAAAAATCCAGGTGGTCCATGAACAAAAAGGTTTGAGAAGCACTGCCCCAAGGATATACAGTGCTGCCAAATATCAACCCAGAGCACACAGTCTGTACCCTAGATGGACTGGCAGGGATATAAACATGATATATAAACATAAACCTCTTTTCTTTTTATCTTTCACGTTGTGACAAAACAGGTAGTTAAAAACATTAGACATAAATAATAATAATAATAATAATAATAATAATAATAATAATAATAATAATAATTACACAACTTGGCAATTATGTGTTAATGATTAGGAAAATGTATTATTCATTTTAATGTAAGACACTGATAAAATTAAAATACAAATTCAACTTTAAATGTTAAATGTGCACTTACCGTGCTCAATCCTGAAGACCTGCAGAATTCAGATCATGCACTACTCTACTAACATTCAATGCTGTTAACTTATTTCAGGGCTTAAAACTCCACCACCGTTTGAGCCAGAAACAGACAGTTTGTCGCTTTTACTGATTTTTTGTTTTCAGCCAGAAACAGACAGTTCGTCGCTTTTAGTGCCTTTTTTTCCCTCTGACATTCTGGATCATCAGATGACAGATCTTTGCTCTTTTTGAAGGCTTCAGCCAAACTTACCTGCATCCGTTTGCTCCGTCCTAACACTAAATTAACAGTACAATTCTATAAGCTTAAAGTGTCTGTTTCGCTTCAACCGGTCGAACAAGATTACATGTGAGTCCACACTTATGAAGCAAACATTTTGCAAACCAATGGCATGCACAATGCACTAATGGTCACATGAGTACTCCAGATCAATCAGAAACAGAATTTTTTTCTTAGCAACAGAAATGGTTGCTAAGAAAAAAAAAACATGTAAACATGTCTATTGGTGCCAGAATTTAATGTTGCTGGGGCTATATGAGCGCCAAAGCACCCCTGCCTACAGCATCACAAGATGCACATGATATAAGAAACAGCATACTTCCAAAACCTTTCACAATGAAGACATTGAGAAAGACTTCTACTTGAATCCATTACGCACGTAGTGTTTCTAAGAAAACAGCACTATGCTTATTTGTGTTTATTTGTAATGCAACTCAAATGGCTGTTCAGTTTGTATGTTGTGATTTTAACAGAAAGAGATGAGATTCTGGAATCAATAAACTACTAACAACCAAACGAGCAAGATGAGCCAAATGGCCTCCTCTCGTTTGTAAACTTTCTTATGTTCTTATGTTCTCAGAACCTTGAAGGACTGGGTGGGGCCAACACCAGTTGCCTCTGATGTTTTACCCTTCATAGAGTCATTAAAATATATATATAGTTGTACAGGATTACAGATGCATTGCCCTGGAGGGAAATACTGGCACCAAGGAAAAAAATGTTTTTACTGTTGTACATATGCTTCTGCAGTAAGGCGCCATTTGACAGTGTTACCACTTTTTATATATTTGCAAATGTGAGAACCTAGAAAACATTTCTACCCAACAGGAAGGACAATTTGAACTGCTTGTGGACTGAAAACACACTGTCACAAGAAAACAGAAAAATACAGCAGTGTTTTGCACCAGAGTTCAACTGAATTAATATGAGCATGGTTTTAATTATACAGATTGTGAAGTAAGTGAACTGACAGAGGTGTTTGAGTCCTGCAAGCGAGCCCTGTTCACATCTTTGGAGTGATTAGTCTCACCTCTCTTGACTATTGGAAAATACAAAAATAAATAATAAGCTGCTTAATGCATAATTCAGTCAATCAGAGCTACTTCAAGCTGGATGTAAAACAGGAAGGCCTCTATAAATGACTGCACTTGAAAATGTGTACCGTTTCATTTCTGATGAAATGTCCCACAGTTTGTTAGAAACATTGAATGTAGATGCCATCTCACAAACTGTTCTTTTCAATGTCGCCTTGCGTTTGTTAGTTTGGTAAATACTCTTATACAGGAAACTAAGCCTAAAAAAAGGAAACACGTTGTATGGCCTAACAACACACGAGTGAGCAGCCTCAGTCATGAGCCAGGTAAAGGTTATATCACATGAAAAAGAAACTCAAAGATTATACAGACTTCACTAGTACAAATACAGTATGTATTTGTACCTAAACTGCCATACTATTGCGCTGGTTTGGAAGTCGATGTTTCCTCTATTTATCTGTTTAAATTCCAGTAATCCAGACAGTGAACAGTCCTACATTAACAGCACATGGTAGCATTGCTGGCTGTGATTGCTTCTTGGTCACTCATGGTATAGAAAGGCCTGGTTGTGATGTACAACCATGTCCTAATGAGGTCTGAAATTGAAAATATCAGTCTATGTTGCCATTTGCCAAGCATGGTCTGGCAAAGGGATGAAATGTCATTCCAGTAGTTTAATAGTGCCATCTCCTACACTCAGCCAGCACAATCTCAATGTGCAAATCCCAGAGAAGAGTCTGTTCCTTTTAAAATACTATTGGTACCACACCAGGTTAAATCACACATATAAATTGGATATCTTTTCACAGTAAGTTTGAAATGTAAGACTGAGATGAGGAAAGGAGCATCAATCTAAAATGGATGTGCACAGCTGATTATAGATAACATCAAGACAGGCAGGAGGGTGTTTGATGCAGAGGATTACCAATATCACTGGGAACAAACCTGCCCTGTCAGTGTGTTCTGAGACAGACACTTCTTAAGCATACACTGGCTATATTATTATTATTATTATTATTATTAATATTATTATTATTATTATTATTATTATTATTATTATTATTATTATTGTAGGAGGTATTCCCAGTAAACTGATTAATCATTGGCAACCTGACTAATTTAATATTATATAAATTATGGGGTACAACGAACAGGAAAGGACAGCAACTGTCAGGAAACATCTGGCAGCAGAAACAGCAAAGACTGTCAGGAAACATCTGGCAGCAGCAACAATATAGGCTGTCAGTAAACATCTGGCAACAGTGAGGGCAAAGACTGTTAGGAAACATCTGGCAGCAGTGAGGGCAAAGACTATCAGGAAACATCTGGCAGCAGAAACAATATAGACTGTCAGGAAGCATCTGGCAGCAGAAACAATATAGACTGTCAGGAAGCACCAGGCAGCAGAAACAATATAGACTGTCAGGAAACATCAGGCAGCAGAAACAATATAGACTGTCAGGAAGCATCTGGCAGCAGAAACAATATAGACTGTCAGGAAACATCAGGCAGCAGAAACAATATAGACTGTCAGGAAACATCAGGCAGCAGAAACAATATAGACTGTCAGGAAACATCAGGCAGCAGTAACGGTATAGACTGTCAGGAAACATCAGGCAGCAGTGATGGCAAAGACTATCAGGAAACATCTGGCAACAGAAACAATATAGACGGTCAGGAAGCATCTGGCAGCAGAAACAATATAGACTGTCAGGAAACATCAGGCAGCAGAAACAATATAGACTGTCAGGAAACATCTGGCAGCAGAAACAATATAGACTGTCAGGAAACATCTGGCAGCAGAAACAATATAGACTGTCAGGAAACATCAGGCAGCAGAAACAATATAGACTGTCAGGAAACATCAGGCAGCAGAAACAATATAGACTGTCAGGAAACATCAGGCAGCAGTAACGGTATAGACTGTCAGGAAACATCAGGCAGCAGTGATGACAAAGACTATCAGGAAACATCTGGCAACAGAAACAATATAGATGGTCAGGAAGCATCTGGCAGCAGAAACAATATAGACGGTCAGGAAGCATCTGGCAGCAGAAACAATATAGACTGTCAGGAAACATCAGGCAGCAGAAACAATATAGACTGTCAGGAAACATCAGGCAGCAGTAACGGTATAGACTGTCAGGAAACATCTGGCAGCAGTGATGGCAAAGACTATCAGTAACATCTGGCAGCAGAGGCAATATAGACTGTCAGGAAACATCTGGCAGCAGTGGCAAGATAGACTGTCAGGAAACATCTGGCAGCAGTAACAATATAGACTGTCAGGAAACATCAGGCAGCAGAAACAATATAGACTGTCAGGAAACATCAGACAGCAGTAACAATATAGACTGTCAGGAAACATCTGGCAGCAGAAACAGTATAGACTGTCAGGAAACAGCACGGCATGGGCGTCCGCAGATAGGTGCAAGGGGGGGCACCTCCCCCCCGCCCCCCCCCCCCCCCCCCCCCCCCAGCCTAAAGGACCCACTCCTTGCCTGAAGAAAACCCCATAGCAAACCTCAGCAACACAGATGCTATACAGGGGAGAAGTGACAGTCTGAGAGACCAGTGCTGTGGCGACTAAATCTACTGTATTACAAAGGATCCAAAAAACTGTGCTGGGCTACATTCATGGCTGAAGAATCGAAGAAGAGGACAGCGCATAAGGACTGTGTTGGTCCCGTTGGGGAATGAAGAATCATTGTGGACCGGGCTTCCTAAGAAAATTCAACAAATCAAGTTCTACAACCAGACAACAAATGAGTCAGTGTTGCCCGGGACTGCTGAGTATAACCTATATTCCATTTTCCACATGAAACCTTATTACGTAAAACATGGTTGCATTGAAAGTTAACTGAAAATGACATCGTTTGTGAAAAGTAATTTCTTTAATGAACCTTGATATGTAACTGTAAATTAGATTACCTCATGTATGCACATGAAGAGCTTCTAAAGGAAACTTGCTATTTGTAGACAAGTATATTTAGATTATGATGAAAGTTTGATGCCATTAATAATCTTTAACTAATCTCCTTGCGTCTAGTTGTGTTCGTATTATTATATTGTTATTGTTATATTGTTCGTATTAGTATAATTATAAATTAATCAATTGTTTCTACATATTATTATTATTATTATTATTATTATTATTATTATTATTATTATTATTATTATTATTATTATTATTATTATTGCCAATGCTTGTACTGATCTTCATAGTTTTCTGGTGTGAAATATATTCCAAGGGGTGGGTGCAGCAGTTAGGATTCAGTCTGGCTTCCCAGAATATTGGCACACAATTGAGTTCTATATTATGATTCAATGCAGACCTCTTACCCCTGTATCAATCTGAGTGATATTTGGTCACAAACTGGACATGACAGTATTTTGTTAATGCAGGTCATGACACTTGTAAGATTCGATACTCGGATATTGAGAAGCCCAATGCACAACACATAACAGGGCAAGCTACATTTTCTGCAAAAAAAGTAATTCTGTGTTTATAAAAAAAGGAAAAACAAATCAAATATATGACACAGTTGTCACTTGGAGAGCCTTGAAATCAGAATAGGCTATGATAACATTTTCGTGAAGTGGTATTTGGTTTTGACCCTACCCTTTTGTATACAGCTCTGCAGTGTATTAATTTTATTCTGAGTGTTTCCACACAGATGCCACTAGTAAGTTAAGCTTAGAAAATGTCCCAAGCAGGAGAAAATAAAGTGCCTGACTTGTGCTGTAACAAGTACAACCACAGCCACCCATGCATAAAGCAAGGCCTAACAGACCCCGATGCCAGCGGGCTGACAGAAAATCAATACGCAGGCCTGTTTCCACCAGGCTTCCTACCCTCTGCCGAGAAATTCTCTGTCTTCATGTCTGTTTCCAGATTGATTCATTTTAAAAGCCTTTGTTAATTAAAGCTGGTGTGACTGATGTTCATTCGGAAACACTTGTTAAGATGCTTTTTGTTATTTCTCTTAGCACATGCTGTGGCTATTCAGTCACAGAGGGGCAATGATTGCACAGTGCAACGCTATGGGTGATTGATAGCCCCCAGTGGTAACATTTTCATATTTTGTCATTGCCATTGTGTCATGGTAGTATGAAGCAACACACATGGCTGGTAATCTATTACAGCGCAGGGCTTCCCTTTATAACACTGTAGTCGGGTACTGTGCTAGCTGTGTTCAGCTTGTAACAGGAGTGCTAGTGCAGTGCAATAATTGGACAAGGGAAGCCACGACCATGCCATCTTATAACCTGCTTCGAGGGCCGCCTTTAACAAGGGAGCCCTGCGCTGTGGTACCATATCCATTCTGGACAGTGTGATACCAGTTTAAGAGCCCTGCGCTGTGGTACCATATCCATTCTGGACAGTGTGATACCAGTTTAAGAGCCCTGCGCTGTGGTACCATATCCATTCTGGACAGTGTGATACCAGTTTAAGAGCACTGCGCTGTGGTACCATATCCATTCTGGACCGTGTGATACCAGTTTAAGAGCACTGCGCTGTGGTACCATATCCATTCTGGACAGTGTGATACCAGTTTAAGAGCGCTGCGCTGTGGTACCATATCCATTCTGGACCGTGTGATACCAGTTTAAGAGCGCTGCGCTGTGGTACCATATCCATTCTGGACAGTGTGATACCAGTTTAAGAGCCCTGCGCTGTGGTACCATATCCATTCTGGACCGTGTGATACCAGTTTAAGAGCACTGCGCTGTGGTACCATATCCATTCTGGACAGTGTGATACCAGTTTAAGAGCACTGCGCTGTGGTACCATATCCATTCTGGACAGTGTGATACCAGTTTAAGAGCACTGCGCTGTGGTACCATATCCATTCTGGACAGTGTGATACCAGTTTAAGAGCACTGCGCTGTGGTACCATATCCATTCTGGACAGTGTGATACCAGTTTAAGAGCACTGCGCTGTGGTACCATATCCATTCTGGACAGTGTGATACCAGTTTAAGAGCACTGCGCTGTGGTACCATATCCATTCTGGACAGTGTGATACCAGTTTAAGAGCACTGCGCTGTGGTACCATATCCATTCTGGACCGTGTGATACCAGTTTAAGAGCACTGCGCTGTGGTACCAAATCCATTCTGGACAGTGTGATACCAGTTTAAGAGCACTGCGCTGTGGTACCATATCCATTCTGGACAGTGTGATACCAGTTTAAGAGCACTGCGCTGTGGTACCATATCCATTCTGGACAGTGTGATACCAGTTTAAGAGCCCTGCGCTGTGGTACCATATCCATTCTGGACAGTGTGATACCAGTTTAAGAGCACTGCGCTGTGGTACCATATCCATTCTGGACAGTGTGATACCAGTTTAAGAGCACTGCGCTGTGGTACCATATCCATTCTGGACCGTGTGATACCAGTTTAAGAGCACTGCGCTGTGGTACCATATCCATTCTGGACAGTGTGATACCAGTTTAAGAGCACTGCGCTGTGGTACCAAATCCATTCTGGACAGTGTGATACCAGTTTAAGAGCACTGCGCTGTGGTACCATATCCATTCTGGACAGTGTGATACCAGTTTAAGAGCACTGCGCTGTGGTACCATATCCATTCTGGACAGTGTGATACCAGTTTAAGAGCACTGCGCTGTGGTACCATATCCATTCTGGACCGTGTGATACCAGTTTAAGAGCACTGCGCTGTGGTACCATATCCATTCTGGACCGTGTGATACCAGTTTAAGAGCACTGCGCTGTGGTACCATATCCATTCTGGACAGTGTGATACCAGTTTAAGAGCACTGCGCTGTGGTACCATATCCATTCTGGACAGTGTGATACCAGTTTAAGAGCACTGCGCTGTGGTACCATATCCATTCTGGACAGTGTGATACCAGTTTAAGAGCACTGCGCTGTGGTACCATATCCATTCTGGACAGTGTGATACCAGTTTAAGAGCACTGCGCTGTGGTACCATATCCATTCTGGACCGTGTGATACCAGTTTAAGAGCACTGCGCTGTGGTACCATATCCATTCTGGACCGTGTGATACCAGTTTAAGAGCACTGCGCTGTGGTACCATATCCATTCTGGACCGTGTGATACCAGTTTAAGAGCACTGCGCTGTGGTACCATATCCATTCTGGACAGTGTGATACCAGTTTAAGAGCACTGCGCTGTGGTACCATATCCATTCTGGACAGTGTGATACCAGTTTAAGAGCACTGCGCTGTGGTACCATATCCATTCTGGACAGTGTGATACCAGTTTAAGAGCACTGCGCTGTGGTACCATATCCATTCTGGACCGTGTGATACCAGTTTAAGAGCACTGCGCTGTGGTACCATATCCATTCTGGACCGTGTGATACCAGTTTAAGAGCACTGCGCTGTGGTACCATATCCATTCTGGACCGTGTGATACCAGTTTAAGAGCACTGCGCTGTGGTACCATATCCATTCTGGACCGTGTGATACCAGTTTAAGAGCACTGCGCTGTGGTACCATATCCATTCTGGACAGTGTGATACCAGTTTAAGAGCACTGCGCTGTGGTACCATATCCATTCTGGACAGTGTGATACCAGTTTAAGAGCACTGCGCTGTGGTACCATATCCATTCTGGACAGTGTGATACCAGTTTAAGAGCACTGCGCTGTGGTACCATATCCATTCTGGACAGTGTGATACCAGTTTAAGAGCACTGCGCTGTGGTACCATATCCATTCTGGACAGTGTGATACCACGACTTACTATAATATCGCATGAGATAGTAAGTCGTGTGCATGAGATAGCAGCCTCCCTTTTTAATTTACACCATGTCCTTTTAGGGGTTCCGTAGTAATGAGATCATTGAAAGAAGACAAATAATATGTTACACAAGCATTTTCCAACCAAGCAACCCATAAACTTTATAGGTATTTCGTTAATGGCAGTGACTCTTCTAAACTTCTAAAATCTATTAGGCTGTTTCAGAGAACTTTTGAATCCTCAGCAACCGACTGGTGATGACACATGTTGTCTGAAGTGACCCCACCCACTGTAGCAGTTAAGCAGTGTGTGCTGGAAAGCCTTGTTAGGCTAGCTGTCTGACTGATTATTAATAACAACATGAATATATTCATCAATGTATTTATATGTATACCTTGTTTAAAAATGTACATTGATTCAAATGGCATCATTAGGAGCAGAACACCACATTTCCATACAATCGATGCAATATAAACAAGATAACAGCCTAATAATCATGAATAACAGGATCTCCCAGATACTCCGTTAATTAGGGATTTCAACATGTAAACAAAACGCTGGGTTAAATCACATACAAAAAAATTGAAAAACACTTTTTGGCGCTGCGTTTACTTTTTGTTGTTGTTCAAATGCAGCTCCCCTAATATACAGAGATACAAAAAATACATCAAAATTAAGAACCGAAATGAACATCAAGAGGGCTTTAGAACACATTGGACTTTGTCCACCTATGTGATTTAGCAACCGTGTTTCAGTGCCTGCCCGGCAAGTCAGCGTTATTATTTATTTCTTAGCAGACGCCCTTATCCAGGGCGACTTTCAATTATTACAAGATATCACATTATTTTTTACATACAGTTATATTATTTTTTACACATTATTTTTACATACAATAACCCATTTATACAGTTGGGTTTTCACTGGAGCAATCTAGGTAAAGTACCTTGCTCAAAGGTACAGCAGCAGTGTCCCCCACCTGGGATTGAACCCACAACCCTCCGGTCAAGAGTCCAGAGCCCTAACCACTACTCCATACTGCTGCCCTGCATTAGTGCTGGACATGGGCTGAACTTTAGGGGCGTGTCCTCATTTACATACAAATGTAGCGATTTAGCAAACTATCAACAGTGTTAGCATTTGTGTTTCAATTGACATGTGAAAAACAGGTCTAAACTGTATGCAAATTACATGGTCGACTATAAATACTGCTGAAACTACCAGAGAAGCAGGTAAAGAAAAGAGAGAGAGAAAAAGGAGAAAAAAGAAATGTGGCGTGCTCATTGGATTACTACGTGGCCAGACAAAGAGGAGGAGGAGGAGGAGGAGACATCCCCAAAAATTTAGAAGTCATCTGTCTTTTCTGAGCCTGTGTGACACATAGCGTATGCAGCAATTTTGCCTCAACACACAAACAATCACTGACATCTGCCAACTGCTCCAGGCTGACCTGGAAGGAGACATGTGGAGATCACACTGTTTGCCTGTAGCATAAGGGTACCCGCTGCACTAACATTTTATACCACTGGCTCATTCCAACATACTGTGGGTTACTGAAAAGCCATAAGTATTTGCAACCAAAATATTTGGCGAAATGTTGGCTGTCTGTTGCAATATATAAAGTATGTATTGTTAGTGGAATTTTGATTTCGTGCCAAAAATGTTTGCGTTTTTTTTTTCATACACGAAAAATGCATAATAAAAGGCTGGCAAATATTGATGGCTTTACAGTATACAGCAGACATGAGCCAGTCGGCTGTGCAGTGCGAGATGTACCTGCAGCTTTAGTAAAGCGGGCAGGAGAATTCATCCATTTCCCTGTCTCTCTGCAACAAAATACAAAGCATGTTTTTTTTGGGAGCTATGGGTTTCCTGGTGTCCTGGGAGCTATCGATTGCACACATGTGCAGCTACGCACACCAACACAGAATAGGCACCTCTGCATAAATCATAAGGGGACCTATTCTGTCAACATGCAAGAAGTGTGTGATCTGTGATGAAAACAACTACATCACAAATGTGTATGCAAACCATCCTGGCTCTGCTCATGACTGGTTTATCCTCGCTAATTCGCAGGTGGCAGCTGCGTTTCAGCAGGTTGACAGTCTGAGAGGCTGATTGATAGGGGACAACAGGTATCCACTGACGCGGTGACTACTGACCCCGCTGCTCATCCCCACGACCTGTGCCAAACAGTGCCAGACAGGTCAGACAAAGCTTTATAGATTACATTTTTTATTTTGCAAGTATTCACTTTCTACCTCCAGGCTGCTAAAAGAAATAGTAGCCTTGCTTGATGGGCTTGGTCATCCACCTCACTGCTGGACATTTTAAATTCTTTTGCACTTTTGTCTCCTTTCTTCTTTTGTGGAGTTTCAAAATGCTCTTCGTTCACTATCACAGACGCACAGGTGTTCTTAACCCTTTGAGTAATACGAATGTACCGGTACGTTCACTGCTCTCTGGTCCTCAGGGAGTACGAACGTACTGGTACGTTCTGCAACTTTAAACTTGAATTACTGAGCCTACAAACCCCTGATCACATAATATTGTAACACTAGGTTTCTGTAACACCTTTTATTGGTCTCTTACGCCCTCTGCCAGATATTGACTGAATTACATATAATAAACACAGTCACAAAATTGTCAACAATGTCTGTAACCGGCGAAAATTGCTCAGTGCAAGCTCTGTGCGTTGCTCCGTGCTTCATGGAGTATCATACGCTGAAGCATTAGACACTCTCACTCCCTTCGCCCCCACAACCTGTTTACACGGATATGATTTATTCATGTCGCTCTCTCTCTCTAGTTCAACCCTTTTTTTTTTGTTAGGACGTGTTGTTGTGGTTGTTCCACCCCGTTGTTTATTGTTTATTGTTTATTGCCAACCTGTTATTTTTTAGTCAAAACCTTTCCCTATGACAAAATAAAAAAGTATACTGTATTTATTTGTTTTATTTATTTACGGTGAAAAGTATTTGTCTGTATTTCATCAGTATTCATTAAATACATACAAATATACAGCTTTCAGCTTGTTTGTAAGCTGTACTCGTAATAATCAAGTGCATGCAGAAGAGAGAAAAAAAACCTCACTCCGTAGGACCGGCAGTGCATTTTAGAACTCACTACTGATAGGGTTAAAGGGATCAGGATCGGGTTGAGACCAGTCAATCAGTGTATTGTCCAATGCTAACTTAGAAGCTGCTTTGGCTGAAAAAGCTTTATGATGCTCATAAAAATGGTACCGCCATATCTGACCGAGAGATCACAAAGGACATCGCGAAAAACAGAAATGCAAGCACAAATTTTCCAAGAGTAAGTTTTTTGAACAGCTGAGGATCCCGAGATTTTAGAGTAACAGACAGATCTCCACAGTCAACTACACTGTGATCCAGAAATTCTGAGGTTGCAATAAGAATAGAGACCAAATTTGATGAATGTCTTTGTCTTCAATAATATTGCGTCTCAGTTGAGAAGAGAGAGAGCGGTCGCTAGAGTGAAGACTGGCGACTCGAGAGCAGGTGTGGGCGTGGCTGAAGCAGCAGGAGAGGCGAGCGCTGCTACTGGTGTCCCTGATGAGGATGAAATGGCTGCCGGATCCAAGCGAGTGATCCTGCTATCTAGTGCATCCAGGCGATCAGATACTGTAGAAATTGAGGTGGAAAGAGGATGAATGAGTTGCTTGACATCATTAAAAATCTGATAAGGCAATTGAAGAAGGTATCCAATATGTGTCACACTGACATCATTCCATCACATTTCCTCTAGTTCAGCTTTTTCTGGAACAGTTCATGGTAATTACACAGAAACACAACAGAGAAGCACACAGAATATATTACTGTAGGACAAAAATCACTGTGGCATTTGAGTCTCTATTGTGCATTGTTCGACTTGGACCTTTTTGTATAATTTTTCACAGCACAGTTGCTTGTTTATACCTTTTTTTATAATATGATCCCTTTTTCAGGATATCTTGAAACAAAACTCCCTCTACAGCAGTTAATGAATAGTGTAATATTTCTAAATACTTATCATTTAAGGTTTAACTTAAGTGTTACATTACAGTACATGACTGAGTGATACAAGCAGAGGGTGCAAAGCTTTCAGTGTTTTCAGCTTCCTTGTTTATGGTGAATTGCTTTGTAGCAGGGCAGGGCCCTGCCTGTAAATATTGTTGTTGTGTGGTGATTTGGTGGTGGTTGGCAAGGATGGGGTTAATTTCCTGTCCCTGCCAAAATACATGTGAGAATGTGGCTGGAGCTAATTGAATCATTGATAATTAGGCTCCAGCCACATGGTATAAAAAAGGGTCAATTCTTTTGTTTGGGAGAGGTGTTTTGGGTGAGTGTTAGTTTGTTCTCGGTGTATATTTTTGAAAAAGAAAAAGGTGTAGTGAAGGCTAATGCCCAGCCTACATTTTTGTATTTTGTTTAAACCTTTTGTTTTGGCCCTTGCGCCAGTTATTTTGTAATTGGTTTATTGTGTGCGAGATTTGGTTTTTGTTTAACCTTTTATTTTTGCTTGGTGAGCAGTGCTTTGTTCCAGTTTTTGATTTACTTTTGTTTATTAAACTGCGCAGCAGCACTTTAACTGCAGTTTCCTTGCCTCTGAGTCTCTTTGCCTGCCGAATGCCATCTGGGCCCACGACGCTACCCTGTCACATGCTTATGTTTGATCAATTATTTTTTAAGGTTTATTTTGTATTAAATGTATACATTTTGAAAGTATTTATTTGCTGTCACTCAGATTGTCTCAATGTTTACACCTGGCGGTGCATATGAATACCTGTATTTTTTTTCTGAGAATTTTACCCCTGTTTCCAGGTATTCATCACTGGTCTGCTTTTGCTATTGGACTTGACTTCTTCAGTGATTTACTCTCAAGTATATTCAAGTCAATAAATTGCTGCTGAAGATCTCTATTCTTCCTGTGGAAAGGATGTCTACAACTCGGGGACGGAGAACAGCGCAGGACGTTTAGAGTGCTCCATTTTAAAACTGGGACTGCTCTCACAAACTTGAAGGCCAGGACCAGGCTACTAGTTTTCCAGCTCCATCGTTTTAGAACAATCAAAACTGTTCTAAAGAAATAGCATTTGAAGCTTCTTTTAGCAGTGCACTGAAAAAAAAACCATCTGGACATGCATTTATTGCAAAGCTGTTACACAAACTCAACTACTAATGTGATGCCAATAGAACTAGAAGATAAACATACATGTGTACGAACTGCTGGGAGCCATTCTGTGTGCAATATCTATCTGCTTCAGATAGTTGCTTCAGAAGATGCTGGAAAGTTACTTAAAGAACTGAAGGACGCCTGGATGAAGTGGAATCTGGCTGGAAGGGGAAAGACACCAGAGATTGAAAGGTCTCAGTTTTGAAGTTATTGAAGCAAACCCTTAAAGAAGAACTTTTAGAACAGCGACATAACTTGTTTATTATTATGGTTATTGTATTGAGGGAAAAGAGAAGGATTTCCACCAGTAGTATCAATGAGAGCTACAGCAGCTGAGCTGCTGTTTTAGTAGTTTTTCTCTTTCAATAGGAGAGAAAAGGGGGACCAGCATGTTAACAGCTCCATCATTTGTTTTGTATTGCAGCTCCAGGGAAATTGAATTTGCAAATCATGCTACTGCTAGTGATCACTCCAAGTCATTCGCTCCTAAGTGTTATAAAAGTGAAAGTCACCCTGGAGGAAACTCGAAATGAGGAGACTCAGTCACAGGGGTGTCGAGGTGTTCATTTCCAGCATAGGGAAATATCATTGATCTTTATTTCACTCTACAGTTCAGTGTCAGTCGTTTCAAATGCAGAAGACTCATTACACAACACACTCTCTTTGGCATCTGGGCTCCGAATCCAAATGGAAATAAACAGATGCTGAATATAATACTTAAAGTGATTGTAGCTATCAAAATAATGCTATAGATTGTACAAGTCATGGTCCACCATTCACAGTCTGTGTGTTTGATATGATCTAGATGCAAGCTGTGCTTTCAGGTAGCCCTGCACTTCCTTGATCATTTCACCTAGAGTATTGGTGGTTGCCATTATAATTAATGCATGACAAAAACTATTTTATTGCTGAATGTAACAAAGACATGTCTTTCTTTTTATTACTGTGACTAAAGCATTAGACAGAGAATAACACTGACGATAGTAGAGGCTCCATTGACTGGTGCTTTTGTATCCAAGTGCAAATTACCGATGTTTCACAAGAGTCTCTAAAAGCAAACCCTCACTATGGGCCATTCTGGAGGATAGACTGTGCTACAGATTGTGACCCCCAATCCCCTGGAGGTAACTATAGTTCTTCCTGAGGGGTCTTTAGTTTCCCACAATGAGCCGAGGTCTGCAGTCCATATTTGTTTTATGAATCAGTCAAGAAAGTCATGTTTTTGAAGTCCATAGAGCATAGTTGTTAAAGTTTTTTTTTGGCATAGAACTGTCCGTCTGACTTTCTCACTGCGGCAGAGAATTCTCGGAGGAGTCGATTTTTATTGTTGATTTTTATTTACATTGTCGAGTTGGATTTGTTTGGATTTTAGTTTCTATGATGATTTTAGTGTTTGCAGCATCTTTGTTTTGTAGTATATTTTGGAATTAATTTTCTGTTACATCACAAACTCGCTGTCCAGGAGGCTCAGATGCGGGCTTGTCCCCATTTTGCTTTGTTGTGTGAAGAGAGGAAGGACGCTCAGCGTGAGGGCATAGTTAGGAGTTTGTAAAAAAAAAAACTATTGACCATAAGCAGCGTCCCAGGGGTAATAGTTGTATTTAACCAATCACATGCCAGAATTTCTAAGGATTAATTCATATATATAAAATCAGTATATAGACATTTTTTCGGATGAAGTCTTCTAAATGAGAAACTAAAGAGATCTTAAAATTGTAATTTTTGTCAATTATACAGCAACACTCAAAACAAAAATTCAGGGCTAAATTAGACAATTATTTGAATCAATAGCACCATCTTGAGGCTGTTTTCATGAACTGCCCAATAAAATATTGAAGGTGTGTGTGGCCATCACCAGCCAAATTTGGAGTAGCTGCAGTAAAAGGGATTAGGAGAAATCTCAATGGGATAAACAAAACCATTCTCTAATCTTGTGATTAGCCATGTATAATTACTAGGGCTGTCAAGCAATTAAAAAAAATAATTGCAATTAATCTTGAAATTTAAAAAAATGTATCTCAGTTAATCTTGGTTTTAATCACATATTTAATTGATACAATTACTGCATCCATCTCATTTAAGTGTGTTTTATTACTGATGTTATTATTGTTATTATAATTACTGAAAGCCTCTGGTGCCCCCGGCCCACAGTTTGGGAAAACCTGTCCTACACTCTTTGGACAGCAGGTAAAAGTTTGAAGAGGTGAAATAAATAACATTAAATACCCCAGAAATGATAAAAAGCACTGCTAGGAAGCACATGGGCTTAGTCCTACATCAGTGTAATGATTGTGTTTGTGTGTGATGGAGCTCAGAAAGAACCCTGGCAAACACAACGTGAGGGCCCCTTACAGAGTTCAGTATGTGCAGATACATGACCAGCAAGCAACACACTCACAACAGAACAACACATCAAAGCCTATTCGAAGGAACAGTCATTAAGAAATGACTACCAAAGAACAATGTTCTCCGGTATGAAGTCTAATATATTTGTGTCATGAAAGTCTTTTAAACTTTCATTTTCTTCTAATTAGTGACTGATCAAAAACTCTGAGGGACAGAAGTGTGAAGGTGCAGCAGTAATCAGCTTCACACACCCCCTTTGCTATGTTTGCAATCTGAGTGCTTCTAATAGCAACCCTGCTGTGTTTTTAAACGTGGTGTTGCGGTGCTGTTTCACCTGAGTCCCGGAGCTGCTCCTCAGTCTAACGCTGATCAGTCAAAGTGTCAATTTAGAAGAGCCAGCGTGAACAGCCAGTGAAACATACTGTATGTCTCTGGTGGCAACTAGAGCTAAGTCAAAGCAACTTTGTAATATTACATTATTAATACATCATTTCCTACCCATACAGCATTCATGTTATTTGGTTTGCAGTTCTATATTGCTTCTGTTTTTCATTTTCACAAATAAAAAATAAACATGACAAAATGTATGCAGTAAAAAAGAAGGCTTTATATTACATCCTTGAATTTTTCACGATTACATTTTATTTTATTTTTTTTTAAGTTTGATAGTTCATAGAAATATGTTTTCTACTAAAGACCATTAAAACATGCTTCTAGTTAATTCCCCACGCGGACTCTTTGTGTCATCACTCTGAGACTAAGCAAGTATTTTGATTATTATTCTTACCTCCCACCCCTTGCTAGCCGCCCTGCTGACTTGCTGTTTCTAATGTATGAAGTTTACGAAGCTGTGACCAAACCTTCATTCAAATTCCAGGACTTCCAACAGGCAGCCCCATAGTACCCTGTAATGAAACTACATTTGAGGCATCACGTCATTACTGCTATGTGCACCTGTCACAGGCAGTGCTGTGTGAAATGCTGCCGTTACAGAGTCTGTCCCGTCAGCAGGGTTAGACTCCTAAAGGAAATAGTGACCCTGTGGACCCACAGGGTTACGCAATGGCGCGCGCTTTCCTATGCGCAAGGGGGTGTGGAATCCCATCATGCCCCAAGGGTGCTCCAGGGGCAAGGCTCCACATTTACAGCACTACCAGTGCAGTTAATTTCACACCTAAAAAGATGAAGAAATTGATCTATAGATATTATTTGGGGAGGCTGGGTCGATGACAAATCATACAGTTAGTTGGATGAGAAAATGTTTATTTGCATGTAAATCATTCTATTATGTGAAGATTGCAATGACGTTTTTGGCTATCAATAAGCAGTATACTATAAATGGCACACAGTTATCCTTTGACACAGCAGTGTCAGACACAATACAATATAGCAAAGGAATTATTTTCAAATTACCTCCGGCTTTGTCTGTCACTCACTCTCCAACTTACACGCACTCAGGCACGCACTCCTATTTATCTCCTTGCCTAACCACACCCTGCATCTACCTTCACCAATCCCAGGCATGTCATTTGGATCCCAATCTCCCGCCAGCATTCTTGGGGTGAAAATGCATGTCCAGGAAAGGTGAGCCTGGATAGACTGGCTCCCCCCCCCCCCCCATCCCCATTAGCTAGTGGTGTGGCACAGCAAAACAGTATGACATATAACACATAAAGGACAAACAAACGGGACAGTCAACAAGTCCTTTTGCAGCGCAAATGCCTGGGTCATTACAATGTAATAAAAACAAATCTTAGCTGTGCTGAGAAGCGTGAGAATCACAAGGCAGCTGCACTGCACCAGAAGCATATTGCAGACAGGAAGCCTTAAGAGATTCAAAGATTTGTTTAATTTTATTTCACCCAGGAAAATAAACAAAAGATCTTGATAATCCTGAATTGTGACAGGCAGCACCCTTTCAGCAGAGCGATTTCAAAATGGTCTGTTCTGTTTAAGGTGGTGCATTCTTGATGACTGTGGGCCATCGTATTGCTGACAGGATTAATCAGCACAAGTCTAAAAGGGTTGTAGTCTTTGCAACAGCAGTCCTTGTACCAGTACTACAGGCTCCTCCTAAGGGGATCTGATTTTACTATACAGCTAACACACTGCACCCCATGCCTCTCTACAGGCTCCTCCTAAAGGGGATCTGATTTTACAATACAGCTAACACACTGCACCCCATGCCTCTCTACAGGCTCCTCCTAAAGGGGATCTGATTTTATAATACAGCTAACATTACCCTGCACCCAGTGCCTCTCTACAGGCTCCTCCTAAAGGGGATCTGATTTGACTTGATCATACAAGGATGCTAGAACAGAAAAAACACAGGGGTTGGATAATAATGCTCAAGGGCTGTGATTTGTGCCTCACATTGTCTGTGGAAATGGATTTTGTCGTTTGAGGAATGTGTTTTGCAAATACTCACATTGTATTCTGGAATATATAAAAGCTGCATCGCCCAGTTTCTATCATGAAGACAGCAGATTTGACATACTTTAAGGGAATCATTGAGGAGTGGCCATGAATCCTTCTAAAACACTAGAAACCTTACAGTCCTGGACCCAATAGACAATGTCATGGCAGGTTTCTGTTTATATGCCCCTGTAAACCAAGAACACCAAGTGTAATAAATAAATAAATATATAAATAAATAAAAAGGCATTCCAATAAATTGGGAAGATTTGAATTTATAATGAGAGTATTGAACATTTTAAACTAAGATCCCTACTTTAAAGATGTTGGCTGCAGCAGAAATGAGTCATACACTGAAAGACTGTTTACTGTCTTCAGACTAGCTCTAGCTGAAGGATAGTTGTAATTACGACAGGCACTGCTCACTGTGGTTTACACTGCACGATTATTGCTGTCAGCTGCTGAAACCTTTGCTGTGCAAGTGCGTCTGCAGAGTGTTACCATCCACTTCATACAGAGAGGGAAGTTGACTTCTTTATTAGAAGTGATGGTAACAGAACGTGCAACAAAAGATTCATCTTTTAAAGTAGTAGACAATAGGAGGCTGGGTGGTGCTGCAGGCTGGTTCATTTGTCTGGGGTTGATTACAACTCACAAGCGGAATTAGTCTCTGCTTTAGAGAGCTCGGGGCTGAATGGCCACTGTCTGTCCTCAATTATTGCATATGCTTAATGATGGTTTATAAATAAGTCAGTAAACACTTTATTGAGAATTTTAAGGGATACGTTGAGAGAATGGGGGTGGGTAGTATTGTTGGGCACATGCAAAGATGTTAATGATGCTTAAAAGGCTGATTTAGGGAGTAATCTGCTCAGATGATCTCATTAGCAGTTAAGTTGCTTAATAATGGTGTTCATAGGATCACCAAATATGTATTTATGTTTAAGTACCTGCAATGGGCAGTATCACACAGGTCAAGCGCACCTCAAATCAGCTCACGAGGAATTCAGTGTAGAGCGACTGTCAAGATGTGTTCATGTTTTACAGGTACTGTATATTTAAAAATAAATCTGATGCAAATATGTGATTGCGGTTTTTAACTTCTTTGCTGTTTTCAGACTAGTACCGATCTCCAGTTCACCTCCAATTCAATGGTTCTGTATGGCGATAAATAAAAATAAAAAAAACACCTTTAGCCCCATTCACAGAGGCATGCTCTACCCAGGTCGGACCTGGTGTCATGCAGGTCAGATACATGATTTCACTGTGCTTATTGAAGAAGCAGAGTTCGTAGTTTCACAATATGTGGGACTGTGACCCAGGTAGCCAGAACCCGGGTAGAAGCGCCAGTGTGAAAGGGGCTTTAAAATGAGACACTCTCATGGGGACCATTTTCAATTGTAGATCTTCTGACCGAAAATGGAAGTTTGCAAAATTAAATAAAAGTCAGTCAAAGACAAGAACAATAAAATGAATGAAAACAAAGTATGAAATTCATTTTAAAAAATCCATCCTTAATACAAATGTTATATCCTAATCTCTTATTTATTAAGTCCTGTGTGTCTTTGTGAAAGCGGAACATGCGGAAATATGAAAAGGTACTCGGATGTAAATCAAGCATGCAGCGACATCCACACAGGTTCACCCGCTTGGACAGTGTTTTTAGAAAGGCAAACCATTACAGAACGGGTCTGTCTCTTCAGATTTCACTTCATCTGGTTTTGTGGAAGCTATTCTCTCTAAACTGATCCAAGAGCTCCTGCCCAGGAGGTCCGAGTCCAATCCGAGGGTTAGTCTGAACAGGCAGATCGGTCTGGAATCGGTTTGTTTTCTCAGCCTAGTCTTAACACAACACAAGCGGTTCCCTGTGGACATCACTAGATGCAAAGCACTACATGAATTCCACTACAAATACAAAGCTTAGGTGACACAGTGGGTCTTTTACATCAACATGTGCATGCTATATGGTTCAATGCTTACATACTTTCTCATGTAAACAGCTTTTATAAAAAATAAAGGAAGATGCACTGAACAGTTGTGAAGCGTCATTATTTACATTGTCCCAGCAGCTCCTTCCATGGCGAGGCTCTGTTCCTGGTTACAGAGTGTCGTAATCGTCTTCATCTTCATGCTTCCGCTTCAAAGCATTCGACTCGTTGGCTGAGCTTTGTGACGACACCATGCTGGTTGTGATGAGAATGTTTTTGGAGCCGATCAAGGAGGGGTTGATGAGCACGTTTTGAACTGTAGGGGTGGAGGGCATAGCTGTAAATGAAAGAAACGTTTCAAAAAGTTTGGATCAATGTTTAAAAAGGTGTTACAGTTGCTTTTTAATTTTATTTGTATAACTGAATGCAGTGTTTCTCAAATACAGGTTACCAGCAGGAGTTTGTGCAGCCTCAGCAGGTCCCAACTTCACTTTGTTATTTTGATCTCTCTCTCAAAGTGTCTAGTTATTTTCCTCTTCACAGACACACCTCCCCACAACAGTTTAGGAGAACTGAAGGTCAGTGGGAGGATGCCCACTTCCCTCTTTATACCCTGGAGCTCTACAGCAGACTCAGTCGGGCTACCAGCCCCTGTAGAACAAACGCCAGCCCTGCCGTTGTGTGCTGAAACCCATCAGGCAGCAGGGTTGACATAGCAACATGAGGAGACACAGAAAGCGTGGGTGGCTCTGCATGGCTACCAAATCTATTGTGTTGAGAACTGATTCCTCTGTGGGTTCATGTTACAGCCTTTCACCACTGAATCCAGCTTTTTCGGGAACAAGAAAATCATTTAGCAGTCTCTGCCTGAGATGTTTCATGTGAACGAAGGATCCTACAATACTGATAATTAAACGAAATACTATCTTACTTGATTTCACTGTTGAAGACTGTGATGAAGGGATCTGGACTGTGAAGCGCTGCCCTGACAATGACACAGGTGTTCCCACCTTAGTGGTGAGCGTGACTGACTGCGAAACTGGCGTACCTGAGGGAACAAAAGTGAAGCGAACATGGTAGTACCGTCAGAATACTTTTACTTTTCTTTCTCTTTGATTTCCTCTTTCTGTGTCAGTCCAAACACACAAAGTTGTTAATTAGGACTACTTTGCTTTTTATAGTGTGTTCAATTGTTCCTGATTGCACCACTAAATAAACCTGGTTTCAGCGGGTCTTAACACAGTGCTCAGTTGTGTGTTTGGGACCCCATTGCACTGTCACCAAAATCTCTTCAGCGAATATGTTAATGATGGGGCAAGTGCTCTATAACGGGGCAAGACATGTCTTCAGAATACCATTTCAGTGCAGTATTTGTTTATGTCTTAGCTCCATTTGCACTCGCATTTGCACTGTGATCAGAATACGGCCCTAAGAGTTTTAGTTTATAGACAGTAAGAGTTTAAGATGTTTGTGTTAATAAAAGGTTTTTAAAACATACTTTCCATGTATTTTCCTTGAGAAACTATATAAAATAGGTAGTAAAATAAAAAAATGATTTAAATCAATTTTTTTTTTTTTTTTTTTTATTAAATCGACTTGATTTAAATCAGCCAACCCCGCAGTTAACTAGCGTACGATTTTTTTTGGTTTGTTTGTTTTAAAGGGTTTGGGGATTGTTCTCAGAAGAGCGAGACAGGATAAACGAGCTGCTGAGAACCTTGTGGAAATCTTCTTCATTGATCTGTTTACTGAGCAAACTCTCAAGTTGAAATTTGCAATAAACAACCTATAACACTTTCTCATATCTATGTGTTGTGCTTTACATTTCCCAAAGGTCATTTTTTATCCAATGCCTATAGTAGTTTTGGTGATGCAGCGATGGATAAAAAATTGAAAATCCACCCGAGTCACTTTTCAAGCATTTACAATTAAAATAAATTCTCCCGATTATTTTTAAATTAAAAAATAAATGTTAAAATCAGAACCTGTATTCCTAACCTTCATGAGGGGGGATTGCATCTTAATTTCAATAGCGTTTAATACAGGCAGGGGAAAGTTTATTTGCTTAATCTTATTATCAATCAGCAAATGAATTTAACAAATACAGTACGTTTGTTTATACAGTACCCAAGAGAGGGAGGAGAGTGTTAAACAAATCCTAAGCAGAAATCATCTTGTTAAGGAACAACAGTATAGAACCCATTCAATTCCTAAGAGATCTCTGGCGCACTCTACTGGAAAAAACAAAGTATTGGTTTTACACTTCAAGCTGCAGTGCACAATAACTGCGGTACACCCTGACGTGACTCAAGGTACCACAAGTTCACTGCGGTGTCGGGGACATTTTCCATGGAACCCATTGTAAAAACGTAAGTTGTAAATGTAAGTTTAATGCAAATATGTGATTTTTATATCACGGTTAATCTAATAAACAGTATCAAATCTTTACATCAATTGTCACTATTACCTTGATTAACATGGCAAATACAAATCTCTTTCAACAGTACAAATACTGTACTGTTAAATGTTACGAGCCAGGAGAACGAAGGGACTGATCTGAACTGTGTACTGGTGCCTTTCACTGAAGGGAGACGAGGCTCTTGAGGTCAGGATAAGACAGGATGGTAACTGTGGGATGTCCAGGTGAATCACAGAGAAAGCTTGCTTTTGTTCTGCTGTTCTTCACCCACCACTCAATTTAATGTGGTTGTTTAGCCCTGTATCACACACACTAAGGTGTCAGTGCTGTGCATGAAGTTTCTTATCCTTACCCATAGTGGGAGTGCTGGGACGGCTGCTCATCGCTCCAACACTCAGTCTAGGTACAGTGATTCTTCCTCCTGATGACACCTTAAAAAAATCAAACCGATTCCAACTAATTACACAAAAAGCAAAATAAAGACGACCATGAAGGGATCGAAATAAGACTCGTGCATAAGCGTTTGAATCCGTCTAGGTTTTCTAATCACTGGTCACAGCTCCGTTTAACGCTGTAACACCCGCGGGTGTAACACACATGATCCAATACTTTGCAGTCCCCTATTGCACACTGTGTTTAAAATCCAGCCCCAGGAGCCAACATGTTCACATGCAATGCATTGTGTGCTGCTGGACAGACCTAGAATTGACTTTGGTAGAAGGAACAGGGTTTGGTTAAATAAATATACCAGCTTTTCACCATTACAGTTTTAATGGATCATACATCTGCGATGGTAATAAGACACCCATTGTGCATCAGTATTAGCTTTTCCTCTCTACAGTTTGTTTTTTAACCCTTTGCGGTCCATTATTCAGCGCCTGTCAGGCGTGTCAGGTCTAATTTATTTTCACACAAGCTGGAAAGGAAAAAAGGAAAGGAAAAATTGTAATGTCAGACCTGGTCCGACATAGGACCGCAAAGGGTTAACCAAGAAGTATACCCTTCCTTGAATAGCTCCTCTCTTAAGAGTAAGTAGCAGGGTTCCGAAAAAATAAGAGCGTTAAACATCCCCACGTGTTGCTACAACAGTTTAAATAACGTGCCTGTCATTTTTTCTTTTCATTGTTAACATCCTGACAACCTTTACACTTCTAACTTTAAAGTCTGTTCCAAAGCTCTTTCAAAAGTGGCCGCTCTACTGCACTGACAGTGTAAAGATTATTGCACACAGCAATAACGATCCATGATGTGGTACGGAACAGAAAAGACTGAGGTTTTTTTATATTTACTTTTTTTTTTCCTTCTTCCTGCAGTGATTTAGAGGACAGATCTCAAACCATAGTGCACTAGCTGCATTTTGAAAAGAGCTTTGAAACAGACTTTAAAGCTATAAGTGTAAAAAGTTGTCAGGATGTTAGTGAAAATAAATATTACAGGTACGTTATTTAAACAGTTGTAGCAACACGTGGGGACGTATAACGCTATATTTTTCGGAACCACACTACTTAATCTTTAAGCTTACTGACCAACAGCAAGAGTTTGTTGCTCAGTGCTTACCTTCTTCTGCAGGGACTTCAGTCTGTAGTTCGGGGCTGTTAAGCAGTATCTATCTGGAGGGAGTCTGGGTCCAGTGTAAGGCTTAATCAATGGCAAAGGAGTCTGATTCTTCTGTCTTGCAACCTCAAGTAGAAACTGAAGAAAGAGTGTTTAAAGGATGTTTTGTTATTTGTAATAGTAGTAGAAGTAAGTAGTATTTAATTATTAATGTGGAATCTGAGAAGCAACGTGTTATTTGAAGGATGCCCATCCCCTTCCTAGGGGCTTGAGGTTGTGAGAAATGTATAAAAGCAGGGTTTTCAATTAGTTTTAAAGTGGCACTTCTAAGGTAGTAGGAGGCACCCATCTCAGACACGTAGCGCCGAGGGGGGAGTGTATGGGAGGGGGGTTCCCAGTGGAAGTTTTTGAAAAAAGGGATTAAAATGGTGCATTCTGGGGCATTGTTGCACCGTTTAAGCATGTGCTAGACTAGTAGTGGTCTGCTTGTAGTGTCTGACAAAGTACTCCGTTAGTGCAATGAAGGAGCTTTATTTCAGCACTGCTCACAGCAAGGCAAGACCAACAAGAAGAAATTTACTTTAGGTTCATCAAGGCCCCTGCAATTCAAGACTGGCTGAAAATGTGTGTGGAATTGGTGACCGCACCTTTAATTTTGTCCACTTTGTAATATGGGAAGCAGCAACCATGCTCAGTGTTAGTAAAGTCCTGATCTGACAGCATGTAACACAGACAGCTCTTATGATTACATGTTACTGTTTATTTTCAGTAAAAACAATTTTAAATTGCATTGAGTTCGTTCTACTATTTATTATATTAAATACACCACAGCAAACACATTTCAATACATTATAGATATTTTCATTAGCACAATCTGTGAGCTAAATTTAGTCAATGTGTTTATCTGCAATCAAGTAAGCTGCAGTGCATTTCATTTTTAATTCCCTAAATGTTTCTCAGCAGTACACTTCCAAAATACAGTCCCAATTATTTTGACATTCTGCTTTCACCTTCAAATGGTCAGCTTGAGAAATAAACTTTGTTTCCCTGCAACAGCTGAACCTGCTTTAGTCCAAAACTCAGCTCCCTGCTGTTTTCATTATGGTAACGTCTTAAATTACCGTGCATGCTTCTTTAGCTGAGATATTATCAGCTCATTATCTAACTAGGGAACCTGCTGCGCAATTCAATCATCCTTAAACTCCTGGGATAGTTGTGGCTGCTAAGAAGATGCAACAGAAGAAATAAATCTGTTCATGTTGACTCAACTTTATTTAAACACTCTACGACTTGACTGGTGAAAGATAACATTGGTTCATTGGAGTTCACAAACAACTTTTTTCAGCTTGATATGTTAACCTTTTCACTTCCTTTTTTGTTTTATTGAGCTTTTTGATGCATTACAGCACTTCATTAAAATTATTTTATTTATTTTCATGGCATTTTGTTATTGTCACTTGTTCAACACACAAACTAAGTGTATTTTTACTCAACTGTTCATTTTAAGCTACATTTTAACACAACAGTACTACTCACACACATTTGGTCACCATCGCAACTGTTGCAAGAAACTGGGGTTACTGCTGCTCTACACTTGCAAGCATTTGTATATCATCAGCTGACAAGGGATCAGATGATATCCCACCTTTTTTCTTAAAGGCGTACAGCCTCTGTACATGAACTCCCACAATGACAAGCACCTATGGGTACATATTTTACAATATAATAATAAAAGGAATACGCTGAATGATAATACCCGAAAATAATAGTAATATTTTTAAATAAAAGTAGCCGGCGCAAATATAATTTTAGATGGTAGATTGTGCCGGTCGCCGGCTTACTTTGAAAACCCTGATGAAGGAACCAAGGCAGGGAGCATTGACTTCAAGTATGAAAAAACAGACCCTGCAGTTTTTTAGAACAGTGCAATGGGGTTTGTACGCACTGCAAATAAACACTTTATTCAAGTGCGTATCGAAACAGTGGTGGATTGAAATGCCTCCAGCATTCAAATATTAATTACCAATCCTGGCTTTAACTTCCTTTCAGAGACACTACACTGAAGAGTCTCACTTCCACTGCTGGAGGTATTTTTTTGCAAAGCCCCCTTGATTTAAACGACGGTGGTATTTGGATCTGCCCTTATCAAGATGAACTGAATAGACCCCCTTGTCTTAAAGCAGCTCCAGTAACAACACAGATAGCACCTACACTATGCTGGTTCACTGGAAGAGTAGAGGAGCAAGAAAACATGATGCCTGAAGCCACCAAGGTTAATTCATATAACACAGTGTCTTCTATTCAAACACTTACCAGGTCGGACACTTCTTACCGTAAGAAGCGTTGATCAGATCAAAACCACATTCCAAAGTGGCATGGACACCAGATGGCTGTACCCCTAACCAGTTGGACATTAAATGCAAATTCACACATGACTTACATCTCTAGGAGGAGGGGACGTGAATGACTGGTCCATTCGGCACTGGATAGCTAGCCTCACATCATCTGCATCGATGTTTGATTTCTTGGCATGGGTTGAGTAGATCTTTGCATCTTCTATTATTGTTGTTACATATCCTACAAAGAAAGCAAGCTTTTAATTTTAAAAATGGGGGGTTTACAATTGTATACCCCTTGGGAGATTTTTAAACAAAGATGAATTGGGAGTTTATAAGTAGGGGTCTACCTAATTCGCGGAAATCAGGAAATTGAAGGGGCACCGCAAAATTCACCTTAGAGGCCAATGCATACCGGACTAGTACAGAGAGAATTTAAAAAAAAAAAAACTAATTTAAAATTAACTACTGCACACCGCAAGTGACTGCAAACTACATATCTTAATTCTGTAATTCTGTTTTTTTATTCCTTTGCTGTCCTGTGTGCATTGCATTTAGGCAAAAATACAAAATAAACATAACTTCGACAAATAACATTTAAAAAAAATACTCCAAAACGGTTAACTTTCTTGTTTACTGTTCACATAACAACAATGTTTTAATCAGCCTATCAGTGTCTGTACTGGCTTTGCTGTGACCTGTACTGTACAGTAGGAGGTGGGACAGAGTCAGTGTTTCATTGTTATTTTGATTTAGGTTGCTAAAATCTAGTTTTCAGCATTGGAGGTAAAATACCAAAAATGGAGGACAAAGCAAAAAACGCTTGCTTCAACCAACCTGTTGCTTACTTTTTAAACGCAGTTAGAATTTTAGACCCGAAAAAGGCAAGTTTTCTTGCTTTTGACTTGATACTAATAAAATAAATTCCTAGATGGGACAAACAACATGACAACAAATGTGCTGCATATAGACTTTTACCAGATGCCCTTGAGGGAAACCGAGTTTTGGGACTGTTTCTAATCGATTTCCGCATCTGTATAACTTGGCAAAGCGTTGCCATACACTTCCAACCAATTCAGTGGATGCAGAACGTGCAGTCTCAATGTATGGGCAAGTCTTCACACCACAGAGACAGAGAATGTCGGCAGCAACTGCATGCTTGCCTTTAACAAACGACAGCACTCTGTTTTAGTAAGGAAGCAGGTACCACTATTTTTAGGCTTTTATAGTGCTCTGAAATATTTTCTAGGTTTATTTAATGTGTCAGCAGGTCTGCGAAATCCTAATTTTATTCCATAACCTACCCACGAAAAATATGTAAATCCTCCACGATTTAAGTAGATCCCTATTTATAAGGTGTACACATTTGAGAAGACATTTCATTGACATTAAAGTAACTGTAGCAAACAAAATAGTTCCATAATTCTTCTGCATGCACATATATTTACTGTATAGGTCTCAAATGTGCAGTTTTGAAAGAAACACGTTATAGCAACCATGTATTTTAATTTCAAAACTTGATATCTGGTATTACACTAAATAAAATAAATAAATAAATAAATAAATAAATAAACAAACAAACACAAGCCATGCTTTTAGATTGTCTTGTACTTCTTCGGTCATTTCACATGGAGAGATTATGCCCACCCCTTAACTGCCTTCTTTCATGTCAGTAGCCAATCAGCTACTTTCCCCATTGACTGACATGCTTTCAGCCAGTAACATGCTTTGTCTCAGAAGACACTTACTTGGTTTTATAACACAAACATTGTTTTTCTTTTAGAAGAACACCGCTATACTGGAGCAAAAGCATAACGTACCAATAACAAGTGAAAAAAGACAAACAAATATTTGGTCAATACAGGCCCATTGCTCCAGGAGCTAACAGCAAATACTCACTGTAGGTAAACTCCAGCATCTGATTAATTACCCTTGGCTCGTACTCTGTGATACCCATATCCTTCAGAATCTGGGTCATAACCTAAATGTGGGGAACAAATAAAAACACAAACAGCTGCCTAAATTAATGCAGGAATAACACTTTAAAAAAGAAAAACAAATAAACATTTTTGGCACATTTGTAAAACTCTCAGATAATCAAAAATGTCACTTGTTCGTTACCATTGAAGAGTCACAAATTATTTTAAAATAAATGTAATCGGCAATTGTTAGCAACTGGTGTGTTTACTTGGGCAGCACGTCTGATAGGATAGCAATACAGTAAAGTCTTCCAGGGCGCCAACATTTAAACCATTTCGTTCAGAGCCTAGATTCTAGTTGGTCCCTCTCCCCGTCCTTATAAAAGTTTACCATGCTATTTCGGCACGGTATTTTTGCAGTTTTGCCACGCTTTTGTTTGCTAATCTGCTTTAACATATCTCGGTATTCTCAATACTTATTCTTTACCGTGCTTAGTTTGTTACGCTTTTAGACAGAAATTAAAAAAAAAAAAAACATCCTACAAAAACGCTACCTGGCTTTTGTGCCATTACATTAGCTGCACATACCGACTGCAGTCAAATAACAGCGTCGCTTTTGTTTTGTTCTGTAATGTGTACTACTAGTGTACAGGGGTACTGTAGTTATTACTTTACCTTTCTGCACTGGAAAAAGAAAAATAACATTTAAGTTAATTGCAAAAGACGCAATACAGGTAATACAACATGCACGTCAACAGAGAAAAGCCGTGAACTTGTTCAGTGTCCTTGTGTTTAATTAGAGGGACTCTGAGACTTGGGACTTGTTTTTTATTATGGCAAGAAAAGATAACAGCTCCCGTTTTGTTAATTTAATAAAGTAAAAGCTCATGGAATATCGACACACCTAATTCACAGCAAACATCCATCCGCTGTAATAACACTGATGAAAACATTGTTCCCGCGTACTGTATATATTGGAAATGAGACTAAACATTGTGTACGCAGAAAGTAATACGTAGTGCATTGAGCTTGGTATACTTTAACTGGCTGGTGACACGTTCAATAACCATCATCTGCTCCTTTCAATCCTGGAAAAGGTAGCACAGTGTTTTGTACCTGAGCATCTTTCGGTATAACCTTCGGCGCCGCCATTTTGTCCAGTTCTGACTTCCTGCAGCGTGATCACTCGCTGCACTTCCTGTTTCATGGAGAACAAAGAGGCTACAAGGATTGGACTGTACTGCAAATCAACAGCAGATGGCGCTCAAAGTACAGTGCCACGACATTTACCACACATATTGGCCAGGGACCAGAGGTAACCACACTTGGTGAGATTACATTCTGAAAATGTGTATGTATGTATGTGTTTATTTATTTAAGCGTACACATACTGTAGTGTTCAAACATTGGGAAACAACACGTGATTTACAGCAAGACTAGCATGCTACCCCAAAATGTTCTCCTATTTCTAGGAAAGCAGCACAGCTGGGGAGGGGGAGTTTGTTGCTTGATAACTTCAGTCAGACTACTTGCTCAGTAATAGGTTTCTGGCTCAGGACTGCCAAGGACAACACTGCATTGAATATATTGTACCAGTCCTGACTCCCACCACAGGAAAATCATTTTTTGGGTACTATTAACACATACACCACCCAGTCTATAATAATAATAATAAATAATAATAATAATAATAATAATACATTAGAAGGGATGTGACGGGATAGGGGATCTGGGAAGGTGTTCATTTTCTTTTTTTTTTTTGTGTGTGTGTTTTTTTTAATGACTCGCTGTCAAATAGATGGATTTTCTGCAGGCTCGGAGGCTCACGCTGTGTGGCTTTGGAGGTTTGTGCGCGCGCGGAGCTTCCAAGGACGTCATCATTAGTGGTGTTAAATTTTGTATCTGGAAAATCCCATTGAATTAGTGTTGTGGAGACGGCGGTTATGGAGGAAGAAACGGTAAATTCCAACAGTGTATATTTATACTTTTGTTTAATAATAACAAAAAAAAAAACATTGTACATGTGTTTTATACAAATACACAATGTATGTTCATTTTTGACACTTTTTGCGTACGTTAACAGACTTAAATAGCTACTTCTACTTTGTCAATCACTGTGAATTCATGCGAATTTTACTGTATATAACTTTAATTCAGATATAAAATATAATTTTGTATAAATTAAATTTAAACCAATTTAAGCACAGATATATTTAAAAACAGCTGTATGTAAGGTTAACGGTTGTATGGTGCAGTGTTTGTATGGATGTAAAGGTTAAATATTTAACTACATATGTAATATGGACCTATTGAAAATACAACAATGTATGTCTCGGCATTTTGAGTTCTTGTATCTGGATTGTATAATCAGTTTGTATTGTAACAATCGTGTGTCATTTTAATGATTGTGCCTGAGCGTATTTTTGTTTAACAATGTCCTCTTTTTATTTCAGATCCATATCACTGCATTGAAAGCGCTGCTCAGTTCTGTGCTTTACTATTGTTATTTTTGCAAACCATCTGTATATAAGTCAAAAAAGGGATCCAGGGCTCCCGAGTGGCGCATCCAGTAAAGGCGCTCCGTGTGGAGTGCAGGATGCGCCCTATAGTCTGGACGTCGCGAGTTTGAGTCCAGGTTATTTCTTTGCCGACCCAGGACGGGAGCTTCCAGGGGAGAAAATAATCAAAATAATTGGCAACGACTAAATAAAAAAAAAACATGCAATCTTCAGGTGTGAAAAGTTATTCCCCCCCCCCAAGTTAACTCAACCAAATTAAAGGGGTCAGCTGTTTGAGTACTTTGGTTAACAACCAGGCCTGATTTGGGCCAGCCCTGCCCAATATAAATCTGACTAACTTTAGCCCTTACCATCAGAGTGAAGTTGTCAGCACACAGGTTCTAGAGGCACATCATGCCACGAACAAAAGAAATTCCTGAAGACATCTGGAAAAAGTTGTTGATGCCTATCAGTCTGGAAAGGGTTACAAAGCCATTTCTAAGGCTCTGGGGCTCCACCGAACCACAGTCAGAGCCATATTGTCCAAATGGAGAAAGTTTGGGACAGTAGTGAATCTTCCCAGGAGTGGCCGTCCTGCCAAAATCTCTCCAAGAGCAAGGCGTAAAATCGTCCAGGAAGTCACAAAGAACCCTAGAACAACATCCAGGGATCTGCAGGTCTCTCTCGCCTTGGCTAAGGTCAGTGTTCATGACTCCACCATCAGAAAGACACAGGGCAAAAATGGGATTCATGCTAGCCTCAAGTTTGCCAAAAAGCATCTGGATGATCCTCAAGACTTCTGGAACAATGTTCTATGGACAGATGAGTCAAAAGTGGAACTTTTTGGCCGACATGGGCCCTGTTATGTCTGGCGAAAACCAAACACTGCATTCCAGAGTAAGAACCTCATACCAGTGGTCAAGCATGGTGGTGGTGATGTCATGGTTTGGGGATGCTTTGCTGCATTAGGACCTGGACACTTTGCCATCATTGAAGGAACCATGAATTCTGCTCTGTATCAGAGAATTCTACAGGAGAACATTAGGCCATCCATCTGTGAGCTGAAGCTGGGTCATGCAGCAAGACAATGATCCAAAACACACAAGCAAGTCTACATCAGAATGGTTGAAGAACAAGAAATTTAAAGTTTTGGAATGGCCTAGTCAAAGTCCAGACCTAAACCCCATTGAGATGTTGTGGCAGGACATGAAACGAGCAGTTCATGCTTGAAAACCCACCAATGTCACTGAGTTGAAGAAGTTCTGCATGGAGGAGTGGGCCAAAATTCCTCCACAACGCTGTGAGAGACTAATCAATAACTACAGGAAGTGTTTTGGTTGCAGTTATTGCTGCTAAAGGTGGCGTAACCAGTTATTGGGTCTAAGGGGGCGATTACTTTTTCACACGGGGGCATTGGGTGTTGCATAACTTTCTTTAATAATTAAATGAAATATGTATCAAATTTGTGTGTTATTTGTTCACTCAGGGTCCCTTTTATCTAATATTAGGTTTTGGTTGAAGATCTGATAACATTCAGTGTCAAAAATATGCAAAAATGCAGAAAATCAGACAGGGTGGCAAATACTTTTTCACGGCACTGTATCACTGTGCTGTCTGTTCTGCACTGTGACACACTGGAGTTTTGTTTAGCTTGTATATATCACTGTGCTGTCTGTTCTGCACTGTGACAGAATTGAGTTTTGTGGCAAACTATCTCACAACTAGCAAATCTTATAACGCCTTACTCACACACTAAAGCTTTAACTAATGAAACGTCCCTTCACAAATCAGTGGTTCTCAAACCTTTTGGGCCGCGCCCCTTCCTCTTGTCGTTTCTCCCCCCGATACACCCCAATTGTGCGGTAAAAGTGTACTATAATTTTGGACGTATTTAACATTGTTGATTTACCGGTACACAGCATTCAAAGATCAAATTACGAACCGTATTCACAAAACATCTGGCCCCTATTACGCAGTATGTTTTCAGTGCAGGCAGCACTTAGTCCACGACTAAGTTAAGTAGAACGTGTAAGAGTCTAAGACAGAAAGAGCATTTGTTTTTTCATAAATTGGACGCATGCGTGTTGGTGTTAGTACAGAGCGTCATCATCATAGTAATGATCATGGCGGTCAAGTTTATGTCCTGTTTAATCATTAATCCTGTTTAACTTTATACTGGAATATTACGTGTTGCACCAATAAAACTGAATGAAAGTCCTCCTTAAACAAGATTCAAGAGACAGGAGGGTCAAGTTTAAAAGCGCTTCGCTACTGCTGGATAGTACTTGAAATTAAGAGGTAAGTGCATCAGACAGTTTAGGGTATGTCGTGTTTAAAAAACCGTATCCGTTTGAAAAGCATATTAATTGCGTGGTATAGGAAACATACAGCACAATTTCGTGGCGTGCAATAAGACTTAACGCAAACCAACCATATGACACGTGACAGCAGGACATGACGTCGTGCTTTTATTCGCTATCTATTTTTCTGAGATGAAGTTAATCAGATTCAATTAGTGAAATTGATGCATTGACAGTCTGTAGAAATCTACCGTGTGTTTTTAACGTTTTGTTCAAGTTATTTTTTGTACATTTTTATACGCGCATGTTAAACATATTTACAGGGTTTTCTTGTTACATGTTATCAATGTATGAAAAGAGCTAAATGTAATCAAAGGGGGAAAGCGGGTTGCCTGCTGGAATTGAGCTTGCAATTTCCCGGTTGCAAGCTGTATTCGGCAGCGGCTGAGGATTGCTGTTCAGTTCAGTGTCAGCATAGAGAAGGAGAAAGTAAACCAGTGTGCCGTCCGCAGCCAAACGAATGCAGAGATAATGCAAACTAACTGGTAAGCCAACAAAGGTCTGCAAGGTGACCTTATAAGGATATGGTAAACATTCACCAATGAATCATGTTAATAAAGCTAATCTAGGGCCATGCAAGATGTCTCATTAATATATATATATATATATATATATATATATATATATATATATATATATATATATATATATATATATTATTAAAAACCGACTTTAATCCACACCAATCAGAAAGTTCCATCGCAGGGCACTAGCACACAGTAGATGTCAGTGGATTCAGATAGAATGTATCGCTTTAGAAAAGTGAAACAGAAGGAAAGCTAAACAACAAAAAGGTAAATACATCTGTAAATTGAAGTTTTAAAATGTTACCAGTTTGTAATTGCAGTAAAATCAGTGTTATTGGGCATGAACTTTGCCTGTTGTGTACCTTCACGTTTTAGCTGGCAATGCCCTCGGATCAGGGTCCTGTTTCTTTATTAATAATGTGAGGGGAGAGCATGCCACTCACCGTAGACTGAAGCTAGCGTTGCGCCTCTGACTCACTTGGCAGGTTGTCTGGGCTGCTGGGAGGGGGCACACTGGCCATCCAAAAGTGTAATAACAACAGCCAGACCTTACAACCCAGCAGTACACCAAGAACCCGGCACAAGGCTGGCATTTGGTTATTTGATACTTCTAATGCAGACATATCAGATAGCAAACTAGACAATCACCTTGGTAAGGATCTTCCTGGGTGATAGAAGAGTACACATGAAATTAAATAAATACTAAAAACAAGATCACAAAACAATCTCACATAAAATCCCTGATATGCCCCACAAAAAAGACCAGCAGCAGTTTTTATTTTAATTTCACATACCATTAAGTATGGAGTATGGAGAACTAAAGATATACATAATAAAGTTAATATGTAGCCTAAAAGTGTGATTCCTGTGTTGTTGCCTCTTCCTTTAAGATGACGTTCACTCGCATGTTTGTACGTCTTGGTGCTTGCTTGCATTACCTTCCCAAGAGGAATGCCCAGCCTCCAGCCTTGTGGCCCCCCGGAATCACCAAGGGCCCCTGTGCAGCCAGCCGCACACAACACACAGCCTCGCATTCAAAGAGCTGCCTGTGGCAGCTGCGAGAAGACTATTTTGGTAAGAAACTTATGTCTCTCAAATACATCTACCACTGACTGCATTAGTTTTGTGTAAAGCTAAAATCAAACTGCTGCAGTAACAAGAAACAGCTATGGTGCATGTAGGACTTTTTTATTTGAAGCATTTTAATATCAACGTTTTGTTTCTTTTTAGAAAACAGCAGGTGTTAACTTACTGTAGCCCGGTGTTAAGTGCTTTGTGACGGTAGTAGTATGGGTAACACTGAGTTAGTTATTACTGCTATAAAGACACTTTGGATGATCCAGTCTGGGTAACATGTGACTGGCAGGCAGCTAGAACATGCGAACGACTCTTGAACAAAGATCAACGTGCCTTGAAAACAACTCCAGTATTTCAGTAATTGCAACCCAGTCAGAGTGACTGAAATAATAGCATGGGGTCAGTAAAGCAAAATATTGAAACTGTAATTTCAAGCTACTCTTAAAATAGCTTCTATGGGATTTTACTTCTTTATAAAGACAATGTTATAAACATGCACTGGATTGTTCACAAGTTTGGGACGTGAAGGAGAGCCCTGTGATAGTGATCCACTACTAGACCTGTGATAGTGATCCACTACTAGACCTGTGATAGTGATCCACTACTAGACCTGTTACAGTGATCCTCTACTAGACCTGTTACAGTGATCCACTACTAGACCCATTACAGTGATCCACTACTAGACCTGTGATAGTGATCCACTACTAGACCTGTTACAGTGATCCACTACTAGACCTGTGATAGTGATCCACTACTAGACCTGTGACAGTGATCCACTACAAGACCTGTGATAGTGATCCACTACTAGACCTGTGATAGTGATCCACTACTAGACCTGTTACAATGATCCACTACTAGACCTGTGATAGTGATCCACTACTAGACCTGTTACAATGATCCACTACTAGACCTGTGATAGTGATCCACTACTAGACCTGTGATAATGATCTACTACTAGATCTGGTATATTGATCCACTACCAGACCTGGTATAGTGATTCACTACTAGATCCCTGTCATTTTGTTCATTGGACCAGACCCCAGTATGTGTTACTCATGACTTTGTTTCTCAGAGCTAAGCGTCAGTGGGCTGCTGATGCGCTTCGACTACGTGTGGCTTCGGGATCACTGTCGCTCTGCCTCGTGTTACAACACGAAAACAAACCAGCGCAATCTGGACACTGCCACCGTGGAGCTGGGGATCCGGCCTTCAAACATCCGAGTGGACGAAGAAACCCTCTTCCTCACCTGTAAGGGCCGCTGCAGTGCTTCCTTCAATTTCATATATACTGATGACAGTATCCTTGTAAAATTTGTCAATTTGTTTAATTTCCAGATCTGATGACTAGTTTAAATAGCACATTGTTTACCAGCTGCACTAGAAGACATCAAGATAGGGCACTACAGTGCGGCCCATTTATAATAATCACATCCATCCCCAGTGTTTTGATTCTTATAAGCGGCTGATTCTTAAAAGCAGAACTATATAATAACTGTGGTGCAGAATCAAACTTAGTATGAGAATGATAAGAGCTTGTTTCCTGGCTGCAGTGTAATGGGTTGACCACTAGATGTCACGAGTTCCTGCATGTATGCACGCCCACGAAAAATCCACAGCTGCTTTCCTTAACGAATTATGGATAGTAGTCAATTGGTTAACTGCTTGTTAATGTTAATGACACCTCGATAGAAATGGCTTAGCTGATAGCTTTGTGATGGAGGTACAGAGGCGTAAGGAAGCAGAAGTAACAAAAAGAAACCAAAACTCGAGTAAGAGATCTAGTGTTTGTTCCACATGAAGTACTGTTAGTTAGTGCTCCAGCTGAGAGCTAGGTTTATTTTGTTTGTTTAGTGGTTGTTTCGCCACCGCAGTGTAAGAAAAATAAAACCAACACCGGTTTAAAACTGTTGTATTACAATTAGGAAAAGTGTGCCATTAGCAGTTTAAATACAGTATACAGATGTCAATGGTGCTCAATCACTGAGGACAGTACATAAAAACAAGTTGTCGTGGGTAAGCAGCTTGTTATACGATCACAGTTCTGACTTCTGTTTACTCAAGGCTGCAGAATCCTATTTTACTACAGTATACTTGAGAAGCGATCGTCTCGTGAGGGTGCCTAGTTTAACTGCCGTGCGGTGTTATGTGTTATGGCCTTTGAATTAAAATGACATTACAGTACAGTATTTTACTGTCAGGACACCCACTGCATTTAAGCATCTGTGGTTTACTTATTTTCTGCAAATCTCATAGTTTTTCATTAAGCGGAGATGCAAAGCTCTGAAATCCCCCCCGCCCCCCCTCCTCCTCCTCCTCCTCCTCTTCTTCCTCCTCCTCCTCCTCCTCCTCCTCCTCCTCCTCCTCACCCTCTTCTTCCTCCTCCTCCTCCTCCTCCTCCTCCCGCACCACGCCGTCTACATGCATATCACACAATAACACTGCTGTACTCAGTATGTATTCAATGAACGTGTATTCACTTTATTGAAACACATTTTCACTAACAGAGAACACAAAAAACATACTTGCACAATGCAGTGGCGCAGTCACGTTTGTTTACAAACAATGCAGTGTTTCCTGCATCACTGCATGATCCACGCTGCATACGTGCCAAATCACGCGAGATGTGATCAAATTAAAAAAAAAACAGCTTTGTACACGTCATTGCACTTGATCAAGTACCGTATTACATGCAGTCAGTTTGCCCCGAAATGATTCTTATAAGCAGATTGCTTGATTCTTACAAGCAGATTATTTTACATTGGTTAGTATAGGAATGATTTGGTCCCAGTGGTTTTGATCACTATGTGCGGTTGATTCTTATATCAGTGATTCTTATAAACAGACTGCACTGTATAATAGTGTTAAGAGCTGCACCCCTTTAATAGTAAATTGACAGAATTCCTAATAATAAGCTGAAACTCTTAACAATAAATGGCATCCACTGCAGTGTGGTCTTCACAAAACATGAGCCTGTATGCACGATCCCAGTGCACTTCAGATCCCAGCACAGGGGTGACATTACCCCCTCACTGAATGCTGTGTTCCTGTTTGAACAGTGCACTTCAGATCCCAGCACAGGGGTGACATTACACCCTCACTGAATGCTGTGTTCCTGTTTGAACAGTGCACTTCAGATCCCAGCACAGGGGTAACATTACCCCCTCACTGAATGTTGTGTTCCTTGTATGCTTGATCTCAGTGCACTTCAGATCCCAGCACAGGGGTGACATTACCCTCTCACTGAATGCTGTGTTCCTGTTTGAACAGTGCACTTCAGATCCCAGCACAGGGGTGACATTACCCCCTCACTGAATGCTGTGTTCCTGTTTGAACAGTGCACTTCAGATCCCAGCACAGGGGTGACATTACCCCCTCACTGAATGCTGTGTTCCTGTTTGAACAGTGCACATCAGATCCCAGCACAGGGGTGACATTACCCCCTCACTGAATGCTGTGTTCCTTGTATGCTTGATCTCAGTGCACTTCAGATCCCAGCACAGGGGTGACATTACCCTCTCACTGAATGCTGTATTCCTGTTTGAACAGTGCACTTCAGATCCCAGCACAGGGGTGACATTACCCCCTCACTGAATGCTGTGTTCCTGTTTGAACAGTGCACATCAGATCCCAGCACAGGGGTGACATTACCCCCTCACTGAATGCTGTGTTCCTTGTATGCTTGATCTCAGTGCACTTCAGATCCCAGCACAGGGGTGACATTACCCTCTCACTGAATGCTGTATTCCTGTTTGAACAGTGCACTTCAGATCCCAGCACAGGGGTGACATTACCCCCTCACTGAATGCTGTGTTCCTGTTTGAACAGTGCACTTCAGATCCCAGCACAGGGGTGACATTACCCCCTCACTGAATGCTGTGTTCCTGTTTGAACAGTGCACTTCAGATCCCAGCACAGGGGTGACATTACCCCCTCACTGAATGCTGTGTTCCTGTTTGAACAGTGCACTTCAGATCCCAGCACAGGGGTAACATTACCCCCTCACTGAATGCTGTGTTCCTTGTATGCTTGATCTCAGTGCACTTCAGATCCCAGCACAGGGGTGATATTACCCCCTCACTGAATACTGTGTTCCTGTTTGAACAGTGCACTTCAGATCCCAGCACAGGGGTGACATTACCCCCTCACTGAATGCTGTGTTCCTTGTATGCTTGATCTCAGTGCACTTCAGATCCCAGCACAGGGGTGATATTACCCCCTCACTGAATACTGTGTTCCTGTTTGAACAGTGCACTTCAGATCCCAGCACAGGGGTGACATTACCCCCTCACTGAATGCTGTGTTCCTGTTTGAACAGTGCACTTCAGATCCCAGCACAGGGGTGACATTACCCCCTCACTGAATGCTGTGTTCCTGTTTGAACGGTGCACTTCAGATCCCAGCACAGGGGTGACATTACCCCCTCACTGAATGCTGTGTTCCTGTTTGAACAGTGCACCAGATCCCAGCACAGGGGTGACATTACCCCCTCACTGAATGCTGTGTTCCTGTTTGAACAGTGCACATGTGTTATTCTTTCCTCTCAGTTCCCCCAAGAAATAAATACTGTTACACTTTTCTTTTTTAATTCAAGCCTTTTTTAGAACCTTTCCTAAAAATTAAAACCTGTGAGAAGACCTATTTGTATGTCAGGTAGTTTTGAAGGCCAGTCAATTTTAAAATACTGTTGGCAAGTACTTTTTCCTGGTTATTAATTTTTGTGGCAGTGAGGATGCATTTCCCCTGTAACACAACTATGCAGGAGTGGAGGCAGCTGTACTTCTGCATGTCACACTGTAGAGTTCTACATAGATCTGCATCCCTGTAACACAGCTATGCAGGAGTGGAGGCAGCTGTACGTCTGCATGTCACAGTGTAGAGTTCTACATAGATCTGCACCCGTGTAACACAGCTATGCAGGAGTGGAGGCAGCTGTACGTCTGCATGTCACACTGTAGAGTTCTACATAGATCTGCACCCGTGTAACACAGCTATGCAGGAGTGGAGGCAGCTGTACGTCTGCATGTCACACTGTAGAGTTCTACATAGATCTGCATCCCTGTAACACAGCTATGCAGGAGTGGAGGCAGCTGTACGTCTGCATGTCACACTGTAGAGTTCTACATAGATCTGGAGGACTGCTTATCCAGCTGTGATAAAACCTGCTAGGATTCTTAAGCACATGTTTTGCTACTTTTTTTGCTCTGTGTAAACACACTGTTTTTTTGTGTTTTGTTATGGTTTGGTCTAAACAGTTTAAAATGTAAAAAAAGTAAAGTCATTCATAAGACGCCATAAGTCCAAAATTAAAAATAAATAAATAAAAACCCACAATAACATGGCCCCTACACGAACATTGGTTTGAGCCACAATAGTCCGCTCTGCACTATTTACAACAGTGTCAGCTAACATTAGCAGCGGTGTGACTGCAACAGAAGATGCTGGGCAGTTTGGATACTACAAAAAATGATTCATTAAATATAGTCAAGGTAATTGTTAGTTTAGTTTGTTTTATTCTCTATTAATTAAATTATATTCAGAGGTTATTTATGTATTACATTTAAACAAGGACGTTAGTAGGTTCGTGTTGCTACTGGGCCATGAACAGGTTTATGTTCAACAGCAACTCCAAATAAAATGTTACTGCTATTAAGCACTGGTAATAATCTGAAGCCGTCGTATTGCAAAATAACAGAATCCCGTTTTTACTTTAGAAATGTTTTTTTTTCATTAAAAACTTTCATATTGAAGCTTGTTGTGTACTACTCATTAAAGCAAACCAAGTAGGAATTTGCTTAAGATGATTTTCAAGTCAAGTAAGCTTATTTATGTATAAATAATTACAATAATTTAATCTTACTTTAAAGGCACGCACCTGAATCGTAAGGCAATTAAACTGTTTGCTTATACTCTCCCTGCCGTTCTGTGCACTGTCATATGAGAGGTGCTCTTGCTGTCTGCAGACACGTTCAGCCAATCACAGCTAACTTTAGTTGGAACCCAAAACTGACTCTCAACAGACGAGTTCTGGATGGGGGCTCCGAGCTTTACAGAAGGACCGTGCTGAAGTTAGTTACTTATTCCTGATTCGAGGCTGAAGTTAGTTACTTATTCCCGATTCGAGGCTAAAGTTAGTTACTTATTTCCGATTCGAGGGCTGAAGTTAGTTACTTATTTCCGATTTGAGGCTGAAGTTAGTTACTTATTCACGATTCGAGGGCTGAAGTTAGTTACTTATTTCCAATTTGAGGCTGAACTGGATGTGCCACCTCAAGCAGGGTATCATTTAAAGCTTGAGCATTTCTCTTCAACATAAAGTAGATTGCAGAGTGGCACAAGCAGGGATTCACATGCTATGCTGTGAAATATACACACAAACCCTTCTTTTCCTGCATATTAGAGCACATTGTGAGGGCTTTGCCACCTCAAGCTGGGTGTAATGTTGAAGGTTAAGCAATTGTCTTGCAAATAGAGTATGGTGCATAGTGACATGTACAGTACTATTAAGTGTTATTTAGTATGAAAATTAGCATCTTAATTGTAAAAAACAGAACAAAAAACTAAAATAAACATTTGCCTCTCTACGCTCAGCAGTTAGTCCTTCAGTTTGCCCCCCTACTGTTTATTATTATTTATTTCTTAGCAGACACCCTTATCCAGGGCGACTTACAATTGTTACAAGATATCACATTATACATTATACAGATATCACATTATTTTTACATACAATTACCCATTTATACAGTTGGGTTTTTACTGGAGCAATCTAGGTAAAGTACCTTGCTCAAGGGTACAACAGCAGTGTCCTCCACTGGGGATTGAACCCACAACCCTCCGGTCAAGAGTCCAGAGCCCTAACCACTACTCCACACTGCTGCCCGTTCAACTGTTTAACAAAGTTAGGCGCCTACAATTGAGACACAAAATCCTTTGACCATTGCTTCTGACATCAATTAAAACACTTGAATGGTTGTGCTGCTTTTAGAATGAAACACTCACCTATAGATACCAAAACTGACTTGTATTACTGAATAAGAAAGGTTACTGGTCCAGAGCTTATCTATAAAAGTGAGTATCATTTTGATTTGTGTTATTATACAGTTAAATAAACTGTTACTACAAAAACGTAACTTTTTACAGTTGGTTATTAGCTATCAACATAGAAAATTATGTCAAAAAGATCATTGGCCACTTTCACCCATGGATCCCTGCTATCATTGGTTGTTTCAAGTGCCCATTAAAAGAAAATTATTGATCTTATGAACTGGAGTGGTTCCACCTGTCACTCTCCATTTTATAATAAAAACTTGAAGCAGCCAATGATAGCGCTAGCAGGGAGGGGCAGTTGTTAAATTGTTACCCTCCCAAAGATCGTTAACAGAGCTCTGGGAAAAATCCAGAGGTTAGGTAGGTATGGCTCACCTTGCAAGCATGAGCACCCTTGCTGCCTTTATGACAAATGCTTTCCTGTTAAAAATGTACTGACGGTACGCCTTTGCATCTTAAAGAACAATACGGGAGTCCGCATTTTTCTTTATTGGTGCGCATGTGTACCTGCGTACCAGTTATGTGAACCCCTGTATTTGGCAAATGGACATAAAACAGGAATCCTATAGATTACTACAGTAGGTTTTACAGCTGACTGTGTGGCAATGAAGACGTTTTCAATAGTGTTGTCTTTGGATTCCCAGGGCCTGACGGTCACGTGACCCGGTTCAACCTGGCCTGGCTTGTGCAGAACAGCTATGAGGGTCAGAAACAGAGAGCAGTCCAGCCCCGGATTCTCTGGAACTCGGAGATCTACAACGAAGCAAAAGTGCCTGCCATCAGCTGTGAGGGCTTCATGACCTCCGACGAGGAGCTGAAACAATTCCTGAAAACCTTCCTGCTGTACGGCATTGCCTTCGTGGAAGATGTGCCCCCAACTCTAGAGGCCACTGAGACCGTTGCTCAGAGAGTCAGCCTCATCAGGTTCGCTCTGCTCTCCTGGGATTCTCACAAAGGAATGTCCCCATTTAGCATTAGCCTTGAACAATACAAAGTAGAATGAAAGTCCTTGAGTGTACTAGCCATACATATACAAACTACTCTATTCACGTTCTGCAATTCAATGAAAATTCTTCTGTTCCTGAACCCAGACCTGTTTTCATAACTAGTTTAAAATGACCAGGTCTAGAACCACATAGATAGGACTGAGGGAAGGAGACAGTTAGGGCTAACTAATCATGTTGTTGAGGCTGAATCACATGGATCCTTTTAAGAGCCAACTTGACAAAAATCAAGCTTAGATGGGTCAAAATTCACACTTGACACACTATAATGCCTGTTCTGGTTTGTTTTGGTCACTGACAATGTGATGCGTTTTAAAAAATCAACATCTCTAATTGTACAATGCATACAAACTTGTGTATTTTCTCTTTTGTGTTTTTCAGGGAAACGATGTATGGCAGAGTATGGAACTTTACATCTGATTTCTCCAGAGGAGACACAGCCTATACTAAACTTGCATTAGATCGTCACACAGACACCTCATACTTCCAGGAACCCTGTGGGTAAGCACACAGTGCAGTAGCACAACACCACAGTAGTGTGCACATTTAGATTTGTCATTTATATCCTTTATATACCTACCTGCATGAAAACTTCCACATGTGGGAATTTCAGTTTTCGGTCAGTAATCAGTGATATAGAAACAACAGGCAGTCGTGTATGAAAGTGTTAGACCACTTTGTGCTTTTATTTCGGCATCTAAACAACATCAAAAAGTCATGCATTTTACCGTTTGTGGCTCTGTGTTCCTTTTCTCTTACTATTTTAAATGTATTGCATGTGTGACCTTTTAAAGTCATCAATTAAATTAACCAGTCACTCATTTGCCTATTTTGACAATTTTGTTCATTTCCAGTGGTTTCATTGTACATGCACAACAAATCAAAACTACAGAAGCAGTGGGGTGTTGTAATACATGTGCACACTACTGTATACTGGACAGCAGCACAGTACTATACTGTACAAGTCTTAAACAAACAGCTGGTGGTAGATCCTCTAATCTTATTCTGTGTATGCAGGCAGAGTTGCTTTCTGATGGTATGTGGTAATGTAATGAGTACGAGGAAGTGATGAACTTTGACTTGGGGCATGCTGAGAGGATTTTGTAAAATAGATCTTTTTTTTTCTTCTTCTGTACAGGATCATTCAGGTAATACACAATAAATTGCCTTTCTAGATTTTTAAAATGTGTCTGTTTTTAAAAATGTTAATTGCTCCCTAAAGGCCATAGTTTACAAGCTAACTTGTGCTGTGTATTTGTTTTATTTGAAATCCCCTGGATGAGTCCAGTCCTGTCCGGTATACCAGGGCACATTGTGCTGCCAGGCTTTACTGAGAGGTTGTTCTGCAGTGGAGACTAATGATAGGTCTTCTTTCATCCAGAAACCATGCTTTCAAAGGTGCTTCTGTGGTTCAATGAGTTGTTATACAAACAGCATGTCTGGCATGCTTCCTGTAAGATATCAAAACTGCTGCTCTGTGCTGCACAGACGTTTTGGTCACAATGGGTAAGCATCAGATCGGACAGACTTTGAAAGAGATTTTGATCCAGGCTTTACTGCCCCTGACCTCCCTGAAGAAGGTGTTAATCCTTATGGAACGGTCACCTTTTCCTCCAGAACAAAAGGCACATTCAGACTTCATTTCTAATCAGTGTTTAACACCCTATTCACAATGCTGTGGAAGCTGTGTGACATACATGGAGACTACTGAGGTTATTGCAATCTAAGCCTTGTTGGTGTGCTTATGCATAAACTGATTGGGCTAATAAGTATGTATTGTAATCCACTCGCATAAATTGGATTCATCTTTGCTTGGGGACTTTTTATTTTTGTTATTTATTGTTTTATTTAGCAGATCCTGTTATCCAAGGTGACTTATAGAGACTAGGGTGTGTGAACTATGCATCAGTCTTACCTGAAAGACGGAGCATAAAGGGGTTAAGTGACTTGCTCAGGGTCACACAGTGAGTCAGTGATTGAGCTGGGATTTGAACTGGGGACCTCCTGGTTACAAGCCCTTTTCTTTAACCACAGGACCACACAGCCTTCTGTTAGGTATGGATGTAGGTTAAGGTCATTAGCAAAACATATTTATCCAGTCTAATTTATACTCCTTTATTTTGAATGTTACATCACCAAATAATCAAGAAATTTATTTCTGATATTGATTTTGCCCTTCATAATCTGTTAGGCAGGGCAAACTGTTCATAAAGTGTTTGTTCCGTGCAAAGTATTTTTTAATATTTTCATCTAATTGGTGAGTGATGTGTAAATGAGCTGATTTCACAGTGTAGGCTACATGAGAACTTGCCAGTTGTTTCAGGAGGAAGCTGTCAGAAAGGGACCCCTTTCCTTTCTCTTTTTGTTCCCGGTCCACCTTCCTCATGGAAGGGGTTTTTAAATTGACACCACAGCACTACTGGTAAGTAAGTACACTGTGTAATGAGTTACTTTCTTGATCACTGATTAGTTGAAAATCTAGCAGGATAGAATACCATTAAATCCTTTGTCCTCAATAGAAGAAAAAGGGTCCCAGAGATAATAGTGCTGGCACTAATAAGAGTTTTCAATCCTTGGTTAGCACTCCTTTAAGCCCTTGCTTTCCCTGCTTCAGTATCCAGGTGTTCCACTGTCTGAGGCACGAGGGCACAGGGGGGCGGACCCTCTTAGTGGACGGGTTTCATGGCGCTGACAAGGTTCTGAAAGAAGCCCCAGAAAACTTTGAGCTGCTCAGCAGAGTGCCTATAAAGCACGAGTACATTGAGAATGTGGGAGCCCATCACAACCATATGATTGGAGTGGGACCTGTCCTCAACGTGTACCCGTGGAACAATGAGCTTTATATGATCAGGTAAGGCATCTTGTGTTTCTTACTGTCAGTGTCCATAAAACAGGTCTCCATTTGTCATTTCATTCTGAAATGTGCCTCTCCATATCTCTTGTAACCACTACTGGATAAACAAAAAAAGAGTAACAAATGAGAAATTTGAAGGTTGAGTAATTCTCTCCTGCGTCACGTTTGTTTCAGAAGTGTAGGTCAAATGTATTCAGGAGAAGAAAGTATGATATAGCAACTGTCTGTTCACAAAGTGACACATTTAACTGAACATCATGAAAATAAAAAAACAGGTAAGGAGGTGGCAAAATTGTTCATATTTTCTTGTTGTCGGACACATTTCTTGATTGAAGTTTTACGTTACTACTGACAGATGGTCCTGAATTTTCAGTCTCATAAACAAGTATTATAAATTGAGCCAGTTGTGAATCGTGCACAGTGAACGTCTGCCCATCCATTGCCCTGTGAGATCAGCTGATTAAAGAGGAACACGTTTTACAGTAAAGAGAGATATCATGAATCAGAGCTCTTCACAAGTAAATTGCCCTTTTATTCTGTTCCAATGGACAGTTATTTGCTATAAAGTTTGTTTCTATCTCTAATTGTGTCCAGGTACAATAACTACGACCGAGCTGTCATTAACACAGTGCCTCACGATACTGTGCAGCGCTGGTATGTTGCACATCGAGCACTCACCACTGAGCTGAGGAAACCTGAAAATGAGCTCTGGGTGAAACTCAAACCAGGAAAGGTACAAACCATTAGAGACACTATGATCATGCTTTTTCATTTTAATTCTGTTAAATCTAAAATGGTAACAGATAAAATATACATCAGGGAGAAGTATTGTTATTTTATTTTACGTGTGTAAGACTAGAACACAAAAACATATTAATGAGAGGAGGTCATTTGGCTGTTTGCTGTCAACACCACGGCAGTGTCTTGATAGTGCACTGCACAGTATGTCTTAGCCAGTTGTGATGTACATCTTCACATTAACAGACAAAACTACAGTTACAGTCTTACTGGTTCATAGAGTAGACTGGTGATCTACTTCCAGTCCTTCCTTTCCTCCCTGAGTGAGCACACAGTTATGCAGTTGCTAGCTGTTTCTCCTTGATGTTGCAGGTGCTGTTCATTGATAACTGGCGCGTGCTTCACGGGCGTGAGTCGTTCACAGGGTTGCGACAGCTCTGTGGCTGCTACCTCACCCGAGACGATGTCCTCAACACGGCTAGGTCCCTGGGGCTCCAGGCATGAACCTGACCGGGGAGCAAGCTTAACGGAACCAAAGCTCTCTCTCTACTCAAAACTACTTCACACGATTTTAAAGCTTTTTATTCATTCTCTAGCAAGATTTTTAACTGTTAATTTTTTTTAATGATTATATATATATATACTTATATAAATCTTGTGTGTGTATCCAAAAAAAAAAACCTTTTCATTTGTTTCATTGTTTTCATTTTTGTACACTGCAGTTATACCTCCTTTCAAACCTATATATCATGTATTTTATTTGTTTTTAAAATGTGTTGTTGACAATGATTGTAAATGTGACTGGAAGGCAGAGCTACCTAGCGCTACAGTGTATGCATGTATCAAAAGAAATGTAATAAATGAAACGACAATTCTGAAGACATTGAAAATAATTCTAGTCAAAACATTTGCCATTGAATGTATTTGAGTATTTCTACATTCAGCACAATTGAGTGTGTAATAGTTGTAAATGATTTGCATACATCAACAGCTTGTAACCAGCAAAGGGAATCCCTTCATTCAGACCGAGCTGGGGCTAATCATAGGGACCCAGGTCCCGTAAAGCTGTAGGGTTTTTGTTCATGTTTCAGAAAGTTGTTAGTGGTTCAATTGAAGATTTGTGTAAAACAGAATTTGTAGAAAGCATTAACCTCCTACTGCTGCACATAGGGGGAAGAGCATGCCTGTTTGGCTCACAGAATGAGAGTGGCATGCAGGTTACCAGGAGGAAGAGCTATAACTAGTTTTGTGAAACAAACTGGACAGGCAATAAGGCCTGTGATGAGAAAGTAGTAACAGTCAGGTCCTGTTAAGATCAGGTGTGTGTATTCATTGAGATCTTCATTTGCTGACTCATTGAAATAGCACAGTGAAGTACAGTGTTCCCTATTCAGCTGAGTTGCACAGCCATTGTATGTACATTTCACATTAAGATGTGTGAATACCATGTGATTGCAACAGAGGAAGATGCATGTTGTAATAATGTATAAACACTCTGCCAGTGTTCTGTGTGGTTGTGGAAACAAAGTAATTCTGTCTTAGTTTGACTAGCTGGGAATCTGGATTCAAAGAGCAGCGCTCCTTTTAGAAGGAGCTTTGACAAAAGCAAATGAAATCTGTGAAACACTGATGTTTGTGCGCTATTGTCTTGTGGCAGTAACTGTTATCAAGTGGGGATAAAGCATGAAATATATTTTTCTTTTTGTTTTGGAGGAGGATGTGTGACTCAAACACCCATCTTGTAATTGAGATCTGCGACTGAGCTGTACAAATGCTTCACTGTTCTGACCAAGATCCCACAATATCTGACTGGAGAAGGTCCTCAATATAAAATAACTGCCTTAAGCAAAGCAAAGGAAACATAGAACGGATGGGTCCTTGTGAATGTATCAGTCATAGTGGCAAACCTATGGTACTCATTACATTGTGGTAACCAATAAATATGTGAATTACTGAAAATATAAAGGATCATTTTGAAGAAAAATAATCTGTGTCTGTCTTATTTCATGGTCTATGTCTCCATGCAGAATAATGGTTATGTTTGTTTTGTCGATTTCAAGATTCAGGGTGCCTGATTTTCCACTGTGGGAAAATGGCCCACTTCATACATTTGCTGTGCAGTTTGCTTGCAGTGGACAAATAGTCCAGGGTGTTTCCACGAAATCCATTGAAGGAGTTTGAAGCCGTGTTAAAACCTTGTGTTACCTCACACTAGGGTGTGACTGCAGCTTGATGAGTTTGAACCACAGCACATGAAGCAGAAACCTCTCATCTATACTGTTATCTGTGAAATATCTATTCTCTAAACTGAAGTGTGAAAACAACAGCAAATAATCAAACGATCTTCAACAGTAGTTGGAAGGGGGGGCACCAGTGATAATATTGCTTGTGCTGATAAGAGGTAAGAAATGGGTTTTAAAACCTTGGAGAGCACTCCTGAACTTTAAACACATAGAGAAAGGTACAAATCTCTCCAGCAAAGGTTTCAAATCAACATGAGAGACATGATGAAAACAGTGCAGGACATGCTCTCTGATGGCAGTGCATTGACGGTACAAACACAATCGTTCTGCACTAAGGGGCAATACTAGCACAACTTGGGGCAGCTACAATGGTGCAAGCAGATTTGACATAACAGACCAATGGTACAAACCAATGCTTGACAGCACTATTGCGGCACCAATGTGCAGTATTGGTCCCATATCCATTAAGTTGTGATTGCTGATTTTGGCAGTTTTTTTTTTTTTTTTTTAACTTTTCAATGAGGTTTATGTATATTGCTTCACAATATTTGTAACTGTTTTCAGATGAAAGAAAAATAAATGACAAATTTGCCGGCCAAAAATGTAATATTTCCTATACAAGTCGTTTCACTTTGAACGGAAATCCCATAGGGTAATAGCTACAGAAGTGAATGGCTAAATTCTTCCTTTTTTCATTTGTACAGAACCCAATGTAGGCCGACTTGTGCAATTTTGCTCATTCGTTCTAAGGCCATGTTTTGTACCAAGGCTCGAAGCATTGTCATCATTATTACATCGCACAATGCTTCTGCTCACATTAAAAAAATAGAAGGCAGGAGTAATTAACAAAAAACAAAAATACAGATTAATAATGCTTTTCTGCAGTCATGAAAAATCGATCACTCAGGTTAAAACGTGAGGTCGTTTAAAAAACAGACTTGGACCCTGATCACGTGATGGGGATGGGCGGGTGTTCGCTGTGCTTTGTGGGTATAATCGGAAGCCAGTTCCACGCGGGTTCTTTCCTTTAGTTTCAGCGTTAGCAGAGTGAAGATGGCGGATGGGGACAGTAAGTAAAGACATTTATTTGCTGCACGTTTGTTTAAGTAGTATTGCTTGAGAAGTGATGCCGTGCCTTTAGAAACGTGTGCCAGGGTGTCTTGCGTTAGAAACACTTAGCGGGCATTGAAATTGCTTGTTATTAAACTGAGAGAGCGGTGATACAGTGAAAGGACATTTGCTCCTGACGTGGTTTTATAAATGGTACACAGTTTGCATACCGGGCAGAAAAAAGCAAGGTTGCATTTAGCATGAGACCATATCCCTTGAATTGATTGTGCTGTGCTGTGCTGTTTTGAATGGCGGTACTGTGTTTTATGTGTAATAAGCATTTTCAGACTTGACTGGTGATAATGACTTCCCATGTGCGTGTGTGAGAGCACATGGGTGGGGGAGGTGGGTTACTTACAGGCAAGAGCCACAGCAAACGGAGGGGGGGAGGGGGATACATGCTGCTATTGCATATCGACTTCTTTATTTGTATGATGTCTAAAATGAGGCAACGAGATGCACCTTTTTTATAATACCAAAAAAACAAATGTAAGTTTAGTACCGTAAGTGGCTTGTATCTGAATTGGTAGAAATAACTAGTGTACTGGTACTTAAGAATTTCTAATAGCACATGTTTGTTTTTGATGCTTGCACGTTTATTTATTTTATTGGGGGACCTTTTAAACCAGTTAAATCGAAGTGTTTTAAAGTATTGCATTACTGGTTGAGGTAAAACAGCGTTTTGGTGCCACGTGGTGTCAAGACGAACACGTGGACTTTTAGCGGTATACCGGACTTTGCAAATTTACATCAACGTTTACTTTTTTCAGTTTCAACGGCTAAGAAGCACAAGAAAAAGAAGGAAACGCAAGTAGCTGACGATGTCGGGGTAAGTTAATCAAATCCTTTTAAATCCGTGGTGTCTAGTAGAACACCTTTAGAATGTTTTGGAGGATCAGGCCGATTTTTTTAAAATTTATATATGTAATATGGAATAGTTGTCTCTTAAACGATTCCATGTAGGAACACTTAACATCCCATTTATTAACAGGACATTCAAGAGGCGGGAGACTTCCTTATCAAACCAGAGTCCAAAGTTGCATCGTTGGACACCTCGCAGTGGCCTCTGTTGCTCAAGGTATTTGCTTTACTTTGCGTGCAGCATTCTGTAATGCTGAGAGGTGTATATAAAGCCTTGTGGTTGGCTCTATGTGAGATGATGAATAAGTTTATCCATTCTCTGAGTGCTGCTGGCCCCCTGTCTCTGCAGCACCAGGGTCTGTTCTAGGCCTGAGTGTCCCACAGCTCCCAGGCGCTGTGCTAGCAGTCCTGTGTTCTACTGGCTGCTGCTACTGGGTCTTGGTGAGCTGTTGCAGGATAGGGGGGTCTGGCAGAGGTAGAATCTACCTCAGCAAAGACGAGGGATACGATCTGATCACATACAGAACCTTGCGAGTGGGCATGAGGACTTCGTTCTGGTGCTTTTTCATTTTTTGCTTTGCCATCCAAGCAGAATATTTGGCAATTTAATGTCTAAATCCTACTCGGATCACATGTGAATACAAGTACATGAATCCGCAGACCCAGTTTGTCAGTGTGACACTCACTATTCTGTATGCTGTGTGTTCCAGAATTTCGACAAGCTAAACATACGGACGGCACATTACACACCTCTGCCTAATGGGTCCAATCCTCTGAAAAGGAACATCCACGATTATGTCAGGTAACCAGAGCAAAGCAAACAAGCTGAGACCAAGAGTGACTAATGCCATGCTGGTGACATCTACTGCACTCTACAGGCCAGAATAGGAAGTAGAGCAATGACACTTGAGGCCTGGATTTCAAGAAGCCAAATGATATGGCTGCATAGATCCCATTAGCACTGTGTGCAAAGATGACCCGTTATCTATCACCCGTGGCTGATGGCTGTTGGAAAACCAGTCTCTGAATAAACAGGCGATCCAGTTCCATTTAGTCGGTGAACTGCTGTTCCAGGACTGGTGGATGTATAAACTTAATGTAGCACTAGGATTGTTCCTTAATCCTTTTGAATATGCTTTTGTAAGTGTTCTAAAGAAATCCATTGTTGCCAGTCTTGTATTATGCAGATGTGTTTATGCATGGGTTAGATATTGCTTTTAACTGCATCTGCAGATTCTTTTCACTTGTAACTATAGGGCCCAACATTGTCAATGCATTGTGTGGCGGGTGTTTCTTATTGAATAATAGATGTCATCTCATGGAGTTTGAGTGAGAGGACTGTGAAGCGAAGCAGAGTGGTTCTGGCTGCTCAAACTGTGCTAAAGTGACATATTAACTCGTTATAAATCACAAAAATGAAGATTGCGCTCAGGAATATCTTTAAAATGATATATTGTTTGTAAACCCTAACTTTAAACCCCCCCCCCCCCCCCCCCCCCCAATCCTGGCTGTAAAATGTTTGTCCAAAATGTGATGACACTATAGTAGGGAGGTCAACCCAAATATTAGATTTAACAAGCAATGGATTATTACATTTAGGTTTATACCCAATTTTAAATCTCCTCAAAATATACAAAAAATGTGTTCTCATGGACATGTAGTTAAGGCACCAAATTCAGCTACTTTTTCTACCAGGTGGCCATCTTGGATTTTTTGTTATGCCCTCTAGTGACTGAGCCTTCATAATTAATAAATAAATTAAATTAAATAAATCAATTAAAAAATTGCTAAGCTAGATGGTGGTTTTAAATTAAAGCCAAAGTTTTAAGCAAACGTTATAAATCAAATTGTAATTTGTCATGCAGGACCGGATATATCAACCTGGATAAGCCGGCCAATCCGTCCTCCCATGAAGTGGTTGCCTGGATCCGCCGGATCCTGAGGGTGGAGAAGACCGGGCACAGTGGCACGCTGGATCCCAAAGTCACAGGCTGTCTGATAGTGTGTGTGGAGCGAGCAACACGTCTGGTCAAGTCTCAGCAGAGTGCAGGTGTGGGGGATTTCTGTAGCTCCATGTTAAATTATTATTGCATTTGCTGTTTTTTGAAGTCACACTCGAGTGATACAGAAAAAGTGGCCCCTCCTGACTACTCTTGTTCCTTTGCTTTTAGGCAAAGAGTATGTGGGAATTGTTCGGCTGCACAGTGCTATTGAGAATGAGCTTCAGCTTAGCAGGGTGAGTTCTAAAAAAGCATGTGACAAATCGGAACCAAAACCATAAATACTGAAGAACAAAAGCCTGGCTGACTAGATGTGAGATGATGAATAAGTTTATCCATTCTCTGAGTGTTGCTGGTCCCCTGTCTCTGCAGCACCAGTGTCTGTTCTAGGCCTGAGTGTCCCGCAGCTCCCAGGCACTGTGCTAGCAGTCCTGTGTTCTACTGGCTGCTGCTACTGGGGCTTGGTGAGCTGTTGCAGGATAGGGGGTCTGGCAGAGGTAGAATCTACCTCGGCAAAGATGAGGGATACAATCTGATCACACAGAACCTCTGCTCAGTTGGCTTGAGGGAATGATGTGTGTGTGTTGCATTAGGATCCTCATTTTGTCTTCCCTCTTAGGCAATGGATACCCTGACTGGTGCCCTGTTTCAGCGCCCTCCTCTCATTTCTGCTGTTAAAAGGCAGCTAAGAGTGAGAACCATTTATGAAAGCAAGCTGATTGAGTACGATCCAGAGAAGAGGTTAGGTAAGTGTCGTTTCTGCCCACTGACTTACCTTTCAGTCCTGTTCTCCTAAACTTTTGAAAATTAAGTTCTGTGTAAATGTCTCTTGCCTCCAAAAAAAAAAAAAAAAAAAAACCACGCTATTGGCTAGATATGAATACCATTGTATTCCATTACTATAGGAGATTGAACCTAAATCCCATTTTGGTTACTCTACAAAACACTAGGCAACGGGACAGACATGCATCTCCACAAAGCTGAAAAGCCTTGTGGTTGGCTCTGAGATGATGAATAAGTTTATCCATTCTCTGAGTGCTGCTGGCCCCCTGTCTCTGCAGCACCAGAGTCTGTTCTAGGCCTCAGTGTCCTACAGCTCCCAGGTGCTGTTCTAGCAGTCCTGTGTTCTACTGGCTGCTGCTACTGGGGCTTGGTGAGCTGTTGCAGGATAGGGGGGTCTGGCAGAGGTAGAATCTACCTCAGCAAAGACGAGGGATATGATCTGATCACATACAGAACCTTGCGATTGGGCGGGAGGTTTAGTTCTCTACTTGCTTGGTGCAGTGTTTTGAAGGCATTCATTTGAAACTTGTCTACTGGACTTCTGTTCCTAGGTACCACAATGTATGTATTGTTGTTTTTGCAGGAATCTTCTGGGTTAGCTGTGAAGCGGGTACCTACATCAGGACGCTGTGTGTTCACATAGGCCTTTTACTGGGAGTCGGTGGCCAAATGCAAGAACTGCGGAGAGTCAGATCTGGAGTGATGGGAGAAAAGGTGAGAAACAAATAACTCTCCTGCATGTGTGTTTGAATTCTGCATCTCCAAGAAGTGTTTTTATACACTGCCGCATGTTTAAAAGCAGAATTAGCCAAGTGGTCTCCAAAGTGTTGAGTTCAGTTCAGGGCTTTTCCCCCTTGTTCTGGTAATTAAACTTTGGTACAGCAAGTGGCAAGGGAGAAAGTATACTTGGTGTGGCTGTGTGCCCCACTCCATTTATAACCTCCTGCCTACATGACATTTTGGAAATTTGTAGCAGAATGCTTGCATCCTCAGTGTTTCAGCATTAAGACTAACTGAAGCAGAGGCTGGGAAATGTGCCGTTGAGCACACAATTGTGTTGACAGTCGGTGTGTAAATGGGTTTATGTAATTATTATTATTTATTTCTTAGCAGTCGCCCTTATCCAGGGCGACTTAGACAAAATAGTACTAATGGAGGCGTTTCGGTTCTTGGCCATGTTTGTCCTCATTCCCAGGATAACCTGGTGACTATGCATGATGTGATGGATGCGCAGTGGCAGTATGACAATAACAAGGATGAGACCTACCTGAGACGTGTCATCTTCCCCCTGGAGAAGCTGCTTGTGTCCCACAAACGGCTTGTCATGAAGGACAGTGCGGTACGTGCCTCTTCGATGCAGTCAGTGTTTCCTGGACATTGTGCCACGCTTTAGTTTAAATGTGAAGTTATGCTTGTTCTACCTTTACTGTTTGTATGTAGTGAATGCTGGGCACATTCATTAAATGTTCATGATTCTATCTTCTGCATGCTCATAAAAACTAATGGTCAGCTTTGGAAACTTTTAAAAAGCCAAATGCAATCTTTGGTTTATGGAGTCCTGGATTTCAAGAAGCCAAATGATGTTTCTATATAGATTGCATTAGCACTTTGTGCAAAGATGACCCACTATCTATCACCCATGACTGATGGCTTTTTGGAAACCGAGCTGTGTTGATGCTTGATATTCAATGGGATGTTGGTAGTCCAATTGCATCATGAGAGTTGATGCAGTGGCAGTGTATTGTTTCACATGTCACTTGCAGTGCAATACACCTGAACTCCATACAGTTTAATTACTGGCCATTATCTGCTAATGGATACCAATACTACTGCAACCATAGTTTTAGCTGCAAATATGCATTGAATTTGCAGGTTAACTTCAGGATTCACTGTTTTTCATTTCTATTTTAACTGTTTAAATATCATGGTTTAAAATGGACAAAAAACTACCCTTTTTTGTAACCCACCAGACTTTCAGAATTTGCTTAACTTATACCTGTGAGGCCTATTTCATAAGGTTTGAAGGCTTTTGATTTGTATACAAGCCGTTTACTTCAGACATGAGCATAGTCTGAATACATTTCTGTGAAGATGTTCGACTTGCCTCTAGTGGTCTCTGTACTCATAATGTGTCTTTACAGGTAAATGCTATCTGCTATGGTGCAAAGATAATGCTTCCTGGTGTTCTCCGCTATGAAGATGGAATAGAAATGAACCAGGAGATAGTTGTCATCACAACCAAGGGAGAGGCCATTTGCATTGGTAAGTCCTGGGACACTTTGGGTGGGCTTTTAAGACTGACTGGAATATTTGGATTACTGGTGCAAAGAGAGTCAACTTTTAATGGAACAAATTTGTGACAAAGCAACTGATTTCACACAAACGAGCGTGTATCGCTCTGTTGCCTTCAAGAAGGGGCTCTTAACCCTTTGCAGTCCATTTATTAAGTGCGCGTCAGGTCCAATTTATTTTCACACGTGCAGTTAATTTGACGCACTGTTTAAGTGTTTTTTTTCCACAGTCAAATGGGTTTAAAAGGCCCTGCATATCAACAAAGCACTCACTAGGCATCTCCAGCCCCACCCCACCCTTTTGTTCGCTATAGCTTTCACATATGCTAAGAAAAAGTCGTACATACCGATCGATCATCTCCTGATCACTCGTTTTATCTGATGCCGGGGGCAAGTATGACCTATTCATGAGATGTGACTTTTTTTTTTTCGGCTTGTCTCGGCTCCTGTCGCTCCCACTCAGCCATTGAATGGTTCTCTTGGCTTTTTCCGGAGAAAAAACAACTAGAAACCCGTTTTTTGCGTCTTTTTGATGTCGGACAGGGTCTGACATTGGACCGGATAGGAATAATTGCAATGTCGGACCAGGTCCGACATAGGACTACAAAGGGTTAAGATTGTATTTAAGTGGACATTGTAGTTAAGCTGGTCTGGCACAAAGGCCTGGATTCCATATTGCCAAATGATGTTTCTTTATAGATTACATTAGCACTTTGTGCAATGATGACCCACTATCTATCACCCATGACTGATGGCTCTATGAAAACCAGGCAGTTTAAGGATCTTGCATGAAAGTATTTGGTCAGAGCAGTGAATCCTTTCCAAACCGTGCTGCTGATTCTTTAGGATTAAAATGTTTGTTTTCCCCTCCTCCAGCGGTTGCTCTCATGACCACGGCAGTGATCTCTACCTGCGACCATGGTGTTGTAGCAAAGATCAAGAGAGTCATCATGGAGAGAGACACCTATCCTCGCAAGTGGGGTTTGGGACCAAAGGTAAGGTTTGCAGATTTAGTCTGCTTTGAAAACACTGCATGTCTATTAATCCTTTTGTATCTGACTGTGCTGACTTGTATAGGCAGGGTTGGTATTTCCTTACCCTCAGCTGTTACTTCAAACAGAGACTTCTTAGTTGAATTACTTTTCAAAGAATTTCTCCAGGTTTCCTAATACGTATGTTATGTATCAGTTTCCCTTGAAAGTTGTTACAGGAACCAGTTTGCTCCAAATGTATTGCATAATGTAACAGACTAAATTGACAGAAAATATTTGATTATATGTAATTTATTTTTCTACCCCCAGGCAAGCCAGAAGAAAATGATGATTAAGCAGGGCTTGTTGGACAAACACGGAAAGCCAAATGGAAGCACTCCTGGGACGTGGAAGGAGGGATATGTAGATTACAGGTATGGAGAAATGACGGCTTACCTGTCATGTGCTTTATGCAGACAGTTATCCCTTTTTTGCTTGGTTTCTATGGCTTTTGAGGGAGTCGGTCTGCAAGATTAACAGGGAGACTCTGCTGTAGTCCAGCATACTGTATCTTCATTGTATGCTGCCTTCTGGTTTCCCTTACATGATTTCATATTATGCACTTCTAATTGATTTTCTGTACAAGATGATCCTATTTGATTTCTATCCTATGAATATTTTTATATTTGCTACCATGCTTTTTTTCCTCCATATCCTTGAAACTTCATAAACTTTGTTCATAGTCTGTGTACAAAATGCTTGCCATTAATACTGAATTTATTCTTTTCAGTGCTGCAAAGGCTGTTGTAGCTGAAAGTGAGCCAACGGGAAAGGTATGCCATAAACCCGATAGGACTTTCCAGTGTCGCAGGGCGGCTTTTTATATGTGCAGTGTGGCTGCTGGCCAGTGATCTTTAGAAATGGGAAACTAATTAGTGTACCAGCCAGGATTTGATTGAATAACTAAAATGCTGGACCGGACTAAGTACCTGGAGGGGGCAGTAGCAGTGTGTAGCATTCATAGTGCTAGCTAAGCAGATGAATGTCTTTTTCTTGCCTGATTCTCTGGCCTTTGAGGAAGTTAGTCTGCAAGATTAATGAGAAGACTGCAATAGTCCAGCACATCAACAGTAAAGTGCTGGTTCCTGCTCTAGTCTAGCACAGGGGTCTCCAACCCTGGTCCTGGAGAGCTTTTGCTGTATACTAAAGATATGCCATGCACGAAGGATTACATTAATAATTCTGATTTATCTTCCTTTCAACAGAGGAAGAGGGAAAGCGATAGTGAAAGTGAAGGGGCTGCAACTTTATCTGTACCTTCCACTCTGAAAGCTGATGAGAGCAAGAAGAAAAAGAAAAAAGTCAAAAAAATTAAGGATGAACCGGCACCAGAGGTAAGCTGGATATAAACCCTTAATTAGCCAGGTTTGGAAGAGATTTGTACCTTTTTCAGAACTCTGAAGTTACTCCTGTAGTCTCCAAACACCCATTTCTGCTGGAAATGTACTTTTTAATTTTATTTATTTTATTTATTTATCTATTTTAGTATGAAAGCTTCCCATGTTACACAAGATCATATTAAAGTCTTCTAATGGTTATCTCGCCGCAGTAGCTGAATGAGGATATATGCATGATTTGCAAGATGTTAGGCAGACAGTTATCCCTTTCTTGTCTGACTTTTTTTGAGGGAGTCAGTCTGCAAGATCAACGAGGGGATTGCTATAGCCCAGCACATAACAGTAAATGCTGGTTCCGGTTTCCTTTACGTATTACTAAACTGCCATTGACGGTTTTGTCCTGTCTGCACATGAAACGATGGCATGAACTTCCCAAGGCCTTAACTGTAAACCATGTGTGTGATCTATAGACTATGTATTGTTGCAGTGCGGGTCTTTAGTTACTGAAGCACTTCAGATTGAGAAATTTACATTTAAGTGCCTCTATGTCCTACCTCTGCAGCATATTTTGCTTTAATGTATTTCTGTTGCTTTTGCTGTAAGCTAAAGCTATGCCGTGCACTGAGGATCACTAATTCTGATTTCTCATCCTTTTGACAGAGGGAGAGGGAAAGTGATGGTGAAAGTGAAGGGGCTGCAACTTTATCTGGACCAGAAGAGAGCAAGAAGAAAAAGAAAAAAGACAAAAAAATTAAGGATGAACCGGCACCAGAGGTAAGCTGAATATAAACCCCTTAATTAGCCAGGTTTGGAAGAGATTTGTACCTTTTTCAGAACTCTGAAGTTACTCCTGTAGTCTCCAAACACCCATTTCTGCTGGAAATGTAAATGTTTTTTTTTTTTTTTAGTGTTGCATCTTCCCATGTTACAGGAGATTATACTGAAGTCTTCTAATGGTTATCTCGCTGCAGTAGCTGAATGAGGATATATGCATGATTTGCCAAGATGTTAGGCAGACGGTTATCCCTTTCTTGTCTTGATCTGTGACTCTTGAGGGAGTTGATGCTGGCTTCTGGTTTCCTTCACATGATTGACTCAAATTCATAAGACCTGCTCAAATTAATTGATATATTATGTTAAATTAGTGTTTGCCCCTCTCCTAAATAAATCTCTTCTCCCCCCCCACCCCCTTTAATTAAAAGTGAATTGGTACTGTTGTCTACACTAAGGTCAAAGAACATAGGCAAGACTTCAGTTAACACAGGCAATATTTATAACTGTTTCCTTGTCTTCAGGAGGGTGAAAGTACCAAGAAAAAGAAGAAAAAAAAGAAGCAGAAGGAAGCAGAGACTGAATCTGAGTGATATTGACACCGAATTGCCTCTGAACTCTGAAGCATCAGCAGACCTTGTCCAATGGAAAGAGATTGAGAGTGCCAAGACAGTCTTGATTTCTGACATTGCAGGAGCGTGAGCTCTGAGGAGGTCGTAGCAGCCCATCTGATCCCTGCTGCGTCACTCGCAGCCTGTATCTGTTCTAGCAGCTGGCACGCTGTTCTGGGTTGGCCTCCCTACTCACTTTTTTGTTTTTAAAGGAGTATCGGAAGTGCTTTTTACCACCTCCTTTTAACAAACCCTGGTATAAATCAAAACTGAATGTGAATATTGCATTGTGCATCAGTTTGATTTGCCTGTCCCCCAAACTGGGTATTTCACTAGTTGGTTTTTTTTTTTCATGAGATTTGTTAAACATTGTATTTGAAAATATTTCAGTAATCTTGAATACTGTAAACTAAAAATGCTGAAGTTTGTTTTATATTGTAATGGCATTTAAGACCAGGTTTATTATTTTTGTAATGTAAATAAGTGATCATGACTGACCAGCAGATATTTCATTAAATCTGATGGACATGGAACTAATGAGTGTAAGTGTAAAATTTGTGTATTTTATTTAAAAGCCTGAATTCTGTCAGCTTGGACTTTTGTTCTATAAAGACTACATACGGAATGTTTTTAGACACTTTATCTAAAAAAAAAAAAAAAAAAAAAAAAAAAAGTCTTTCACTGCTTTATTAATTCAGAATCACATGCCATTTTTATATGCGTCCTGGCATAAAAACAATCCCATAACCCAACACTAAACTGTCCCAAATAATATCCTTCCTGAAATAAAAGGGAGATGGGATCACTTCAGTACCCACACATGTGCGTGTTACACAAGACAATGTTCTCACAGTAGACCCCAATTAAGGGCAAGACATGTAGACGTGTTATTGCACTTGCTCATGGGAAGATGTGCCTGGGGGGGGGGGGGGGGGGAAGAGAGCCATCTTTTCTGGGAGGGAGGCACCTGTGGATACGCATTTTTATTTTACATTTATTTTTTAACGCTGTAAATAACATGGCTAAGCCAAAATATATGTTTTACTTATGGAGGATAAAATAAACACGTTTCTTTGAATGCAGATTGAACAAACAAATCTCTAGCTTGTGGGGATGGGGAAACTGCCTATTGGTCAGCGCAGCATGGTGAAAATCAAGCAATAATCCTTTGTATCAATCTGCACATAATTTTGTTATGACGCAAGTCCTTTCAATACCTGATCCATTTCAAACACTGACATTTATTTGAATTGAGTCAGTTCTCTACTAGAATGATGATGTGCTGAACTGATACACGCTTATCTGGCATGCATTTAAATACGTTCCAGCAAAACATGGGCTGAAACACTTTAATGGATCTTTACCACACGATTGTACTGTTCTGGAATGTAAATGCACAGCTGACCCTTTCGTAAAACATACAAACAAAAACACCAACAAAGTTGTAGGTTCCCATTTCCTCTAGTCATCCTTTGGTTTTCTAAAAGCCCCTTTCATACTGGCATGAGCTACCTGGGCAGGACCTGGTGTTATGCGAGTCGGGTACACAATTTCACACTGCTATTGATAAAGCAGGGTTGACTTGGGTGACAGATGCAAGTACTCTATGCTCATATCAATGCCCCAGAAGCAGCTTGTTACTAATTCTTCCATCCAAGCTTCTCTAGACTGAACCGTCAGCCCAAATGTTGAGTACAGCAAACATTTCTACATCCCTGCTGCAATCTGGCTCATGCTGTGTCTCAAGCAACAAAAATAGGGCTAAACAGAAATGTTCTTTGCAGAAGTGAAACCTTCACGCAGGTGTGGCTGTTACTGTGTTGGCTCACGAACGGCCGTCGAGCATTTTGTCTCGTTCAACCCGGGTCAAAGCGTGTCAACCCACATCGTGAGGTGGGTCACTGGGACCCGGGTAGCAGTGCCAGTGTGAAAGAGGCTTATCACTTGTACAATCTGGTTTCAAATCCTAACCCTCCATATGTTAATCTCCCTGAGATTTGACCCTGGGTTTACCCAGTCTGGAGAGACTGGTATCGTGGACCTTGCCCTGTGTTAATAGACGAGTAATCTCCACCATTGGCACCTGAGAAGCCACTGTAACGGATGAGGCCCCAGTATTATTGCTGCCAGTTCATCTGTTCTGTATCCATAGGCAAAACACTTGCACAAGCATTTACCAGAGGCATAAACTTCAACCCATGCTAGTCTCTCATTGGAACTTGCACATCCAAACAGTTCTCAGACAAAAGTACAAGTGCATTCTAATGGGATTCTGCAACTTTGAGAAGTGGAAAAAAAAAAAAAAAAAGAGTTTAGTGATCTTTAAAAAGGGGGTACATTGTGAATAATGAAGTAGGCTACTGTTTTGTTACTAAGACCTGTGATCAATAAACCCAGGACACAGGGACCCACTGAGGGGCAGTGCTGGCTCTCTCCATCGCCTCCTCCAGTCCCTTCACAGTCTCCTCCACGTCATTGTTAACTAGCGACAGGTCAAAGTAGTGTCCATACGCTCTGCACATGGCGTCGGAGTCCTTCTGGATCTGTTGCAAAGATTCGGACTGAAAAACAAAAGTTGTCCTTTGTTTATTGAAAAGCCCTCTGAATTGTTCCATGTAACAGCTAAAGCGAGTGTCTGTCCATATCCAGAGTTTAGAATAGCAACCCAAGGGAAATGATGGTCTAACAATAAAAAACTTAAAAGGCTGCTGTTAAACTATCATGAATGTTCAATAAAAACACCGATCTACTATTTACAGTCATCTTTGTATGTTCTTTATATTCTCAGAATTAAACACAACAATATTTACATATATTTGTATTTGATGCATTTCCGATTAAACATGAGAAAAGCGTGAAACTATTTATTATATTTTATTTTTACATTCACCGCGGTCCGGATTTGAACCGCTGACCCTCGGCACTACAGGCAGACACGCTACAGTTTCGCTAAAGGGGAATCCTGGCTAGAAGGGTTTTAAATTAATAGGCACCCTGATGCAACAAAGTGCCGTAGAAACAGGCCGCTCACCTGATTGGCTGTGTTGGTCGGGGCGATGAACACCACTAGCGGCGCGAACTCTGCAGTCCGAAGGAGTTTTAGGATCTAAAAAGAAAATACATTCATCAATTAAAAACAACATAACTCATACTAATTACTACTAATATGCAGCTTTAGCTGAGATTACAGCTTTGAATTTAAATGTAACGCTCAGTTTCTCAGACAGTAACCCAACACGGGAAAATAAGGGTTAGTTTTTCCTGCGATCAATAAAAGAGACCTGCTATGTCAGTCTTTGCTTTTGCCTGTATAAGGAAATTAGTTATCACTGAATTCCTTTAAATAATTATTCATGTAATACTTTGATTTAACTTTGAACTAAACTTTAAAATGTGCGGTGAGGTAATTATAAGGCACTGTTTGGGGCCCCCCCTTATCGCTGCTTGGGGGCTTCACCTTGTGTAAACAATGTGGGGTCTCCATTTTGTTTTCCAGTGCAGTGCTACTGAATGTCTGAACTGTCTCAGTTGCCCTGGATATCAACGCTTTTCCGACCGTCGGGGAGGGCTTTTGTGGCGGGATTTTAACTTTGACTCTTTTTCTTGTTCCGAGCAAAAATAAAAAATGGCCAGGAAGGATGAGAACAGTCGCAAAACCCCAATTCCAGCAGTATGAGGAATGTTATGCAAATGAAGTGGGTGCCTAATTAACATACCCCCGTGCAGAAATCAAAATGGTTGACGTGATGGATTGAGTATCATCCGTCTAAAGTGGTTCTGCCTGTTTCAAAAAGTCCTAACGGAGATGGGAACCTGTTTAAAACAGGCTCTCTCTAAAAAAGGCTCTGGTGTGGGTGCAGTGACTCTGACTGCTTTGGTGATGGAGCCCAATGTGCTGTAGAGATTGCTGAGGATGAAAGGGATAATGTAGCTGCTATGCCAAAGTGAAAAGCAAATAAATAAACTAATACATACATACACTAATGAATAAATAAATAATATATTTATTTAGTCATTTATTTATTTCAATATTTATTTATGCATTAATTAATGGATTAATTTATTTTTCATTTTGGCATAAAATATCCTCCATAACCGAAACTAATTTACATACAGAGTACGTTTTTATCCGTTTACTGTATTTACCACGTGCTCTTAATGGAATTTACTCTTATATGCAAATATTTTTACTATAACTTTAACTGCTCTTTGTCGAAATCTTATTTATTTTCTCTTATTTGGTTTTGTTCTTACAACTGACTATTGTATTTTATAACTGCTCTTATCTGTATTGTAATATTTTGTAACAACTGGATAAGGTTGTCTGCTAAGAAATTAATAATAATAAAATATTAGGCTACATTAAAATAGGAGCTCTCTAACTTTACTCTTTGCTCTCTCTGTCCTGATGTATTTGCTTTATTATCGTGTTCTATTAAATGTATCTTCTCTTGTTTCTCCTAACTCTCACAATCAAATTAACTGTGACTATTATTTCAACACTGTTTCTTTTGTACCATCTAGACGCTCTAGCGGCATATATGGCTACCCCATCCGATCTCACTGCCCTGAACTAAAAGGTAATATGCATTAACTTTTTAACCTATATTCCGTAAATAAATGAATAATTTCTGTATTTTCCTCACTTTATTAGTCTTAAAATGACCTATTGATGCTTAACGAGAAAAACAATTGGCAGCATTTCCTATTTTTGAGGGTTAACTGTACCGTAACCCTAAATCTAATGAAGTGATTTATAATTTTGGATGTTGAAATTCGGATGAATGCACAACATAATTTTGTTTTACATTCCACTCCTGCTGAATGTCTGAACTGTCTCACACTTGATCTGTGAGAAAATACATTTGTGACCACTTCAAGTTGGTAGCTCATGCAATCCTTTCCTTAATGTAAGGGTAGTTGTTGCCACCGTGATACAAGTCTGCATTTCTCTCTTACGGGGTTTGGAAGCTGAAAGACCCGTCTGTGTTTAATAATGAACATGTCATTTTATACCTCCAAGATTTTACTTAAGTTTGAAGTCTACCTGCCCTGCAAGTGGCCAGCTGATATTAAACCCTGAGTGCCAGACTGAGCCTTCCAAAGTGAACAATGGGCGAGTTATGCTAAAGACAAATACAAATAGCTGTTAAACATCTTCTTCATTTGCGTCAATTTAATTGCTCCTACAAAAACCTAAAGTTGTTTCTTGCTAGTTTTGTAAGACAGTTGGCAAGAAACTGAGGAAAACTTTGCACTGGTTACACCAGTAGATGGCATCAACACACGAAAACGAAAGCTCAAACCAGCCATCTTAGAGGGAACGCCTAACAAAAATAGGACGCAGCGAGAGGCGAGCACAGCTCTAAACCGAGAGGGCTAACTGAAAAGATATTTACAGAGAGACATGCACTGAAGATACTCACATGCGCTGTTGGATTTTGATTTTCAAAACCCTGGCTCACAGATCAGCGCTTAGATCCGCTGTGATTACAGCAGTGGAAATACGCCCCAGCTCAATAACTCAATGTAATCCCGTGTGTGGAGAGTACCTGGGGTTCTATGTCCAGGAGTGCAATCCTGCCCTTCTCGTGGATCTTGTGGATGGTTTCCAGCTTGGTTCCGAATATGTGTCCCTGGAAGCTGCCGTACTCCACCAGCTCATTGTCCGCGATGCACTTTGTCATGGATTCCTGAGAAATGAAAAAATACTGTTTCCCTTGCTCTTCATCTTTCTTCTGCGGTCTGGTGGTATCTGCACAGAAAGAGAAACACAATGTAAACAGAGCAGTGATCACCATGGAGCACACAGCTTACCATAGGAAGCCTTTGTTTCTGCTGCAAACGAGGAGGAAGGACACAGTATTCAGTGCTGTCTAATGTCATCCTTGCTTTGCAATATTGCACATTTTGTGGCTCAATAGTTGTACAGCACTGATGCAATGAAGAATTACTTGGTGGAACACTTCTTCCACTTTTTGATCATTTTGAAAATGTTTTTTTTGGTGATGAATGTTGCATAAGTGCAAGTTTGCCTATGCTTTTGTCATATTTTGCAATCAGAACCATATTATCGTGTGTCCATGGCATTCATTAGCAGTATTGACACAGACAGCGCTGATCAATACAGTTACACTATTTGTTAGGTCAGAAATATCTTCCAGTACTGCCCATGCCCCACAGAGCAGCTCCAGTATAAGTGTTAAAATGGACTTACGAGGGGAGGGATACTCAAATTTCTCTGGGTACTTGGTGAGTAAAGTGCTTTTGATATGGCTTCTTCCAACTCCAGGGGCACCTGAGGAAAAACAGGAACAAAATAACAGCCTATACAATAGCATGTTGGATTGGCAGAAGGAAAGATTAGCACTGTGCTTAGCTGGAGAGCATGAATGATGCAGTACATGGAATAACTTTCATTCATTTGAAACATTTGGAGTGCATGCTTTTTTAAAGTGTACAAAAAGCCTTTTTTGCAATGAAAAAGACACTGCTTGATTGAGACCTTGTATTTAAATTCTATCATATTGCCCAAGGCTGTGCTGGACATGAATGCTAGGCAAGGTATGGCAGGAGTTGCGGATCACAGTACGTCAGTGAATACATCTTGCAGAACTAGAATAAGAGGATTCCTCCCTTATAAAAGTGTATCATAATAAAAGCATGGTAAAGAACATGGTAAATGCAGGAGTATAACCATGGAAGAAGCTTGGTAGAACTGCAATAATACCATGATCAACTTTTATAAGAGCTGGATGTGAAGCACTGTACTAAAGATCCAACCACAGTATTTGTCCCATAGGCTTGGCATTGTCAGGTTACCTATGAGAATCAGCGTTTTCCTGTTGAAAGCAGGGAGTTTCACAACCTCTTCATAGGAAATGACATCCAGCTGATCAAAAACTACCAAAAAGAAAAGGAAACAAGTTCCATTGTAGAATAAAATGTATTTAAATCACGCATACACATTTATAATGTTAGAAAGTTAAATATTCTTGAATCCCCCCAAAAATGTTGATTGTCAAATACTGCCATTCATACGCTATTATGAGAAGAATGAGCGACTGTCTGAGAAACATTACACTCTGCACAGGAATGCATGTGGTATTTTTTCTTCCCTACATACAGTAGATATTCAACTATATGAATGAGTGGGTTGTGTACAGAGGCCAAGCTTTCGAAAGGGGTTCTCAGCGTGTGCTGGATCACTGGAGGAGACCCCTGCACGTACTTGAGCTGTGCTTGGCCAGGTACTTGTCTTTGCATTTCTTCTTCTTCCCGAAGGGGCTGCAGGACTGGGTGCCCTGCTCGCTGGACTTGGTTTTGCTCGCTACACGCCTGTCAGGAGTCAAATTAGGGGATGTTATGTGACAGCTTTACATTGTTACAAAGAGCTACCCACACTAATTTTTAATAATCTGAAGCAAGCCAGGCTTTAGGACAGGTAGAAATAAAGAAATACACGTGTTTAACTGACATTCTCGTAGGCTAGACAAGGCATTCTCTTAAATCATTAAAACATGACACCTGAACTGGCTTTCAAATATCAGATTTCATTTTCAATTAACTGAACAGTTTGAGTATTTAGATCCACCAATTCTTAGAAATGCATCAATTCTTTGTTCTAAAACTGAAAGAACGCTTGAGAAGACTATTGGCATTATATTATGATGTGCACATGACTTGTGATAAGGTGAAGTCTTCCATTGCGCACTGCGTGTCTCAGTGAGAACCCTCTTTGCTTTGGCATGAAAACGGTGAAGCTTCACAACAGAACGTACCACTCCTGCAGTTCAGGGGAGGGGATCAGACCTGCGAATCCTGACTCTGAGCCCTCCAGCCTGCCTTGCCACCAGTTTGGATCTTGCTTGTTGATAATCTGGATGATGTCACCTGTTTTGAATTTGAGACCAGCTTCCTTGCATGGTACGAGATCATCTTTCGTTGGATCGTAGTCAAACTGAGCTCTCATGTACATCTGAAGAGAGAAACACACAGAACAGACATGGAGCCCTGGAGATAGGCAGACAGACAGATGGCGGCGCTTTTCTCTACATGAAATGCAGCCTGCCTCCTGAATCGTGGCACTAACCTGCTATTCCCAGGGAACTAGTGGGAGCACAACTGTAGGAATGTTTTAAGATTTTCAATGAAGCTGATTTTAATACATTGGAATTTTTAAACCACAAAAATGTATCCCCACCTCCAGAGAGATGGTAAGAGTCAACATTCAAATACAGAACAGAATAACAAAGTCTTATGTTTTGGGGAACAAGATATTTCTTTAAGTGCTGTATTTCTCTTAGGTGGCCTCTGAGCTCTGTGTGATCCCAGGTTGAGAAGCATCTGAATATATGACTGATATCTGCTGCTCTCACTAGTCATGTGTATTAAAAAGACCTGCTGCTGAATCAGGTCCATACATCAATACATCAATACTTTCACAGCAGCAACTGCTCTGGTGGTTTAGTGGATTAGTCTAGTAAATCTGACTAGGATCTAGGTTGTTAGTGCTTGTTCTTAGATGTCCATGAGCCAGGTCAACATGATGGGGGTAATGTAAGAATGAGAGGTCAAGCTTTTATGTCATCTGTCGTCACTTGAAGCATCCTTCAATATGCCGCCAGACTGTGCTCCTTTACATTGTAAAACATGGGAGTGAAAACATAATGTCTGGATTAAAAAATAAAATATTATTTATATACAGCATCGCCATAGATATGATAGCTCTATGCGGGTGACATTAAATAACAGGTCTCTAGAGAATAACATGTTATCATTTTGATTTAATCTAGGTTACAGTATCCATGCCGATTTTTTTATCTATTTTTTTATCGAACGAAAATGTATTCCTTCTTGCTAAAGATCGCATGCTGAACTCTCAAGAGCCAGCAGATGACACTAGAAAAGCTCTAAAGCTGAAAATAAAGGACTGGATGAAATGACAGTATTCTAGAAGCTGCTGTGTGTTCTACTGAGAGAATAGTCACCTTTCTGTTCATTGGCTTAGAGGAAGACATGCCTGATAAAGAACACATGTAGTTGAAGACACAGGACACTGAATGAGAAAAGCCAATCACAATGCAAATGAATCGATTGAGAGTGCGTGCGTGCGTGGCATGTCTGCCACACCCACACCACACTGACAGGCAGTGGGGTCTGTTCAACTGATCCAAGCACCACTGAAAGAGGTAAGATCTCGAACAGTACAGTATGTGTGAGTCTCGCAAGTGTGTTTATTTCTTCAAATGTACATAAAATAATATGTTTGGTCCGAATTTAAGATTTAAAAAGTGCCAGTATTTAGACATGACGTTTTTAAAAATCTATTGAATAAACCCAATTGGGTTTTGTAATAATAATAATAATAATAATAATAATAATAATAATAATAATAATAATAATAATAATAATAATAATACAGCTAATTTAATTTCCTTTTCCAGATCAACACTGGCTGCATCTTTCCAATTGAATTCCACTGTTCTTGTGTTTAAGTTGCAATTACTGCTTCAACAAAGAGGCTTCATGTTTCACCAATATCAAATCGACAGCCTCGAGTAGGCTGAACATGATGATAAACCACATGTGTAAACTGATTAGATAGAAACATGTATTTACTCCCTTCGGTCCATGACAGATTACAATAGTGCTTGTAACCTGAGGCTGAAAGATAAGAACCACTGGTCTACTTTACAGACCACAAAGTTTCAGTCTTAATAATGAGGCCTTCTCAAGCCACAACAATGACACTCCTGCAGACTTGCACAATGTGTAGAAATGGTATAATCTCTTCAAAAGGGCACTCCTGTCCAGCCAGACATACCGTAGAGCTGAAGTTTCATGTGACTGATTCAAAACTGATAACTCGTATTGCAATTAAAGCCAGTCAGAAACTCCAACCTTGACTTTGAAGAGTTATTAAAATACCTTTTTGCTAAAGTCTGTCTTGATGAATTTAATAAAGTTTAGAATGGATGAAACTGTTAAAGACACTTTTGTCAACACAAGCTCACAACAGTTTCTTTAAAGAACTCCTGAGTTCAAGCTTTGTGCTTCAGGCTGCAGGTGGATATTGAGCTGCACAGTGACGCTGTCACTTACCTCAAATGCTAGGGACTGGGCTTGCTGGTTGGGGATGATCTTAAAGGTGACGACTCCGGTAGTATCTTTCTGTAAGAAAACTGGTTATTAATATTATTCTGCAAGGTGACTTTGATTCTAACTGCCAATCAAGGAAGCCCGAACAGCATATGCAATGTGACAGGGTATACAGTACCATGAAGCCAGCTCAGTTCTTCTGTGCATACCAGCTAGATCAGAAAACCCCTTTCTCTGATCGACTACCTGTTCAAAATCATGGGTCGGATATAGCATCATTCCCTGCTCTCTGTCAACATTCAATGTAATTTTCCCCTCTGTGTAGATTTAATTTAAGGCTTTAATTTAACTTGTTCATTTATTTTGCTATTGCAGGGTTGTGTCTTCTGGAAGTTTGTCAAATAGCTGGTGCCCCTGCAGCAGAACGTAAACAAACTAGAAACCTGAGTAAGTAAGAGTGCCCAGGAGGTATAAACCATGAAAGAATGTAGTACATATTCACAAACAGCATGATGACACTGCAGCTTTGGAATCTGGAAAGGCACCCAATCAGCCATGCCAACTTCCTCACCTGCTATCACAGTAACAGGATTAATCTATTCTCAATTCATCTGTAACACGTTCACACAGGTTTTGTTTTTACTGTTTAGAAAGTGACCTTCATTCCTTGTGTCTGTTTAAAGTGACAGCTCAAGCCACAATTGTTAATAGGTCTACTGAAAATCTCTCAATGACGTTTCAATGACGTACCAACATCTTTTGCAGCTGATCCACGGACTGATTAGCTACACTGCTCCCATTGATTTCAGCAATCTCATCTCCCACATGGAGAGAACCTGAAACATACAAATAATTAGAATGCCTTTGTGTTCATAAATCAAATGTAAATCATTAGAAAACTCGATTAGGATGATTATGTTGTGCCTATAATTCATGCCTTCGTATCGTCCTTGTTCAGAGGGATTCCTGGATTAATCATTTCAACACTGCAGCGGATTTTCAAAACCTGGCAGCTGATGTGCTGACATTTACCAAATTACACATTACATCACATCTTAATTCTTTTCACATTTGTATCTATTCTCATGTCCCCATAGCAGGTCTGATAAAACAGGATCTACTGTAGTTTTTTGTTTTTAGACATACTGTGTATGAAACGCACTTTAGAGAGACTGATAATGGAACGCTCAAAGACTATTAGTCCAAGTGACCTCTCACATTAATACCCAGATTTATTTTATAAATGTTACCCTTTAGGAGAAGCAACAGTAAGAATCAATGGAAGACATTTGTTTAAAAAGCAACCCAAAGACTGTAAGCCCCTTTGCAAATGTCAGGAGATATCCTGTGTTGTTATATACAGCTTGTGTGTTATATACGAGGCGTGCCTCTCCATTGTCACCTTGTCTGTGAATCATTCCTCCATGCAGGATCCTGGCCACTGTGCATCGCTGCTTCTCATTCAGTTTCAGTGTGACCCCCTGAAAAACAGTACGAAGGCACAGGTTTGTGATGGTTCTAAGAGGATAAGGCAGAACGAGCAAGGGAAGGTATACTATAACCCACCAGGGGTTATGAGTCTCAGGGTGAACACAATGAAGGAACAGCAAATTCAGATACATTCAGTAGTTCAGGACTATACGACAACGCCTCTACGAACTGATGCATGCTGCGAGAAAACATCCAGCCTGCTTTGTAGGGGGCATTGCTTGAAAGGCAGGCAACTGACCAGATATTTGTATCATGTTTAAACCACGTTACACCATGTGTCAAATCATGCAATGTTGAAATGGTCAGCCCTGTTTTACCATGGTTGACCATTGCCAGATCATGCTTGATATATCCCTACCTCTCAAAAGTTCACTGAGCAGAGGTAAGTGTTGCTCTTGCATCACAAACAGAAATGAAGCTGCTCTGCATTGACACTTGACCGGCACGCTGGAGGGGGTTTCTTTGTTCCACTCCATATACAGAATCCCACCAGTAATGTTCCCTAGGGCTTTGTGACAACAGGAATTCCAACTCTGACACACTGCTTCTGGATAGTTATTGTACTCTACTGGTTTTATATGCCTTTTGTAACAAAACACTGTCGTTTATTACTGAAGAATGGATTGAGGCATGTGTTTCAGAACAATGAGAAGGACCACTAAAATCCATTCATTCACAGAGAATTGTGTTAGTCTGGAACCAACTCCCCAATAATGTTGTTGAAGCGGACACCCTGGGATCCTTCAAGACGCTGCTTGATGAGATTCTGGGATCAATAAGCTACTAACAACCAAACAAGCAAAATGGGCCAAATGGCCTCCTCTCGTTTGTAAACTTTCTTTCAAGACACGGAAGGGTTATTACAAATGTTCCTTTACAAATATTTAAGTACTCATAATATGTACATTTTCAGGGATCTATTCAATTGATCTAAATAGCGGAGGATTAAGCCCTTTCTGTATCAAGGTTTGAAAAATCAAACCACTAACAGCGCATGATGTCAGTTTCTTAGAAAAATATATAATAAATATGTAAAAATACTTATTTAAATAAAATATTTACATTTAGTAAAGGGCATTTTCGCTAAGAATTTACCAAAAATAAAATGATAATGCGGCATCACAAAGCTTCAGATAACATGTGTCCTGACCATTGGCTCTGTAGCGCTCTTCTCAAACTGCACCAGGCGCATCTTGGTGAGCTCCTTCCCGTTCATGGAAGGGCCGTTGGTGCTGCCCAATCGGTGGCTCCCGTTGGTGTACACCTCCTCTCCCGCGGCTTCCTGCGTCTGCATCACCACCTGGGGAAGAGAAACGGAGCAGGCATGTCTCAAACAACCTCACCTTCCAATCGTGTTGCACCAACATATACCGATTGCATGCTTCATGCAGCCTTATTACAGCCAGGATTTCAAAGCAAAGGCCCTCTTTATCCATAGTGTTCGGAACCCAAAACAGTTTGCACTAAATCAGTCGAGTCTAAATAAACCAGTCACTAACCCTCCTTTGTGCAATTGATTTCTATCCCTCCACCTCCCCCAATCACCACCCCATTGGTTAAATCACAGGGGGGGTCTATCGCCTCGTTCAGCTGGCCAGGCAGTGGACTCTCAAACCATGGGTTTTATCTGTACCACACTCATTTTTTATTTATTTTCATTAAAACGGCTCAGCGGTATGCACTGGCTGAGTGAGCATGTCGTGAATACAATGATGAACACATTTGTTATCATTGCACCTAAAGATTTGGATTGGAATTCCACTGGAACTGAGCCATAAAACATATCATTAGCAGAGTTAAAGAAGCATTACCAGCTGCTGCAGGTTAAAAATTAATCCAGGTTTTGAACACATCATAAGCTTCTAAAAACCAAGGCAGCCAAATTGAAAATGCTGCTTAATCTGCAATTTAGTTTCCATGGGAACACCTAAACACATCATGTGAGAGCTTTAACTGGTTGCTGTAGGAGTTATGGGCATGCATCAAGGACAATGTGAAACCTGGCCTGCTGGTCTGAAATGGGTCATTGCTGTGAAAAGCACAAGAGTAGCGACGCAGAATCCTATTAACTGTATTATATTATTAAATAAAAGCCTCTCTGAAATGCATTACATAACTAGATTCTTACTCATTATACCAGTTTTGAACAAAACTCATTTCACTGTTTAGGAAAAAAAAAGTGTGTCACTAAATTAGTGGATGTTTCTTAATAAAAAAATTAAATAAATACAAATGAACCAGGAGCAAACTCATTGAGAAGAGTTTCAACAGTGTCCTGTATAGCCACTGCTCGCATCATTAAAACAGACTTATTGAGAGGAATCATCTAGTTTCAACAGTGTCCTGTATAGCCACTGCTCGCATCATTAAAACAGACTTATTGAGAGGAATTATCCAGTTTCAACAGTGTCCTGTATAGATATAGCCACTGCTCGCATCATTAAAACAGACTCATTGAGAGGAATCATTTAGTTTCAACAGTGTCCTGTATAGATACAGCCATTGTTCGCATCATTAAAACAGACTCCATTATCGCGTTCCTTAGTTTGAGATGCCTGCAGCAATAAGTCCAGAGGGTTTGAGGGACTCAAGCTATTTAGCCAAGGTCAGTGCAGGAGAACCTGAACTAACCAGCCACCAAAGGGACTAGACTATTGAGGCTGTTTAGACATCGTATTCATTCGCTGGTATTTGGGGAAGCTGCTTTATTACATCACTTAGTTGTGTTTTTCTAGTTTTGTAAAATAGGACTGTTTGAAAGACTGGCGTAGAGGATTTGAAAATCTGGCCTCTGTGGTTTATAGGCTGGAATGAGCAGGAAGCTGCTTGGCTCAGCTTTCCTTACAGAGTTTACTGTATATCATAAACAGGGCTGGCTTTTACAGTGTACAGAGTGTGCGATGAACATTACTGCACACTTGGCAATCCAAGGATGATAGTTCATTGTCCTCTATTGTATATGGTTTATTATATACAATAAAAGTTCTAAAGTATGTGTAATGCTTACAGTACGTGACCCTTTGCTGTACTGTTTTACTGCACACAGTATGACAGTACATGGCTTTTAGACCCCCCTAAAACATATTTGAGCTACACATCATTATTACATCATGGTTTCAGAGTAAGATGGAATCACATGTGTTAAAAAGATTTAAACACTGTAACACTGCAATTCCCTGCTGGTACAGCAGGAGGCGCAACACTGTATTCATGCAGCTCTCAAAGGGTTGAATAAAGAAACGGCGTGGGTGCTCTATTAAAGCACAGTGTGGAGCACAGGTAGCTTACAAGCAATTTGCTCAGAAAAACTTGTCAGACGGATTGTCCATGAAATGTTCTGCATGAAAATGAATGTATTTGAAGATTGGGGAAAATATATATTCAGGCAAACTGAGATATTTACTGAGGGGTCTAGGAGGTAAAATAGACAATAAATAGTCCACCTTAATTTGTTATGCATAGAAATGCGATAACATATTGTTGAAGAGCAGACGCTTGTTGATTCTATGTATGGAAGAGGTCTGGGGAAGTGAAGTGGGAAAGGGAGAGGTAGGGGAGTGGAGAAGGGGAAAGGGAGAGTGGGGAAGGGGAAAGAGTCTGGGAAGGAGGGAGGAAGGAGAGTGGGATATATTAATATTAATTTCCAGCTTTATACAGTACATGACTAATCCTCCCTGAATATGAAAACCTGTGAATATGAAGACTAATTAAAATAATTGGGGTATTTTGCATCCAGATATGAAAGGAAATTAACTGTATCAATGTGTCATACAATGAGCGTATGACAGTATGAGCAATATAACATCTTTGCATTAAATACAGATTCCTTCGGTCCCTGTGCAGCTGAAAACATGCCCTGCGAGTTATTCAAAGTGAGTCTTTGATATATTCCACGTAGCAGCACTGCACTGCTGGGAAAATCAATTCCGCCTGTAATAAAACAGCAACTAATTAACAAGGATGCTTGGAGCTCCCGCTCGTACACACAGATCTCTCTGTGCCACAGAATCAGAAGCTAATAAAAACTTGGATCCTCTGAGACTTGAAAATAAAATAGAAATGTGCTCGCCATCTCGGTCACAGGCTCTCTAAAGCGTTAAAGTCTGTGTGTACTGAAGCTGACCTGTTCAGAATTTAGAAATCAGGCGAGGCAGATTGATTTTAAAATCTGTTTCATAATGGTTCTGTGTGTCACTGATGCTTTATGTGGTCAGTTGAAGAGTGCTTAATTTTTCCTGTGTGTTCAGTAGAGAATGAACTTAGAATTGGGAATGCTTTTCCATTTCCTGATGTAAGATAGAAGATATTATTCAGCTGAAGTTGCACAGCACATCACTCTCCTAGCAGCGTGCCTGTGCTCTGTAACCAGATTCCTGCCTCCCCAGGCACTCACACAGGATTACAAAATCCAATAACCTGATATACAAATCTCAATGCACGACCCCACTTCTGAAATCGCATGGTTTAGTAACTTGTACATTTGAAAAGGATTTACTGTGCTATGTAAACATACAGAGTGTAAAAATTCTGTTAGTCCTGATTTGAACAGCAGCGGATCTAAATACAGCCATCATTGAATCATTCAGATATGAACTTCCTAATGTTTCATTTTATAATCTTGCCTCTTATTGATCATCTAAACAGTGATCAACTGAGTGTAGGCCACTGAAAAGTTTGTTATAATACCTGCCATAAACCAGCTCTATCCCACAGCATGGTGGAGGTACAGTACTGTGTGTTTACAGAGCCTCCCAGAGATTCTGTACTCGAGTGTATAGTGATCTTAAAATCTCTGAGCTGAACCACTGCATCACCAACCTGTTCATGTGGAGCGGTATGGCTTGCAAACAGCTGCCATTAATCCCTTAAGGAATCTATTGAATACCCAGCTGAATAGGGGACTGTGTGTGTTTGTGTGTGTGTGTGGGGGGGGGGGGGTAGTTTCTAAGAAGCAGACAGCTGAGAAGCTATCATGGCCTGTGTCTGGACTGCATTATTTATGATCTGTTCGTGACATTTTAATAGAGCCCAGATCAGTTTCTCAAACTGGACATCTGGCTGCATTACCTTGAACACATATTGTAAGAATTAATTAACCCTGTCCTCCCCACTGATTAGGTCACCCTTGCCTTAAGTGCAAAGAGCAGGGCAGCTGCATGCAAACATACCTCCCTGTAGAAGCCCACTGCTCTAATCCTGCCATAGTAACCAGACCATGAAACGCCACAGGGCAGTAGAGAACAGGTATGGTTTTTAGGGTTGCCATGTGCCTGCTTATACCTGGTTTGTGCCCCAGGATTTCAATATGCATTCATTCCAGAGACACAAAAAAGCAATCCAGTGTTTGAATCTCATGCAACGTGTGACATAGCACTGCAAAAGAGCACCAATGTAATGAACTACAGACAGAGACACCAACAGACACACCAACAACAAACTGATAAACCAAGACACAATATAACTGCTTTATTATTTCTGTTCTTTTGATGAATCATGTAATATCTGCCTTTAGTTCTGACCACTATGACCAGCTGCCCCAATCTTTTTGTACAGTGAATAGTTAACTGTAATATTAAACGTCTACAGTCCGTGTATAAAAGATTTACAACTGCCTCCATCATTTTTCTATCACAGGGGCACATTTTTGATGAAATAGAAGTATCAAAAACATAATTAAAAAGATAGGCAGATTACAATCTACAAATCACTAATCTGCAGTGTCTGTTCCAAACTGGTTCATATTGCTGACAGGTGCCAAACCTTTCACCTCAAGGATTTCCTTGATCGCTCTTTTCTGCTGTGATGCAGGTGAATCTTTATGGGAATGTGATAAACAAAGGAAAACAATCCCCACGCTGCTGATGGAGACGAGGACACAGGATGAAACCTGAGCTGTAGCAGCCCCGTGTGGAGATCCATCTCACTGAGCTGCAACCGCATTCAGTTAAACCAGAATCAGCCATGCAGCACACCGGTGACCCGAAATCACTGGGATCAAAAGGCAGCATGTGCAAGAAGGCTGTGTTCCTCTATGAAAACCACACCGTGGAGGGTCAGGTCAACTGCTCTGCACAGCGACACATATAAACACCACCACTGCTTAGATCATTAAAACAGGGCCCTGCACACCAAGGTTATTCATTCACAGCTTCAAAAACCTCAATCAGGGATACTAAGGCAGCACTAGCAGGACTGTACATGTGAGTCTCTTTAGTGCATTTCTGTTTGTAAAAATGTGTTAAGCACCAGGGATGGCCCTATAATAATAATAATAATAATAATAATAATAATAATAATAATAATAATATCTGCCATTGTTTAGAACAAGACCCTAATATATACTGAAATAATACTGAATTGTATCAAATACACTTTTGCTTGGACCTCTCCTATTCTGCTATGTAGCCAAGATAACAGCTGTGTTTTCATACTAGCAAGGTGATTGAGTGCAGGTGACTTTATACCTGTACAGAACAGATTACCGGTACATCGGCATACAAGAGCTGACACTTAAGGCCTCTTCACGTAAATAAACAATTAGTGGCACTGTGGTTAGTTATATTCAGAAGTACACATCAGCTGCACCTAGGGCCGTTTGTTCTGGCGCCTCCACAGCAGCCCCAGAGGGAGTAAGGTCCAAGAATTCATTACATGGCTGTCCTGACAACATTGCATTTAAAGTGAATTCTGTAATTACATAACTGTGTTGATAACAAATTCGATTTAACACTGGGAACTGTACATGTAGTCTTGGATAAACAGAAATGAAATTAAACACAGATGCAGTCTGTCTCCGCATAAGATATGCAGTGCAGTTGGCGCCAGTACTTCCCAGTTATAGTAGCTGTATCCAATAGAGCAGAACTTACAAAAAATAAAATAATAGTAGTATTTATATGATCATTAAAAAAAAAAAGAATCTTCAAGTGTAAATTTCCATTTGCACCTGAAGAAGAGGTTTTAAGGTTTGTGTTTCATGGTTAATCTAATAAAGTATCAGCTCTTCAAATCAATTATCACTATCAGCCTACCTTGATTAATATGGTCTGCTTACTAAACCAGCTTACAATGGAGAAAGTGCACAACGCTACATTCTTTCATAATGCTTCTGTTTCAAAGGCCTATCAGAAATCTGGTTGTCATGACTACATTTTCCCAGGGAAAACTAATCTACAGATTGGCTGTTTCATCTGTGTTATGTGACCATGACAAAACTAGACAAAAATGAGATAGAATTCTCTCTTCAGTACATGAATTGACTGACATGTTTTTAAGGCTTTATGAATTTGGCACTATGTACATTAAATTTAGCTCAATCAAATCACTTAATTTTAGGACTAGATTTATTTAAAATATAGGCTGGAATTACAGGACTGGGGATAAAACGATGCTGTTTGGTATTATAAGACATTCTTTCCAAATCAATCACAAATGACATCTCGGAGCACACTGCACACTGCAGGGGGTGACATCTCGGAGCACACTGCACACTGCAGGGGGTGACTTCTCGGAGCATACTGCACACTGCAGGGGGTGACATCTCAGAGCACACTGCAGGGGGTGACATCTCAGAGTACACTGCAGGGGGTGACATCTCAGAGCACACTACAGGGGGTGACATCTCGGCGCACACTGCTCACTGCAGGGGTGACATCTCGGAGCACACTGCACACTGCAGGGGTGACATCTCGAAGCACACTGCTCACTGCAGGCGGTGACATCTCGGAGCACCCTGCACACTGCAGGGGTGACATCTCGAAGCACACTGCTCACTGCAGGGGGTGACATCTCGGAGCACACTGCTCACTGCAGGGGGTGACATCTCGGAGCACACTGCACACTGCAGGGGGTGACATCTCGGAGCACACTGAACACCGCAAGGGGTGACATCTCGGAGCACACTACAGGGAGTGACATCTCGGAGCACACTGCAGGGGGTGACATCTCGGAGCACACTGCAGGGGGTGACATCTCGGAGCGCACTGCTCACTGCAGGGGGTGACATCTCAGAGCACACTGCAGGGGGTGACATCTCGGCGCAGACTGCAGGGGGTGACATCTCAGAGCACACTGCAGGGAGTGACATCTCGGAGCACACTGCTCACTGCAGGGGATGACATCTCGGAGCACACTGCAGGGAGTGACATCTTGGAGCACACTGCTCACTGCAGGGGGTGACATCTCAGAGCACACTGCAGGGAGTGACATCTCGGAGCACACTGCTCACTGCAGGGGGTGACATCTCGGAGCACACTGCTGGGAGTGACATCTCGGAGCACACTGCAGGGGGTGACATCTCGGAGCACACTGCTCACTGCCGGGGGTGACATCTCGGAGCATACTGCTGGGAGTGACATCTCGGAGCACACTGCTGGGAGTGACATCTCGGAGCACACTGCAGGGGGTGACATCTCGGAGCACACTGCTGGGAGTGACATCTCGGAGCACACTGCAGGGAGTGACATCTCGGAGCACACTGCAGGGGGTGACATCTCGGAGCACACTGCTCACTGCAGGGGGTGACATCTCAGAGCACACTGCTGGGAGTGACATCTCGGAGCACACTGCAGGGGGTGACATCTCGGAGCACACTGCTCACTGCAGGGGGTGACATCTCGGAGCACACTGCAGGGGGTGACATCTCGGAGCACACTGCTGGGAGTGACATCTCGGAGCACACTGCAGGGGGTGACATCTCGGAGCACACTGCTGGGAGTGACATCTCGGAGCACACTGCAGGGGGTGACATCTCGGAGCACACTGCAGGGAGTGACATCTCGGAGCACACTGCAGGGGGTGACATCTCGGAGCACACTGCAGGGGGTGACATCTCGGAGCACACTGCAGGGGGTGACATCTCGGAGCACACTGCTCACTGCAGGGGATTATGATGACGTTGATTGTGAGGAGCATGCACTGTAAACACTAAAGTGAATCATGTAATCACATGGACTTCACCCTGAAGGGCTTTCGAGAAAATGTTGATTACTCCTTATTTCTATCTGATAAGCCTTTTCTCATGCACCTTACTGTGTGTGTGCGTATGTGTGTGTGTGTGTGTGTGCGTGCGTACGTGCATCATTACAATACTTGGGAATGGCCCCAAGTTAATTCGGTGTCATTCTTCTGTCAGTAAAGATGATTCAGACTGTATATTCTTCTAGCTTGCAGTAGAATTGCCCAGCACCAGTTCCACACACCAATGTGTATGCTAGTTTCACTCCTGATCATGCCTCTTCTAGTCAGAGAAGCTAATCTGTAACTTTAACAGTCTGTAAGGGCATTGACATCTTTTGAATTAATCACCACTGTTAAGACAACAGTACCTGCGCACAAGAAATTTCAATACAACCAAGACCGACCGGAAACTAAACTAAAAAACCATACATGCACATGTATCATTGTTGTATTTATCTCAGATGCACAGCCTCTGTTCATTTCAATGTGAAATGTGTTCATCTTGTAATACAAGGACTGATCATTTGATTGTACAAATAGTTTCTCGTACAAATAGTCATTCGTTTTTCAAAAAGCAATAAAAGCCATAATATTGCTCTGAACGCAGGCAGAGACAGCATAGCAGCAGGGGCAGGGGGCGTGGCCGTGGCCCCTGTGTGTGTGCCTGTATTTACAGCAAGATGTAACACGTTAAAATAGAAAAATATCCCAGGAGTAAAGAATAAGTTGTGTGGGATTTACTTTACCCAGTGAACTACAAAACAAAGGATGCCAAATAGCAGTTCAAGTTAAACGTTGTTTTGTTTATTCCCAAAATAAATAGTATATAAAAAAAACTGAAATTTAACTTTAAACACTTCAAATAAAACAAAACATGGAAATGCTGTTGTAAAGTGAAGGGAAAAAAACCTCACTGTTTTGGTTCTTGTTTATTATATTCCACATAACAAAGACACAAGAAAATATATATAATATATACAGTCTATATAAAAATCACAACATTTCCAGCAAGTTGGGCACTGTTTAAGCGAGGCATTTCAGAATGACATGCTTTCTTTTTTTCTGTCCCATAAGATTCTATCTCGCTCTAAAGTATCACAACGCTTTTTTGTCCCAGACGGTCTTCCATAGAGATCACTATGCGTGTGTGCGCATAATCTAGTTGGTTTACTTTTTGCTGCCTAAAACTTTTAAACAGAGGCTCAAGAGCTGCTGTGTTCATTCTGTGTTTTATTTTTATATCAATCTCACAGAGCTCTTTTTCATTTGCCATTTTTTGAAAGTGTATATAAATATAACTTTTTTTTTTCTTACGTGTGGAGTGTTGTAGGTGTAAATATATTTAAATAAAATTTCACAACCAGTCCAGTTATTGGTATTGTACATCATGAGTTACTATGGTACCATGGTTTGCCCACAGAGCAAAATCCCCTACTTCTTCCAAGTGTCATTTCAAATGATGATTCTCATGCCCTTCCTTCCCTGACAACAGGAGTGCTTCTCCACTGGCTATTTGTCGATCCGAGCAAGAACCAAACCGTGAAACTCCAGCCTCACAAGACATCTGAATCCGGCTGTGAGCCGAGCCGAGGCACGGGCAGGGTTGAGGATTTTCATCATTACATTACGTCAGGCAGTACACTCAGAAAGACAAACAACAAACAACATGCTGGCCAGCGAGTGTGATGAGAGAAAAGCACAGTCTTGGGACGCTGAGGAAGTGCAGGCTCTAGCAACTAGAAAAAACAACAACTATCCTTGTACCATTGGTCTATTAATTTTTGAACACCATTTGTTTGTGCATCTTTTGGCAAACTGATTTAATTAATACAAATAATTAATAACTCCTGTGTTTCCTTGTGTGTGACATCAGTAGCACAGCTCTGCAGTGGACAAACAACCCAGGCTTCCTTTAACCGCACTGGCGCGGCTCGGTTGTAAGAGGCATAAGATTTGCTTACTTAACCTTTGGGTCAACAGGTCTGCATCTTATTATTTTTGCAATACACAACAGAGATCACAAAACAACGGAGTGCAGGCTCTCTTGATAAAGGAGCCCACCCTACACAGATAACCCCTAATTGACATTGTACCCACTGTATCAAACCCATAATGCTCAACTACTTTTGTATCTTCAGTTTCTAAATCTGTGTAACTTAATTTACTTATGACCCAATGCTTGCCTCTGTCAGATGTCACGTGTTACTGCACACCGAAAATGAGGAAGATATTAGTTGCACAATATTTATATCATTACTACTTTTTTCCATTAAATCATACTGTGGCTGCTGTACAGTAAGACAATACATCTGTGTGTCTGTGACTACACAGTTTCCCTATTGGTGACATGAAAACCCAACAGCCACAACATAATGTGAAATGTCTACAGCTACAAACATGAGCCAACAACAAAATTAGAAGCCTGTTTAAAATGCACTATAGAGCAAAACAAGCCTCCTGACTGGAAACGTGTCTCTTTATCTGCACTGTGCCTGTCGTAAACTTCCCAGGAAAGTGCTGACGGTTCCAACCCAACAACTTGGAAGGAAACCACAAGCAGTAAGGAAGCAGTCAAGCTCCAGTCTAAAGAATTCCCTAGCTCAGCTAATACTGAGATTAGCAAAGCACATTTCAACATCTACTGATTAAAAAGTGCCAATGTATAAAAAGCAAAGTACAAGCACTGGATCAAACAGCCTAGAGCACAAGCACTGGATCAAACAGCCTACACACAAGCACTGGATCAAACAGCCTAGAGCACAAGCACTGGCTCAAACAGCCTACACACAAGCACTGGATCAAACAGCCTAGAGGACAAGCACTGGCTCAAACAGCCTACACGCAAGCACTGGCTCAAACAGCCTAGAGCACAAGCACTGGCTCAAACAGCCTACACACAAGCACTGGATCAAACAGCCTAGAGGACAAGCACTGGCTCAAATAGCCTAGAGCACAAGCACTGGATCAAACAGCCTAGAGGACAAGCACTGGCTCAAACAGTCTACATCACAAGCACTGGATCAAACAGCCTAGAGCACAAGCACTGGCTCAAACAGCCTACACACAAGCACTGGCTCAAACAGCCTACACACAAGCACTGGCTCAAACAGCCTACACACAAGCACTGGATGAAACAGTCTACACACAAGCAAGCACTGGATCAAACAGCCTACAGCAAAAGCACTGGATCAAACAGCCTACAGCACAAGAACTGGATCAAACAGCCTACACACAAGTACTGGATCAAACAGCCTACACACAAGTACTGGATCAAACAGCCTACACACAAGCACTGGATCAAACAACCTAAACACAAGCACTGGATCAAACAGCCTACAGCACAAGAACTGGATCAAACAGCCTACACACAAGTACTGGATCAAACAGCCTACACACAAGTACTGGATCAAACAGCCTACACACAAGTACTGGATCAAACAGCCTACACACAAGCACTGGATCAAACAGCCTACAGCACACGGAAACGTCTCTGTGATTGCACTTGGTGTACAATGAATGCTGAGCTTGCTGTTAATGTGTAAACAGTAGACACCCACTAATACAGTAGTGTTCAATGCTAACTTCATTAATATTGCACCAAAATGCAAAATATACACTACAGCTCTCTGCTCTGGTGGGGATCACAGATCCATTTGCAATATTGCATCAAATGAACAATACAGGATGGATTCCATCAGCTATGTATTATTGTTAAGGTTTCAGCTGCACTACTTCTGTATGGTACTGCTGAAGCGAAACCCCATCATCTCTATAAAAATAGAATTGTTCTGACAGCAGGGGCTAATCCGATAAAGTAACCCAGCCAAGAAAAGATTGTATTATATAAGGCCTTGTCAGCTTCCATCGGATCAGCAGCACAGCCTAACCAGATCTGAATGGGTTCGATCTAGAGCAGCCCGGTGCATCTCCATGCAGGGAGCAGAGCATGGGAAAGGACAGGGCTGTTTCAGAAGAAAGGCTGGCCACGTGGTTCACGGGATGAGGCAATGCAGAACCTAAAAAACTAGTGCAGATTTTCCTAGTTTCCGTCATGCTTTATTCATTATTCACATCTAGATAACGATGCAACAGTGCAATCCCTAACCACACAAGCTTCACACACAACAGGAAGCAGAAGCTCTACCACACATGACTGTGCTGCGCTGCAGTTTGCTAAACGTGGTTCATAAACAACGCTCTTCTATTAACAGCAAAATTATTTTTTGTTTTGTTTTTGCCACAGCCTTGTTCTTCACTCTATATTAAACAATGACTCAAAGTTCCTTTCCAGACATTGTGTAAACCATGGTACCATTTCTGACCAGGATTGTTTCATTCAGACTCATAGCATTGATCACTGGTTGTCATGTACAACCATCTTCTGGAACTCCATGGTCAAACAAGGACGTCCTGTATGAGTTTAAACATGGTTAGTCTGGCAAATGATGTTAATGTTTTATCTGTATAAAAGCATGGTGTTACATGGTTTAAACATGATACAAACACGTGGGTCCTTAATTCAACTAGCACCCAGACCCCGTGATGAGCAGTGGGACAGAGGGAGTCATTACCTGGGCACTATCATTCTCTGTGAAGGGTTTGTACACCAGACAGCTTACTGCAGTGTGATTAATTACCAGCAAAGAATAGCAATGAAAGCACATCTAAAGCAAGCCCTGTGTTATACAATGGCCTGCATTGCTTTGGTATCTGCCATGTGTACTTTCAGCACTTGGGTGACGACATTTCATTTATTTGAGAATAAATGCTACACTTGCATGACAAACGGTTAGACAAGCACTGCATATTCCCAGCTCCCAGACCTTGAACTGTAGCAATCAGAATAGATACAAACATATACTAAAGCACTGTTCTATATGCACAGGGCATTACTGTATTGTACAATGTACATTCACTTACCTATGGGACCCATGGGCTTTAGTCTACCTACATTACACTTAATAAAGTGGAAACAAATCTCTTAGCTGTTTTTAAACTGTGCAGTTCAGACACTATGGTCTGTGTCCATGCAATGCACATGTAAAATATAAGTGTGACAGACAGAAGGACAGATACCCTTCTCTCTACTAAGGTATGCCTCCGGTCAATTGAAAAACAACTGGAAAAGTGTGACATGCTGTTTAGAGACACACGGGTGCCTTCACATAACCCCACATTGTGATCCTCTCAATACATTGTGGTAAAAGAATGTCCTATTCAAGGGCTATCATACCTGGACACAGTAGGTGGTTCTCTAGATATATGTAGAAATGTAAGTGTGACAGACAGATCGTCTCCACTATATCTCTATATGCCCAGCGGGGGATAATTATAGGCTTGTGTATCTAAGGCTAGAAAGATGACTTTTAATAGAAGTGTATGCATTTGAATCAACCAGGAGGATAAAGTGATAGTATACAGTAAATCATAATTACAGCCTAAAGGCAACTGGTTGAAGTGAGTCGTGGCTGATAAATATCGACAAGGCCGATGTATTAATAGGGCGTCGTAGTTTCTGCCTCGAAGATCTCTGTGCACAGTTTCACCGGTCAGTGCACAATGCTACTCAGGCACGCTTTGTTCAGGTAACTCTGCACAAGGAAGCATCAATTTGCATCATTTTGCTTACGATTGTAAGTCACCCTGGATAAGGGCGTCTGCTAAGAAATAAATAAATAATAACATGAAACACTCCTGTATGGCACTCAGAATCACTCCTGATCCTACTAGAAGAAAAAAGTGTCTATTATCAACATGGAGCAGCTTTGACTGCTATGCAATGGGAGTCTTATTGTTATATTCTTATGTATAGACAGCAAGCAGAAACTCTTCTTTTCACACTCCCTCATTCCCTCCCCAGTCTACAAGACCACACCCAGCTCACTCTGATGCTGTCATTATCTTAACCTTCCCCTAATCTTCTCCAAACTTTAGCATAAACTCATTGCCTCCTAAACACTGTTCGGGATGCATGCAATTAAATCTATTAAATTACTGATCATGAGGGCCCTCTGCACTGTATGTGCCTGCACTGTTTCATTTCCTGTCTATCCACAAGAGATTCAAACTCCTGAAGAAACATCAGCAACATTTTACAACAAAAAGGCATAAAGAGCTAGGAAGAGATTAAAACCAGATCCAACTAGTTCGAAAGCATTGCAAACAAGCCTTGAATCATTAGCGTGCATTGTGTAAAGAAAGAAACGCTCTCAAGATTTAGAAGCTTTAGGGCTCTTCCCTGAAACACACTGTGAGAGTTAGAAGTTGGGTGTATTTCACCTGTTTTGCTACATCAGTGTTGTCCAATGGGTGTCTCAAAAAGGAGAAACTCCAGTGCTATCAAACACTAAGGAGGCCCACCCTCAGCCTTGTTTACCAAGGCCACAAAAACAATACCCTGAGCCAAGGACAGGGTTTAGCCAGGCAGGCTTGCTACTTACCCATACACAAAATTGCATAAAGACACGCAGCTTTTAATCTAACTGTAACTTCAGTCAGAATTTTTTTTTTACAATTATTACTATTATTATTATTTTTATTTATTTATTTATTTTTTTAAAGTGCTTGTCCATATTGTTATATAAAAAGTACCCTCTCTAACAAGTGAGTGGAGGATGGGTGTACAAATCTAACATGCAGCCCTGGACTGGATGAATGAACTATTATTTTATTTTCTGCTTTGTAGCAGGGCATCAGGTCAGGAGTTTGAGTGATCTAGAGTCGTAAACACACCACGGGGGTTAGATGTTTCAGTAAATATATCGGTCTCTGAGTACTTCTGCACAGCCCTGTATGTTAGTCTGTCACTCCTCAGAAACCACCCACTTCACCCCCACCCTTTCTCCAACTCATACATGTTGTACAAAATCTGTTTTAGGATCTATTGAAACAATCCAAGCAAACAAGTGGACTGAGCCAGTCTGGAGGATCGCTTCTGGCTTGTTTGAGCACACTGGTGTTTGGGGAAAGCCAATTAACGAAGGATCATTAAGCACACGATCTACAATGAGTAGTAAGTGCCCATATGGCGAGACACCACCACCTGGACACGCAGACACTGGCTATACCGCAGTACAATTGGGACATACCAACAAGCACGTTTATTTTGCTTTGTGGCAACTCTGGAGTTACAGTACAAGAACTGGAGACAGTTTGTGAAGGGAGAGGCCCTAGGTTGTTAGCAAACTCTCTAGAGGTGGGTACAAATTGTGTGCAAACAAGGTACTGTACTGCTGCTTGCCAAAGTCTTGTTGCAACAACCCCTAATCCTGCCACTGCATCTGGTCCTGCGTGGGTTCAACTGAACTTACACAAAGTGAGTGCAGCACTCAAACCACCACAGCCCTGCTGTGTAATCTTCTTAATGTGATTGTTTTCTGCTCAAAATACCAACCCTGCTTAGGAAAAGATTATCCTTCCATACAACTTGTATTCTGATAAGACTTCACTTTCCCCTACTCAGCAGGAGCAGCGTGAAATACTTGTCTCAACTTGTGCAGGATTCAAATATCACTTCATTAAAAACACTGCAGAGACCAAGGCACTGTATTTGTCAAAGGAACGCTTGTTTTTGAAAGAAACCTGAAAAAAAGGCTCCTGTAAGTCGAGTAATCAAGTACACTAACTCTCCCCTATTCAACTAAAGATTCTGCAGAACAATGTACAGTAGGTCCATTTTGGAGTTTCAGGACTGCGCATTCAGTCTAACATGGGACACATTCCAGAGAAGTGGTGGCAGATGTACAAGTCAGTGCAGTTTAAAAACCCAGAAGAGGAAATGGGAACTGTCAACTCGTTTTAAAAAATGGAATAAAACCTTGCCATTGATGGACAGCTCTGGTCAAAAGTTTTGCATTACCCAATAGAATTAACTAATTTTGCTTAATAAACTCTAATGAAACCTCAATTCAATATGTAGTTTTAATTTTGCAGTTTTCTGCCATGCCTTTTCTGTTTTCCTGTGCTTGACAGGCTTCCACTATGCTATGCTTATGCAGGTACTATAGTAAGCTTTTGTAAAAGGCGGAATCTAATCTCTCATACTGGGGAACAGTTTCAGCCATTTTTCACTGTGCTGTAATGATTATTATTATTATTATTATTATTATTATTATTATTATTATTATTATTATTATTATTATTATTATTATTTATTTCTTAGCAGACACCCTTATCTAGGGAGACTTACAGTCGTAAACAAAAATATATTTCAAGAATTCAAGTATTAATACAATTAAGAGCAAGATAAAATACAAAGACTTCATTTCTAGCAAGTACAAGTATGACAAAATAAGATTCAATAATAGAGCAGATAACAGTGTAATGATGAGGATGTGCTTGTTATAATCTTAATTTCTGTCATTACACAGTTCATATTTTACTCCTAAATTAGATTTAAGTTAATATTTCACGTCCCTTAAACCGGAATCTGTAACTGAAATGAAGGGGTTTTTTCAACACCACTCAATAAGGGAAGCCAGGGGGTGATTTGTCAGAGCAGTGTCTGAGTTCCCTTTACATTACTTGTGGATTGTGTGACAGTCCAGAATACTAGTCATGCTTGATAATTCAACCACTACTTAACAGCTGAATCAGCTGCTAGCAAGCAAGTTTAAACCAGACACAGATTACTCATCAGGCATAAGGTACCGTTCCTGTACGATCATCAGATCCTAGACACACAGAGGGCTGCTTTCTGTGTTTTCTGTCACGTTCTGGAGGAAACAGCTTTCTGAATGTCAGGATTAGTGAACTTCACTGACAGAAAAGAAAGGACTCCAAAGTATACAAATGTATGACTATCATTAACATTTTCATTTCCACCACAAGCATGTTGAAGAAACGGCAGAGTGACATCCTGATAGAACGATAAGGGATGTGTAAAAAATAAAAATAAAAACAACATGGCCGATATTTCCTCCAAAGTGTTATGCGTTACTGAAAGGAAAAAACACAAAAAACTAAGAAGAAACAATTTAGGACTCCTTAGCAGCCCTGGGATGAAACAGAATAGTTGTTTTTTTCTGGTATTTATTTTAGTGTGTTTTTACTTTATGAATACAACACCCAATCAGACGTGAAGGGTTTTGATGGCATATCCTGTTATAAAAGGGTATCTGGAGGACAGCAGTAAGCTTTCTTTAGTCAGCAGATAGAAATTCATTAACGGATACAAAAGGAACAAGAAAACCCACCTTATATACACAATAAAAGATAGATTTATATATCTATATTATAAGATGTACTAATCCTGACAGTTTCATTATTGATCCTGCATTAAGAACAGCAAACAATATCACTGTAGAGGTTTCACTGTTGTTACAAATGTTAATTTTAAATAGAATTTCTAACAAGAAAGGAACATCACTGAGGAAAACAAGGGGACGCTAACAGATACAGAGCATCAGGGAGGAGAGAGCTGCTCTGGAGCTGCACTTGTGAAACGTTTCTTCTGTTTCAGCAAGGAAACAAAGTTCGCCTGCATAATGGGGCTGGGAAAGCTAATGTAGCTGATTACAGGAAGTGGGTGGATTTTAAGATCCTAGCACACCTTTAATGTAATATCTCAGAAACTAAGACATGATTGGCTGAAATCACTGGGGCTCTGGGCATCTGCTTATTATTGAAGAATCGAGGGTTACTAGAGCTGCATTCCACTGACTAGAGAGAAGAATGGAGCTCCGTTTCCTTTCACAAGAGGAGGTTCCTTCTGACAAACACAACTCTCAATCATGGATTCTGAGATAAGACAGAAGAAATGTTTTGTCTAATTCCCTCAGCAGTGTGTTTTCATTTGATAACACTTGAGCACTCATTTTGGGTACAGAGCTGGTTTGCAGTTGTAGATCTGGTTTGAATTAGAAAACGTATTGACTTTTATGAATGGTGGGACCTTTGACAGTTAAACCTAATGATTATAAATCTTGGACCAGCGATATAACATTATATTTGGGCTCATTGTACAATGAGGTTCAAAGAATGTGTTGATTCAGTCAGTACGCATACTGTACACTGCTTATAAAAAGCTTTGCGGGATTGTACACAGAGTGTAAACAAAAAATGAAACATAGCCATCAGGTAAGAAGTCATTAGAAGCCAATTTGAACTTCAAGGTGACATTGCTTTGACAGTGCATGCTTCAACAGTACAGTGAAATTGGTTTGTGGTCCGTATTACAAGTACTGTACAGCGAAAACCGTAGCTGTGAAAGTGCGCCCCCTACTGATCAAAGCTGCACACTGCTGCAAGGAGATATTTACAGCATCAGCCTTGTGAAATTGTATCAAACTAATAAACACCTCTGTGTAATAAACATGCATAACCTGTAAAACTCTCCCTTTAATTTGACTGGTTGGATACACAACAGGAGACAAAGTAAATAACCTGACAGAATCCCCGCGACAACAATGATAGCTGTGTCACTGCCTTGTCAGAATGTTGCAATCATTTAACCTCACAGGGTCAGCCGTTATAACCCCTTGGCCTTAATGACAATTTAGGATCTGGTTAGTCGGGTTTGCACAGCAAGTAATATATATATATATAATACTGTCTGTAGTCGTACATGGTGCACCAGCGGTCCATCAGACCCTAACTTTCCACTTCAGTGCACAGGGTCGGCTCACGCGCGCACAGGTAACACCAATGTTATGATTCCCAAATATTCACATCCATGGTATGTATAACAAATTACATATGGGTTAATAATTCTGTAGTACATACCGGTACTGGAATAATTGGTTCTGACCAGCACAATAATTCTGGTTCTGATCAGCACAGAATTTGTTTTATATTAAATAGATATAGAATCCCTTACCTTTTCCGGCTTGGTTTTGTTCTGCAGTAGCTGCTCCAGGTACAGGTCTGAAAGCGAGGTATGTGCACTGTTGACTCGCTCAAATACGGCAGCGGGCTCGTTTTTATTAGATTTGAGTGTCATGTTAAAGGTTAAATACAATTGCTATTGTTACTGCTAGACTACTAGTGATTGTAATTAACTAAACGAGTAGCCTTCACGTCGCCGTTCTGCTGGTTCCGTTACGCTGCTGCCGTCTGGGAAGGGGAGAAAGGGGCCGTCAGCAAGCCGTAACTCGTTGATAAAGTCTCTTTCAGGGTTGAAGTCCTAAGTCCGGTTTCAGGGTGCAAGGCACACAAAACAGCCTTACCGAGCTCAGCTGACAAAGCAAGTAAACATGAGTGACGGAGGAGGGGGCTGAAGCTCATTGCTCACTGCAGCTTCCTTGACACAGTTACGTGCAAGAGGCACAGGACTCAACCAAGCAGCGCCTTAGCGGGGGACGTGTTAGTGCAGTGTTATTCCTGTCACAATGGATTTGAATACATTTGAACTCGTCCTCAACAGCCAATCTGTTTTTTTTTTTAAATAAACCCTTTAGACCTGAGAATGTGTTTTCTGTCGGATCTACCCTGTTGTAATGGAGTTTATCAAGACGTGTCCTCGCTGGGTCTGTGTCAGGACCATGTCACTTCAGACCCAGATAACGCGCATGTATTTATTATTATTATTTAGCAGACACCTCTATCCAAGGCGACTTACAGAGACTAGGGTGTGTGAACTATGCATCAGCAGCAGTGTCACTTACAACTACGTCTCACCCGAAAGACTGAGCACACGGAGGTTAAGTGACTTGCTCAGGGTCACACATAAGAACATAAAAACATAAAAATGTTTACAAACGAGAGGAGGCCATTCAGCCCATCTTGCTCGTTTGATTGTTAGTAGCTTATTGATCCCAGAATCTCATCAAGCAGCTTCTTGAAGGATCCCAGGGTGTCAGCTTCAACAACATTACTGGGGAGTTGGTTCCAGACCCTCACAATTCTCTGTGTATAAAAGTGCCTCCTATTTTCTGTTCTGAATGCCCCTTTATCTAATCTCCATTTGTGACCCCTGGTCCTTGTTTCTTTTTTCAGGTCAAAAAAGTCCCCTGGGTCGACATTGTCTATACCTTTTAGGATTTTGAATGTTTGAATCAGATCACTGCATAGTCTTCTTTGTTCAAGACTGAATAGATTCAATTCTTTTAGCCTATCTGCATATGACATGCCTTTTAAGGCCAGGATAATTCTGGTTGCTCTTCTTTGCACTCTTTCTAGAGCAGCAATATCCTTTTTATAACAAGGTGACCAGAACTGAACACAATATTCTAGGTGAGGTCTTACTAGAGTCTCACACAATGAGTCAGTGGCTGAGGTGGGATTTGAACCTGGGACCTCCTGGTTACAGGCCTGTTTCTTTAACCACTGGACCACACTGCCTCCTATAAACTAGACAGTAGACCGTTTTGCAACCATAAATATGGGAACCATAGAAAGTTTCCCATAGTAAAAACCTATCGAAGTGTGGTAAAGCATGTAAAGCACAGACAGGTATGGTAAAGCATATTAAAAACATGTCAAACCAGGGTAAGTTATAGTAAACGCGTAGTATAACCATGGGAAAAGCATGCCAAGTGCAAAAATACAGTACAAAAACACTGTGGTAAACCTTTAAAAGGGAAGCCACAGTTATGCTTCAGACTATTGAATACAATCATGTGATATACACATGGAGGTGCAGGCAGGCTAGGTCACTTTCTCTCTGCTCATCATACAAGTACAAGTAATGATGCTAATTGTCCGCAGGAAGGCTTCACACTGAAGAATATTAATTGCAGCACATCGAGATAGTGCATGGATGCAGGGTGTTACTGTATATAAATTAACTTCTGTTCCATCAATAATGACAATCATTTTCAATTCACTTTATTGGTGTCACTTGTGTTAATGGAACTTGATTGATGGCTTCACATTATTCTGGTGCTGACTATGGGTAGTTTTACAATACTCTAAGGGCACATTTTCCTTAGTTTCTGCTGAAGCACAACAATACCAAGCTGTTATGTGAAAGGAAAGAGCCCTGTCTGTTCCCTTGGAGCCTCCAGATTCCACTTCTGTTGGCAAGCAGTCCGTAATCTCATCTGTTTCCATTCAGCCCAACATGGAAGACACACCTTCTGTTCTTCATCACAAGTATTGCTGTTGCAAGGATTGCAGTACATCCATTCCTCACATGATGTGTACAGTATGTTAACCCTTTCCACCCCAACCATTTGTGTCACAGTTGCCCTGTACAGATTAATATCAGTCTGTTATGTTTTAAATTGAGGGAATGCAAAGCCACTTTTTCAAGAACAGTGGCTTAAAACCTGGTTCTGAAACCAAGTTCCAACCTATGTTCCCTCAGCTTTAGCTACAAGGGTTCATGGGACCCACGTGTGGTGTGTAATGGTCCATTAATAAGAATGGGTGCCACGCCCCTCTGGTTATAAGAACATACAAACATAAGAGAGGAGGCCCATCTTGCTCGTTTGGTTGTTAGTAGCTTATTGATCCCAGTATCTTATCAAGCAGCTTCTTGAAGGATTCCAGGGTGTCAGCTTCAACAACATTACTGGGGAATTGGTTCCAGACCCTCACAATTCTCTGTGTAAAAAGTGCCTCCTATTTTCTGTTCTGAATGCCCCTTTATCTAATCGCCATTTGTGACCCCTGGTCCTTGTTTCTTTTTTCAGGTCGAAAAGGTCCCCTGGGTCGAGTCCTGATACAGGGACACACACTGTGAGATATTGATCCAGAGCTTCAAACTTGAGGAGTCCTGATGCAGGGACACACACTGGAGATATTGATCCAGAGCTTCAAACTTGAGGAGTCCTGATGCAGGGACACACACTGGAGATATTGATCCACATCTTCAAATCTGAGACCCTGTCCACGCAGAGCTGTGTCCACAAAACATGAGAGTCAGGCTTAGCGTTTCTCTAATAAAACAATGTGTGTACAGTAAAAGTCAAGTCTGCCTCACCTGCATTCATCCATTCAGAAAGGACCTGGGTGCGTTTTTAGTTGGGGTCCCAGAACCCACTCCACCCCTCCAAACCGTTTGTGTAGTTGCACTGAAAATGGAATTACAATAATACAATATAACAGTTTATTAAACCTCTTCATTTATCAATTGTGCATCCTTTATTCCTGCGAGTCATGCTTGGAATTTGCAGACACCCCTTAACAGAGCCTGATGCAGCCTCACCAAACACCAACGATCCACCAAACACCTTAACAGAGCCTGGTGCAGCCTCACCAAACACCAACGATCCACCAAACACCTTAACAGAGCCTGGTGCAGCCTCACCAAACACCAACGATCCACCAAACACCTTAACAGAGCCTGGTGCAGCCTCACCAAACACCAACGAACCACCAAGCACCTTAACAGAGCCTGGTGCAGCCTCACCAAACACCAACGATCCACCAAACACCTTAACAGAGCCTGGTGCAGCCTCACCAAACACCAATGAAACACCAAACACCTTAACAGAGCCTGGTGCAGCCTCACCAAACACCAACGATCCACCAAGCACCTTAACAGAGCCTGGTGCAGCCTCACCAAACACCAACGAACCACCAAACACCTTAACAGAGCCTGATGCAGCCTCACCAAACACCAACGATCCACCAAACATCTTAACAGAGCCTGATGCAGCCTCACCAAACACCAACGATCCACCAAACACCTTAACAGAGCCTGGTGCAGCCTCACCAAACACCAATGAAACACCAAACACCTTAACAGAGCCTGATGCAGCCTCACCAAACACCAACGAACCACCAAGCACCTTAACAGAGCCTGGTGCAGCCTCACCAAACACCAACGAACCACCAAACACCTTAACAGAGCCTGGTGCAGCCTCACCAAACACCAACGAACCACCAAACACCTTAACAGAGCCTGGTGCAGCCTCACCAAACACCAACGATCCATCAAACACCTTAACAGAGCCTGGTGCAGCCTCACCAAACAACAACGATCCACCAAACACCTTAACAGAGCCTGGTGCAGCCTCACCAAACACCAATGAAACACCAAACACCTTAACAGAGCCTGGTGCAGCCTCACCAAACACCAACGATCCACCAAGCCGTGTGCACTCCATAACAGTCCTTGATGTACTTTCTTAACAAAACATCTCCCAATACAGTAAAAGAAAAAGGCAACAATTCAGGGAGGAACACAATCATTTGGTGTTATCATTATGGTCTAAATCAAGTAAAGAAACAACTCAGAACAACAATTTAACTGCAACTGTTTTGTTTTTCCTTTTGGTTTTATACCATTAAAATAACCCTTAAAATTGATTTCCACCTCTAGGACAATTTGCATTTGCGTTTGCACCATTGGGTTTGTAAGCACAAAACTATGTGACAGAAATGTTGTCAAAAATAAAACAAAACGAAACACCCAACCCTTAAGAGCACAAGATGAAGCACGTCACACATTTCTTCCATTTCACGCAAAGGGAATTTAAACCAGGGCTGTGTCCCACAGGCAGAGCAAAGCTGCTGAGCGTGACATCCTGTGCACAATATGCTCCTGAGAAAGAAGGAAATGAAACCCTGTACAAACACAAACAGCAACTTTCAGAAGATGTTTATTAGTACTTTATTGGGTGTGTTTCAGCCTAGGAGAAAAATCTTTATGACGTTTGAAGTAAATAGCATGGAGAATGTAGCTTGTAGTCCCTAAAGTTTTAAAATGACTCTTGTAACACATTATTAGCTTCAGTCAGTGCCCTCTTCACTGCTCTCCCTATCATTGTGAAGTTGAACTTTTCATTTCTAGGTTATAGTCTATTAACACTACCATTCACTGGTTATACTCTGTATTACTGTTAGTGTCAGAAGAACATAGATAGAACAACATAACAGCTCATAGCAGAAACTCATTTATGTAAGCTTTGATTTAAAGGTTTGGTAATTACATTTATTTAACTGATAGTTTGTCCTGTAAATTTTGTTTTGGTTAGTGATTTATCTGTACTCTTTGGCACCCCCTGCTGACAAAACACAGAACAACAGCACTCTAAAACTGAAATAATGTTTTTGCACTCTGCTCTTCTCAGCTTGACTTTCACACAACCCCACCCCCAGGCTCAGTTTCAGTGTGTAATGGAGTTCAGTGAGTCCATGAGTTAGAGTCATAGCTGTAAGGAACTTTGTCATTTCCTTTTGCACCTTGGTAAACACTGGTTGTTTTCTTATATGTAAAAGTAATAGTAAACCAAAGCCTCTTCCACACACTGTTTTTCTCTGGATTTCAATAATATTTTTCAGCCATTCAGAGATTAGCTCCCGATGGTAGTGACCAATTAGAAAACAATGTGTTTTCAAATACAATACACATACAGTATCTGGCATGTGTGCCAACCTACAGCCAGTCACATTTATGCCATGTCATTAGTCCACTTTCACCCGCTCATGTCATAAATATTGTGCTACAAAACACACAGCCTTTAAATAAATTCAGTATTTTAGTGTTGCTTCACCAGTGACATACATCACACACTTTTGTGTATATTGGCTGTCCCTCTGACTCATTAGTTTTGCAAAGATTACATTTATTCTGCAGTTTCTCCCTGTTGCAAGTTAGTTTTAGTTGTGAAAGGAAAGACTTTTCTAGAAGGTTGTTAGTGCTCGGTTGGCAGGTGATTCAATACTCAAGACTGTGTAAATTACTGATGTTTTATGTGGAAGCGTCTCAGATGTGATGACTCTACAGGCCCGTGGTGGATCTGCCTCTATTGACTGTGTTATGGCAGGTGCTTCTGTTTTTTTGTTTTCAGTATTTCATAAAGAATAGGACAAAGAGACCAATGCTTTCCAAAAACCGAACCCAGAAAGGTGAGGGGCTGGAAAGAAGTAAAGCTCTAAAATCCTGGGCTGCCTAGAAGTCCAGACATAAACCCTTGATAGCATCTGAAAGAGAAAAGGGCCTGAAAGGCAAAACATGGATCAAACTGAAGTTCAAAAATTTCTTGATTCAAAGCCTCACAGTGTTGTTATATGCCAAAAGCAGAGCCACAAAATATTTTTTTAAAGGAAAATACAATCTTTTTTCTTCTAAAATAAGATGAGCAGGCTCTGTATATTCTTATTAAACATATTTGAACATTACCTACAATGTAAAGTTCTAAGGAAACTGTAACAAATTGTATTCAGGGCAATTATGGATGATCACGCCTGTACTATAGTGTGACTAAATAATAAATGCCAGCAAGCCTGTTTATGTGAATCTGCTTCAGCTTGCTGTGTTGTGCAACTGGAATAGGGGTTTCAATGCACTGCTTCTGCCCTGAGGGATCGTTTATCCAAGAAAAACAACTGTTTCATTTCCACTGTAACAAACCCGCAAAACCACTGATATAACCAAAGCAGCGTTTGTACAGCGTCTGAAGGGAGTAGATTCAGATGATCTATGTGTTCAGTTTCCCTCAGGCTATTTTTGAAGAATAACACGAGAAGTGAGAGAGGTTAGTGCAGGGCACACAACACCCAGTGGCGGAGTGATCAGACTTCCTGCATTGACGCTTCATCACAAAGACCATTTGCTTCAATTGTTACCAGGAGTCTGGACTACCTCTCCATCTTCAAGTGCTTGTGTTCCGCATGGAGCTGAAGCCTGTGGGGACACACGTCTCGTACAGTAGTAGCACTAGACATGCAGCTGCTGTGGTATTTTTAAACACATGCAACTTGATCACCCAAATACACTCATTGTGCACACGCAATGCTGTTCCAAATACACTGTGTGCATGCAATGCTGTGTGTCCTGTTGCTTCACATTGTCTGGTCTGTTTCTGTTTATTTCATTGCTGAATTGTGTTTGTTTGGGAAACCCTTCTACAGCTCTGCCCGTCACACCCTGGAAAGCCCCCTTTCTATCTGAGAGTAGACAGCGCTGTTGTGTACAGCATGCACTCTGCTATAGAACACACACTGCTCATATTTTTCCCAGTTTTCTAGAGGAGCCCATAGTCATTTTTCTGGTACTTATTCCAGGCATTTTCATAAGGGCCACATGATATAATTAGACAATTAAACAAAATAAAAATTAAACTGCTGTTTATCTGATTACTCTATTATCCTAACCCCAAAAGAACACTGGAGACTGCTGTTTATTCAGTAGATATTTTCACACAGTATAAAAAGATAAGCCCTGATAAAACCCACATTTTAGCCATGTATAAAAAGACTGTATATTTCTAAAAAAAAAAAAAAAAATAGAAATGTGAAAAACAGAAGTCAACATTCTTAGAAAACAAAACTGTGCACTTCTTTCACAGCAATGGAGCACTTGAGTAAGATGTGTCAAGCATTTTCTGTTTGCTTGTTTTGTTTGAGATAAATTGCAGTCTTGTCATCAGTGCTCCAGATAAGGTTTTGGGTCTGGGAGTAACTTACCCTCTAATTTTAACACAGAGAGTAAAATGTATTTTCAGGAGGTAAAATACAACATTACCTTGAAGTCATGAGTAATCTCGACAAATACTGTACAATCTTTAACGGTAATGGAGTAGGCATTAAAAAAGAGCCTTCCATTTTAACTGCAATGTTATTTTGAACTTCTGTACAACCCAAGTTATTTTCTCAGCATTTTTTTTGAGGTACAGTATCACACTGACTGCAAATTAATTATGTTTCTTATATTTTAACATTAAATTCTTAAACTCAGTGAACATGTTACAACTTCAATATAATGCCATACAGATAAATACAATAAGAAAATGCATTAATAAGTTATAAAACAGTTTGTTTAATATTATAGACACCTTCTTTTAGCGGTTGCCTCCGACAATGGTTCCAGTTGGATTTGTAGCTGGACTGGCGTCATGTAGTTTCGAATTTTTCTTATTCTTACTGTGATTGGCTGGAAAGACAGCAGAGCTAGCCAGAGATTGGATAACGTTTGTTTGGTTGTTTTTTCTTGTGTAGTTTCCTAATAACTGAAGACATTGTATTCTGGCAGATGTAGTTGTTAGTGGAAGTTAGGCTGCTTGTCATCATTTGGGTTGAACAATGCCCTCTGCTGTTTACTGTTGTTATTGCAGTTTGTTATTGTGAGTTCTGAGAGCTTTTTTTTTCAAATTGTTATCATTTTTCAACAATGAAGAAACAAGTGAAGACTACTTGGCCCATATAAACATAGTCAGTAGTTTATTTCTCATTTGGTAAAGTTATGGTGTGTTTTTTTCCCTTTCTGAGAAAACTAAAAATCACAAAAACAACAAAAAAAAATCTTGTCCATACAAAACTAAAACAGTGGGAAACTGTAAAATATACATTTTGAAGAATGCCCAGTTCTCTTGTGTTTATAGTAAGTTCTATAGTTGGTGCAGTGCCAGAAATCTACAGTAGGTGGCAGTGGTTATATACTTTCACAGTGATACTGTACCAATACCATTTCCTATGTACAAAAAAGTAATTTCGTATGTCATTTTATTTATTTATTTATTTATTACATTTCCCTTTGTTTCTCCAGTATTGAGTCAGCAGAGTTGAAAGGTCACACTGTCATGAATGTTCCAGAAATGTTCACAGCAAGTTAAGACAACCAAACCAGTCTCAGAATGATTGCAAACACCATGCATGATGTACACCTCGCTTCTCTCAATAGAATGAACAATCAATTACTCCCCAAACAATACCAGATAGATACATTGATCCCAATCACCCCTGACAAAAATACTAATCTTTCTCCAAGACAGACTTGATTGATGTAATGTGAAAAAATATAAACGGTGTGCTTTCTAAACAACTATCCATTCATGGAACAAAAACGAAACAGCGATGTAGAAGAGGAAAATGCAGATGTAGTGGATTCTCAGAGCAGCCTCTCAGAAAGGAGGAGAGCACCGTGCTCGTATTCAGATGTAGTGGATTCTCAGAGCAGCATCTTAGAAAGGAGGAGAGCACCGTGCTTGCATTCAGATGTAGTGGATTCTCTGGTTGCTATTTACAAAAATGCTGGCTGGTTTGTGGAGTTCGGGGTTACTGCCTGTGACTGATTAAATAACTATGAATTAGTACCTACAATAATTAATGTACACATACCACAGTCTTCACTGAAGTCCCAATTTAAAGACGGAGCAGTATAAGGGTCAAAATTAAATAGTTAATTCATTTGTCAATTAATAAGTTTATTCTTAAATTAATTGGTCAGTTCATAAGTTAATTAGTAAATTAACTATATTTATAAATTAATTATTAAAATTATACATTAATTTGTAAGTTAATTTGTCAATTTTTACTTAAATCGTATATGAGCTATTTGCTAGTTGAACTTTCAAGTTGTGAATCGCACGAGGGGGCGTCTACAATCGATAGTGCTGACAGCGGTTGTTTATGCCTTCGTGATGTAACTGTGTTACTGGCAGTTGCGTAACTTTGGTTTCAAAAGTGGAGGAGGGGGGCTGGGGCATCCATGAAGATTACTCTATCTGAAATAATACAATATGTTACACAAGTATAACAAAACATTGCATCCTTTGTATGTCTAATTAAAAGACCCAAAGACATTCCTGAGGCAATCATTCAAAACAATACGTTGTTGGCATAATGTTGTCAAGAGTGATGCGTGTGGCAAACAGCTGTATTCAGTCGCTTCTGAGTCATGGAATTACGAAGCCATGACTTTTAGTCTTCAAGAGCACGAAGCTCCGCTCAGATCGAGCCTGGATCTAGGATCAGATCCCACACCGGCACCGAGGCAGCGTTGAGGGCTGCAGCGAGTGTGGCACAGTGCAGATTTAATAATGAGAGGGATGAGAATTGCCCTTGAAATATATTTCTAGAAACGCTGAGGTTTCCCCACAATTTAAATACTTAAGATAAATACAGTTTTGCTATTAAAATGATGCTAGTACTGTATTGGTGTAAGAAAAGGGTGTTTTTGAAAAGTATGTTTAGCTTCCATCCACTTAAAATATGCAGATGTAGCTTGAACCTCAAACTGCAATGTATCGACAATAATGTAAATAACACCAAGCTCCTGACAATGAGTTTAACATTTTAAACGTGTTCCTATTTACAGGTAAGAACTCAACTTTACTATGATGAATACGATAATGTTCGTTATGGTAATTGTTTAAACATGTTTAGTAAAATGTGACTGATTTTTTTGGAAATTGATAAATAGTGATGCGAGAGTCTGTGATGTATTTAAACACGCAGAATAATTTTGAATCAGTAATATATCATCATTAATTTGGTATAATTGTGTAAAAAGTGGTAATGTATTTAGTTGTTATTGATGTCTATATTTATTTGCACAAAGGTCATTTTGCTGTTTTAAGTTTACTGTTTCAATTTAAAATGAAAAGTTAAACTGCAAGTAGACAGAAACCTCATTGTGATAACATTAGTAAATAACACGAGCTATGGTGAATTACAAACTTAAACCATTTCCCTGTGTTTTGGATACATAAGTGTACTGCATCCTCCTCTATCTTTGTCCATCCGTTTGCATTTTTCCCCAACATTACTGTGATCTCAGGCTATATACTAATTTGTCAGCCGGGGTCTTTAAACTACGTGCCACGTATGTTCACTTCTCATTGGTCAGTTTCCCTAGTTAAGTGTGTGCAGCTCCAGGATCGGATCAGTGGAGCCTGATCCAGATCCTTGTAATAAAAAAAAAACATCTCATGTCCAGCTCCAGTGATTCCGGATTCAATCCCATTTTTGTTCCTATTGACTTATATACTGACTCACGATTTACACCAATAACTTATCGTGAAATAAAAGTTTTAGTACTCCTGCAACGTCAGGGGGACATTTCTCCATCATTAAAAAGTGAGAGGGACATGTCCCCCGTGTAAATGACGCCTATGGTTCCTAGTGTATGTCTGCAGTCCGGAGGCTAATGAACCGCACAGCTTGAAGATCGTTAGCAGGTGTGGTGTCAACAGGATTAAAATAAGATAAATAATATATTAATTTGTAAACCTACAGCATTTATCCCCAGGCAGTCAGTACAAACATATTTTAATAGCTGAAAAAATTTTTTTTTTATATAACATATAACGAGCATCAAAAGAAACTTGTCACTATTATAACACATTTATTTTCGAAAAAAAATAATAAAATAAGGTATATAAATGACTAAATGTTTTTGGTTTCTTTTAAATCACTCGATCATTCATCCTTGACCATGACACACTTGAGTGACTATGACTGAAGCATATGCACTTAATCACCTAATTAGTGAGGCAGTTGATTGGACACTGAATATGGAGTGATTTCAGCTGTTGAATTGCAAGCTTGAATAAAAACAATAAAGAAAATCACAGAAAAAAAACCCAAAAAACAATATGCCATGTCTGTCAAGAGAGCAGCGTCTTCGTGCAATCAGGGTGTTGGAGGCTGGACTAGGGCAGCGTACTGTGGCTGGCCGTCTTGGGTGCTCACAATTTCAAATCTGGTGAGACGGTATAACCAGACACACTCTGTCAATGACAGGCCAGGAACACCTGCCCAAGATCGACAGATCATTTTGCAGCATCTTTGTGATGTCAGTTGTTAATCAGCACAATAAAAAGTCACTGCACCTGAACTAAAACAGAGTTTGTCATTTTTCGATCACATCTAGTGAATTTTATCCAAATATAAGTGATACGTTTCTTTTGATGCTCAAATATAAGTGATAAGTTTCTTTTGATGCTCAGTATATATTATATGTAAACTAATAGATAATTACTATGGAGTTTTTTTTTATTATTATATATTTGGTTTGTGGTGTTTATAGTTGGGACACGTATTATATCTCCCTTGTTCAATTTATGTAGGCCTGTGTGAGAAATACTTGAATGATCCCTAAATAATAAATGCACATGTGCAGCACATCACAGTAATGTCAATGACACATATATGCAACAAAACCATGAAATGTATGTAATTAAACCGGGCATTTCGAGACAGGACATGATTTTAAATGAAATAAACATTGTTAATCCGTATCAGTTTTTAAATGAAATCACGGATATTTGACAACGAGTGAAACTTCTATTAAGAATGCTTTCCAGTATTCATTTATAGCCTATACATTACAATGTTCTAATTATACATAATAAATTACCGGTATATAATTACATTACAAAAATACATACATATATACTGTATGTATATATATAACAACTACTACATATAATACATATTATATAATATACATAACATATATAATACAAATACTGTAATACATCATATAATATCTGATATATATATATATATATATATATATATATATATATATATATATATATATATATATAAGAAAACTAATATATATAAAATATAATACAAATAATACATCATATAATACATTTGGGTCATTTTAGGGTTACGAGATCTCTTGAGTGAAAAATGATTTATAAACAAATAAACATAACAGCTCTGAAACAGTATTAAAAATATGTTGTTAATTGTAGCACATTTATTACCATAATTTATTATGTACTATTGTAACATTCAGATGTATTCACTATACATTAATACTGTAAAGCATTCTTAATAAAAGCATTAATATTTAGCCGGGGGGGGGGGGGGGGGGGGGGCTATGTCTTGTAGGCTATGTGTATATCTTGATTTTTGCTTTTGCAACTAAATAGATAAATTAACTAGACATAGCAAGAATTGGAGAATAATTTAATAGTTTAATATCCAAGTTTACTTTACTTTAACAACCCTATTTGTAATTCATACACGCACATGAGCTTTGCTAATAAGGACCTGCAAAGCACTGGGACCTGGATTCAGCCGGGTTATGGCATCTCTATAGCTGTAGTTTATAATGGCTCTGGAGCCAGGCCTGAATCTGCCTCTCCAGTGAATTTAATGGGCTCTGAAGAGGACACAGTTCAGAGGAAGTGACAGAAGAGAACATGGAAGATAAGAATGAAACAGACAAAATACTGCCTTTAAATATAATTTTAATTTACTTCTTGTTTGTACATCGCTTTGGTTAACTGAAATTCAATTTTCAGCGTGTTATTTTAAAAGCAAGACCCTTATCAAAACCACAACATCCTGCACTAGCAGGCACGCCAAATAATATTATTATTATTATCTGGTTGGTTGCTGATATGTAATCACAAAATAATACAATGCCAGACCACAGTGCATGTGGTTAATAGTTCGACTTCTTGCTAATTCAATGCACTGCAGTAGGTAGCATTTCAGTAAACAGACTGAAAACTGAAAAGTAGGTCAGTGTGAGGACTAGCTGAGTGTAAAAAAAACCCTTATTGTATGACTTCTAAAAAGACATTCACATTTTTTTCTGTATAGTGTAGTATCAGGTGTGCTGCTATACTGTAGTCCCTCTATCAGTGCCCTGGAACAATCCTGGTAAAGGAGTCTTATTGTAATCTATGTCCAGCAGTCCTGATTCTTCTGGCACTATGTGTCTGGCATCCCAGTACAATAGAGGTTTCACAGTATTTTTAATGGATTTTTTCACAGGAAATATTTAAGTCTAATATGTCACAGCTGGTGTTATAACAGTAACGTTGCTCAAACCAAACATATCCATTGCACTATGAAACACAGTTATTTTTATATTTCCATTTCTGCTTTCCTGTATTACAATGTGCTCTTTAAAATGATAAATTGATGAGCTAGCAGGATCTTATACAGGATCAGAGCAGAGAGATCATTATCCCATCGTCTCAGCAAGTCAGGATCAGAGCAGAGAGATCATTATCATGTGATGAGCCATATACAGCATTATAAACCTCATGGATTGTCTCAGCGAGTCAGGTTCAGAGTGTAGGGATACATTAAAGGCATGCAATGCAGGATGTTATGCTATTTATGTTGACAATAAACTGCAGATGATGTTGCCAGTAAATTAAGGAGAAAAAATCCCCTTCTGAGAAGCTGAACTTTAACAAGAGATCTTATCACATTACCTCCTGTTGACCTTTACAACACCTGCATCAGCCAGCGGATCCAACACACATCTGGGTTTATTGAGACTGAACAAGTAAACATGCCAGATAGAGAAGTAAAGGTTTAACAAGTATCGGTTCTCAGAGCGGTGCAAGTTCATTATCGCTAGACATGTTACATGCTTGTGGATTTCACACAATCTACCATTAGCAAACCTTCAAAGGTAACTTCCTTCACAGGTATCAGGCTCACTGACAATGCAGCAAACATTGTTCATCATTGCAAAATCCTTAATTCATTTAATCTGGTCTAATGGTCATTATGCAGAACCAGTGATGGACTTGCTAAATTCAGTAGCTAGAAACTAACAAGTTATAGGGTGTGAACCAGCGACCATGCACACCACACATCAGCCAGGCTCCTCTGCAGTTGTGGTTGCATAGCTTTTAACCTCATCTCTTTTACACTTGCAATCGCAATATTTCATGAAAGCAGTTGCTTTTTGGTAACAGATGTATTTAGTGGACATTTGTGATAGTATCCCAACCATGTTGCATTTTTGTTCCCTTTAAACCAAATGGTAAATTACTCTGGAATCTATAAACAGAGGCATATAAGTTCAAATGTATTTAAGATTAGGTTCATTTAGGTCAGGTGTTTTATTTGTCTTTTTGTAACTAGAAAATGAGTTTTTTTTTACATTTGAAAAAGCCCCTGAAGTCTGATTGAAGACCCTAAGTTGAATGTGGCTCTGTGGCCATTTGCATGCAGCTGCTGTAGCTATTTTAAATTAATTGCTGAAGTGAGCACTGTAGACTCTACCTGGTGTTGCTTTGTGTGTTCTGTTGAAAAAACTATTCACAAGAAAAAAAGAAACAGCAAGGCTACATTGTAGAGTAGATAAGGACACTGTGGAAACACCACAGATAGAAAGAGAGGGACCCTTCATCCAGTACATGCAGACCTACAGCAGTGAAGAAAAAGCTAACAAAGAAACCTCTCAAAATCTCCAGAGCCCTTTGCCTGCGATGCATCAGCAGGGGAACCACAGCCTTGCACATCTTGATTCCACTGCAGACAAAACACTGAGTCAGAGCTGCAGTGTGTCCTGCATTGGACTTGTGTGTTCTTTAGATGTTCCAGCATTCTCAGAAGTGGCAGATTGTGATTATTGTAAAACTCCCTAAAGAGTAGGCTTGCATTGCTGTAAACAAACAAGACTAGATTCTCAAAACGATTTAGTCCAAACTGTCATTAACTCCTATGCAAGCCTCAACAAACTACATGTCTGAGTTCCTTATTGGAAGTGTTTTTCCTACCTTAAACAATGACGCTTATGATGATTTGGAGTAAATAGAAAGTAAATAGCTCGGAAAAATCTGAGGCGAAAGTTGTCACCCTGATTCTCAAGCCGTTGTTTCTTTTGTGGATGTACCCCTGGTTCTCAGATTTCCCCCTGCCCTCCAGTGTCATCTGTGCCAATGAAACTGGTAAGTACTGGCCCAGTTTCCCAGCAGCTCTGGTCGATTCCGGGGCTTTTCAGCTTCCTTTCTGAAGGTTTCTTAGGCTTTTGGGTTCTGTGGTAATATCAAACTCAGTAGCGACTTGTCAGAGGAAATAAATGTTTTCTGTATTGTGGCAAAGTTGGTAAGTGTGAGCAGGTGAAGGCAATACAGCAGTGCAGAAGAAACAGACAAACAAGGGAAGTGCTGGTGTCCAGTTTGGTGCTGGCCTTTGGCTACAGCTCCGGATCGTGTTAGTAGTCTAAACAACAAACAGTTTTAGCAAGACAGTACGAAACAAACACATCATTCACGTTTTTCACCTTTCTCCTTTTAGGCTATCTCTAATCATTTACAAAGGAACAGATCACTTTACTACATCCCCTTTTTATACCCTCACTCATGACCCCTTGGTTAACGAGTGTGTCCGCTCCTCCAATCCGCGGATGCCATGTCGTTTCCTGTCCAGGTCATTGAGTTTGTGTACCGTAGCTCGTCCCCTTTCTAGATGGCCGACTTCCTCGGCCATTGAAAGGTTTTCTCTGCTTTTTCTGGAGAAAAAACGACTAGAGACCTGTGCTTGACGTCTTTTGGAAAGAAATAATTGTAATGTCGGACCTGATCTGACATAGGACTGTAAAGGGTTAAATGTTTAAATAAATAGAAATGTTATTATTTAACATATTACTTACATCACACTTGAGTTTCTGTTCTATTTAGCGTATTGCTTGTTTTTGAAAGGTGTATGACAGGTAATTGCTGGGACTTTTGAAACGTGCTGAGGGAAGTTTGAGGGCCCATGTCAAGAGAGCAGGCAGGAAGTGTTAGAGAGATTTGCTGATCTGACGTGACATTACAGAACAGAACATGTTCCATCGATGTGTGATGGGCTGATAACGTTATACACCACAGGTATGCTTCTTGTACCAGAGTGTGGAAATATGAAATCGTTTTTAGACACTGGTATATTGAGAAAAGATGCAGTGTACAATATATAATGGGAATCTATGATGGATATTGCCAAACACCTATTCAGAAATGAAGTCATGTGAATGCCACTTGCAAGTTTGTGTTAATTTCTATGTGACATTTATTTACACAGTTTACACATCTTGTATGAGCGAAGTAATGCATCATGTTTAATTTTCATTCTTAAACATAACAGTTTAGCACAACCAGACACCAGTACCAGGGGGCACAGTGGGACATTAAGTGGACATTAACAGATGATAGGAGATTTAAACAGAGAGTGGTGTGGGTATGGAATGGGTAACCTTTGGTATCCTTTAAGACCAAACTTATGATCAATCAGCTACTAGAAACTGGACGAGCACTGATCGGCGCCTCTCATTCGTACATTTTCTCATGTTCTTATGATTCAAAGTTATCATTGTGCTTTATGGTTTAGCTTTTTTCATGTTCAACTTTAATGCATAATTGTAGCCAATCAACAACCAGCCAATGCTATATTATGAAACATGATCAGCATTCCTATCCCTTTCTCTTTGACTCTGGTCCAACACTTACATTGTGCGATATACCGTACTTGAGCTTTTTGCCGAAACGTTTTCTCTAATCAATGGTCATGTTTAGACAGTGAGAAGGCTTGTTTGAGGAAGTTTGATGCAGTCACAGGAACTTGTTGTCTGTGCTTCAGATCAAGCATGTTCCACACAGACACATCCTCTCTGTGCTCTGCCAACCAGCAGAAGTGTCTGCTCTGCACAGTAGATGTGGTTCTCTGTTTGCATAACTGACCCTGTGATGTGGCTTTGTGCAAGCACACCAACAAGAGAAATGCATTGATCTCTTTATCACACCCTTCTTCTCATGACAAGCCTGTTAGCATCCTCAGAGACAATGCTGAGTGCTGTCCACACACACACAGGCGTACTGAGCCTGGCTAGTGCCAGACCAGTCCAAACAAGAGTACACAAAGAAAGAAAAAAACATATCTTTCCATCCCTCCTTCTGGCAGCCTTGTAGACATTATAGTGATATTCCACAACTGTAGCTTTAGTATCTGGGCAAGTACAGGTGACCTTCAGTTATAATTAGTCTTTACCATGGTTAACCATGAAGCACCATAGCCACGTGTAAAATTGTACATAGCAACCGGTCATTGCTATATTATGAGACCATCATGATGACCATCATTATCAGTGCAATTACATGCCCTCTACAGGAAAATGTGCAAAAAACTGCAGAGATTTGAAGTAAATAAATGTATATGTTTAATATTTGTATTAATAATGGCTTATAAAAATGTAAATGAAGTAAACATAATCGTACCAAACAACTTATGGGTTAAGTACTTCCAATGTAATATATCTAGCATTTTTGTCAGTAAAATCTTTTGAAACTGTCAAACAAAAACCAGATCACATGACATGAGACTTCTTAATGGGCCGCAAAGCCTTAACTCCAGTCTTTAATTAACTCTTTTGAAGGAGACAAAATATCTGTTCATTTTACAAAACTAGTACCGAACCACTAAGTTGAATATTTCACGTCACTTTAGCAGTCTGTTTATGATAATTATGATGACGATGTAGCTGCAGAATATGGCGAATCTGGGAGCTTTGGACTGCCTCTAGTTATAATAAGTATTTTGAGTAAGTTACCTAAAGGATAATGTATAGAAATGAAGTTTCACGTGTCAGAAGAGTTAAAGGAAGAACTTCTGAAAAGAAGACTATTGTGGGGAAGCCAGTTAGGGCCATATATTTTTCAAATATATATTTTCCTCACTTCAGGAATCAACACAAAGGAGTCTTTTCAGAAGCATTTTTGCTGGAATAGTTAGTAAGCATAGCAAATAATCATCCAAGCAGAAAAATATGAAATTACCAAGGTAAAAAATTAAATATGAGGAATATGCAGATGATTTAAAGTATGCTTCTAACTTTTCATATGTTCATATCCTGTCTGAAACTTCAATAGTAAAAATAAATGATTATGGTAAATATACAGAAGAGTGTAACCCCCATCAGCACACTGATGGGAAAGTATTATAATCACAGAGGAGAAGGGAACACCATGTCTGGGTAGCAGAAGCCAGCCCTCCTTCATATATATAACATCTGATGCAAAGTAGAGATGCCAAACCACTGTGTATCCAGCTCTGTGTTTACAGGATGCTGGAGACACGCGCCCAAGGCATCAAAGAAATGGAAGCGAAAAATATCCCTAGAGTCTGCATGAACGGGGGAGGAAGATGACTCAACATTGGACAACACGGTTAATGACTTAGGAATGGAAATGGATATGAAAATGGAGAGTACTTCACAAAAGACAAGTTAAAGATTTGCAGTTAGCAAAGACATGGAACCCCAGGTTTGTGTCTGTGGCTGGAGCAAGGCGACAACGGTCAGGGGTTTGAAGATTCATCAAGGGAGAATGAAATGCTTGAGGGAGAAGGGACAAGGACCTTGCATTGATCAGTACTTCTTATGAAGTCAGTCGTCAGTAGAATTAAATCCAGCGAAAGGAAGCAAACCACAGTTCGCAGGATATCAGCAGACAAGAGGAGGACTTGCATGGATACAGTTAGTGATGAACCTAATGATCCTTGTGAACCCGATCAGACAAACCAGCATAAGAGAGAGAAAAGAACCTCAACGGGCACAAGCCTGGAGTTAAATGGCCAAGAGCTTGTGAGAAAACTGCGTGGGGCACAGTAAACACAGATCTCTGTTTTGCGTTGGAAAGGTTAAGTGAAACAGTTGAAAAGAAGCTGGATAAATTTGGGGACATCATCTACGCATATGGAAGCGAGAGGTTTGGAGTTGATAAAAGAAAGGAAAAAGTACAAACTATTCCTGGAAAGTCTGGATGGCAGCAGGAGATTTGAACGCTTAGTTAGAGAAAGGAGACAGCTAAGGAAGCAATGGAGAAGAGCAGAACAAAGTCAGAAGGAGGGACTCAATCTGTTACAAAGGGTCATAAACGATAAGCTTGCAACATTGCACAGAGCTGAGCGCCAACAGAAACCTTTCCCTGTCAACTCCTGCTCATTGTTCTGTACCGCCCCCCTGGGCCTCTCACTCACTTTCTGGATGAACTCGACTATCTACTCTCCTCCCTCCCCTCCCTGTCTACCCCGACTGTCCTGTTGGGTGACTTCAACATCCATCTCTCCAACCCCAGCCACTCTGCTGGATTCCTCCCTCTGCACTGCACTCCTTTGACTTCTGTCTCTCTCCGTCCCCTCCTACCCACAAAGCTGGCCGTCAACTGGACCTCACCTTCTCCAGGGCCTGCTGCCCCTCCACCCTCTCTGTCACCCCCCTGGACCTCTCTGATCACTATTTCATCTCTTTTTCTCTGTCTCTCCCCCCTCTCCCTGCTCCTCCTACCCCCACTGTCACCTCTCGCCGTAACCTCCGCTCTCTCTCCCCCTCTGTCCTTGCCTCCACTGCTCTCTCTCACCTCCCTCCTATCGACTCCTTTTCACAACTCTCCGTAGACTCTGCTACCTCCACCCTCTTCTCCTCACTCACCTCCTCCCTCGACTCCCTCTGTCCCCTCACCTCCCGTCCTGCTCGCCCCTCCCCTCCCCATCCCTGGCTCTCCTCTGCGCTCCGCTCGGCAAGAATCACACTGCGATCTGCTGAAAAGAAATGGAAGAGAACCAAACTCCCTGCTGCCCTAGACCTTTACCGCACTCTCCTCTCCTCCTTCTCCTCTACTCTCTCCTCTGCTAAATGTGCTTATTTCCAATCTGTAATCCAAGCCTCCACTAACAACCCACGTAAACTATTCTCTACCTTCTCCTCCCTCCTTAACCCTCCCCCCCTCCTCCTCCCTCCTCTATCTCCCCTGATGACTTTGCCTCCTTCTTCTCTTCTAAAATTTCAGATATCCGCAAACTCTTTAACACCTCTCCCTCCCCCGCACCCCCTCCCGCTCCAACTCCTACACCCACTGCAACCCCTACTAACTCACCCTCCTTCTCCACCTTCTTGCCCCTCTCAGACTCTGACCTCTCCTCCCTGCTCCAGGGTCACAAACCCACCACGTGTGCCTTGGACCCCCTCCCCACTCACCTCTTTCAAGCTGCTGCTCCTGCTCTACTCCCCTTCATCTCCTCCCTCCTCAACACCTCTCTACTTTCTGGTATCTTCCCCTCTGCCTTCAAAAAAGCCTCGATCACTCCCCTCCTCAAAAAACCTACCCTCGACCCCACCTCCCTCCAGAGCTACCGTCCTGTCTCCCTCCTACCCTTCCTCTCCAAAACCCTCGAGCGGACTGTACACCGCCAGCTCTCTGCTTTCCTGTCCAACCACTCTCTGCTTGACCCTCTCCAATCTGGCTTCCGCTCTGCTCACTCTACTGAAACCGCCCTCCTGTCTGTCACCAACTCACTTAAATGTGCCCGAGCTGCCTCTCTCTCCTCTGTCCTAATTCTCCTCGACCTCTCTGCTGCCTTTGACACTGTTGATCACTCTATTCTACTATCATCTCTTGCTGACCTGGGGATCTCTGGCACTGCTCTGGCCTGGTTCTCCTCCTACCTCTCCAACCGCACTTACCAGGTAACCTGGCGTGGAGCAACCTCCACACCTCACCCTCTCTTAACTGGAGTCCCCCAAGGGTCAGTCTTGGGTCCTCTCCTGTTCTCTCTCTACACCCACTCTCTGGGCCCCCTCATCGCATCCTATGGTTTCTCATACCATTTCTATGCTGATGATGCTCAGATTTTCCTCTCCTTCCCCACCTCTGACTCCACCATCTCCTCCCGTATCTCTACCTGTCTGTCTGCTATTTCCTCCTGGATGCACTCGCATCACCTCAAACTCAACCTCTCTAAATCTGACCTCCTTTTCTTTCCCTCCTCCTCCCCCTCCTCTGATCTCTCCATCTCTGTTCCTCTGGAATCTACCATACTCTCTCCCTCTTCCTCAGCTAAGAACCTTGGAGTCACCCTGGACCCCTGCCTCTCTTATTCCCAGCACATCTCCACTCTGGCACGCACTTGCCGATTCTTCCTGAGCAACATCCGAAGAATCCGACCCTTCCTCACCAACTATGCTACCCAGCTCCTGGTCCAGGCCCTGGTACTCTCCCGCCTAGTGTTCTCTCTGCCTCGCTTCGCCCACGCTAATCCACTACTCCGCTCGCTCCACTGGCTCCCGATCACCGCTCGCATCCAGTTCAAGACTCTTGTACTAGCCTACAGATGCCTTGACCAGTCTGCACCCAGCTACCTCCAGACCCTCATCTCTCCCTACACCCCCACTCGACCTCTCCGCTCCTCCTGCACTAGAAGACTAGCTCTACCACTGCTACGCTCCCCTGCCTCCAAAGCCCGCTCCTTCTCCACCCTTGCTCCGCAGTGGTGGAATGACCTTCCTACAGATGTCAGGACTGCCCAGTCCCTGACCACATTCCGGCGCCTCCTTAAGACTCACCTCTTCAAAGAGCACCTGTAGAACTCCTCTGTTTGTATCCTGGGACACTATCACCCTTCATGTAAATGTGCTTTATTTTGCTCTTATCAGCCCCTATTTTACTGCATTTAATCCTGTACTTCAGAATACTGTAATCTGCCAAGTTTTTAACCTGTAGTACTTTGTATTTAATCACATCCTGATGTAACTATCACTATTTAATCATATCCTGATGTAACTATCACTATTACCTGCTGTATTATTGAATTGTGGTTTGTCAAACTTGTACTTTACTTGAACAAAAGTTATTGTATTTCTTGCTCTTATTGTATTACTTGTATTGTAACGCTTGAAATGTTTTTGCTTACGATTGTAAGTCGCCCTGGATAAGGGCGTCTGCTAAGAAATAAATAATAATAATAATAAAAAAAAAGGAGCGTGCGAGAACTAACTTTTATAAAGACCCATTCAAATTTGTAAAGAAGTTATTCACCAGTGAGAAAAATGGCACACTAAAAGCATCTAAATTTGAGCTGGAGAGATATTTGGAGGAAACACATACAGATTCAAAAAGGCAGGAGCCTATGTAATTTCCTTCAGACATCCCACCTATCAATCCACCAGAATACCAAATGGAGGACTGTGCACCTAAGTGGAAAGAAGTAGAGCGAGCTGTGAAAAAAGCAAGGGCTTCATCATCTCCAGGACCTAATGGAGTTCCGTACAGAGTGTACAAGAGTGCTTCAGGAGTGCTAAGAATCCTGTGGAAATTGATGAAAGTGGCATGGGAAAATGTTGGCCAGAGAGCATGGCGCCGAGCAGGTGGAGTCTTTATACCTAAAGAAAAAGAGGCTACAAGCATCAGTCAGTTTCGCCCTATTTCCCTATTAAACGTAGAAGGCAAGATTTTCTTCAGCATTATTATTTATTTCTTACTTATTACACCTTTATCCAGGGCGACTTACAATTGTTACAAGATATCACATTATTTTTACATACAATTACCCATTTATACAGTTGGGTTTTTACTGGAGCAACCCTCCGGTCAAGAGTCCAGAGCCCTAACCACTACTCCAAACTGCTGAGAGATTGTCAACTTACCTATTAAGAACTGCTTCATTGACACTTCAGTACAAAAAGCGGACATTCTAGGTTTCCCAGGATGAACACATTAGTGTGATCTGGCAACAAATTCAATCAGCTAAAAAGGAGGGGAAGGAGCTCCATGTGGCATTCCTGGATTTGGCTAATGCATATGGTTCAGTGCCACTTGAACTTCTTTGGGCATCGTTTGATTTTTTCAGTGTACCGTTGATAATAACACATTTAGTGAAAGTCTACTTTGGAGATTTGCAATTTAGTTTTTCAACTTCAGAATTCAGCACTACATGGCAATGCCTAGAAGTTGGAATAATGGCAGGATGCACCATTTCTCCACTGGCTTTTATCATGGCAATGGAATTAATAGGGCATAAAAATGGGTTGTGGAAGGAGAGCGCTTGGCTTCTGGAATGCGACTACCACCAATTCGAGCATACATGGATGACATGACAACTATAACTACAACAGTAGTCTGCACTAATCAGTTATTGGGCAGATTCACCAATAACATTGAATAGGCACGAATGGAATTCAAGCCCACTAAATCAAGGAGCATCTATATAATTAAAAGGTAAAGTAGTAGATAAAAGGTTCTACATTAATGCTGAGGCAATACCAACAGTGTATGAGAAGCCACTGAAAAGTCTTGGGAGATGGTACGACGGGAATCTAAAGGACAAGCAGTGGAAGGGTTGAAGAGCATAGACAGCAACTCAGGTACTTTCAGTTTGGTCTACTGCTGAGGCTGCTGTGGCCACTGACTGTGTACGAGGTTTCTTTACAACAGTAGAGAAGCTGGAAGCTTTAATCAGTTCATACATCAGGAAATGGTTGGGAGATCCACGCTGCCTCAGCAGAGTGGGACTTTATGTTAAAGGAATACTGCAGCTACCAGTCTCCACTCTAACCGAGGAGTTTAAGTGCGCCAAGGTCCGACTGGAAATGACATTAGTATAGACACGCGACAAATGCATAAGGGAGGCAGCATGTGTGTTGAAAACTGGAAGAAAGTGGGCGGCAAAGTAAGCCGTCGAAGATGCAAAGGCTGCCCGTCGAATCATTGATATCATGGGGCAAGTTCAGCATGGAAGAGGGGGGCGTGGTCTCAATTCAGCATGGCACAATGCGCCCCAGCTGAACGGAGGAAGCTGGTAGTCAACAAAGTGCAAAAGCAGGAGGAGAGGATGAGGTGCGTAAAGGTCATTTCCCAGGCCAACACTTGAAGACCCCAGAGATGTATCCTACTTAGCTCAATCCAGACGGTTGTCCTGCTGATGTGCTGGGGAGACCGCACTGTGGTTGATCCCCGGAGCGAGCATCGTAGCCGTTGTGTGTGCTGATGCGCAGGGGAGGCAAAATAAGTTGATCCCTGGAGCCAACATTACACTTCAGCTATCAACACTAGGCAGAAGGACACAGTGGCTCTCAAAATTATTCACCCCTCTTGGACTTTTCCACATTTTATTGTGTTACAACATGGAATCAAAATGGATTTAATTAGGAGTTTTTGCCACTGATAAACACAAAAAAGTCCATAATGTCAAAGTGAAAAATAAAATCTACAAATTGTTCTAAATTAATTACAAATATAAAACAGAAAATAATTGATTGCATAAGTATCCACCCCCTTTGCTATGACACACCTAAATAAGCTCTGGTGCAACCAATTGTCTTTAGAAGTCACATAATTAGTTGAATGGAGTCCACCTGTGTGCAATTAAGCTGTTTCACATGATTTCAGGTTAAATACACCTGTCTCTGGGAGGTCCCACAGTTGGTTAGTACATTTCCTAACAAAAACTACATCATGAAGACGAAGGAACATTCAAAGCAAATCCGGAATAAGGTTCTTCAAAAGCACCAATCAGGGGTAGGATATAAGAACATTTCCAAGGCATTGACTACCCCCCGGAGCACAGTAAAGTCCATTATTAAGAAATGGAGAGAATATGGCACAACTGTGAATCTGTCTAGAACAGGCCGTCCTCAAAAACTGAGTATCCGGGTGAGAAGGGCAGACTTTTTTGTGTTGATCAGTGGCAAAAACTCCTAATTAAATCTATTTTGATTCCATGTTGTAACACAATAAAATGTGGAAAAGTCCAAGGGGGGTGAATACTTTTGAGAGCCACTGTAGCTACATCATCAGATGGAAGGAAACACAAATGGATGGAGACACAGATGGATCACATTAGTTTACTGTAAAGCTTCGTCTTAGTTGGTGCTTATCTTGGCAAGAGCCGAGTTCAAATCAGCATGAAGTTTTAACATCTACTCTCATGTAATGGAAATCATGTATCATGTTATTTTCAGGTTGAAGCCTGATTTCCAGTGGTAAGCCATTGTCAGACCATGCTTGGTATATGGCACCACAACCAAACCATGCTCAACTCTTAAACATTGTCAGACCAATAATATGAAGATATTCTTACCCTTCCAGTACTACTGTTTAGTAATACAGTAACATTCAAAACCCAGTGAAACCTTGTTCATTTATTTATGTTATTTACTGTACAACCAACATTGCAGTACAACATAGAAAATCACACTGAACACAAAGAGGAACTGCTGACCAGCCACAACTTCACAAGAAAAAGAGCCAGCGTCTGCAGATTGCTCATATCATCTACAGGGGTCCACATTGAGGAATAACCCCCTCTGTCTCAATGATAACTGAATGGCACAAGGACATACTGTGCTGTAGATACCTGGTGCCTCTGATTTTCCATGCTTATATCTTGGGTTTACTATTGTTTCCTACACTTCGTAGTACTTCCCCATGATTGCCCATGTTTTCCAACCCTTTGCTATACTTTCACCATGGTAACCAAAGTCAAGTTAGGTTAAACCTAGTAAGAAAATGGTTTTGAAACCCTAGCATGCGTTATTATTTACAGCCTTACCGAAACCCAGTGAAGTTTCCAGAGGTTTACTGCTGCAGCACTGCCTTCACATCAGCACAGCACACGTGGAAATCTGTGCCATCAGCAACAGACTTAATGACAGTGGAAGGGCAGTAATAGTTCTGGATGGTGTTTAATAGCATTCCAATAAAACAAACTAAAATCTAGAAGAAAAGAATGAGTTAAACTAAGTCTAGTCATTCTGAAACATCAACGCAGTGATGCAAGTTTCCTCTGAAGGAATCTTTGCATAGCGATTTAATAGATTAATACTGCACACACGGAAAACACAAATATTTTATGAGCAAGTGCAAAAGCAACCCAGCTGGGAGTCTTTATTTCATTTTATTAATTCATTACATTTGCTGAGGTCATCCAGCACAGCCCAAGACAAACAAGGGGGAACTTTATGAGAGCTTCCTATCATGTTCAAAATATGATTATGTCTTATTATAGGGTTTCTTATAAATGCCTTTGTTGTTGCTGTATAAGGCAGTATTGTTACAGACTACCATTATTTAATAACTAATATTGTTTATAACATCCTTTATTTAGATGTGTTACTCATTATTTATAACAATCGCAGATTACTGAAAATGCTTGTGGTGCTGCCGGTGTTATGCCAAATAGTGTCGCTGCCAAATAGTGTCACCTTGCAGTATTTGGCACTATTAGTGCAAAATAAGGTCTCCCTGCCAAATAGTGTCACCAGCATAATTGTGTCTCATTGAAGATTACTACTAAAGTAACAGTGTGCAATAGATTGTATAACCATCATTCTTTGTTTCTGGACATCAAAGAACATTGTACCGCTAATTAGTGTATTTACTTGTTTAGAGTCGCAGAATACTGCCTACATTTACCGTTCTCTGTGTGTAATAATTTCAGATTACCCAAATGTAGTACAAATCCTAAAACAACATTTAAAACCCCTTCCAATGTTTGATCGGAAAATCATCGTCAGGGACTCTGCTGTAAAACAAAGTGCACAAAATTGGGCTGCTTTATATACAGTGACAACTCTTGCATTCAATTAGTCTAAGAACGTAATGTTTATGTTGTTTCAATGATCTTAATTAATAAGTAAGTAATATGTAATTTGCAGAACTGCATTGGATGGTTTGTGTGGACGCTACCTTCCTCTTCTTAATTAAAAGGGTTTCCCAATCGACGATGTCTATTCAGTATTGCTTCCAATCATCGTATTTTCATACACTGGGGTAATCTTAAATAAATACTTTTAGTTTGTTTATATTATAATTGAATTATGAACTTTACTACTGTTACCTGCGACAACCGATATCCCAGCAGAGTCATTACTGGTAAGTTTATGAGCAGATCACATACAGAATATGACTATTCTAGTAAGTATTACCAATTCTCTATGTATGAAACATGACAAGCATAACTTTTCATTAAGTTTTCAAACTGTTAAAAGAAAAACGGCTGACTAATCTGGTGAGTTCTGTACGAAAGCTTTCAATACTCTCCCAAACAGAACTTGTCAGCATATCTTTTTAAACTTCTTTGTTGATTTTTACAACAATTATTCGGGTATTTACCCTCAGTTAAAAAAATATGTAATTGTTTTCTAAAACCAGTTCTTCCATTTCCATGTACTGATTTAAAGTGAAATGTGACCGTTTTTGGCAAAGATGGAGGAAAATATTCTAGGCATGAGCAAATAAATTTACATGACTGTGCATGTGTTCCGACTACAAATGAGACACTGTTCTTCCAATGACACTATTTGGCACAACACCTGTTTGATAGTTTTGTCCGTAAGTGAATTCATATTTTGTAGTACCTTAGTACAGTATTTAGTAGTACCTTGGTACAAATTCATGCATTTTGCAGAACCAAGAGCAGTACTTTCATTTATGGAACATGCAGTGGTGTAGTCGAGGGTATACTCAGGTAAACACTGTTTACCCGCTTTTAATTTGGGCAATATAGCGTTTACCCACTTCTCATAAGGGATACAGAGTTTACTCACTTCTGCTTTATTGTGTTATTCAAATCCTGAGAGCTCTTAGTCAGAACTGCAGCGCGAGCAGGGGGACATGGCCACTGAACTGCGTGTCCTGTGATTGGTTGTTTATGTTCTGTTAATGTTCTGTTTAGACTGTTTTGTGGATGATGATAATAATAATAATATTAATAATAATATCAGTAATAAAACAAATTTGAATGAGATGGGTGCAGCAATTGTATCAATATGAGATTGAAACCAAGATTAACTAAGATTAACATTTTAAATTGCGGGATTTGACAGCCCTAGTTCTGTTGTTAGGCACATCAGACCTGCAGGGCGGTGCTAGTAGCCTTCATCCTAGCCCTGGAAAGGACGCTCAGATTTGAGATTTAAAAACCCAAGCATGTGTTTGCTGTGCACCAGCAATGCCACTGAGTCAGTGGTGTCCAATTACTCTGACATGAGCACTGTGTTAGTCTCAATGCAGAAGAGTTGTTGTTGGGCTGCTGGATGCACGGCCATTGTGCAGTGGATACTTAACCATTGATTATCATAGTCTGAAACAGACTGTATAACTTTAGTGTTTATTTTTAAAAGATGGCCTGGTATATGTACATTTTCACAGTACAAAAGACCTGAGTTAGGTGATACTTGTGTTGTGAATAAAGCATGCCAGCTTGATCATGAATCCTCCAGAAACAGGGCCGGTGTTACGAAATAAATCCGCCCCCGTAACAAAACCTGGACGCCTGAGTGGCGTTTTCAATTGCATCCCTCTGTCTCTCTCTGGTCATTCAGCGGACATCTGCAATTGACGTAGCAGGTAACAAAACCCACTGTTACAGTGCTGAATCACAACTATTAGGATGGGGGGACATTGGGTTATTTCTTTTTCCAGACTTCTGACATTTATAATGTGTGCATTTTGTTTGCCTTGGAGACTATTTTTAGTTGGTGCTATTTACAAAACCAAAATCATTCTTAAAACAGTGTTGTCCCTGTGGAACAGTGCCAGAAATGCATGTTAATGGCTTTCATTTTTGCCCCTGGTGTCCTCCAAACCCAATTAAAAAAAAAAAAAAAAAACGGAAACAATGTTCAACCTGTGTTCCTACCATGCCACTGCCTGGCCTGGAGCACCAAACAGGGGAGTCTACCCACTTTTTTTATTTGCCACTAGACCACTGGGAACGTGATAATTTAAAGAGGAGAAGAAAGTTGCCCTGTTTTTATGAATAAAGTAGCCAAAAACAGAAGAAGTAACAAAGGACGTGTTTCACTTCTGCCTTTAGCATGCCTGATCATGTTTCTCAGCAAGGGCCTGTTTAATTTTAACGCTGAACCCACAGACAGACCACCCCGTTGCTCCTTCTCTTAAACAGAACCACAAGTAGGCTTTGTGAGAAATGAAAAACCACATCAACACAGCTGATGTCATCAGTTAAACGCTTTGCAGCTGACATTCAGAGCTCCACAATTAAGCCAACTCTAATGTGAAATGAGAGAAAAAACCCTGAAAAAGATCAGCAAGAAACAACCAAAGATATGTTTAACTAAGCTTTGTCAAGGGAAAGTGTGTTTGAAAACAAACAGGTACTTAAATCTATGAATGTATCTGTGATGTAATGTACTACATAGTTAATGGTGGAACAAGCTACTAGTCCTTTCTATTTAAATCTATTTATCCATTTATTTTCCTTTATTCTTCTGTGTTGTACATTATTTCTTCTAAAACTACAAATTGTAGGTCATTCATATCATGTACATTTTTTCATATTTATCACCCTCGTTTGGGAAGACGATAGCATGCCAGGAGATCTCAGAGACACCGTAATTGTGACAATCATCAAGAAAGGAGACAAGTTTGATTGTGGCAACTATAGAGGAATCTCCCTGCTATCTGCCACAGGAAAAGTAATCACAAGAATCCTCCTCAACCGCCTCCTCCCAGTGGCTGAAGAGCTCCTTCCAGAGCTACAATGCGGATTCCGACCTTCAAGAGGCACAGTCGACATGATCTTCACTGCACGACAAATACAGGAGAAGTTCAGGGAACAACGACAACCTCTGTTTATGGACTTCTTTGACCTCACAAAAGCCTTCGATTCCATCAATCGAGAGGGATATGGAAAATTCTCATTAAATTCGTCTGCCCACAAAAATTTGCAGTCATCCTTCGTCTGCTCCACGATGACATGCAAGCTGTGGTCCTCTCCAACGGATCCACCACAGACCCTTTCCCAGTTAAGACAGGGGTCAATCAAGGCTGTGTCATTGCACCTACACTTTTTTCAATCCTTCTCGCCGCGATGCTTCACCTCACCACCAACAAGCTCACTGCAGGTGTGGAACTAATCTACAGAACAGACGGTAAACTGTTCATTCTAGAACTAAGACCACCTCAACCTCAGTCATTGAATTGCAGTGTGTCTGCACACATACAGAGTCTGAGCTTCAAATCATTGTAGACGTCTTCACAGAAGCGTATGAGAAAATGGGGCTCACGCTTAATATCTGGAAGACCTTCAGCAACCAGCTCCTACTGAATAGCACCAGCCCCCGTCAATCAAGATCCACAACGAGATCCTGGAAAATGTGGATCACTTCCCATACCTTGGAAGCCACCTCTCTGTGAGGGCAGACATTGATGATGAACTCCACCATCGCCTCCAGTGTGCTAGTGCAGTCTTTGGTCACCTGAGGAAGTGTGTCTTCAAAGACCAAGACCTTAAGACCTATACCAAGCTCATGGTATACCAAGCAGCAGTGATCTCTTCAGTCATCTTAGAACACACTGCCAAAGAAGTACATTTTTTGTCAAGTGTTGAACTATTGGTTCATTTACTTTTATTTCTTATGTTTGATAGGTGATTTTGATTTCTTTTGTATATCATTTTTGCTATTGTGTGACTGATAGAAGTGGAGAGTTCTCTAATTGCTGTTTTACTGGTTATAAGGAAGAGTATTTTGAATTAGAAAGAGAACTTATATGCATAACGTAACCAGAAGATACAAAGCACAGTGTCTTCAATTACAGTCAGTGAAGTATCGTCACTGTAGGACTTATCCCTATTGTTGACAGCTGCACACTTTTCAGTAGGAGTAGAGGGGCTGATTGGAAACCTGGGTTCTGAAGGGGTTTTTACATCTTACCAAAAGCCTTTCCCACAGAGGAGCGCCCTCTCTCTGCTATCCTTGTGACAACATCATCACAACCTAAACCCTCCCTGCTGTCCTCGTGATGACAGCGTCACAAACTAAACCCTCCCTGCTGTCCTCGTGATGACATCGTCACAAACTAAACCCTCCCTGCTGTCCTCGTGATGACAGCGTCACAAACTAAACCCTCCCTGCTGTCCTCGTGATGACATCGTCACAAACTAAACCCTCCCTGCTGTCCTCGTGATGACATCGTCACAAACCAAACCCTCCCTGCTGTCCTCGTGATGACATCGTCACAAACTAAACCCTCCCTGCTGTCCTCGTGATGACAGCGTCACAAACCAAACCCTCCCTGTTGTCCTCGTGATGACATCGTCACAAACTAAACCCTCCCTGCTGTCCTCGTGATGACATCGTCACAAACTAAACCCTCCCTGCTGTCCTCGTGATGACAGCGTCACAAACTAAACCCTCCCTGCTGTCCTCGTGATGACATCGTCACAAACTAAACCCTCCCTGCTGTCCTCGTGATGACATCGTCACAAACTAAACCCTCCCTGCTGTCCTCGTGATGACATCGTCACAAACTAAACCCTCCCTGCTGTCCTCGTGATGACATCGTCACAAACTAAACCCTCCCTGCTGTCCTTGTGATGACATCGTCACAAACTAAACCCTCCCTGCTGTCCTCGTGATGACATCGTCACAAACTAAACCCTCCCTGCTGTCCTCGTGATGACATCGTCACAAACTAAACCCTCCCTGCTGTCCTCGTGATGACATCGTCACAACCTAAACCCTCCCTGCTGTCCTCGTGATGACATCATCACAAACTAAGCCCTTGTGTTGTGGCCACTTCAGAGTGCTGATTACCTCTCACTAACGACAGTGTAAACTCCCTTTCAGGAATACGACCACCCTTGTATTCAGTATTAATCCCACCATCTGCAATATTATCTCTCTAGTAAGACTCACAGTTTGTTGACTATTTTAAATAAGATGTATTTAGTGGTATAATAACTTTAAATAAACAAAATCCTACCGTAGCTATCAGAATAATATTTTTTTGTAAGGCCACACATTGTTGGCCCCTTGACTAATAGTGAGGATTCACTGTATTTAGAAACTAGAGGGGTTTGTTACATTTCATTAAATTCATGCACATTTCCTGCATTGTTGAATAGTCACAGCAAAGCACCTCAGTTTAAACAACCACCCTCCAATCCAAATCACTAAATGAGTATTACACCTGGATGTGAATCAGTCATGCAGTAAATGAGTATTACACCTGGATGTGAATCAGTCATGCAGTAAACACTGTAGAGATCTAAACGGTGTGGTGTGTGCATGTGAGGCAGTGCTGGTGACTGCTGATACCAGGGCGTTATATTCAGTGCTCGTGTGGCAGAGAGATGAAAGATGTTGGGCAGTGTGTTGGTTTGGTGTGGATGCATAAAGTGGACACATTTCATTACCTAACAAGTTATTAGAACAGTAAAGTCATGTTGAATCATTTCAGAGATGATCTATCCTCCTCATGTTTATAAAGTAAAGATTTTAGAGCTCCAAACAAACTGTATCCACATTTTTGATCTTAGAACGCAAACAAAAGCTTTGTAAACTAACATTTCAAAAGAAGTTTCATTTATATTTACATACAAGTCAACTTGAGTAACAGTCAATTAAAAAAAAATCCAATGTGTGCTGATTAATGTAAAGAAATAACAATACAAATCCCCCAAATTTTAATGTGGCCTTTATCATGAAGTCATTACTACAGTGCTGTGGTCAAATGGAATGTTATCTTTGACATCATCACTGTTAAAAACACCAAAGAGATGGACTCTTCCTTTGATGTTGTGTGTCTCTACAGCACTGTTGAGCTGTGAGCTGTGGTTGATACTACAGGCAGAGCAGAGGAAGCACTAGGTAGCGTGGTATTGTGACGTTGATGCTCTGATGTATATCATAGAGGAATTTCCATGATGAAGTTACAGCATATATGTATGGCTCGCACTTTAAGAAACTTTCTATTACAGAGAGAACTGCAGAAAGCACAGGTAAGACTTGTTTCAGGAGGTATTGTCTAATGAGTTCTATGAGTTTTACTGGCACAGGTAGTATAATAATTAACAGATGAGTGTAATAAAAATGGCAATCAAAGAATATTGTACATAATGACAGTAACATGAATCTGACATTGAGAGTACTGTATAGAAACATAGGTAGGTATTCCATTCTGCTTTGGAATGGTGTGTTAAACTTAATAAAAGAGTAGGAAAAAAAAACATTAATACATTTATCTGTTTAAAAAAATATTTTTATTCTGATGGCCATCTGTTTGGAACATAAAAGTTGATTTTGTGTAATTTTGTTTTTATTTTTAATCTGTAAATTCAAAACACATATTGTACAGTGAAACTATGTCAAAAAGGAAACATTTTGGCAAGAACCTAACAGAGACTTTTAGTAGATTATTACACTGAAAAGGCATCTTAGTTTTTATTTTTCATTTTACTCAAGCACTTAAAGGTTTAGTCGCACTTACTATTCTGTTGTATAGCTATCAGAAATAGAGACCAGCACATTCTGAAAACACATGCATTGCTCAATAAAGTTTGTGAGGCAGCCTGGATAATAAAAACTCACAGTCCTTTATTAGTTATGTAAATCCTCACAAATTAATTTCATTTCAAGGAAAATTATTATTTTTGATCTTACGCCAGGAGTATTCTGGAGATGTAATTTTAAAGAACAAAACAAATGGAGAGTCAGGAAGGAAGTGAACTCTTTAAATCACTGAGGATCAAAGCGACGGGGATTATCACACAATGTAACATGCAGTAACTCGTCATGCTTATGGGATAAAAACAAATGCCCTGTTCAGCTGTTTGCTCAACCATTAGTCAGGCGCAATCAATAAATAATAACCTTAACCAAAAACTTTGAGAAATTATATCATTTAACATCTTTGATCAGCTACAACCTACACAACAGAAACTTATTATTTTATGAGATCGACAGTTTGTAGAAATCTCAACTCGATATTGCCACACAAACACATATCGCACCCACACACAAACACCAGTAAGCCAGTAGTTGCTGGAATTCCCAGTAGGGTAGCAAAAGTGAATTCACTGTTTCTTTCTACTTTTGCAGTTTGAACATGATTGGGTTACCAACGCCACAGTCAACTGGACTGGACAATTCCACCGAGGCCTACACTTTCTCTCTTCAAAAACCCTCCAATAACTGTGAGCTCCAGGATGGCATCCTGTCTGTGGTTCTTCCAGTCAGTTATTCAGTGATCTGCATCTTCGGCCTGCTCAGCAACTCTGTGGCACTGTGGGTGTTCACCTTGACCTATAAGAGCACAAAGACCTCCATCATAGTGTACATGAGGAATCTGGCCATAGCAGACTTCCTACTGGTCCTCTGCCTACCCCTCCGGATATACTACCAGAACCACCCGGGGCCCTTCCTCTTGTGCCAGATAGTGGGAGCCTTCTTCTACATTAACATGTACGCCAGCATCCTGTTTCTGGGCTTGATCAGCCTGGACAGGTTTCTGAAGATCACCAAACCTGTGCAGCTTTATCAGATCCACAAGGTAAGCTGCAGCGTCATGGCCACTTGGGCCGTATGGCTTTTTCTCATTTTGGGAATGCTGCCTTTTTTCTTTGAGAAGAGGAAACCTGGCTCGTGTGACGGGAAGTGCTTCCACTTTAAAAGCAAGACCGCGGTGAGTGGCACCCTCAACCTTCTAGTGGTGGGCATGTTCTTCCTGCTCTTGCTGCTGTTTTTCAGCTTCTACAGCAAGATAGCCATGAAACTCAAATCCATGTCCATCGGAAAGACCCAGCAGAGCCGGAAAACGGCTGTCATCATGAAAACCTTTGTGGTCCTCGCCATCTTCATCCTGTGCTTCCTGCCGTACCACATTGTGCGCATTCCTTACGTGCTTTCCCAGTTGGATATAATTCAGGAACATAGCTACAAACAGACCCTGCACATTGCCAATGAACTGGTGCTCTGTCTGTCGGCCCTCAACAGCTGCTTGGACCCTGTCATCTACTTCTTCCTCTCCATCAAGTTCAGGAAAACCGTACTGTGCGCCTTCGAAGGAAAGCTGAAGAAGGTTTACACCCTGAACCAGAGGGGCACAAGCTTTGTGAGGTCAGTCACCGAAATCTAGGCTGAAGAACTGTATTGAGAAAAGCTGTACGGGGAGCCCAGAAGATTACAATGCCTTGAACCACGCTGATCAGAAACGGAGGGGAAACCAGTCTTTCCCTACTCAACTCCTCAATGGAGAGAACATGTTACAGAACACCTACCACTGTGTGACTTGTATAAAAGCAGTATCTTTCAGGCTCAAATGTCCATGTATGGAGTAACTGAACTGGCTGTGGTCTGAGTATTTTAAATTGAATATGCTCAGGTACTGTTACAATGATCTGCCGCCTTGTAATGTGATTATTCACGCGCTGTGTTGACGTACACCTCACAGATCTTCTGGTTTTAGTCATTTTTAAATCCCTTATCTCAGCTATCAAAGGGATGATCTGCCGCCTTGTAATGTGATTATTCACGCGCTGTGTTGACGTACACCTCACAGATCTTCTGGTTTTAGTCATTTTTAAATCCCTTATCTCAGCTATCAAAGGGATGACTCCAAGCTGGTGAGCTTTGTGAACTATTTTGGACAGTGACATTTAGAATGAACTCTGCTGTAGGCTGCTTGTGGTTTCACATGCAATAAACCTGCTGTTTGGCAACCCTGTAGTTACTGTTTGAGGCAGAAAATAAATGTAGGTTTTAAAACCAGTTTTCGTAAACACTGTTTTATATTGTATCTGTAAATGAACTAACTTTGTAAATTATTCAGATTCTCTATGTATTTTATTAAACGCTTATAATGTAAAAAATTATATCTATCTATCTATATATTTATTGTATATGAAAGTGTAATAAACATTTGTTTTAAAGAAAACATATTGCGATTGTCATGTTATTCTAAGGTGGTCTGAGGGAGACTTCAGTGTGTAGCAGAAGCTAAAAAGACACATCACTGTTATGGATTTGTAAAAATTCACAGCAATGTATCCTGTGTTTGGAAAACACAGTAACACACAATTCTAAAGTTCGATTTAAAAAAAAAAAAAAATGCTTCTCTATAGGCCTGGTAGTTCATGAGGTCAATTTTCATCTTGGTGATTTACAGTAAGTTAATACAGTGTTTTTTTATGGTCAAAAGGTTTGTATTACCCTATAGAATTAATTAATTTTGCTTCATAAATTCAAATGCATAATGTTACGTTAACATATTGAATTGCATACCACTTTGTAGTTTTCAATATATTTAATGAAAAACTGACAAAAACTGAAAAATGTGATATCATGTTGTAGTTTCTTTGATTAAATTATGTTCAATAAAATACCTAAATAATGTTCATATAGTTGTTTTATTTTAAAATATTGTCTCAATCCTAAAATTCTAGGTGATGGAAAACTCTATACAATTTGAGCAGCTCAGCTTCACAAGTGAGATCTCTTTTACAATAAATTAAACCCACACAAAACACAGTTTTCAGATTATTAATGGGTTATTAATACTAGGGTTGTTCTGTAAACTCATTTTTCAGAAAACTATCCTGATATTTATTTTTCTATTTAAATAATTCTGATCCAGTAGGTAATCAAGCCAGGAGCCCCTGATTGAGAAATCGAGTCATCACTACCGTTTCCTGTGAGAGGTAAATATGTGAGGACAACGGAAGTAATCACTTCTGTTTTCTTGAGATCCTGAGATAAATTATCTTGTGATCTTGACATAAGGAAGTGTTTTTTTTTCCCGCGATGACAGTGAGCTGCTGTATTCTCTGACAAGGAAGGAAGTGGTAGAACTCAGTGTTTCATATTCAGGTACTGCGCGCTGCAGAGAAACTGCGCTTTGTTTTCCAAAAACTAGCAAATAAATGCTGCTGCTGTTTTTTTTGTGTGTGTGAAATACAGTATTAAAACATATTTCTGATAGGGGTTTGTTTACTCGACCGGGTTATTGTAAAACACGTGAAAGGGTTTAATTAGTGTTTCCATTTAGTGGGGTAAATTACAAGTTGTGTATCATTTTAACAAAATGTAATAAAAAAAAAAACAAAAAAAAAAAACAGAAAACCAGGAACCTGAAATGCCAGTTTCTTCTTGCAGACATTTCACACAGTTTAAAAAAAGAACGTTTCTGAGGTAAAGACAGGTCTATGCAGATTCCCCTACACTTTTCAAACCCAGAAATAGAGAAGGAGTTAGGGTTAGGGGTCAGGGTCAGGGGTTAGGGTTAGGATTAGAACATTCTGAGTGCTGAATGCCGGCACACTGCTACAGGAAGTACTGAGAGTGCAGTCACTCTGCTACAGGAAGTGCTGAGAGTGCAGTCACTCTGCTACAGGAAGTGCTGAGAGTGCAGTCACTCTGCTACAGGAAGTGCCGAGAGGGTGAGGCCCAGCCTTGCCAGATGCTCCATCACTATTTCATGTGCGCTGGAAGAATGGGAACATGAAAACACACGTCCAGTAACTCCACTGTGGTAAACCAGTCGCCCGGCCGGATCGACTGGAGGATGTGACGGTGAGTCAGCATTTGAAATCTCCTCTCCTTCAAAAATGCATGGGGGATATGGGGACGAGACAGATGGCCTGCTTGCTCATCAAGGTGACCACTTCCTGACGGAGTACCGAGGCTTTGAGAGGGTCTGTCACAGATGTTTTTGTGACCGCTCGAAAAGGAGGAGGACCCAAGCGGAACTGTAGAGTGTAACCGGTTTATATGGTGTCGAGCACCCAGATGTCCGAGGTGCAAGTGCGCCAGTACTGCAGCTGGTGTGGAGAGAAGGGGGTGTCTGAGGCCGCAAGCCTTCAGGGCCCCTGCAGGGGCTGCTGAGGCTGAGACGAGGCACGCTGCTGCGGTTACCTACGGCAAGCTTGAAATTGCCGCTTGGAACGCCTCTGCGAGGGGGCTCCGCGTCCTGCATTCCCACATCCCTGCGGGAAGGCTCGATTGCCTGCTACCTCTGCAGACTGTAGGCGGTGCCTCAGGTCACCCACAGGAGCTGTGGGGACCGGGACCATGTGTGTCACCTGGTGCGTCCTAGTTGGTTTCCAGCAGCTCAACCTACCCCGCACCGGGGCACGTGGTGGGAGCATTGCAGCCACCTGCTTTGATGCTTGGAGCGTTGGAGTATCTCCTCCAGTATGGCCTGGTGAAATGGCCGCATCTAGGAGAGCTGATTTATCAGCATCAGGGATCCTTGCCTGGGATAGCCAGAGCTGTCTGCGAGCAACAATGAGACTGGCCAGGTTCCGGCCCAGGGCTTGCCCTTGGAACCCGAAGACCTGGAGCAGAGAGCTGGTCGCTAAGCGTAACTAAGATACTAGTGGATCTGGAAGTGGCGACGACTGGATCATACCATCCAGGTATGCCGTCAGCAGGCTCGCTGTATTGGCAAGGCGAGTGGCTTGTGTACCTGCTGCATAAGCCATCTTTAGTTGACCTCCGTGACCCTGAATTGCAGATTATGGCAAGCAAGGTCCTTGGGTAAGCCACCCACTGGCGGAGCCTTAACCAAAGCTGCGGAGAAGCCTGTTTCAGCACACTAAGCACTGAGGCTGGGTGTTCCCAGGAGGTGCGGACCTCCTCGAGGAAGTCGGGGAACACAGGGAAAGACTGAGGGCGCGGAGCCGCAGCCTAAATGCAGACCGGCGCGGCTCAGCCACTGCCTTCCAGGGAATGCGCAGGAAGGCTGAAATTCTCTCTATGAGCGCAGAGGTTGAGCTTGAGAGTTGGGGCAAGCCAGTGTCCGAGGATATCTCGGAGGTGAGGCCCATCGTGTCCCTTTTCTCAGTGAGGAAGTCACCATCCCACGAGGGCACCAATGACACAGTGTCCTCGTCTTCCTCGGCTTTCCCCAGCACTGGATCTGGCTTATCCTCCGTCTCCATAGGGATAGGAGGAGCAGTGTCTAGTGCATGTGCCGCCTCATGCGCCGCGGCCGGAGCAGGGTTAGGGGCCTGCTGTCTGGCCAAAAGCTCCAAGACCTGGGCCATCTGGGCCTTTAGGTCCATGATGTCCCTCGCCTGGTGCGAGCGCTTGACTCACCTTGCTCTGGAGAGGGAGAGCGGCTGCGCTGGTGTGGCCTCTGCAGCTGAGCACAGGGCATGGGCAGGCTCTGTGACAGCTGGAGGAGGGGGGATGCCGGGGCTCCCAGGCTGTTGACGGCCTGGCCCTACCGGGCAAGATGTAGGGCAACCCGGATGCTCTTTCAAGCCTCTTATGAGGCTGAAAGTCTGCGCAGACCTGACAGAAGGTCTCATCCCCCAATGCCAGAGTGGCGTGCTCCACTCCCAACCAGCTTGTTACTTAGCATGGGAAGGGGGAGTGAGTGAATGAGTGGGGAGAATGTGTGTTGTTGTTTTCGGGGGTTGCAGAGCATGGATGTGACTGGTTGACAGCGGACAGCGGTGGGAAACGACGGGGGTTACATAATAAGGGAGACAGTCCAACGCAGAATTTGAATGAGAAACTGAGTGCAACTGAGAGAGCGTGTGAGCTGTGACCGGAGAGAATATGCAGTGAAAGTGCTAAGGCTGAAACGTAGGGTTATTATTTTGGTGCTGTGAATTCCAGCCCCTGACAGGAATTCTCTGTAGTTTCAAATAAAATAAACATTTTGAGAATGCAATACCGTCTCCCTGAGTACTACTTCCTAAACATGAAAACGTTACAAGATACTAAATTAACGGATCAAGCTTATTATGATAGTTTCCAAAATCAGATGAAAGCTTTCAATTCAATCAGGATAATACATAGTCATTATTTACAAAATCTTGTTCGCCTCATTACTTGTTAAAAGCTGTAACTTTATTGCTATACTACTTGCAAATGTTTTGAAATGGAAGTACAAACTTTGTGGCGTGAAAGCTAGGGCGTCTGCATTGCAAGCTGCATTGGAAGCATGTCTTGGTACCATTGACGCCGGACCGTGTACAGCTACTGTAGCGCTGCTTCTACTTGATAAAAGAATGAAACGAACAGGGGAGGTGAAGAGTAATGTAAAGCACTGGAAGGAAATTAAAATGCATATTTTTCATGGTAGGCAGTCAAATACACGATTTCTGTGACATTCGTGATATTGTGAATTTTCCTGGGCCCTACTTATAATGCTGATCTGTGCTCAGTCTGTATCTAGTTATTACCAGCCCTAGTAACATCTGCCTGGTTTGAAATACTCTCTCCCGGACTCTTCTTCTCGCTCTCCTGTGCAGCTCTTCTGCTGGTTCTGTGACACGGCCTGGTTTCAATAAGCGTTACTTTAAACACACACTGAGGCACCTAGTAAAGTTAACCTTAAGTGAATATGGTTTGCATATCAGATACTTCCCTTGTGGTATTTGGTGACGTGATTTGCATACATTTCCACACATTAACATTATTCATTATATATAAATGACTTGAACGCTGTACTTTTTCCACGTGCTGTTTTCCACGTGTTAGGTTGCCTGCCACTGGTTAATGAATACAGCAGATGTACAAAGCATACAGTAAAGGGGCTTACTGCATGCAAAACACGTTGCTGCTGTTTAGGGAATGAGGCCCAAAATCCTCTAACTCCTATTGCAATGACACCTCAACACAACACAGCCAAGACACCCCAAGAGCAGCACTGTGGGGGCTATACTGTATACTGACTGACAGCCCTGAGAGCAGCACTGTGGTACTATACTGTATACTGACTGACAGCCCTGAGAGCAGCACTGTGGGGGCTATACTGTATACTGACTGAGGATAAGGATAGTAATGTCATAATTATATTTAATTCTCAATTGTTAGTTATATTTAATTCTCAATTGTTAGTTAGTTCTAGTTTAAATATTCATTTCCACCCTCTGAAAAACTGCCTTTAAACTTTAGTGCTGCCTAAGAATATTTATTGCCTAAAAAACATGGACAAAAATGCATTCTAATGATGTCTGAAATAAAGGTGTTAAGAACAGGTTCTCATTTGAGATGGGGTCCGAAGCACAACAGAAACCTATTTCTCTTGTCGTGAAAATGAATCTACTTCCATTTCATCTAAACTAGAGAAACAGTCTTTATCAAAGTTAAACTGCCTTTTCCTGTTGGAACAAACTTAAATAAATTTGGATAAACCACACCATCTAGTGGCGGTATTCATGAACTGCAGCCAAGTAAAAAAGTAAGTTTGGGCACTGTTTAATGGAATATGCAGAGATTTGATACAAACATGCCATATGTTTTCTAGAGAAATAAATCATGACTCCTTGCAGTACCTGTTCATAATACCTTTTGTTATTATTAAATACATCTTAGAAAGTAACAGTCATATAAAGTTGGCCCATATTAAACAGCGATGTTGGCCCATATTAAACTGGATACACTGCGATGGATTGCACTGCAGATCTGTTACAGGAGGAGCATGAGCTGGATACACTGTGATGGACTGCACTGCAGATCTGTTACAGGAGGAGCATGAGCTAGATACACTGCGATGGATTGCACTGCAGATCTGTTACAGGAGGAGCATGAGCTGGATACACTGTGATGGACTGCACTGCAGATCTGTTACAGGAGGAGCATGAGCTGGATACACTGCACTGCAGATCTGTTACAGGAGGAGCATGAGCTGGATACACTGTGATGGACTGCACTGCAGATCTGTTACAGGAGGAGCATGAGCTGGATACACTGCGATGGACTGCACTGCAGATCTGTTACAGGAGGAGCATGAGCTGGATACACTGTGATGGACTGCACTGCAGATCTGTTACAGGAGGAGCATGAGCTGGATACACTGCGATGGACTGCACTGCAGATCTGTTACAGGAGGAGCATGAGCTGGATACACTGTGATGGACTGCACTGCAGATCTGTTACAGGAGGAGCATGAGCTGGATACACTGCGATGGACTGCACTGCAGATCCGTTACAGGAGGAGCATGAGCTGGATACACTGTGATGGACTGCACTGCAGATCTGTTACAGGAGGAGCATGAGCTAGATACACTGCGATGGATTGCACTGCAGATCTGTTACAGGAGGAGCATGAGCTGGATACACTGCGATGGATTGCACTGCACATCTGTTACAGGAGGAGCATGAGCTAGATACACTGCGATGGATTGCACTGCAGATCTGTTACAGGAGGAGCATGAGCTGGATACACTGCGATGGATTGCACTGCACATCTGTTACAGGAGGAGCATGAGCTGGATACACTGTGATGGATTGCACTGTAGATCTGTTACAGGAGCATGAGCTGGATACACTGCAATGGATTGCACTACAGATGTGCACCCCCAGCTTCCCTGAAGGAATCAGAGGCAGTAATCATAATGACCATGTACCCCACAAGAAAACAAATAAATAAAAAGATGCTCAAATCTTCCTTAGATGTCCCATGGGGATTTTTTAAAACATACAAGATCAGGCATTCTCATTTGATAAATAGGTTGTAGATTCTCTATACAGGATATACAGTACATTACAGCAGGTTCACCACAGACTGCAAGAGCTTGCTTCATATACCGCTCTCCTTGTGTCTCAATTCCTATATTCTTCAATTCTTCATTCATTCTGTGTTGAGCTGCATTGTTGAAGGCTGCAGACTTCTTGTACCAGGGTTTGAAAGACTCTGAAATGAAATGACTTGTAAAATGAATAAAGCTTATGTACAGATCTCTGTGACAATGCCACAAACCCCTAGTTTGCAGACCCACACTATAGATTATCAGGCTGTGTCTCCTGGCTGGAGTGTTCTATGGTATGGAGTGTGTGTCCCGAATCTCTGATGGTGTCACAAAGACGGCCGGAGTGGGTGGCGTCAGACCAGAAACAGGAACACAATAAACAGAGAGATGTGGTTTTGGTAAAGCTGAGCGCGTGATTGCACTCAGCATTTAATAATTAAACAGAAAATAAAAGGTTTGAACAGACAAAACCACTGGACACGGCACTTGCGCCAAAATAAACAGACATACAAAACGACTAAACACTAACACACAGGTGAAACGGAGACGAACAAACACGGTGAGTACAAACACGTTAACTATTACTTTTACTGTTATTATTATTTTACTTCACCTCCGTCTCCAATCCCGTTCTCCACTCACCGAACACCTAACTCGGAGTGAAAGAAACGTGCATCTATATATACTGTTGTGCTGGGATTCAATTACTAATTAATTATTCACTTGAATCCCAGCACGTGAATTCATTACGTGCAACCCCGTGCCACACATTATATTTTAAATGCACGTGCGTGATGTGCAATCCCGTGCCTAAATACAAATATACACTTTTTAAATATACGTGAAACACAGACCCGTTTATATCCCGTGTACCAATCTATACACCAACATTAACATACGCACGCATACATACACAAAACACACAAATGCACACAGGGGCGGGGCGCATTGCCACAGATGGCCAGAGATATTATCTATAATTTGTTATGGCTTGATAATTTATTGTACTGGAAAATGATTCTTGGTAGTGGTACTATCGCAATAATCTTCTAAAGCTAAAAGGATCAGCGCCACTGCTGTTGAGATGCTTTGTTCTCTCTCTTCCTGTAGATGACCCAAAAGATATACCATGTAATTGAACTAGAAAGTGACTTTAACGCAGTCTCATACACCCCACGGCTCACCCAGGCTTGGAGGAAATATCTTTGAGAATCTGACGCATAGTTTTGTTAATGAACTATGTCATATTAACAATGCTGTCATGATGTTCGAAACACAGATTACAAGCTCATGTCAATTGTCTTTACAATAATAAAGCAGAAATATTTTATGGAGTTGAAAATGACTTATACTTGGACTCAGTCATTCCAGTTATTAGGGGTACTTGGTGATATTATTTCATACAAGCGGATATTCTCTGCTCAATTGCCTACCCTTGGATTGAGTGGGTACCAGTTTAGTCTTTTATCCTGCCAGTCCCAGCTGCTCATATCCACCTGGACATCCCCGAGGCAGGCATTTCTACCCAGGATACTGGAGTGCCAGACAGAGAGCTCCAGTGTGCAGGTAAGCAGAGGACTGTACTCTATTTTATACTGTGGACACAAAAGAAAACGCATCAGTTACAATGCAGTCTTCTCTTTTAGTTATGCAGTACAAACATATTCATGAAACACTCTTCCCAGTTCAGTCTTTCTTCAGCTTCTTAGACTGAGTAGCTAGACCTAAAAACCAGTTCAGGAAACCCTTTTATTAAATACACATTGTTTACAGTCAAACAAAAACAATATTCTGAATAATAATAAAAAAAAAAAAACATCACTTTTAAGCGTATTATTAGTTCATACATATTTTGGTAACACTTTACATTGTCTCTATTTACATAGCAGTCACTTAGTAGATGCAGGTGTACTTACACATAGTTACATTATTGTGCATAGTTACAATGTACTTCATGCATGATATATGTAAGCACACAATTGCATCAGAAAAGAGTTAGAGTTAGTGGGGTTAGAGTGAGGGTTATATCATGCAAAAAGATTTTCACATTAACTACATTGTGACTATGCATAATAACACTATAATTATGTGTAAGTACACATGTATTCACATAAGCAATACAACAACTAACCACACAACAGTAAACTCAGAATTGGAGCTGTCAGTATGACTATAAAAATGAAAGGTGAATCTCAAGCTGGTGTGAGGTTTATATGAATGGGTGAACATGCATCTTTATTGATTGTGTTACTCTCAATAACTTAGTGAAAGACTGTGATCACCATGTTTCATCAAAATGAGATGCTTAAGATACATGTAAAAATGTAAGTATGACATACAGACACCTCCATATATCCTCTAATTCTCATACTCTCAATTACCCGCGATAAATAATGTGAATCTGAAATTTCAGATGTATAAATGTGGTGGATAGGATCATCAATGCCCCTTTAAATCTTCTTGTAATTCAATGTTTTCACCACTAGGTGTCACCGCACAGTGCGTTTCAGAATTGTTTTAGTTGCTGAAATCATGCTGCCAATGTAAACCCGCACGAAGAAGCGTGTTTTTGATCCTGTAGCTCTTACCCTCAGGATCTCATTGTAAACAGGATTCGTCGACCGTTTTTTCACTGTAGTCTTCCTCTTTGACATTTTGTATTTGTCTGGGAGCAAATATGTTTTTATGTACCTGGAAATCAAACATAAAATCCATGTTTTAAAAAACGAGGTTTCACAGAGCAGGTGGAGTTAAACCTTCTACCAGGCCTCAGGTAGCAGTGTGTGATTATTTACGCTGCTGTTCTGAGCGCATTTTGAGATCAGGATGGGTATTCTCCAAGTGAAATATGAGTTAAATAAAGATTGAAGCTGTCGCCACTGACAGATTTTAGTTAGTTAGTTTATTGCTTGTGGTTGTTCACTGCTCACAACGCAGTAAAACATGCAACACCTGCTCAACAATGCTGCAAATGCAATAATGACTCTTTGCTTTTTGTTTATTAAAAACAAGTGTACAAACAAGTAAAACAATGTTACTCCCTTTGTGTTAATCGTATAGTAACCACTTTATAAAGTAATACAAAATAATAACATAAAACCTTCTTAATGTTCCTTTAAACAACCCTATTTTAATGCTCCAGTTACTGGAGTTACTGCCTTTGTGTATTCTGTCCCCTGTTGGTAAAATGAGATGACATGAGGTTAAAGGGTAAATAAGGACCTTTTTATTTTATTGTGTTACATGTTCCCATGTGTTGCTACAACTGTTTACGTAAGGTGTGTATTATTATTATTATTATTATTATTATTATTATTATTATTATTATTATTATTATTATTATTATTATTATCATTACATTTTGACCACTTTTTTAAACTTTTAGATTGCATTCCCTGCCTCAAAAGGGCCTCCCATGTACCCGAATGGACCTCTCAGAACTACATTTCCCATCATCCTCCTGCAAACATATGTAATGGAGATGGATTTACCAGTGAGCAGGAGGGTGATGGGAAATGCAGTTGAGAGGTCCATGCGGGTACATGGGAAGCCATCTTGAGGCAAAAAGTGGTCAAAATGTAAAAAAAAATAATAAAATAAAATACACACATTTTACGTAAACAGTTGGTGCAACACATGGGATCATGTAACACAATAAAATAAAAAGGTCCTTATGTACCCTTTAAAAGCTCTAAAGCCACGAATGCAGACGAGCCCGGCTCTTTTGCTTTGTGGTTACAATGCTTGCTTGTGGTGAGTGGGTCACCGGGTGGCGCCCAGCCTCCAAGCTGTTAACATGTTGGGAAGTTAGTTTGTTAGTAATTCTTTGAAATGAAGTGTGACCCAGTAAAATCATGAGATATACTTTTTACCACATATTTATCTGGGGGCACTCTTGTTACAATACCTCTTGTTTTGCACTGGTATTGATATTGCGATCAGAAGCTTTGCATCACCTACAAGTTATAGGATTGAAACATCATTTAAAAAAACCATATGAACATCATTTAGACAAATGTGTACCGGAAGCCATAATAGTGGTAGAGTATTTCATGTTAGATTTCCAAATGTAACATTTGTCAATTTTTCGTTAAGTATATGGAAAACTACAAAGTGGTATGTAATTCAACATGTTATAACAATATGCGGCAAGTTTCGTTTGACTTTATGAAGCTAAATTTGTTAATTCTATGGGAAGATTCTATGTATAGTCAAGCGTCCCTTTGAAACACGTAAAGCAAATCGACTGTAAAGCATAGAATCTTGTAAATCAAAAACTTGACTTAGAGACGCAATCAACAACCAATTTTCTAATCCAACTTTGACAGGTAATAATCAACAATAATCTTTGCATTAAGAAAACATTATTATTAAAAACGAACAAAATGATGCCATTTCTCATCCTGAAACATACACAAGAGCTTTAGCTTAGTAACTGGGTAGCTAGCAAGGAGAGACTCCAAACAGGGCACCAGTGACCAATCAATCAAAGAATATTTAAATCAAGGATTAATGATCGATTAGCATCTCTTAACTTGACAATCACTGACGCTTGCAGAAAGATTCAAAGACAGTGTAACAATAGCCAAATAAAAGACTTGTAAACGATGGAGTCGTACTGACGCGTCAACGCTGCCTCTGTGCACCTCCATCCTGTCGAGGTTCTTGCACTGGGAGATATAGATCTGGAACTTCTGGCTCCTCTGGGAGAAGTCAAGTGCAAACTGTACCCGGGGCTGGTCATCGAGACTGCTCGAATCCACACTGTTCACACTCCAGTCAACCCTGACGGACACCTGGGCATAGACACAAGGCTGTTACTGCAAGCTGTTGTTACTGTGGCAAATATTCCCTGGTTCTGGGGGTTTGCGTAACGCAGTTTCTTAAAATTAATTTGGATTTACCTCTGATGCTGAAGCTGTTGATGGGGTTGAGTTTTCTTCTTCGGTGTCGTTTTGCTCCAGATCTTCATTCGGGATTACTGGAGAATTATACACTAGAAATCCCCAAACAAAATAGGCACAGGTTGAGCAATTTAAGCTTTTCTTCTATAAACACATTAGTTCTTGAGTTTAGGAGCAGCTTTTCAGATGCAGTTGCCTGCCATAAATACAGGTAGCAGACACTGGATCAGACTAAACATCTTTAGTAATTGCAAAAAGGATGAATGAAAACATAAAAAGCTAAGATAATGACATTTGAATCTACTTTCTCTTTAAATATAAACAGTAGATGTGTTTATTGAACTGCCATACACCGTACAGGCTTGTCTGGCTGTTTCTTAGATGGGAAAAAGTTTAACATAACAGAAAGTAGATTCAAATGTCATTATCTGACAGACATACACCTCCCCAGTATGTGCCACCAGCAGTAACTGCGGACACAGCACTGAGTATTCAGCGTGTACAAACAAAAGTCAGCACTGTAAAGAAAACCTGTGCAGGAAACAGTAGATCAAGGAGGAGCAGACACACCGTAATAGATTCAACATGTTCTAGCTACTGGCACACAGTACATGTTTCTAATACTGGATTCATCATGCATTTCAACAGGTGTGTGAGAACAGAAAACACTCACAATGAAAGACAGACTCACTGCGTTCAGATGCAGAATCCGTCACTTTTGCAGTGGTGGCTCTGGCCAAAGCTTTCATGACAGGAGATCCCATTCCATGTGTGTCTAATTATACAAGCAAGCAAATAAATACATACCTATATGATTAAAAAGTGCACTTGAAAGCATGTTCATCTTCAAAAAGTTACAATGCATACAACACGTTTACACTTTTACACAGAACACTCCTGTAGTATTTCAATATTCCTGGGAACATCCAAACATACTGTAACAACTGCAGTAAAAGCAGTTCAGAATATAGTTGCCATCTACTTCAGACTGCAATAACCGAATCATTGTTCCTGTAGTTCTAGGTGCATCCGTCATGTCTACTGTATAATCTTCGGTCACTATAAACCCAGGCAGACCGGATACAGAGATGGCAGCAGTGGAATGGAATCGACATGCTTTTAAATAATACACACCTGAAGCACTGAGAATCTTGAGGGTCGAGTCTGGATTCAGGCTGTTTTCATTGACCTGTTTCTGTGGACTTGTCTTGCTCCTCTGTGTGCTCGGCTGGCACAGCTTTATTCTGCTCTACTAAGAGGTTTCACAGAGCTCTGTTTATTGTACAAGGGCTCTTCTCTGGTACACTGTTCAAGACTGAGGACTTGTCTATTTGAGTAAGCTTAGTCTTTGTTAACCACTGTTTAGACTTCAGCTTTTCATGAGAGGATTTGTTTGTTTATTCTGATTTTAACCTAAGAAAATGTTTACACTTTTCAAAAAACAATCCTTAAAAAACTCAAAGATGTGTAACGCTATATTTTTCGGAAACCTCCTACTTATTCTTTAAAACAGGCCTTAACATTTTGTGTATAGGCCCTGTGTTCTAAGGGTGGGTCCAAATGTGTGTTATAAAGGATTTTAAAAACAATATTAGGCAGTTAATAATAATAATAATAATAATAATAATAATAATAATAATAATAATAATAATAATAATAATAATAACTATTTTTATGGCTTCCAAGCTCAGTACCAATTGGAAATTTTGGCAAGCTGTAGCATTGCAGCACAAGTGGTAGCAACAGATCAGTTTTATGGAGCAGTTTGAATTCAAAATACTGCATTAGTTCATTATCTCACAATGCTTTATAACTTTAAACACCATAGCAACCATGACCCTATCTACACACTGTAAGGAGTTTTAAGCTAATTTTACATTTAACCATAAGCAGAGGTCAAAGGTCATGATCAAGGTAATTTTTTTTTAATAGAGCATATATGGATTCCTAAATGTGTTGTATAGCAACCATAACTCCATGTGCACTGTAAGGAGTAATAAACTAGTTTTACATTTCACCTTAGAGAGATCAAAGGTCACAGGCAAGGTGATTTTTGGATAGAGCATATGTGGGTTCCTATCTGTGTTCTATAGTAACCATTAATCTATATACACTTTGTAAGGATTTATAAGCTAGTTTTACATTTGATCGAAGATTTTGAAAGGTTTTTAAAGAAATGTGTCAGGCCATCTTGCTTTACGCACAAACAGAAAAAGTCAATTGTATTGACACAGGGATGAAGCTTGTCAACTTTGGAGTTAATCAACTAAACCGTGTTCAACTGAAGCGGTTTTAAATTTATGAACGAAACGTAGGTCTGGCCGCCATCTTGTTTTATGTAAGAACACCATTTTACCATATTTGAATTCCATTGTCCCCAGGATGACGCTGTTAGGAGTTAGCTGGTTAAACGGTTTGCAAACAGAAGCAGTTTGATGTTTGGGCGCATTTTGGTTAATTTGGTGGCAGCCATTTTGATAGTAAAATGTATTGCAGCAACTTCTGCTTTGCAAACTTGAAGCAGGTTTGGTTGCTGATGACGTATGCGAAGATTCAGATCAATCGGTTCACCGGTTCCCATGAACAAGATTTGAAAGGTTTTCCCAAAAAATGGGTCAGGCCGCCATCTTAATTGACACAGGAGCGAGTTTTCTTTTTGCATCTGAACTGTAATCTACACGGGATGATACCTGCCAGGTTTCATGTTGATTGGTTACACTGTGTGCGAACAGGAGCAGTTTTGGGAGGAAAAAAAAGGACCATTTTTTTTCAGACATTGAGTATTGGGTTGACAAGCATACATTAGTAAACTCTGACATTAAAAATGAAGGGCTTGTACAGTAAGTAGAGTTGTTTTTTAGAATTGCAATGTGGTTTTACCAATTTCAATGGAGTAAATAGCTTTGAAAATATAGCCACAGTTTGATATGTATTATAATATTGCAGACAAAGGAATGAGATGACCCTTCTCTTTACTTTATATTCACTGCTCATCTATTCATGAAAAGGAATGTTTGTCAACTGTTTAAATTATCACTGGATTGGATCAGAATTCTGAGATGCATATTTCAGCATCATCGGAATGTGCAAATTAGAGATCAGAGTAAATCAAAACAGTATACATATGAAACAGCAAGGCAAATGGAAGATAGGCATGGTTTCCTTAATGTCATTGAGCTGTTTCTAATACTGAGAAATATATGCAGCAAAAACAAGATTTACAAACCGAAAGCACGGCTCTGATAGGAAGCGCTATCCACGACAGTTTCCTCGACTAAAATGGCTTCTCCTCTTTCCTGGACGTCATCGTCCATTTGCATGCAGGTGCTTGTGATCACCTTCTTCACATACCCCCGCAGTTTATAGGTGTCATCCTTGCTCAGGGTCACTGCTTCTTCAGAGTTGTCTATCGTATCAATGGAAGGCTCTCTATCTTCTACAGGATCTACCCCATTTTGCTCATTCTCCTCCAGGAACGTCTCATATGTCGAGGAAGGAAACAGTGCAACGTGCAATGGGGATCCGACCACTTCTTCATTGTTAAGGCTCCCCCCATACTTGTTTGGAGACAGGTCGCTATCCTCAGCTGTGGCGTATGCTGATCTGGGTGCAGGGGTAGGTGGAGCTCTTCTCGGGGGAGACCACTGCATTTTATTAGCATCTCCAGTTGACAGGACATCCTGGGAGGCATTCATGAAATACATTTTTATATACATCTCCTCCATGATATTTCTGTGGGGTGGACTTCTGAAGGGCTGCAGAGAGATAGACCTTAGAAATCTTGGAGGGTTACTCAAATCCAGACTCCTGTGCTGGTACAATGCAGATGCGCTTTTACCTGTAATGCTGTAGGTTGAGTCCCTGTGGTTTTCTCTTTGATCTTTCAGCCCGTGCGTTGAGCCTGTGAAGGAGGGCTCTTTATTTGTGTTGTAACTCTGTGAAAACTCAGAGGAGCTGCTGGAAACCGATCTTCTGCTCTTGAAATGTCCATCTTCCTGATGATCAAACCAGTCCTCCAATGGTAAACTTCTTGCATTGTCTGCTTTTCCTCTTTGTTCATTTTGTAACCAATCTAAAGAAGTGCTGGGATTTGCTGGCGGTTTAAGCCGATCTGGAACATTAAATATAAAAAGTGGATTTACTTATTTGCATTTGCTTCATACAATTGTATTACCCATCAGACTGGAACCCCCACCCTTAAAACCATGATACTGTGACATCATAATCTACTTTAGATTAACTGAGCTATCAGGTGAAGTGAGACACTCATGTGACCAATAGGAGGATTTCTGAAGATCATATTCTCCCTCCCCCAGGCAGACACAAGCAGGTGCTATTAATTATCACAGGAGTAAATAGCGTTGAGAATGTAGCCCAGATCTGACAGAAATAAAAACGACACCTCATTGTAACCCCCCCCCTGTAGGAGCCTGGTGTGGCAAAACCTGTTATATTCAGCCTTCTGAAACACTGTTCATGTAATGTACAAAATCACTCCACTTGTATTCCAGTTATTCAAAGCGCTACCTTTATCTGGTGTCTGAAATGCTGCAGCATCGGATCCAGTCTCACTCTCTTCTGTTTGCAAGGCTGCGTTCAACCTCTGTGAAGTGTAGTGCCACAGAAAAATACCAGCTCAGTACTGAATCACAATGAACTGTCTATTTAATCACCCAAACTACAACACTGCACTGCTCTATATTAAACACACACACACACACACACACACACACATTATAGCAAATGAAATTAACTTTTCCTACAATGTGTGTTTTTGAGTAATATCTTACATTGTCTTGACTACACTGTAAAATGGACTATAATTAAGTAGTAATTACACATATCGTTGTGTAGTAACATAATTACAGTTGCTAGCATATTTTGTAATTCCACTGTATTAACACATAAGGTTGTATGGTCCTATGGTGGCACACATGCTATTACAGTCTACTTACAAAGTAGGTAGTGTACAGTGCTCCTCTGTTTTGTTTAAAGTATACAGTTGAGTGTTAAAGCTTTATATTAGTTGCAATGCTTTATATTCTCGTTTTCTGTTAGTGTTTCATCGTAAGATGTTGTTTTGTGTAACTGCTCATGTATAAAAAAAGTGATTTAAATAAATGATTGTAACAATACACTCCTGGATGCAATGTGATTATGGGAGGGGTCAGTACTGGATGCAATGTGATTATGGGAGGGGTCAATACTGGCTGGAGGTACATGCTGAGTCAGGGTCCAATGAGGGAGGAGGAGGGGGCGGGGGAGGAGGTACATACTGAGTCAGGGTCCAATGAGGGCGGAGGGGGCGGGGGAGGAGGTACATACTGAGTCAGGGTCCAATGAGGGAGGAGGAGGGGGCAGGGGAGGAGGTACATACTGAGTCAGGGTCCAATGAGGGAGGAGGAGGAGGCGGAGGAGGAGGTACATACTGAGTCAGGGTCCAATGAGGGAGGAGGAGGGGGCGGGGGAGGAGGTACACGTGGGGGTCTCAGAACAGGAATCTCAGCATTCCTTGAATTCTCCTTCTCTTCAGCAATACTTACAAGGAAAAGAAATAGTGATTACAAATAAGCCTGGTTATAGATACATTACTGTACAGTAACACAATAGAGGTGTGACTCAGAAGCGATTTCAATCCTAGCACTTCAATACAGTTTGTTTCAGTCCTGTTCCTCATACTGATGTGATGGACTTTATAATGTGGATACAATTGTTAATTAAATATTGGAGTACTAAGGGCTGAACTCCAGCCTCAATGGTTTTTGTTGATAGAATAATTGTTCCGTTCCATTGAAAACTGTGGTCCCAAACAGTACATACATTTTACACAAAACAATTCATTATTTATCATGTATTTGTCGGTGGTTGTAATGTTGAAGAAAACGTTTTTATACCCCAAAGCTTAGCTGTTGTAGATTTTAAGATTCTACATGACTTGCTATATCTGAGTTTCCCTACCTCTGGGGTTGCCGGTCTGCTGATCCGGTGGACCAGCTGTCAAGATCCTGTGAAGAATCAGTGCTTCTGACAGAGCTGCTGCTTTCATTCAACTCAACTACAATACAGAAATAAAAAACTGACTTGAATTAATACACAAAGTAAAGAGACCTCACATACTGAATCAGGTCAACCCTGGTGCACCCAACAATGGAACACACAAGCTTCTGCATTTAATGTAAATATTCCCTTTGTGTACCTTTAACATGGAACCACAGTTTAAAGCAAGAACTACATTGGGTTGCTTTCTTTTGGACATGATGTAAAACAAACACCCCATAGATAATGCCTAAACGATCAAATGTGACATTTTCTAAAGCTTCCGGGATACCGGTGTATCATTTAGCAGTGCTGACTTTACATGAGGTTAGCAGAGCGGGCGTGATCGCTCCGTTAAGGCTCTTAAGCCCCCTGTATCGAATCCTGCTGTTTTGGTAACTTTACTGGGTGTGTTTTAAAAATGTGCGAATGACGATTTAGAGTAGAAAACTTGGAGGACCTGTCCCTTTGCAGGCTGCTCTGGAGCTGCTGTTCTTTAAGGATGCTGATAGAAGAGCTCCTTGTTCATAATGAGCTCTGTCACTCACAAGCCCTGCTGGTTCTCTGCAGGGACGCCAGCACCAGCTCCGCCCCGTTCAGCCCATCACGATAACGCATGGCCTTGGCTTCTTCAAACCAGCTCCCTGTCACCAGTCTCTGTGTCCTTTCATCACCAAAATCAGCAGGCAGCTGTCTGAACAAACATCTACAGAATAAAGCACAAGTATAATACACATGTACTCTTATATAGCCCTCTTCATGCCAAGGCATCCCAGAGCGCTTCACAATTAAAATGTAAAAGATCACCAATGAGCGTGTGGTTAGGATCAGATCCAGCTATGAAACAGCACATTCATACAGATCCAGTATGTCTCAAATCTGCTCAAAATGCAGTTCTACTGGCTTTGATACTGATTGGGATTGATTTCCATAGGCTGGGGGTTTAACAACTAAACACACTTGAACCAGATGATTTTAACAACTAAACACCCTTGAACCAGACGATTTTAACAACTAAACGCCCTTGCCCCAGGCTATTTTAACAGGAGTTTTGGAAACCGCAGAAGGGAAAACTCTCTTAATTTCTTTCATCTAAGAATATGTTCCATTTTCTTTATTTTTTAATGGATGCGCGTGGCAATGTGCCCCGCCCCTGTGTGCATATTCGGTGTTGTATGTTGCGTGCGTGTGTTGATGTTGGTGTATAGATTGGTACACGGGATATAAACGGGTCTGTGTTTCACGTGTGATTTAAAAAGGTAGATTTGTATTTAGGCACGAGGAGGGCACAAATCACTTCACATGCTGGTTAAATGTAATATGTGAGCACGGGGTTGCACAGAATTAATTCACGTGCTGGGATTCAAGTGAATAATTAATTAGTAATTGAATCCCAGCACAACAGTATATATAGAGACATGTAGCATTCACTCGTGGTTGGGTGTTCGGTGAGTGGAGAACGGGATTGGAGACGGAGGTAGTAATTGTTAAAGTAATAATCGTTAAAAGAAGCTCACCGGGTTTTGTCTGTTTGGTCCGTTTTTGTTTGTCTTTTTATTTGGCGTATAGTGCCGTGTCGTGTCCTGTTTTGTGTTCCAACATTTTATTTTCTGTTCTGTTTATTAAATGCTGAGCGAAAGCATTCGCTCAGCTTCACCAAACCACACCTCTCTGTCTGTTTATTTCCTGCTTCTGGTCTGACGCCACCCACTCCGGCCGTCTTTGTGACAATGCGTTTACCTTATTCTGTTGGTATCCTTCTCCTTCAGTGATACATTTCTGATCAGAACACCCATTATATAACCGTGCTCCTCCTCACTTAGATAACTGAGGTCCAACATTGTGGCTGATGAATTCCTGGAGACAAAATATGCTTGGATACTGAACGTACTTTGAAATTCTTACACAATCACTGCATATACAACTTTAAATACCCTCTAATAATCTATCCTCTAATTATTTATCATGCAGACGTTTCTTTGAGGAATTTCATCTGCAGCATGGTGGTGGAAGGTTATATTGGCTTTACTGGAGTTAGTGACTATAAAGTCTGGATAACTAAACTACAGAAGGTTAACAAAGACAGTTTATATGTCAATAACAGGTTAGTGAATACATTTGTGAGTACAGTCATTCATTTGTGAAATTTTAATAAGCTACTGAAATTGTAGGGTATAATATAGTATGAAATCTCTGATAAGAATGCTTTGGGGAAGACTCACAATGATGTTACTCACCTATAATAGAGGGGACTCAGCTCTCATGCTGCAGAAAAACATCTGCGCCTCTGACAGCTCCTGAAACAGGTTCAGCAGCAGTGGGGTCACACAAGGTACTTTTGTAATACAGTGCACTCCATTTATTAGAATCACATCTGTCCCAGATGATTTGATTCTGATAAGCGATTGATTCTTAAAAGCAGACCAATATGATTACTGAGGTGAAGTGCTGCAGAATCAATATGTTAGTTTGAGAATGAAAGCTTTGTTCCCTGCAGTGTAACGGTTTGACCACTAGATGTCATGAGTTCCCGCATGTGTGCACAGGGACCAGTGTTGTTCAGTTAGTGCTCCAGCTGAAAACAAGGTTTATTTATTTAGTTTGTTTGTTTTAATAGCGGTTGTTTCCTCACCACACTGTAACAAAAATAAAACCAACACCAGTTTTAAACTGTAAATCAAGACTCCAGCCTGACCATTTACACTGCACTTGGCCACGTCACATTATAATTAGCAAAAGCGCCTCTGCGTGTCAGCAGTTTAAATAAAGTATAAAAAATGTCAATGGTGCTCAATCACTAGTGACAGTACATCAAAACAAATCGCCGTTGGTAAGCAGCTTGTTATACGATCACGGTTATGACTTATGTTTACTCAAGGCTGCAGAATCCTATTTTACTACAGTATACTTGAGAATTGATCGTCTCGTGAGGGTGCCTAGTTTAACTGCCGTGCGGTGTTATGTGTTATGGCCTTTGAATTAAAATGACATTACAGTACAGTATTTTACTTTCAAGACACCCACTGCATTTAAGCATCTGTGGTTTACTTATTTTCTGCAAATCTCATAGTTTTTCATTAAGCGGAGATGCAAAGCTCTGCAATCCCCCCCGCCCCTCCTCCTCCTCCTCCTCCTCCTCCTCCTCCTCCTCACCCTCTTCTTCCTCCTCCTCCTCCTCCCGCACCACGCCGTCTACATGCATATCACACAATAACACTGCTGTACTCAGTATGTATTCAATGAACGTGTATTCACTTTATTGAAACACATTTTCACTAACAGAGAACACAAAAAACATACTTGCACAATGCAGTGGCGCAGTCACGTTTGTTTACAAACAATGCAGTGTTTCCTGCATCACTGCATGATCCACGTTGCGTACGTGCCTAATCACGCGAGATGTGATCAAATTCAAATTCAAAAACAGCTTTTATTGGCTGTGTACGTCATTGCACTTGATCAAGTACCGTATTACATGCATTCAGTTTGCCCCGAAATGATTCTTATAAGCGGATTGCTTGATTCTTACAAGCAGATTATTTTACATTGGTTAGTATAGGAATTATTTGGTCCCAGTGGTTTTGATCACTATGTGCGGTTAATTCTTGTATCAGTGATTCTTATAAACAGAGTGCACTGTAAAATAAGTAAAAGGGAAACTATGCCATATTTAACTTTACAGCAACAGGCATTTGCAGTTTTTATATTAAAGAAAACGACCACATGTGCTAACAGCAGACCCATTTAATATGTATATCTAACCTATGCATTACAAGATATTTGAACCCATTTAATATGTAATCTAGCCTATGCATTACAAGATATTTTAATGGGAAACCCAGGATCCTTCTACTGCATGTCTTGCTTACCATTACAGGCATCAGTATTTCAATTTAATCAGCCTAAGCTCCCTCCTGAGTTTAAAATCTTCTATATTCTGTAGTTACAATGAAAATTGGTTTAGTGGACAGACACTGGGTTATTATTGAATAGCAATAAATAACTCTGGGGTGTACATTACATGCGATTAGAGAACAATGAAATGGATTGAAAGACTAGACCTGCGATCTCATCCCACAATCCTTTTCATAATCCTCAGATCGCACGTGATGCACACCACAGTGTTCTGCATTGTGGCACCACAGCTAGCGAATCTTAAATTACCTTGACAGTTGACAAAATAAAGAAAATATTGATCTATTAAAACACTAATAGTAAATAGGCCCACAGGAAATTACTCAATACAGGGCAATGGCGCAATTGATTTTTTATAGTGTTTATACAAGTCAGAGCATACGAAGCAATAAGGTACAGGTATTATTATTATTAGTAGTAGTAGTATAGTAATAATACTAATTACTGTTTTTCAAACCTGAACACTTTTACATTTTACTTTTCTAAAGTAAAGCAAAAAAATAGCAAAGACATACAACTATTATTATTTTACATTTTCTTTACAGTAACTAACATATCCAGAAATTGCTTCCTTTAGCTCAGTTTCACTGTTACTTGCATAAAATCCTCTTTTAACCCCTCTAAAAGTTAACAATGTAAGCTTTCCAACCAGCTATCCCAGTTATGCTTGCTTTAGAACTACTTACTTTTTTTTCTTTTTCACATTGCATTGCAGGTTTTTATTATTTTCTTTAAGAAGTTTAACTGTAAGACAAGCATGCACAATAAGGCATTACTATCCTTTCAATGTGTGGTGCCTCAAAGGGCACCTGCTGAAATAGTTTTTTTTTTAAATAAGTATCCATGAAAGTAAAACAAGAGTGAAACTTTAGAACTGTACATATGACAAATAAAGGACAAAAAAACGAGTGTAAACACTTACATGAAGTTTTCTCTAAAGTATTGTGTTACTTATTTCACCATCTGGCATTAGTGAGTCCGTGGGGTAGTTTAGCAGGCAGAGAGGAAACATAGAGTAGATTTACAGGATTAGCCTGGGGAGATTCTTACAAAGACATGACTAACACGTCACCACAATAACAGGGACATCGTTTGCATTCTTTTGCATTTTCTGAAGTACTTGAGTTCCCACATATTTAAAACTTCATGTAGCGTACAGTAGCCCCTCGATCCATGCAATCCCTGGGTTCTTTAAATCACATGACCACTCGCAGAGCAAGCATCTCAGTGACATTCATCCCAATCAGGTGCAAAATGAGAGCTCTCTAGCATGGAAGAAAGTGTGTCAAAGTACAGGCAGGTGGACAGATACCTCCTTATAACCCCACTCTGATTCTCTAAATAACATGCTCTAAGAAAGTCCAAACCAAGTTTCATCACCACCGAAGAAGCACTTTCCTAGACATATGCACAACTTCTGAAAAGGAACATTAACTGCACAATTATAAACATTTTCTCCTCATCACAGCAATTCCCCATATAGCTCAGGAGAACTGAAGGCTCAGTGGGCGTCTTCTGATACCACGACCGAGCCAGCTTCCTCTTTTACACCCAGGAATTTAAGGGTGGATGTCAGCAAGTTACCGGCCTCTGGAGGACAAAGGCCAGCCCTGTAGGTGTCTGCCCTTGAGCTCACAGGACACCTGGACAGCAGGGTCCCCTGCCAGTGTTGTCCTACTTAACCCACAGGAGCACCAGAACCAATGCGATGCTCCCTTTGGAAATCCCCAGTGAAGGCCGATCGCACAGCCAGGATTTGTATCACGTTTTAACCAGGTTACACCTAGCTTTTTCATAGATAAACTAGCGTTCATCCCTGATTAACCATTGTTAATTGCCAGACCATGCTTGGTATGCAGCACCACAGCCAAACCATGTTCAGCTCCTACACATTGTCATTGTCAGGCCATGGAGTTTCAGAGCACATGTCAACACCAGTCATTGCTGTATCTGTTAACATGAAATAGTCATTGTCAGCAATGGTACTGTGGTTTATCCAATGGCTGGGGATGTGTGGGTGAGAGGGCAGCTTGAAATCAACTCAATCCAGGCCCATGGTGTGACTATGTGAAAGTGTAACAAACCCACAGTACTGTCAGCTAGGGAATTCTTTGGTGTTTGCAGCTTGCGAATGACTTGAGCTTAAGCAACACAAGGGAACACTTATGAAACAGATTTGCATCTTGTGAAGATATAGTTGATGTTCCAGCCCAACCAAAGAACACTTTGTCTGAAGCTGGCACCTCCTAGTTGTAACACTGTAGGCTGCAGTGGGGGCCACACATGAATGCCAAATTGCATCTTAATGTTTAGCTGAATTAAAAATGTAATTCTGTATAAAAAAAAAGATAACGACAATGGCAACTGTGGGATAAAAGAGTATCATGGAGCAATACAGGATGGAAGATAGTACAAGTATACATACAAGATAGAAGATAGGTAGAAAAAACACGAGTTGCTTTATGTGTGCACATGATACTCTAGCAAAGCCATGATTTGATGCCTAAATTGAAATATATTTTATAGTTACAATACTGAGTACTGAATTATATTAATAGCTGGTGGGAATACAGGAGACATACAATCCTGTAGATTCGAACTGTTCCTGATTAATTCATGACATTAAAGTTGTGGAGGAAATAAAAATGTATAATATGTTTAAATATATACAAGTCCATACAATTCGAATTTATATAAAACAGCTGTACTCTGAAAGGATTACAGGCTCTGCAATTTCGCAGGACAAAAGCACCACTTCCATACATGCTGTCTTGACAGATTATTAATGACCAAGCTTCAAACAAGCAATTGTGTATACTTTGGTAAACACAGTATCTGATTTGAATTAAAACTGATGGTTCTGCTGACTGCAAGAGATGATGAACAGGGGTGGTTCTGTGTCACAAAGACGGCCGAAGTGGGTGGCGTCAGACCAGAAGCAGGAAATAAATAAACAGAGAGATGTGGTTTGGTGAAGCTGGGCGCGTGATTGCGCTCAGCATTTAATAATTAAACAGAACAGAACAGAAAATAAAAGGTTTGAACAGACAAACACGGGACACGGCACTTGCGCCAAAATAAACAGGTAAACAAAACGGACTAGACAGTGCACAGACAGACAAACGAAACACGGTGAGTGAGACAGTGTGGCAAAGCACCCCGCCCCTGTGTGCATTTGTGTTATGTGTTGTATGTTGCGTGTGTAAATGTTGGTGTATAGATTGGTACACGGGATATAAACGGGTCTGTGTTTCACGTGTATTTAAAGTGTAGATTTGTATTTAGGCACGAGGAGAGCACAAATCACTTCACGTGCTGGTTAAATGTAATATGTGAGCACGGGGTTGCACAGAATTAATTCACGTGCTGGGATTCAAGTGAATAATTAATTAGTAATTGAATCCCAGCACAACAGTATATATAGAGACACATTTTCACTCACTGGTGGTTAGGTGTTCGGTGAGTGGAGAACGAGTGTGGAGAAGGAGAAATTAAATAATAAGAAAGAACGTAAATATAAAAGTGAATAACTGTCTCACTCACCGTGTTTCGTTTGTCTGTCTGTGCACTGTCTAGTCCGTTTTGTCTGTCTGTTTATTTTGGCGTCAAGTGCCGTGTCCAGTGTTTTTTGTGTTTCAAACCTTTTATTTTCTGTGCTGTTTAATTAAATGCTGAGCGCAATCACGCGCTCAGCTTTACCAAAACCCCATCTCTCTGTCGTTTGTGTATTCCTGTCTGGTCTGACGCCACCCACTCTGGCCGTCTTTGTGACACGTGGTGTCCTGCGTGGGATCGACAGCGCCTCCAGGACTCAGGCCAGAGCAGGAACCGCATGTTTTGGAAAAAAAAAAGTGTTGGATTACAAAAAAAAAAAAAAATATATATATATATAAATAAATAAAATGGGATGGAAGGAGGATAAAGAGGTGAAGGACAGGGAGGAGGAGTGCCGCCTAAGGGCCAGACATCCACGGCGATCTAACAAGCCAACGCCGGGGTGCCTCCTCTGCGACCAGGATCATCTGTTCGCCAACTGTCCCTTCCGCAGTTATGAGGAGGAGCCTGAGCGTCCACAGCCCAAGTGGGAGGAGCCTGAGTGTCCACAGCCCAAGTGGGAGGAGCCTGAGCGTCCACAGCCCAAGTGGGAGGAGCCTGAGCGTCCACAGCCCAAGTGGGAGGAGCCTGAGCATCCACAGCCCAAGTGGGAGGAGCCTGAGCGTCCTATGCCCGAGTGGGAGGAGCCTGAGCGCCCTATGCCCGAGTGGGAGGAGCCCGAGCGTCCTACGCCCGAGTGGGAGGAGCCCGAGCGTCCTACGCCCGAGTGGGAGGAGCCCGAGCGTCCTACGCCTGAGTGGGAGGAGCCCGAACGTCCTACGCCTGAGTGGGAGGAGCCCGAACGTCCTACGCCTGAGTGGGGGGAGCCCGAACGTCCACAGCCCAAGAGGGGGGAGTCGGTGCGTCCACAGCCCAAAAGGGAGGAGTCGGTGCGTCCACAGCCCAAAAGGGAGGAGTCGGTGCGTCCACAGCCCAAAAGGGAGGAGTCGGTGCGTCCACAGCCCAAAGAGAGGAAAGTCGGGGCTTCCATAACCCTAGGAACCAAGCTGCCAGCAGAGGGAGAATGCCTGCTGGTCCCACCTCCACCAGCAGAGGAAGAATGCCTGCTGGTTTCCCCTTCCGAGGCAGAGCCGCACCAGTCCCCTGCAAGAGAGGCAGAGCAGCACCAGTCCCCTGAAAAAGGGGGAGACGACATGCTGCTCCCACCTCCGTCGCCAGGAGACTACACGCTGCTCCCACCTTCACCGGCAGGAGCAGAGCAGCCGGAGCTGCCTCTGCCTCCGCCACCTCCACCGGCAGGAGCAGAGCAGCAGGAGCTGCCTCTGCCTCCGCCACCTCCACCGGCAGGAGCAGAGCAGCTGGAGCTGCCTCTGCCTCCGCCATGTCCACCAGCAGAGGGTGAATGCCTGCTGGGTCCCTGTCGACCAGCAGAGGGTGAATGCCTGCTGGTATCACTTCCCCCACCAGCAGAGGATGAATGCCTGCTGGTATCACTTCCCCCACCAGCAGAGGATGAATGCCTGCTGGTATCACTTTCCCCACCATCACGAGGAGAGGAGCGGGAGCTGCCTCTGCCTCCATCACCATCAGGGGGAGAGAAGCAGGAGCTGCCTCTCCCTTCACCAGAAAGACCAGGGCATGAAGCTGGCGGCCCTCCGCAGCCCTTGCATAGGCTGCTGAGGGAAGCATGGGTAAGAATCGCCTGGTCGCAGAGGCCGAGAAGAGGGCCAACACCCGCATCCCGGCTGGTCCTGACTCCCTGCCACGCTTCACCCTCGCCTGGGGCTGCCAGCCGTGCCGCATCGCCTGGGGCTGCTAGTTGCTCCGCATCGCAGCAGGAAGTACTGTGGCCGGAACCCCACCAAGGGGAGCTGTCGGCCACGAAGAAAGTGGGGGAGGTCAGGAGACCTGCTCCCACTGCAGCAGTTTCGCTGCCGGAGATCGTGGGGGAGGTCCGGAGACCTGCTCCCACTGCAGCAGTTTCGCTGCCGGAGATCGTGGGGGAGGTCCGGAGACCTGCTCCCACTGCAGCAGTTTCGCTGCCGGAGATCGTGGGGGAGGTCCGGAGACCTGCTCCCACTGCAGCTTCTTCGCTGCCGGCAGTACTGTGGTCGGAGCCCCACCAAAGGGAGCTACCGGCTACAAAGAAGGGGGACGAGGTCTGGAGACCACTTTCCCCAGCAGCAGTTTCGCTGCAGGAGTTCTTGTGGCCGGAGCCCCACAGGAGGGAGCTGCCGGCTACGAAGAAGGGGGAGGTCGGGGGACCACCTGCCCCCGCAGCTTTTTCGCTGCAGGACGGGACCAACAGGCTGTCAGCCGTGCCACTACCGGCAGGGGTGCTGACAGCATGGCCAGCCATGGGCCCACTGAAGCCTCCCTTCCCAGCCCGAGACTTTGTCCTGGACTGCTGGATTTTTAAGGGGGGAGGTGGCCGTTGAGGCCATGTGTGCTGCGCACAAGGGGGGGTATATGTGGCAAAGCACCCCGCCCCTGTGTGCATTTGTGTTATGTGTTGTATGTTGCGTGTGTAAATGTTGGTGTATAGATTGGTACACGGGATATAAACGGGTCTGTGTTTCACGTGTATTTAAAGTGTAGATTTGTATTTAGGCACGAGGAGAGCACAAATCACTTCACGTGCTGGTTAAATGTAATATGTGAGCACGGGGTTGCACAGAATTAATTCACGTGCTGGGATTCAAGTGAATAATTAATTAGTAATTGAATCCCAGCACAACAGTATATATAGAGACACATTTTCACTCACTGGTGGTTAGGTGTTCGGTGAGTGGAGAACGAGTGTGGAGAAGGAGAAATTAAATAATAAGAAAGAACGTAAATATAAAAGTGAATAACTGTCTCACTCACCGTGTTTCGTTTGTCTGTCTGTGCACTGTCTAGTCCGTTTTGTCTGTCTGTTTATTTTGGCGTCAAGTGCCGTGTCCAGTGTTTTTTGTGTTTCAAACCTTTTATTTTCTGTGCTGTTTAATTAAATGCTGAGCGCAATCACGCGCTCAGCTTTACCAAAACCCCATCTCTCTGTCGTTTGTGTATTCCTGTCTGGTCTGACGCCACCCACTCTGGCCGTCTTTGTGACAGACAGTTATTCACTTTATATTTAGTTTCTCCTTCTCCACACTCGTTCTCCACTCACCGAACACCTAACAACCCCAACTGCAAGAAATGTGTGTCTATATATACTATTGTGCTGGGATTCAATTACTAATTAATTATTCACTTGAATCCCAGCACGTGAATTAATTCTGTGCAACCCCGTGCTCACATATTACATTTAACCAGCACGTGAAGTGATTTGTGCTCTCCTCGTGCCTAAATACAAATCTACATTTTTCAATCACACGTGAAACACAGACCCGTTTATATCCTGTGTACCAATCTATACACCAACATTTAACACACGCACACAACATACAACACATAATAAGCACACAGGGGCGGGGCACATTGCCACATATACCCCCCCCTGTGCAAAGCCCACATGGCCTCAACGGCCACCTCCCCCCTTAAAAATCCAGCAGTCCAGGCCAAAGTCTCGGGCTGGGAAGGGAGGCTTCCAGGGGCCCACAGGTGGCAATGTTGCCAGTAGCCAGGCTGCTAATGGCCATGCTGTCAGCAGACGTGCTGACAGCTCCCAGAGTGACTCCTTCAGCCGGTGCAGTCCTGGCAGCGGAAAAGCTGCTTGGGGAATGGTCTCCTGACCTCCCCTCTTCTTCGTAGCTGGCAGCTCCCTCTTCCGGGGCTCCGGCCACAGTATCTTCTGCAGCACAAGTGCTGCAGTGGGAGCAGGTCTCCGGACCTCCCCCACGATCTCCGGCAGCGAAACTGCTGCAGTGGGAGCAGGTCTCCGGACCTCCCCCACGATCTCCGGCAGCGAAACTGCTGAAGTGGGAGCAGGTCTCCGAACCTTCCCCACGATCTCCTGGGGTTGGTGGTCTCCAGACCTCCTCCCCCTTCTTCGTGGCCGACAGCTCCCCTTTCTGGGGCTCCGGCCACCGTACTCCCTGTGGTGGAGGTACAGAAAGCAGAGACAGCTCCTGCTGTTCTGCTTCTGGCAGTGGCGGAGGCAGAGGCAGCTCCTGCTCCTCTGCTCCTGGAAGTGGTGGTGGCGGAGGCAGAGGCAGCTCCTGCTGCTCTGCTCCTTCCGGTGGAGGTGGCGGAGGCAGAGGCAGCTCCGGCTGCTCTGCTCCTGCCGGTGTAGGTGGGAGCAGCGTGTAGTCTCCTGCCGATGGAGGTGGGAGCAGCGTGTAGTCTCCCCCTTTTCCAGGGGACTGGTGCTGCTCTGCCTCTCTTGCAGGGAACTGGTACTGCTCCGCCTTTGACGGGGAAACCAGCAGGCATTCTCCCTCTGCTGGTGGAGGTGGAACCAGCAGGCATTCTCCCTCTGCTGGCAGCTTGGGTCCTAGGGCTGTGAAAGCCCTGACTTCCCTCTCTTCGGGCTGTGGACGCACCGACTCCTCCCTTTTGGGCTGTGGACGCACCGACTCCTCCCTTTTGGGCTGTGGACGCACTGACTCCTCCCTTTTGGGCTGTGGACGCACCGACTCCCCCCTCTTGGGCTGTGGACGTTCGGGCTCCCCCCACTTAGGCGTAGGACGTTCGGGCTCCTCCCACTCAGGCGTAGGACGTTCGGGCTCCTCCCACTCAGGCATAGGACGTTCGGGCTCCTCCCGCTTGGGCTGTGGACGCTCAGGCTCCTCCCGCTCGGGCTGTGGACGCTCAGGCTCCTCCCGCTCGGGCTGTGAACGCTCTGGCTCCTCCCGCTCGGGCTGTGGAGACGGGGACAGCAGGCATTCTTCCTCTGCTGGTGGACCTGCTACCTGGGCTGCTGTTCCACTTATAATTGCCTCCAGGTAGCTGAGGACCAACCCCACACCTTCCTCCCAGGTGCTTACGGTCTGTTCCCTTGCATAAGCCTCCCATCGTTCCCTATCCATAAACCGCAGGAACCGGACGACTACTGGTATAGACTGGGCCTCCAGCCCAGCATTTTCCAGCATCCAGTCCCGCACTTTGATGGTGTCTTCTGCCATTTTTTTTTTTTTTTTTTTCTCTCTTTTTTTTTTAAATCCAAAAATGCTGTTCCTGCTCTGGCCTGAGTCCTGGAGGCGCTGTAGATCCCACGCAGGACACCACCATTCTGCCATAAGGCTTTTTTTAGCCTGTTGTGCGGATTGTGTAGGTAGCTGGCACAATCCAGGTGACGATTGTATAATCAACTAATTTTTGCCTAATCTGCAATGTCATTTCACACATCTTTATTGTTTTCTCTCTCTGGTAATTTGTAACACTTGTAAATGTTCTAACATCAACGTCACTCTTAACCAATGAGAGAGCAATGCAAATTATACTTCAGGCTTAAAAAAACTCACGTTCAAATTGAGCACGCGGGCGCCCAGAGAGTAACATCTTCAGGATGTAGATAAATAAATGAACCAGACACGCTAATAATTTGTTTAAATCAGCTTAATTTTATCAGTTTGATTTTCTCAGGCTCATGTTCTGATGTATTTATATATTCATTTACATTAGTTTAAATAAGTACCTAATTCGATTTGTAACCAATATGTGTGTAATGCATTGTACTTACATATGTGAAACACTTTTTATTTTATGTTGTGTAACAGTGGTAGCTAGACACTTTTCATATAGGCAAATCATGCAAAGCAATTCTAGTAATGCTTTTTGAATTTTTGTTTAAGTGACAGCAGTAGCAGTACATTGCATCTCGATTGAAAATACAGAAGCAAAGAACTTCAGACAGTTTATTTATACCAAAGGGACAGCATGAAGGCAGCACTAACACAACACATGTGTTTTGTTCTTCATTTCATTTTGGTTTAATAAGGTAATATAATGAATTCACTTGTAAAACAAATGCTGTTCTTATTTCTTGTGGCTACCTTTGCATGGTTGATTAAGGTTCTTTCTCATATGAAACTCTCGCTAGAATACAACACAATATACAGCATCAGCTAGCAATCTATGTATTTATAATACAGCTCAGTCATGAGAATGGCTTCAGAGATAACAACCGCTACAACAGCAACAACAAGGTTGCTCTGGGTTGTCCGAGCTCATTAATCCCACGTTCTCCTTGGCTCCACTCCCCACAGGCTAAGCCACCCCCTGTAATTATTTCTGGAGCCACCGCTGATAATGAATGGGCCATTAATATGTAAATGTTAACAATTATACTGCTTATCAGCAGACATAAGCAGACATCAAAAGGATGCTGGTGGAGGATGGAAGTTGTGTTGAACTGTGGTGAGAGATATTTAGTATGTGAAGATAGGGTATTTCTTCACAAAAACTTAACTAACGTTCTCAATAAATAATAAAATATTTGCAGAGAGTTATATGCTTTTGAAAGTTAAATAGCTTTAGTTTAGAAATTAAGCTCTTGAGTTACCAGGTCCGCCACCTTTTGCGGTTGACCAATCATTTTAGAATATGATAATAAGATGCCATTTTTCATTTCGGAAAAATATGCCCTTTACAAGAATGAACCTATCTTGAGTGACATTGTGACAAAACTGTGCTTTTGATTGGATAGTAGTAATCCCTTGTGTGATTGGATGTGTTGGATTTCTTGCCTTCTTTCCTAGGAGTTAAAAACCTGTGTTCAGGATTAACTCTCTCTTATAAAAAAATTGCTCTCTACTTAAAAAAATGGCGTCTTGTTCCTGAAATCTCTATCGACGCTATCTCTTGAAAAATTACCAAGTACGTTACGGCTGCACTGGAAGGACCTCCAGATCTACGAAAATTTGAATAAAATTGAAAGCAACTTTGACTGGAACATTTCAAGGAAAAATAACGTTCGTACTACTAAACCAAAGACCATGGAAACTTGTGGTAACATCAACTGTGTTTAATTGTGGAGTAATTGCCTTGGTAGTTGTAACACTGGGAAAATGTGTGTTTTGTGGCTGCTTTGTGGCTGCAATTGTTTAATTGTTTAATTGTTTTATTGAGCCAGATCACCTGGCACTGATTTAATGAAGTGCACCTGTCTGTAATTAGCAGGCAGGTATTTAAACAGATCTGTAAGGCGTGGTCTGGATCTGCGTTGAGGCTAAGGCCTGACAAGAGACCTAACAAGAGACCTGTGTGGGCAGACCTGTGTGGGCAGACCTGAAAAAGGTACTGTGTAATATACTTGTGTGAATAAGAGAATAAGTGTTTTGGGTACTGGCAAACAGCTTAGCTTTTTGATATTGCAATTGTGTTATTACATTTTCCTGTGTTTTGGAAGATTTTGATATTATACAATTTTCATATCGTTGCCACCACTAGTAAAAATTGCAACTTAAAAACTACAACCAGTAGTCGCTGGACAAAGTATTTAGGACACATTTGCATGTTAAATTCTTCATAACTGCAATACCGTGTCCATGAAATCACCTTGCTTCAGCAGGACAAGTACCGAGCAGACTGAGAGACAGCGTTCATCACAGGATTTGTTTCAAACTTTCCTCTTAGACAAAGTATGGTAGCTAAACAGTTTATTGAATTTAATGTTGCATAAAATCAGGACATTCCTTCTGTGTAACTGTTTCTGATGAAATGTGTTGAACACAGTGGTGGCTGGTGACCAAAATGTTTGGGTGTTCACACCTCAGATGCAGGTGAGAAAAATTGCCGAACACAGCAAGATGTTACTGAGCTTAAGTTAAAGCAGCAGCCTCGGGAGAAAAAGAGACAGATGGCGCAAAATAAAAGCAGATTAAAACTGTGAAAAGAACCAGATTCAACAAATAAGACAAATAACATTCATTTAAAAGTTAAACAAAGTTAGACAAAGATAATTAGACTTGAGAAGTGTTTTTTTAATATTTAAACAGCTTAAATGTTTTCTGTCTTTCTGCAAAGTAACATACCATGCAAGACTGAGAAGAGCCGAAATTGTGCTACTCATATTTATAGCCTTTATTGTCTTGGCACGTGTGTGCTGATCACCTGATCACCGTGTTCACTAACTGGCTGCAGACATTTTTAAGCCAATCATAGCCAGTCCTAGCTGACCGCTGGCTGCTACTGCACATGTACACGGCGGATTTGGGGGCTCACATTTCTGAGCCAGCACAGCCCGATGTCAGCCCATTAAACAGATGGGATGAACGGCATTGTTGATGTGCCAGTGTCATGTGAGAGGGGGGAAATGAAATGCACATCACCCAGAAGAAGGGAAGCACAATTCATTAATAAGAGACGGGGGTTCAGCGAGCAAGTGAACACTGTTAACTGTCCGCCCCTGGTTGAATATACTCTCAATATACTTTCAATGCCAGTTGTGACAATGCTCATATGATATTTGTATTGAATTGTGTAACTTGTAAATAAACACATTCATTTTGTTTTACTTTTCAAGTCTTCGTTTTGCTTTCTCTGTTACTCAAGGCTCTGAAATATTGCATCTTTTGAACCAATAGGGTATATTAAATAAATGATGAAGTGACATGTTTTTTAGTTACGTTTATTTGCATTTATCTGGGAACGTTGGACCACGCTTTGTATTAAAATACAATAATGAATTGAAATACTTTTAACTGTGCTGGAGTTTAATTTACCCTGAGATATATTCAATTAAATCTTACAATATACCTCAGAAAGTGTAGCCGTTAGATAGATATTTATTAACACTTCTTTGATATTTCACGTTAAGCACTGTGCTGTTCATTTTTATGGAAATCATTGATTAAAAGTTCCTCTTATATTTTAAAAAACAAAACAACAACACAGCATTTTTTATGTTTATTTTATTTTCAATGACAGTGAAACATGCTGTCCCAAACAAAGCCACCCTTGTTATCAACATTTTAACATGCCTCACGACAATAACAATCAGGCATAATCATAGAAGAATATTTTCTTAACTGTTAATTGGACTTAATTGAGTATGAAATCGTAAAAAAATGTAAATAAAATAAAATGAAAACGCCATTGGAAAAGCTTGTTACCAGAACATTTAAAAAATAACTGTAGAGCAAACAGTCAGTAAACTACAGGGCAGCCGTGGCCAGCTATAAAAAAACAACAAAGTGTGATGCGCTGTACTCTGCAGCGTAACTGGGGTCAAATGTGCTGGGGGGTTTGGTTAAACCGTTTTGCACACTAGAGGGCATTATCTGACTTATCTCACTGTATCATTGCTGATATGCTGAAGCCTACAGTAGATCGGCAGTGAGTGAATAACGGGCCACGGCTGTGCTGTATATTAGTGATGTCAATGAGAGGCTCTTTAAATCACCCAAGGAGGGGAACTCCTGCAGGATACACACAGCTAAACAGTCAGCCGACGTTCAAGTAATAAAAGAGTAAGCAGCTTCAAATGTTCCCTTGTCTTTTTGTGATGTTTAAAATGATGTTGAGTGGTTTGGGGTTCCGTAGATCCAATATTGAGTTCAACGTTCCCTATATCTGAATTTATCTGTCTGTGAGCTTGTCTGGAAATTAAAATTGCCCACACTGAATGACTTCCTCATGTGACAAAATGACTCTTCCACTTGGCTGGTCCCATCTACTCACCCTCTCTGTATATTTACAGTTGGACAGTGGAGTTGTAAGGTCACATTCTCCAATGGATTGGCTAGAATGAGATCTGTTCAGTGCTAGGCAGCTAGAATCCTACAGACTGGCTCAAAGCAAGTTCCAAGCCAGGTAAAGACAGATATAGAGAACAAATACTAATAACTCAATGCGGAGCATCAAAACCCAGAACTCATCAAAATGATTGCAAACATTCTTCAACGAAGGGAAAGGCGAACAGATTCATAAAATGACATTTGAAGCTACTGGCTTTTTACAATCCCCCCCGTATCGCCTCAGTGCTGGCCTGCTGGGTTTTCTTGCCCCCCTGTTGCCCTCGCTCCTCCTATGCTTCCACAGATGTATTGTTCTGCACAGCCTCCTGCTCCTCCCCCTCCTCGTGGGGCTCCTCCGCCTGGACCTCCACAGCATGGGCCTGGACTGGAGCCGCCTCCACAGTGGGGACATCTTGATACTTCACATCGCTTTTAGCTTTCGTCCTTTTGTTAAGTAAATAGAAACATTCATATCAATTCCATCTGTGTATACAGTATTGTGAGATTTTCCGGAGTAATACATTGTAATGCACAAGTCTGCCTTTGCTTTATCCACAGCCACACTATTTTGACAGTACTTTAGATTATGAGGCATACATTACAAAATAATAAGTATAATCATTATTACATGGTAACTACTGATGGAATAAGTGAGTAAACAGGGAAATGGCCTCAACCCTGCTGTTACTATGTTACAAGCCTGTTACTGTGTAAGAGCAGATACCATTGGTAATTACACATTTATTACAATGTAATTACACGACCTACCCTGTAATCTACTGCTACCCTATTTTTTATGAAGTTTTGAATTAATAGGGTCCGTTTTTATTTGCCTTGTGTAATACAGTGAAGATAACTTCAGATCATCTCATATCAGCCCACAAGCAAGATTGTCAACTCAGCATGGCCGGGATTCAGAGCAGGGAGCTCCCTAGCACATGACTTTTCCCCTCTCCACGCAGCAGTGCCTTTACTAGGTGAATCGCTGGGGACTTGATGAAAGTCAGTCTTGAGAGGGTTTCACTGTATTTCTGTGCACAAGGCTGGCAGTTTAGTTTACCTAGCTGAGGCATATCAATGTTGCTCAATATGCAGCAATAAATAAAGACAGATGTGTATATGGTGTAGTTAATCAGAATTAGCTAGATTGGGCAAGTTAGGTGGCAATTTGTATACCTTACACAACAGGGCATTTCATGAGTGGCAGAACTTCGGCACCATCTATTGAAAAGTGTCTGAACCAAAATATTGAACCATGCATGCAAAATAAGTCATGTGTACCTTGTGTAGGGTGTGATCCCTGTGCTTTATGCGCACGACAGAACAGTTTCATTTAACAAGCCTTGTATTATGCACATGTGTTGTATAGCGCACACAGGGGTAAAGAATATTACTTAATAGGCACAATCATACTTTAAAAGCTGTGTTAATACAAACTATATGAACATAATTTAGATATTTTATTTAACATCATGTAATCAAAGAAACTACAGAATGATATCACAAAGTATTGCACTTACTGCAGTTCAGTACCAGCAGACTTCTCCTTGTTAGATTTCCCCTTCCTCTTGCTTGAGATAAACCAGACAACCGTCCCTATAATGACTGCAGCCAGAACAGCCCCGATCACGGCTCCAGCGATAGCTCCTTCATGTGCACCTGTGATAGGAGATATTACTGCATTGTAGGAAATGCCTTGTCCTACAACAATCAAAGGATCCGATTCTTCCCTGTGCTATAATAACAAGGCATGACATTTCATTTAGTACACTGCAAAATTCTATTATCACACTTTATATTTTTTTTCATTTTACATGTAATTCATGTCCCTTTAAACTGGGATATTTCAATGGAAAATCCAGCCCACTGTGAGTCTACAGATGTGTGCAATGAGTATATAATTTGAAACATATGTGGTCAGTGGAATTTTAATATCAAATCTGCAAATACATAATTTGGGACTTTTACCATTTCGAGACATCAAAACAAAACGTGGTGAAAAGGTTCTTTTTTTGTGATTTGTCAATAGTGTACATTTACACAATAGATCAACAGTTTGTCATACAGTAGTTTATAACTGTTTACCGTACTCTGTTCTTTACCATGTTCGTCTATGAATTGTTGTGCATTTTCCATGCCAGGGAAGATTTTAAAACAGAGACAATGTGGATCTAAACATTGGCAGATATCAATACTGCCACCTTAAACCTGTTCTTCTATGAATCACATCCACTGGATGCATATTGTTTTAAGTGATGTCAATAAGGGTAAATAAATACAGTCAAAGGGTGGTGGTATTAGATCCACCACTGTTTAGATCATAAAATGACTTCCTGGTATATCTCAGTAAACAGGTGACTGATAAGCCCAGCAGTCCAATTGTGGATTGAATCCAGACTGGATTGTGCTATCGATATTGAGGGTCAGGTAGAATGGGTCTGATTGTGCAACTCTGAATTAAATGCATGTGGAGAGCAGGCTTCCACTGAGATGCATTGACAGTTAAATGCATGTGGAGAGCAGGCTCACAGTGAGATGCAGTGACAGTTAAATGCATGTGGAGAGCAGGCTCCTAGTGAGATGCAGTGACAGTTAAATGCATGTGGAGAGCAGGCTCACAGTGAGATGCAGTGACAGTTAAATGCATGTGGAGAGCAGGCTCACAGTGAGATGCAATGACAGTTAAATGCATGTGGAGAGCAGGCTCACAGTGAGATGCAGTGACAGTTAAATGCATGTGGAGAGCAGGCTCACAGTGAGATGCAGTGACAGTTAAATGCATGTGGAGAGCAGGCTCCTAGTGAGATGCAGTGACAGTTAAATGCATGTGGAGAGCAGGTTCACAGTAAGATGCAATGACAGTTAAATGCATGTGGAGAGCAGGCTCCCAGTGAGATGCAGTGACAGTTAAATGCATGTGGAGAGCAGGCTCATAGTGAGATGTATTCACAGTTTAATGCATGTGGAGAGCAGGCTCACAGTGAGTTGCAGTGACAGCTAAATGCATGAGGAGAGCAGGCTCACAGTGAGATGCAGTGACAGTTAAATGCATGTGGAGAACTGGCTCCCAGTGAGATGCAGTGACAGTTAAATGCATGTGGAGAGCAGGCTCATAGTGAGATGTATTCACAGTTTAATGCATGTGGAGAGCAGGCTCACAGTGAGTTGCAGTGACAGTTAAATGGATGTAGAGAGCAGGCTCACAGTGAGTTGCAGTGACAGTTAAATGCATGTGGAGAGCAGGCTCATAGTGAGATGTATTCACAGTTAAATGCATGTGGAGAGCAGGCTCACAGTGAGATGCAGCAACAGCTAAATGCATGAGGAGAGCAGGCTCACAGTGAGATGCAGTCACACTGAGTCCAGCCATTACCTTCAGAGAGCTCCACGGTGCAGACAGAGAACCCCTGGCTGTTGGAGGCATTGCACTGGTAAGTACCAATTTCAAACTGGGACAGATTTCCAATCTTCATATTGCCAGATATGATATCTGAGAAAAAAAGAATATATTTTTGCAAAATCAAAAAAAACACTGAAAATGAAAGAAAAGCATCAATTTGTTACTGATTAGCCAAGTTACTCAAAAGCATGAGAGCATGCTGTTCTTCACCACAAATTTCAAATAGCCGTTAACAAAAAAAAACAAAGCGATTATTTAAGAAGATTCATTCGGAATTATTATTCTTTCAAAAGTAATATATATGAAATATTGATCATTGATATCCCATTATATTGTTGAGTTGCATAACATTTTAAACACAATCTGTATTTACCATACCACTCCACACCACACCACATCATACCATACCATACCATACCACACCAATTTTATTTATATCCCCTTCGGTCACAATTTTTTTATTACATTTTTAGGAATTTTAGAAGAGTTTGTGTGAACTCTATAGAGTTCAGGAAGTTGTACTGTCAAAACTTTAAAAAACAACATTGTGCATTATAAAATAGATAGATAGATAGGAACCTTAACATGGTACAATTATACACGCAGTGACTGAAGTGGATACAGCATCCTTCATGTGCAAGTATTCCATGATGCTTTACAAAATCAACAGCAAGCCAAAAGAGCTATTGGAACTGAAGTGTTACCCATTTGTCCCAGCGGTTGTGTGGCGACCCCATCGCTGAGTTTACTCCAGGTATAGGTAGGGGCGGGGTTTCCTTGCTCTGAGTGGCAGGTCAGGGATACCCGGTGACCTGATTCTGGTGTCCCATGGATGGCACAGATTGGTTTTGATGGCTCAACTGCAAGGAAGAAACATTGATCGGTTTCAAACAGGCTGGAGCCTCAAAGCAAGAGCAACTTGTCCAGACAGAGACAAACAGAGCTAATTCTGACAAAGAGAACTCAGCAGAGTGGATCACATGTTCAGATTGTTCAAAATGCTACTGCAAGAGTTAACTGTGTCTAGGAAATATGATCATATCACCCCGGTTTGGCCTTCGCTACATTGGCTTGCGGTACCATTTAGAACTCATTTTAAATTCCTACTCCTTACCTATAAGGTGTTGCATGATGTTTTTCAAATATATCTCAAGGTATTATTATCTCCATACATCCCTGGCCGTACACTATGTTTAGAAATGACCTACCCCTTTAGACAAGCATAGTCTGTCCTTATTTTAAAATCTTGCTTATAAAATCTCTTTGAAAAGGCATTCCTTCCTTGGTACATTGCCTTAAGGTTGTGTACTGATTTTAAATTGCTGACTAACAACTCCACTTGTATTACCTAATACAGACACAAAGAACAAGCCTTGGTTGTTGCCCTGGAAGTCCGGTGGGTTGTTCACCTCACAGATGTAGACACCGGAGTCGGACGGCTGCATGTTGCTGATGGTTATCGTTGCGTTGTTTGGGGACGTTGCTGCTGTGATCCTGTTTTTAAAGCTTCCGAGACTGTAGGACTGTCCACTTTCAAAGTAATAGATCTGAAGGTAGGGAATGGAGTGATTAAACCACAGAGCAGCATGGCGGGGGCAGCAGTGTAGCAGCTCCTGCATGTAGAATTATAAATCTGGAAGCCTGCTGTTAGCGTGTATAATTGTAAATCTGGAAGCAAGCCTGGCATTAGCATGTATAATTGTAAATCTGGAAGCCTGCTGTTAGCGTGTATAATTGTAAATCTGAAGCATGTCGTTAGCGTGTATAATTGTAAATCTGGAAGCCTGTGTTAATATAGAGGGAGGGAGTATTTAGATCTGCAGCTCAAAGTGGACTCTGTTCTCGTCATAGCTGGAGGAGAAACGCAAACAAAGGAAAAGGCTCAACCAGGGAATAGAATAGGGAAGCTCCACCCAGCCCACACCAACCCTTCAACTGGGTCTCCACGGGGCACTAGCACAAGAAGCCAGCTGTGTTACAGAATAGTCCGGGATTAACAGGTAGGTAATGCTTGTCAAAACAGTATAAAAGTCCAAAATGATTTTACGCGAGCACACAATGGGGTGAAACGGTGGAAACTTGTAAATGCTGTGATTGTTTAAATCATTAAAAGACATGGATTTCGAGTAAACCAACATCTCTAACAGTGTGTGTGAGAGTCTCTTAATTGTGTTTTAGTCTTTAAAAGTCAGTAACACTAGAGGTTTGATCCTAATGTAATATTTAAATGTTAGCAGTATTTAGATCTTACATTGTTTAGATCAATTTACACCAGCCTACATGACACTGTGACCCATTCTATACATCAACACCAGCCTGCATGACACTGTGACCCATTCTATACTTCCACACCAGCCTACGTGACACTGTGACCCATTCTATACATCAACACCAGCCTGCATGACACTGTGACCCATTCTATACATCTACACCAGCCTACATGACACTGTGACCCATTCTATACATCTACACCAGCCTACATGACACTGCGACCCATTCTATACATCAACACCAGCCTACATGACACTGTGACCCATTCTATACATCTACACCAGCCTACATGACACTGTGACCCATTCTATACATCTACACCAGCCTACATGACACTGCGACCCATTCTATACATCAACACCAGCCTACATGACACTGTGACCCATTCTATACATCTACACCAGCATACATTACACTATGACCCATTCTATACATCTACACCAGCCTCCATGACACTGTGACCCATTCTGCCTTATGCAGTGTTATCAGAAAACATCAGTTGAAATGTTGATCTACTTGCCCAACTTCTCTTGGTCAGTCAGTACATGCTATGAATGGTTTCTTACCTGGTTTTTCCAGCTACATCTCCCCCGTTTATCTGTGCTGTACATGGTCTTGAGACAGTGGCTCTGGGAAGACTCGTCCGAACTGTCAACACTTGGGCACAGTGTGGGCTGCATTGGGTGAAAACGTGCTTACTTCAAATCCACGTTCTACCCTTCAATTCTATCATTGTACACTAGTAAAACTTGACATGAAGTGTCTCTCACTACAATGTGGTTGCAGTGTAGTAACACCCACAGTACAGTGGCCAAGAAGTGCAAAGACATAGCAAATCTACACAAAGACGTAGCAAATCTATACAAAGATGTAGAAAATACTCACAAAGACGTAGCAAATCTACACAAAGACATAGCAAATCTACACAAAGACTAGCAAATTTACACAAAGACATAGCAAATCTACACAAAGACTAGCAAATCTACACAAAGACTAGCAAATCTACACAAAGACATAGCAAATCTACACAAAGACTAGCAAATCTACACAAAGACTAGCAAATCTACACAAAGACGTAGCAAATCTACACAAAGACGTAGCAAATCTACACAAAGACGTAGCAAATCTACACAAAGACGTAGCTGCTTATTTCAATAAATGTTGTCAGCAAAAAGGTAAGCTGGTGAAGGTGTATAAAAGGGCTCAAGTGTGCAACGACACCAGAGCCTTTCTAAAAGTGTATGTGCGGGGAGGGGGGGTTTGAGCAAGTACAGCATTTACATTGATAAAGGATATTAAACAGCTGTCTACAAAGTATTTGTTTAGCTTTAATAGCCTTACTAAAGGGTAGCTATTTGTTTTTAATTCTACAGTTATTTATTGATTCAGACACAAATTACATGAAATGGCAACACATTTTTAAATAGTCTTCTACAGTGTTAGAAGATGAAACATTCGCTCTCAAGTACACAGTCGGCTTCTCTGTGCTCATTCTTTGTTATAAGCATGTCCATGTTTTTTCCAGCATTCACGGTGTTAGTTCTGTCTTTGTGTATGCTTATCAAAGCCACTGCGTTTAAAGTTGTCAGTGTTTTTGCTTTGCTGTGGGGAGCGGCTCCTGCACAAATAATTTCATATGTTGCCGTGTTTTATTTTATTTTTTGGTGGTGGTGAAATTAAGGTTTTCACTGCCTCATCCACAATATTATCATCTTTAAAGCACTTTCTTTAATTATCCAAGTCCTCTGTATATTTCCCGTTTTAAAACTAATCTATTTCTCGTGCTGAAAAAAACGTTATCTCACAGCAAAAGTAAAGGCTCTGCACACTGAGGCTCTCATCTACCTTTGAACTGGGTGATGTATCCTTCTTCCAAAAATGAAATAGTGCTGATCACAGTTGCTGTAAGTTGCTGTTCAGGACTCTGCTCTGAACAACTTCAGCTCAAGTAATTATCAACTTAAATATCAATAAAGAAATAATGCAGATTTTCTAACATTTACAAATCGAAGATACCATCAACTGTAATTACATTCTTGCTTGGGCAGCACACATTGAAATGGGAACTTTTTTTCTAGAACTGTTTTAAACAAGAACTTTCATAACAATAAACAGCATTTGTTTTTATTCTTTATTTACAAGGTAGACATAAAAAACGAAATATTCTACAATTTACGTTTTTTGGGTAAGCATTTAAATATTTAGGAACATCTGTTGTATAATATTTTTTTCTGCTTTAATAAACATTGGGCAGGATTTTCAAAAGGCCGTAAATGATAACTCCAGTGTTAATCCAGAAATCGGTATGTACTGTAGCATTGATTTTGTCATTTTCAAGCGGTCATTATGCCTATTTCATTATTTAATAATCTTGCTACTGTGATTTCCGAAATTATGTTGATTTACGAAATAATGTTAATATCTTAACGAGCAGGGCTTCTTGCAACTATTTATTTGGTTTGCGTGGGAATTTAAAAGCAAATTATTATTATTATTATTATTATTATTTATTTCTTAGCAGACGCCCTTATCCAGGGCGACTTACAATCGTAAGCAAATACATTTCAAGTGTTACAATACAAGTAATACAATAAGAGCAAGAAATACAATAACTTTTGTTCAAGCAAAGTATAAGTGTGACAAACCACAATTCAATAATACAGCAGATAATAGTGATAGTTACATCAGGGTATGATTAAATAGTGATAGTTACATCAGGATATGATTAGATACAAATCCGTGTTCATTGTCATAATTTATCAGGAGTTAATTTGCACTTGAAAAAGGAGGGTTTTAATTAATGAAAGAGTATATAACTCACTTTGAAACAGAAATTTAACAGTCCTCGGCTGTGACGCCGATGAGACAGAGAGAGAGAGAGTGTACAGGACCAGAGTTAATTTCTCACAGACTACCTAGATAATTCATTACCTGTAGTTATGAAAATATTTTAGCCTTTTCTATACTTGTGGTTATGAATGAGATTTATTCACTTGTTTTAACCATTTGTAACTTTACAGAACGTTTGTTGCATTGCTAAAATGATTATTAAACCGTTATTTGCACAAAGTGTAATGTTACTACCAAGAAATGATCAATGCAACTGTAGCCTGAACTCTGGATACGTACAGTATATGATAGCTGACCTCTACTGTAGATTTCATTTGAATTATACAAATAAAAACCTAAGAGTAAATAATGAAATCTTGGTATAGGAAACAACATATTAGATATTACAATAAAGTTTCCTTAGGTGATTGCGGATTTGCAATGCATCCTTGCCTTTTAACACCTGTGTCTAATCCACACAAGAATGAAGAACAGGCATACAAGGGCACACAGATCCACTAGGAATGTGATCGAGATCATTGACATGGATTTTGCCTAAACATATTTGTAATGTAGTCAGACTCCTGTACACTTTCACCTTCACACATTTGTATGCATATACAATGTTCTTATAATACTGTAAGTGTTCAGTGGCTGCTTCTAATCATGTCGAGTTTATTTATCGTGGAGGCGAGCAAAGAATACCAGAGAAAATGCATTCAACATGATTAGAGGAATTCACCGAACAGTTAGAAATAGATTGTGTATTGGGTAGGGAGTTCTATTGTAATTTTAAAAGCTTAATAAATATATAATGAAGTGTTACATACATGTATAATAACTAGCAACTATAAACACAAATGGCACTTCAAACATATTTATTTGTAGCCTACAATCGTACACACTAAAATACATACAAAAGTAGATGTCAACATAAGAAAATAAATTCCAACCAAGTCTACATAGATGGCTTTTTTTTTTTTTTAAATCCGTGCCGTCCGAGTTTTACCCACACTCCAGATAATGGTAAATCAGCATTTTATATGTGAAGTGTTCTAAATAAATGTACATTCTGCATGACACAATGCACAATTTTAAATTAAGTTCACAAATTATACACAAAATAGATATTTCCAGTATTTTTTATTCCCATTTGGCTGCTGCTCGCTGGTTGGAAAGCCATCTCCCTGTATACTAGTAGTTTCCATAACAGCGGATTATGCTTTGTTTTTTTGGATCTCGTTAACATGCATTTTGATTAAGTTCCCCTTATCTAGTCATTAAGACAGGAAGTGATGTATGTGACCTGCGACAATTAACTTTTTAACAAGAAATGCATTAATTAACAACCTCATCGATTTTATTAACAAATTTCATTTGAAAATCACTTGCTACTAAAGCTGTCGTTACAATACTGCAACACTGTTTTTTGAAAATCCTGTCTATTATGTTTAATCGTAAAATATCTTGAAATACCTATTTTTAGACCATCAAATGCAGTGAAATTAGCCATGTTACCATGAAAGAAATACAGCCCTAATTATAACACGCATGCACACACACAATATATTTCAGAAATACAAGGAATGGGTACAGAGGTGCAGTTTCCCAAAACGTAAAGTCTGGGTTGTTTGATAACGGGCTCTCTGCTCTGCTAGTGAACCACACAACAACGATGCCGAATCAGAAATGTTTATATGCTGGGCCCTTTTGTCAAAAAGTGGGGGGCCATGGCCTCTCTGCCCATCCCCCCCCCCCCCCCCCCCCCCACACCTGATAAGCCTCAATTTAAACAAACCCTCCCGACGTGTCTCGCATCACTTTCTACAATTAATAATTTTGTCTGCAGTTACTTTTGCGGGAGAATTACTGGTTAATTACCCCCCTCCCATTGACATATATTGTGACAGAGTGACCGGAGTGCATGTCAGTGTTTATTGAAACAGGCATTGGATAAAATAGCCTGCAGTATCAGTGAGGTGACCACTAGAGGTTCTCACCTGGGTTTGATTCTTCAACAAGGTGATTGTCAGTTAATGAGTATAATTAATCAAGAAGGGACTGTATAACTACTACAGACGGTGTATAAAAACCCTGATGTGGAGGGAGCCTGTGTCAGGGTGGGGTGGAGAAACAGGTATAAAACTCTGATCTGTAAAAGTGTTGTGATTTAGCCGTCCTGTTTATAGTTAGAAACAATAGTTTAGTTAGTTATATATATAGATAGATAGATATATACTGTATATAACATTTGAAAAAAGAAAACTGGTCTGTACCAAAAGGTGCAAAATCAAAAAGAAAAAGGTAATTTAGGTACACAAAAATGTGAATAACTGATAAAAAAAAAAAAAATTATATCTGGATGTTTCAGACTACGTCCTTCTTCTTCATTTATCTTCCATTGCTCCATATTTTGAATTTATGAACAGATAGAGCTGGCCACCCTATTCTATACCTCACAAGAGAAAGGACATTCAGAATATACTATCGGAGTTGACATGATTAGAAACCATTTACCTGATCATTCCTTTGTGCGTTTGCCTGGTGAAAGGTCCACTGAATGTTTAAATCAGTTGTTGTGTCTATAGTAGTTGTATAGGTGCACTGCAGAGTGGCACTCCCTCCGTCAGTCACATTGAGGCGTTGGTCTAGAACCTTCACGGTGACTAAGTGACTGCTGCCTGTAACAAAGACAATACAGAAACATTACAAAGCACACAGAGGTAGCCACACACAGCAGTGTAAACTGTGAAACAAATAGTGAAATGTTACCGTCAGTGTTGGGCAGTCACGCACTGCATGGAACGCATTGCTGTCATCTCATTACATTATTCAGCAACCTGGAACTGGAACCTTCCTTTTTCAGACATTTTATGTGAAAACATAATTACTTAGCTTGATTTAAAAAAAAAGGACAACGGCTAATACATAACGTGGAAATATGAAAGTGCTAGAAAATGGCGTCCGAGGAGGGAACGAGTGGGTTCAATAGCTGGATCTTCAAAGAATATTTTGAGCTGCAGCCTGACCAAACCGAAAAAAAATATCTCTGTAAAATGCAAACTGTACCTGAGCAACTATTTGTAACTGGAACTATTTATTTTTTTTCAAAGTAATGTAACAAGCTACAATTTTGTTCAAGTTACGTGCAACTGTAACAGATTACTTTTTAAAAGTAACTTCCCAAACATCTCTGTTGAAAATTCCAGTAGCTGGTGGTGAACTGGTGACTGGCTAAGAACTGAGAATTTTAACAGATATTTGAGCCTCTCACTGGGCCCCCAGCCAGTATATACAATACCGGACAGGATTTACAGCACATATATGGATGGTAGACAATAAACATTTTCAGTAATGGCATTTTAAGACAAGCCTTACTACTGAAGGGGTAACAAATAATACCATGTTTTTTTTTTGTTTTTATGTTTTTAAAAAAATATATAAACAAGTTCTTTACACTGATTAAACACTGAGCACTTTACTTATTTTTTGTAATGTCATTCTCTGAAGCAAACTGACCGAGTTTTTAGTTTTAGTTTCCAGCTTTGTTTTTCCAGTTTTTACATCCTTGATGAAACCAAGCTGCCAGAAGGATTGAAGTTTACAACATGTAGAAAAGGCGATGGGTAGTTTACAGCATGTTGAAAAGGCGATGGGTAGTTTACAGCATGTTGAAAAGGCGATGGGTAGTTTACAGCATGTTGAAAAGGCGATGGGTAGTTTACAGCATGTTGAAAAGGCGATGGGTAGTTTACAGCATGTTGAAAAGGCAATGGGTAGTTTACAGCATGTTAGTCTAGGTCATTAAAGAGGTTTGATACACTTGGAACTGCAGAGGGTGGCCTCAATACCGAATGAAGGCCTCAATACTGAGCATGACTTTACACTGCTTGAATTGTATGCAGAGGCAAACATGTTTGTGCATGTTTCTACAACAGCATTTATACATGACTATGAACAAAGATATCATCTAAAGGAAACCTTTGCATAAATGACACCTGAAAGAAACAGCACACATCATCCTGTACAGAAGTGTCTCTCCTCTATAAGATAACAGGATGATGTAACAGGTGTGTATTGCTTCTGAGAAATCTCTCTGGACTAAAACAGAAATCATTTGAATATTCGTTTGAATTTTGAAAGAATATTTTTGCACACCCAGTCACATATTTTTACAAAATCTATTCCTGCTGAGTAATAAGCTCTTTAGGTGCACCTTTCCTGGAAATCTCTACAGTGCGAGATGCGAGCCACTCCCTCTTAACCAGATGAGCGGCTACATTAGTCCAACTGAACAACACCAGTATCACATTTCCAACAAATTGAAAATATTTCGTCCAAAATTACATTTTGCCAAGTGAGTCTATCAGACATTCTATAGGCAATGCAATGTCAGTGAAGTTTGCACCCTTTCTATTTCATCCTTTATTCCTGTACAATGCACTACCAACATGGCACAGTAGAAGCCTAAACTCATAAATCCACAATTGCCATGAGATTACAATTTAATTATGGCCCTCATCATGATTCCCTTTGAACTTTTTTCCTCTAGAGCAAATTTCAGAATTGAACAAGTCTAACAATTCTACTTCTATTGCAAGAAAAGAAAACCAGAAATGAAATAGGGAGCTAGCAAATATAGATATACAGTGGTCTCTATTGTTTTCCACAATTCGATAATTCACAAATTCGCTTAATTCGTGGATAGTCTGTGTTGGCAGTAAATTGCACATGTACTATATGTTACTGTTAACGCACTCTATAATTCAGTTTTCAATATTTCTTGATTTTTGATGTGTAAGTATGACTGACAGCGAAATGAAGAGAGAGTACTGTGTTATTATTTAATCGTTCATACATTTTAGTTATATTGCATGGAGCAATGCCACACCCATAGTCCTGCTAAAATGGCGGGCAACTCAGATTTTCAATAAAAACAATTAAAAATAAAATTCCTGCAGCATTATTTGAACGTTCTATGTAAAGACGATAGAAGGTATTTGGAACTTACCTAGAACACTGAACAGGATGGTAATAATCTTCAGCATGGTGAAGGACGTGTTGGAACTAAACTGAGAGTGGATTCTACTCCAGCCGTGCCTGCTCCTCTGCAACCCTAGTGAGTCGAGCTTCAATGAAACTGTTTCCACTCCCCTTATCAGTCTAAACCCCAAAGTGCAAATACCCCATACAAGAGCGCTGATTAATGTCCCTTCATTATCAAGCCAGTGCTGACGCAGCCCACTTCCCTTCCCTGCTGGCTATTTGCTCAGGTTTGTTTGTCGAACCAACTGAGCAGGGTGTGAATACTGCACTGCTCTGTAATTCAAACTGATACCAAACCTGATTCAGTACTATGTGAAACTAGGGGTTCTCAAAGGGCTGTGTCTCCAATACCAGGTATTGAGGAGTCACCCTCTGCTAAGATACTTATATATAGTTTCAATCATTCAGAAGGACCTTTCGCGTATGGGTTATTCTGTGCTTTAGGGGCGTTCACAATAACTCACCAACAAATATTTAGCTTTCCATTATTATTATTTGTTTATTTAGCAGACGCTTTTACCCAAGGCGACTTACAGAGACTAGGGTGTGTGAACTATGCATCAGCTGCAGAGTCACTTACAACTACGTCTCACCCAGAAGACGGAGCACAAGGAGGTTAAGTGACTAGCTCAAGGTCACACAGTGAGTCAGTGGCTGAGGTGGGATTTGAACCGGGGACCCCCTGGTTACAAGCCCTTTTCTTTAACCACTGGACCACACAGCCTCCATTACACGAGAGTAGATATTAAAACTTCATGCTGTTTTGAACTTAGCTCTCGCCAAGATAAGCACCAACTAAGATTTGGCTTCACAGTAAACTAATGTGATCCATCTCTGTCTCCATCCATTTGCGCTTCCTTCCATATGATGAAGTAGATATCCTTCTGTCTGGTGTTGATGGCTGAAGTGTAATGCTGGCTCCAGGGATCAGCTTATTGCCTCCCTAGCGCATCAGCACACACAACGGCTATGATGCTGGCTCCGGGGATCAACCACAGTGCGGTCTCCCCAGCGCATCAGCATGACAACCGTCTGGATTGAGCTAAGTAGGGTACATCTCTGGGGTCTTCAAGTGGGCACCTTCCATCCTCTGTGTTTTGTCGACTAGCCCACGACACCTCAAGAGGGCTCGACGGTGATTCTGGCGTCCCAGCATCACCCCCCTCCGTCCCCCACTCAACTCAGCCCAGCTTACTTACCCGTACATCAGCTTTCCTTTCTATTGTGCTTGAGATCCCCAGCCAGAATCTTTCCGTCTCAACCACAGCCACTTGCTGCTCCTCTCTGCTGCTTCAGATATGTTCTTCACTGTGCGACGCAACTCTTGGCCACGGAATCCGACGTCTCTGAGAAACCGGGTTGCAGAGTGTGCCACAAATCATCGACAACCCACTTCCACTGGGTAAACCCGGACTCTCCTTCCTCTCATACGCCTCATCTACAGCATCCTCCCATGGCACTATTAACTCTACCAGGTGAACAAGGCGTACTGATCCAGACCACAAGACAATATCTGGTCGAAGGTTAGTGGTGGCAATCTCAGGTGGAAAAATAAGCTGTTGACCAACATCTGCCAGCATTTTCCAGTCTCTAGCAGCTTCCAGTTGTCCTGGGCGAGGATTGGTTTTAACACCTTTTCTTGGTGGTTGCTCTCCTGGGCGGAGGAATGTTGTCTTTTGAGTGTAATGTTTTGATGGAACAGGTGGCAACTTATTGGTCATGTTACGCTTGTCTTCCAATGCTAAGGCCAAACATCGCAGCACCTGGTCATGGCGCCAAGTAAACCGTCCTTGGCTAAGAGCCATCTAACATCCTGTCAAAATGTGCCTTAATGTTGCAGGTGATGAACACAATGGGCATGAGGGATCCTCTCCTACCCAGAGGTTTAGATTCTGTGGTGATGGGAGAACATCATATGTTGACCTGATGAGGAAACTGATCCTGCTCTGATCCACTGACCATAGGTCTTGCCAGCCAATCTTGCGTTGTTCCAAACAACTTTTACATCAACAACAACATTTTGAATTAAAATGTACCATGAACAGCAAGAAAACAAATCCCTCCGTTGTAGATGGAATACATTATTTCACTTGTACAGCAGTATTCTTTCTAGATACAGATGCGTCACACCCTAAACCCTAGACTTGACAAAAGATTTAACTTTAGAAATGCCAGTTTAAATGCTTTTCGAAATCTGGTCGTTGGAGTTTATCTTACTGCACTTCTCTGAAACTGATTTAAAGATAATTCCATTTGCCAGAGAAAATAGTTAAGTGTGTTTGTATGTGACATTAGACAGACTTTGTTGTACCCCCATAGCAGAGAATGACTCCTATTTGTACAGGAATACACAAGAGGCTCGTAGTCACTGCTGGATTTTTTTAACCTTGGCACGCAAGGAGCCTTTCATGACATATATATATATATATATATATATATATATATATATATATATATATATATATATTAGTGGCAGTATTTAGGGGCGCCGATGTTCAGCTCTATTGACTAGAACCCCTATATCTGCAGTGAGTATTAGATGATTACAGTGATCTGGCTAAGTTTAGCTTCTCTACTCCTGTTTTGTATTTTACTCCATGGTCCTCAGCACTTCTAGATTTAGCACAGTGTTGCTCTCATAAATAGTGAATTGCAATGGTAAAAGCAAAGTCATGTGTATAGTGAAAATAAGGAAAGAAAAAAACATGTAAAACTTTTATTTAAGACTTTTATCACATCTCAGAAGCTAAACAGGGGGGGGGGGGGGGGGGGCATGCTGGTCATGCTGCAAATAAGATTTGTCATGATGCTCCGTCCATCAGAATTATCTTCGAATACTGATCATTGTCATCATCCTCCTGTAGATTGACTAAGTTAATTAAACAGATCTGAGCAGGTCTCTTATAGGCCTGCCCAGCAGTGGAGAGTCATTGTATACACTGTAAGTACTTAGCAGCCTGCCAAGCCTCCTTCTCCTCTCTTCAAAAGGCCAGCCACACCCTGCACACATGTACTGTAGACAACCTTGGCACTTCCAGTCCAAGTATTAGTGTGGATAGGGTATTAGAGTAATGGATTTGTTTACTTGGGTACTGCATTGAAAGACAAGGAAACCTGTTAACTGTGCAATAGGTTGCAGTATTAGTTTTGGTTTTGAATGTAGAAGCTTTCAGTGTATTTTTTGCCTGGGACAGGGATAGCCAAGGAAAACCAGCAGCAAATTGGACTTCACACATATCCAACACCCGCCTTGCCTTACTTTGTCAAGCACAATGCAACTGGATTAATTGAATTTTAACACATCAAGTAGCAATTCCACTTCAACCTGTTGCACAATAATCACATTTCATGATTGGTGATATAACATATAATAATGTTACTTTGTACCATGGCTAACTCATTTTGTCCACAGCACAAAAGCAAGATAAGGCAATAAAGGGAAAGGTTTCACTTCAACACATACTTTCCAGCATAGCCACTCCCAAACAATGTCCTTCTGAACCATGAGCAGCATTGAGGGGCTCCCTCCACAGGGCTCACTCCAGACCTACAGATCCGTGAGCAGCATTGAGGGGCTCCTCCCAAAGAGTTCACTTCAGACCTACAGATCCGTGAGCAGCATTGAGGGGCTATTCCCAAAGGGGTCACTCGAAGAGCTCCCTCCACAGGACTCTCTCCAGACCTACAGATCCGTGAGCAGCATTGAGGGGCTCCCTCCACAGGGCTCACTCCAGACCTACAGATCCGTGAGCAGCATTGAGGGGCTCCCTCCACAGGGCTCTCTCCAGACCTACAGATCCGTGAGCAGCATTGAGGGGTCCTCCCAAAGGGCTCACTCGAGGAGCTCCCTCGAGGGGATCCGTACACAGAGGTCCCTCCACAGGGCTCCCTCGAGGGGCTCCTCCGATCACATTTAATAAAAAGTACCCATAATGATGCAGCACGAAGACTGGCTCGTAAAAGTTAAACAAGACACAATGGGACAAACTTGCCCCCTGCTTTTTTTATTCACATTGTACCAGTTCCTATTGAAGTAAAAATGAGAGGGGAGGGAGTTGTCCCAATTATGTCTTGTTTAAATGTACAGGGCTTTTTTTATTTTATAAACTTTATTTTATATGACATGTTAAGATGACTTGTCCCTTTATTCTGACTTGCCCATTATTGCAATTGTGAAATGTTTTTGGACAGATTAGTATACTGTATATTTAACAAGAATTGTCCAGTCACTGAAGGGGATCTCTGTTAGTAAATCACATAGTGTTAAATGCAGACACAGAGTCCTTTTGTTGCCTCCAGACAAAAGTCAGGAAAGGTGTGGTATGAGAGTGTTCGGACCTGTTTCAGGGGAGTTTCATTTAGGAAAACAAATTCTTATCGAGGTGTATTGTTAAAACATACAAAGCGAGTTAGCCTGCTCCAGGCTGTTTGATAAAGGAAGTGGTTAATAATTAACCCTCAAATCAGCTGCTAATACATTGACACACCACTCCTGAAACACAGTGCATACTTTATATCATACACTGTGTATCATTATACTTTATATCATACACTGTGTATCATTATACTTTATATCATACACAGTGTATCATTATACTTTATATCATACACAGTGTATCATTATACTTTATATCATACACTGTGTATCATTATACTTTATATCATACACTGTGTATCATTATACTTTATATCATACACAGTGTAGCATTATACTTTATATCATACACAGTGTAGCATTATACTTTATATCATACACAGTGTAGCATTATACTTTATATCATACACAGTGTATCATTATACTTTATATCATACACAGTGTATCATTATACTTTATATCATACACAGTGTAGCATTATACTTTATATCATACACAGTGTATCATTGTACTTTACTTTTTAGTTTTCCTTTCTTTACTTCCTCTCTACTCCTGTTCTCCACTCACTGAACACTCAACCCTGTTGCAGCCAAAGCTGCAGGTCTTTATAGTGGTGACCGAGGGGTTAACTAGCTATTAATGATCTTATTATCCCTCAGCTTATTATGACTGTCAGCTATTTAAATAATCAGTAGCTGACAGCCCTGCATTCTCATGAGGTATTTTTAAAAACCAAAACAAATAATGGTGGACGACACCTCGCTCGTCCTGCCAAACATAATAAATCAAAACACTGGCTTTCCATCGTCATATAAAATACATAAATCATAATAATAAGAAGAAGAATAAGATGAATAAACAAATACAAAAATGCACGGGCAGGGAGTACCCCGTCACAATGCTTCAACTGACTTCTCTGTGCTTTCCAATGCTTACCTATGCTTTATTACACTTTGCTATATGCTTTTAATATAGTCATCTTTTATAAGTTATAAAAACAAAACTACTAAGAAAGCAATGCAAGGTTTCATGTAACGAGGAAACTCTATTAATGCCCATGGGATACTGTAGTTGCTCCATGAATTAGGATAATGCACGTAAAGGACAGTCTTGTTCACCCTAAATTCCTCCGCCGAGGAGAGTTACTTCCCTAGATGAAGCGTCGCATCTGCTCAGCAACGCGGGACGATTTGGAAAAATGAGATCCAGTCATTATGTTGTTGGATTTAAATGAAGGCATGGTAGATTTCAAAATTAGACAAAACAAAACAAAACAAAACAAAACAAACACTGTAGCTTTGAATAAGTTATTCAAAGCTAGAACTCTGAACTCTTTAAAATACAGGTTCCATCAAGTCTCCAACTAGGCGCATCAATTCATAGAGTTACAGTGTGATGTTGGTGCCACTATTATGCATCTGTCTGCTACTAAACCTGCATAAGCTTTGCCCACATATACAGTACATGGCTGCCCAACACACCGGCATGGCAGTAGACCTCATACACCTAGTGGACCATGATGATGGATGTCTCTTGTGTTATCTGCAGAGAGTTGTTTGTTGTTTGTCTTAACTGATGATGGCTGTCTGTGGCTGCTTGTGTTGCCTCTTCCACTGAGTAAGGGGGTGGGAGGGAATGCAGAGTTAGGGTTAAAAACTCTAACATCGCATTTCCCTACTTTTCTCATTTGAATATCAACACTAACTGATGCATTGACAGAGTTTTTTGCAAATAATTTCCCTCCTTTTTGAGAATATATTTATAGCTAGCAAGCATGTATATTCTATAATAGAGCACAACAAGTAAAACTGGCTATATTTGTGAACTTGATTAAAAATGTCACAGGATTATATATGCAAAGTGTTTAGCGATCTTAGCCCCACCCCCCACCCTGTGCTTTTGTCATGCGAAAATTTGTCCCCCATGAAATACGAGCCCCCAAACTGTTTTTCATAAATCACCCTATGAAAAACAGTCCCCGCTAGCAGTCGCAGTAGTATTGTTGCTGTTCACATTAAACTTTAAATAACCGGTAGACTATAAATATATAACCTGCTTCAGTTTTTGAGATAGCTGTTATTTCGCATTACTTTATCTGTAAAAATTCTGCATTAAAATTACTTTTTTAAAACAAAATTGTGTTTTTTCCATGACAATAAGGTTATCAGTTATTATTATTTGTTTATTTAGCAGACGCCTTTACCAAGGCACCTTACAGAGACTAGGGTGTGTAAACTATGCATCAGCTGCAGAGTCACTAACAATTATGTCTCATCTGAAAGACAGAGCACAAGGAGGTTAAGTGACTTGTTCAGGGTCACACAATGAGTCAGTGGCAGAGGTGAGATTTGAACCAGGGACTTCTTGTTTACAAGCCCTTTTCTTTAACCACTGGACCACACAGCCTCCTATTATATTTACAGGGGTGGAGGTTTGGCATCCATCCAAAGGTATGACTGTATGACCTATTTTAAAAGCAGCTATTACTGAACCTTATGCAGGCACATGCTCAGCCTTTTGCATCAGGCAGTAGTGTGGAGTAGTGTTTAGGGCAGGAGGGTTGTGGGTTCAGTCCCAGGTGGGGGGCACTTCTGCTGTACCCTTGAGCAAGGTACTTTACCTAGATTTCCCCAGTAAAAAAACCAACTGTATAAATAGGTAATTGTATGTAAAAATAATGTGAGATCTTGTAACAATTGTAAGTTGCCCTGGATAAGGGCATCTGCTAATAAATAAATAATAATAATTTTGTGATAATCCTGTATTACAAAATGCATCATGTAGCCAATTACATTGATATATCAACACCTGTTAAACCATCCTTCTGTTTCAGGCCTTTTTTACATTTTAAACCCAAATATTTAGTTTTTTTTTTTTTTTTTTTTTACAAATACGCATGCTTAAAATGTAATTCATCCTGCAAAGCTATATATTTCATTTCAATCTATGAAAAATAGACCGCGAGGACCATTTTTCATAGGCTGGTCTATGAAAAATAGTCTGGGGGGGAACCTTTTCCAGAAGGGCCCAAATTTCGTGTGACACTGGCGTTACGATTTACTGGGCCCTGGTGCAAGACTGTGAAGTAGACCAGAATCCGAGGATTCTGGTCTACTTCACAGCGAGGACGAGGACGTTTAATTTTACTATAATTAAAATATTTAATATATCAAATCGAACGTAATACACTGTTAGCATTTTGGATGTTTTCACCAGTTTTCGATCCATGAGCTTTGGCATGCTAGGCAAACGTGCTAACCTCTACACTACAGGCCCGCCCCATATTAACCAAGGACCCAGCGGTAGTTAATGGTTGTTTTTTCTAAATTTTTTCTATTCACCAGAACACCTGTTTTTTTCATGAGAAGAATTCCTTTTTTCGTGAGACGTGTGACAAAAAAAGATATTAAAAGATAAAATAAACACATTTCCCACTCATAAAATGAAAAGACAATGTTACAGTCAATCTTATGGATTCCCAATTATATACAGACATGTCATGGTTTACTAAAGATATATGATTTTCAGGCAGTTTCTTTTTTATTGAAAAAAAAAAGTCCACCTGTGGCAGTGTGCCCTGCCCCTTTGTGTATTTTGTATTTTATGTTGTGTGTGGTGTGTTACTGTTGGTCTATATATATATTGGTGCACGGGATATAATGTGGGATACTTAGCACGAGTGTTGTTAAAATATTTAGTTGTATTTAAGCACGGGAATTGCACAATCACTTCACGTGCAGATAAAATGTGTATTAATATGTGAGCACAGGGATTGCACAGATTAGTTCACGTGCTGGGATTCAAGTGAATAATTAATTAGTTATTGAATCCTGGCACAGCTGTATAAATAGTTGCACAATCATCTAACTGCAAAAGCTGTACTGAGCATGCTCAGAACCAAAATTTCAAATCCCTATAATTTAGGAACAGATATTTTAATCTGCATATCTAAACCGAATGAAATGGCCCACATCAAGGGATCTGACCAAAGGGACCACACATCTAAATTTTCGTGCAAATCCATTGAACGAGGTTATTAAAGTACAGAAATTGGGGTTTAACATTAAACTGCCTACTCAATATATTGTATATTCTTTAAGGTGTGCAGCCTATCACTTGTGTGACTGTTTTGTTGCCTAGTACAGCACTGAAAAGCAGTAAACATCCCTTTACTGTTCTGCTATTTTCTGGAAAGGATTTTATTTCACAATGACCAACTGGTAAAAGTGTGAACAGCCCCTGAAAATCCTATCAGTGTAAACAGTGAAAAACTCTCAGAGACATCCTCCAGCTGTCTGTATTTATACAAACCCTATTACCCAATTAAGTTTTACTGGAACTGACTGGACCCAATCCCACTGAGCTGCAGCGATAAACTCCAGAGGTCATTGCAACGTTCCAGTTTATTAGACTGCTTCAATTGGTTCAATCCTGCAAACAACTCTGCAGACTAATTATTCTACAGGCTAATTCAAACATATTTCAACTTCTAATGTACCAATAACAATCTCATTAGAAAATGCATAATGTATACCTCTTTATCATTTTTCAAATATACAGCCATGGCCAGTTTTGCATCACCTAGAATTTTTGAGACATATTTAAAAAAGTAAATGAACATAAGTAGATATTTTATTTAACATTGTGTAATCAAAGAAACTACAAAATGATTTAGCAAAAGTCTACTGGAAGATATAATAGTAGTACAATATTTTAAGTTAGATTTCAAAATGTCAATTTTTTCAATTTGTGTCAGTTTTTAGTTAAGTACGTGGAAAACTACAAAGCGGTTTGTAGTTCAATAAGTTAACGTCACATTATTCAGCAGGTTTCATTCAACTTTATGAAGCATGAACTTTGCTGCTGCAATAGTGTTTGCCACTCCTCCTATTTTTGTGTCGTCTGCAAATTTAACAAGTTTGCTTAATATACCAGAATCTAAATCATTAATGTAGATTAGGAAAAGCAACTAATACTGATCTCTGTGGTACACCACTGGTTACGACGCTCCATTTTGAGGTTTCTCCTCTAATCAGTACTTTCTGTTTTCTACATGTTAACCACTCCCTAATCCATGTGCATGCATTTCCTTGAATCCTTACTGCGTTCAGTTTGAGAATTAATCTTTTATGCGAGACTTTGTTAAAAGCTTTCTGGAAATCTAAGTAAACTATGTCATATGCTTTGCAATTATCCATTGTCGATGTTGCATCCTCAAAAAAATCAAGTAGGTTAGTTAGACACAATCTCCCTTTCCTAAAACCATGCTGACTGTCTCCCAGGATACTGTTACCATATAGGTAATTTTCCATTTTGGATCTTATTATAGTTTCCATAAGTTTACATATAATAGAAGTCAGGCTTATTGGTCTGTAGTTACCTGGTTCAGTTTTGTCTCCCTTTTTGTGGATCGGTATTACATTTGCAATTCTCCAGTCTGTCGGTACAACCCCTGTGTCAAGAGACTGCTGCATGATATTGGTTAGCAGTTTGTAAATAACTTCTTTCATTTATTTGACTACTATTGGGAGGATCTCATTCGGCCCAGGTGATTTGTTTATTTTAAGAGCTCCTAGTCCCTTTAACACTTCTGCCTCTGTTATGCTAAGGTTATTTAAAACTGGATAGGAACAGGTCGACATGTGGGGCATGTTGTCTGTATCCGCCTTTGTAAAAACTTGTGAAAAGTAATAATCATCTCATAACAATTCATCACCACATGGGGAAGGTGGCCCAGAGTGCCACTGGTCCTGCTGCTGGCATGACTGTCATTAATCAATAAACATTACATCACAATCAGCCAGTACACGGGGCAGTGGAACATGACCCAGAGTGCCACTGGTCCTGCTTGCTGGCAATACCTGTCATCAAGCAATAATTATTCATCTCAGTCAGCCAGCACACAGGCAGCTCTAGAGCTCAATGGCCAAAGCCATGGGCCAAAATGTATATTACATTCTCTTAATCCTTTTGACAAATGCATAAAGATTCGGTCAAATCAATCTTTGGTGGAGGGCTCCTTTCTGAATGTGTATTATAACTGCAAACCTCCTCCTGTCTTTATTGACTCTCCTTCGAGTTCCTTCTTTGTAAATGTAAACAGATTATTCACACTGATTCACACTCCTCTCACGGACTCCACTGTTAGCTCTGATTCATGTTTTGTTTTTATACAGTGTTTTTGTGTTTACTTGTGATTGTAAGTTTGTTTTTTAAAAGCTACATACCAGCGTCATATTCAGTTTTTGGTACTGGATAATAATAATAATACTGATGAGTACTTGGCACACTCCATCTGTCTAGGCAATTTTTTTATACATTTTTTTTATTAGTGGTAAACTATTTAATATTAGACAACACCCTGTAGTTTGGATGTGAAAGCACATGTTTAGTAAAATTACATTTTACTGTATCATTTATTGTGTATCCAATGCAGACAGTCATATAACTATGAATGCCCTGAATCTTTACTGATTGAAAAAAGAGCAATACAATTGGTCCTATGTCTAGAGAACAGCGAGTGGTATTTTATTCAGTTTGTGCATTACGAAGGGGATTTGGGTGGGTATTCATTTGGCAAGGGACAGTATATCACATTAGACTGGTACCAAATTTAGCACCAAAAATTGCCAGTAGACCGGTGCCCCTATACTGTAGAGCTTCATCAAAGCCTTCCTTGTTTTCAACTCTGTCGGAGCAATGTGTTGGGTGAGCTAGACTCTGATTGGGCCATGAGACAAAACACTGGGAGGCTGGATAGTAACATGAATGGGTGCTTTCCTCATAGGGGAAGTGTGTCTAATTACTGTGTATTTACATCACAGTTAATAAATACATGTGTACTTGCACATCATTACACAGTTATTATGCATAGTTACAATGTCTTTAATATATAAATATTTTATATGTAACTACACAATTGTTTCATACCTGTTTCTACTGCCTCCGATTAAGGATTGCTACGGATTCATCTTCCCTGCCGGTGTGAGCGATGTGTTATTATTATTATTATTTGTTTATTTAGCAGACACCTTTATCCAAGGTGACTTACAGAGACTACAGTGTGTGAACTATGCATCAGCTGCTGAGTCACTTACAACTACATCTCACCTGAAAAATGGAGCACAAGGAGGTTAAGTGACTTGCTCAGGATCACACAATGAGTCAGTGGCTGAGATAGGATCTGATCCAGGGACCTCCTTGTTACAAGCACTTTTCTTAAACCACTGGACCACCAGCCTCCTATATGTGTTGTTATTTTATTAGTGAGTTAGTTGTGTATTTTAAATGTTTATAATTCTTCTTTTTCTTTTATATGTCTGCTATGTCTTTCCATCTGCCATTCCTCTCCGCATCTTTATTTTTCTTTTTCTATTTTATTTTTCAGTTTAAGAATTGATATATTGTTATATTTTGTTTAATTTCTGTAAGTCGCTTTGGATAAAATCATCTGCTAAATAATAATAATAATAATAATAATAATAATAATAATAATAATAATAATAATAATAATAATAATAATCATATCAGAAAAGCGTTAGGGTTAGGGTTATAGCCTCCAAAAGGATTTACACATTCAGTATATTGTAACTCTGCATAATAACACTGTGATTATGTGTAGGTACACAAGTATTTACTAAGTAACTACTATGTAAATACACAGTAATTAGAGACACTTAATGTAAAGTGTCACCTTAAACTGGATGTTTCTCATTGACACTCCTTTAATAAATGTTAGTGCCAATGTGGCTAATTGTATTAAAATGTACTGTGTGTATTCCGTAAGTACAATCGATGTGCAGTATTTACCAGGACAATGATGTACCATTTTTTGTATTGCAGGTTAAGACTCAAGAAGCAGTTTTTTGGATGATTTAACAGATGGAACTGCACTTTCCACAGGGTAATATCTTTTTTCGTAGGTAATGTGTACAGTTGTCTTCCCGTGGGCCCTTATACCATACGACACAGGGCCAACTGTACATAATCTTATTATGAATCCGGTTTTAATTCAAAAAGAGCACAATAGATAAGGATGAACTGTCCATGTGCTGGATTTACTGGGATGTTCAGAAATCTGCCATTTTGTTTAGAATCAGAATTGCCAGTAGAGGCGTTGTTACTGTTTTGTTTGTCTATGTTGCCACCTACTGTTTCCAGAGGAAGAACATTTCCAGAATGAGAGATAGAGAGCCTGCTTTACTGAATGATGTCTAACAAGTCAGAATACACAGAAAGCAGGGTCAGCAGTGTGGAGTAGTGGTTAGGGCTCTGGACTCTTGACTGGTGGGTTGTGGGTTCAATCCCCAGTGGGGGACACTGCTGTTGTACCCTTGAGCAAGGTACTTTACCTAGATTGCTCCAGTAAAAACCCAACTGTATAAATGGGTAATTGTATTTATATTGGTATTTGAACTCAGACTACATTCTAGAACACTGACTATTTCACAGACTTGATTTATCCATTGTCACAGTGTTCTAGAGTGTTAGAGGCCTCGGTAACAGTCTAGAATTTCAATTTGTAAAAAACCATTTAAAAATGATAAAGCTAATTTCTACTGAAAACAGAGGAAAAAACATCAGCTCCAATTACCTATCTTAAAATATATAAACAAACAAAAAAAACATTTTCATCACCAATGGAGAAGGTAAGATATTTAAAGATCAAATATATACATTTATATTTTACTTATTTAATATTCTTTTTAATATTACTCCTAAGAATGTTTTAGTGTTTTATAGTTTGTAAAAAGCGCAGTATTTTATGTTGACAACTTTTCCCTCTCGTTAGTTTTTGTTTCAGAGATCGGATCTCCGGCGAGCGGAGGGGAGTGCTTCTCGACACTACGGCCTCCGCAGGACAATCACCCCCAACAGACGCTTCCAGGACTACTTTGTGGGGAGTCTGCCCCAAAACCAGGGTGCCTGCTTCAGGAAAGCAAAACTTCAAGATGGCCAGAAAACCTTCTGGGAAGTGGTCAGCGAACCTGAGGATCCCAGCAACCCCACCTCCGTCAAGCTGGTCCTGAAGATGATCAAGCCTGTCGAGACACCTTCTGTCCTCTCCAGGGGCTGTGCTGTGACCCCATCCCTCAGCACAGTGAGCCCCTCAGACTGCTGTCCCATCAGGAAGCACCCCCAGTCCTGTGGAGAGGAGGCTGGGTTGTCCCAAACCTGTAGGACGCCCCCGGAGGAGCGTTGGGGTGAGGGGACAGGGGGATGCAGCTGGAGCTCAGTGTCCTGGGACAGCCGAGGGGCAGCCGCTCAGGAGGAGGCTGGATATTGTGTCCAGCAGGTTGCCTCTGTCTCAGCAGAGGTACAGAGTACAGAAGTGTTTAGGATCTCTTTCTTTGATTAACACACTTTAATATTAAATAGCTTAATAAAAAGCTGCACGTGTTGCTATGTAGTTTTACAAATCCATGAATTTTATCCAGTTTTTTTTTTTTTAATATATTTTTTAATTGACATTAAACTTAAAACAAATTACAGTCAACAATAAACCCTTGTTTTCATTTCCAGGACTGCTGTGTGGGGAGTCTCCCTCAACGCCAGAGCCCCGGCCTCACCAAGAGAGACCCTGCGGAGATCCAGACAACTTTCTGGGAGGTTGTTATCGAGCCCTATGACCACAATCACCTCTCCTTCAAAAAGCTGGTTCTGAAGATGGTGAAGCCAGCAGCTGCACCCTCTCTGGCTTCCAGGTGTCCCGAGGGGACCCCAGCCAGCACCGGGGACCTTTTCTGTGACCAGCAGGATGTCTCTGTCTCTGCGGAGGTACAGTCTAGTGGGACAGTGTGTAGGTTCAGGTGGATCTGTGATGGGTATTTATAGAGAGAGAAACGCACACTGAGCACACAGTTACTATTCACACATTCACATGGTTTGATCCTTTGGGAAACTTCTGTATTATTACTACACCCCACTGGGAGTGAGGCAGCTACAGAAAGTTAATGCATTTTGATGAAACTTAAGATATTACACCATTCTAACTCCTTAGATCCAGTTCTATCAAATAGTGACATCACTGGTATGAGTGGAATGAAATGACATCATCGCCATGTAGTGACAACATTGCTTGTTTGTTGTTGTACAGTAATACTGCTGCATTGAACTTTCATTTTTTAAAAAACAATTTGTACCTGCTTCTTTGCTCTGAAGACACTGCTGGGTACGTAGCTCAGGTGACAGCTCTGTTTCAAAGGCCTGCTGTGTCTTGTTCCAGGTGGAAGAGAGGTGCAGGAAGGAAGTGGAGCTGCAGGGGCAGCTGGAGCACTTGAGGCAGACAGAGGGCCTGGAGGAGCGCTACATTAAGAATGCTGCTGTCATTCCAGACCTAAGGTCCAGAGAGGAGGTCCTGGAGCCAGGCTACAGCCTCCCTCTGGCCTCCACAGCAGCAGCCAGACACCCTACTGGGGGGGACTCGCCCCTACAGATCCACGGAATGAACGTGGAGGAGTACCGCAGGGTGTACAACGCCGTGGTGGAGCCCATGCTCAAGACCTCCTCAGGAAGCCCTAGGCGATATAGCCTGGCGCTGGGCCGGCGGATCAAGCAGAGGCTGTATGAGGCCCTAAGCTGCCCCAGCCTGCAGGAGAGTGAGTACCCAGACCGGAGTGTGGGCTTCAGGGAGAGCTCAGCTCGGGGGCACAAGAGAGACGCTCCCACCATCGAGGTGGACATCAGCGAGGAGCCACTGCCCACTACCTGCTGCTCAAACCAGCCACCCCTGAAGAAATGGAAAACACATATCGTCTAATTTCATTTACTTTGCTCGTTGATATCTGTGATTTGTTACTTTAAAAAAAAAAATATATATATATATATATATATTTGTCTTTAACGTGTAGAATTTTATGCTGTTGTGATCCATGCTGGATGGGTGCAGAAGTCACACTTTTAGATGGACATCCAATTGCCATGAAACATGTCACATACATTTTAATTCCAATTTTAATTAACTGAGTGGCTCAGAGCGAGAATTTTTCCGCTCGCTCAGCTCACCGATGAAATCTACTCTAACACACTCTGAACTGTTCAGGATGAGCGGAACTGAACATACCTTTAAGTGGGTGCCTTTGCTGAGTTGCTCTGAGCGGCTCAGATACTTAGCACACCCAGCTAGTGTATATACAGCACTGTAGCCTGTTAAACACAACTTGAACCAGAGCCCCAAGGCAATCCATTTAAACTTAAATATGCACACCATCTCTTATGCTTGGATGTGTAATGTCTTTCCTGCCCAACTTTAAACTAATCTTAGTTTCAGTGCTGCTGTGTGCAGCATTCCTCAGGCAGCACAATGCACACCAGAGTGGGTCAATGCAGTGCTGGAATAATGCAGTGATGTCATCCACTAATACAAACAGTGACATCATCATCTCTGACCACCTGCAACATGTCATTAAATCTGTATCTACTCTCCATTTGTGACCCCTGGTCCTTGTTACTTTTTTTAGGTTGAAAAAGTCCCTTGGTGTGGTCCAGTGGTTAAGGAAAAAGGCTTGTAACCAGGAGGTCCCCAGTTCAAATCCCACCTCAGCCACTGACTCATTGTGTGACCCTGTGCAAGTCACTTAATCTCCTTGTGCTCGGTCTTTCGGGTGAGACGTAATTGTAAGTGACTCTGCAGCTGATGCATAGTTCACACACCCTAGTCTCTGTAAATCACTTTAGATAAAGGTGTCTGCTAAATAAACAAAAAAAAATATAGATCTTTTATACCACCACCTTTTACTTGGGCTGACTTTGCCAACTTTTCTTCCACAATATAAACTCCTTACTTACTATTGCTTCCTCAGAAAAATACATTTATTTGATTCAGTCTGTTGGTGTTTCTGTGTAAGGACAAGGTACTCCAGCAGAGGGCATCCGAAGTTTGAAAATCAGACTGAAAAGGCAGCTGCCAATAATGAGGCCATGTGTGCAATACAGTAGTCTCCGGCTAAGAGAACACTCCTTGGAAAGCAAGTGAAGTGTTCTTATAGCCAAAGTGTTCTCTAAGACGGAGTGAGCCACCAGACACAATATGAATCAATCAATAAATAAATACATGTGTATTACTTGTCATGACACACGTGTATCAACATATGAAATTAACTGAATAAGTAAAAGCAAAATAGGCAAATGCATACATGCCAACAGTCCCTATATGGTCGGGACAGTCCCGATTTCCTAGTAAATGTCCCGATGCATAGGAAGAACGTCCCAATATTTACCCATAGAAAAAAAAAAATTTATTTTGCACAGTAGGGTTAGTGAAAACCACATGCTGTGCTTTTCGTGCGGCTGACACATCTGCTGATCACTAACTTATACAAAGGGAAGAACGCTGTAATATTTGTTATCCAAATCAGAGACGTGACACAGACTTCCAGCTATTCAATCAACTCGTTCTTTATTCTCCTCCCCTGTCCACCAGATGGCAGTCTCATAAACTCACGCAGTCATACTTATCATTACATCTCCCCTCTAAAAATGAAATAAAATAACAAACATTTTCAATAAGTCTCTGGCCATCCAATTACTGTATTTTAATGTCAAAATATGTTTATTAAAACTATGTCTTGGGTGGACTTCCAAAACTCCTACAGATGAGAGGATTATTCTGCCTCTGCAATTACTTTTCTTTTTTTTTTCAATCTTCGTATCTCTCTGGTCTCCGGATTTCTCATCCACTTGATGTGCGGATTGTTTCTGATACCTTAGTCTGCCCTTCAGACTGAATTTGCTCAGTTCCAGGCTGCGTTGTGCCTTTGTGTGTTGAAGCAGTCTCAGAGGGTGTTATGGATTTTTCTTGCCACTCACTCTCGGGATTCCAGCTGTCAGCAGTCTCCCCCTGTGCTGCTTCTCTGGTCATCATCAAGTGTCTGCGGTTGCATCTCAGAACTTGACCGTCCGGTGTCTCAACAAGGTATGATCGAGCTGTTTGTGCCAAGTCCTTCACTACAGCTCGATTCCATTTCCCATCCATGTAGCTTTGAACTCGAACGGAATCACCTCTGTTGAGAGCCGGTAGATCCTTCCCATGTTTCTGCTTTTGTCTACTTCCTTCCAGTTGAAGATTGATTTCAGCTGATGTTTTGTGCACAGTAGGTATTAGTAGTTTTTAGAGCATGGTAGTTTAGATCGAAGCCTTCCATTCATCAACATTTGTGCTGGGGATCCACATTCTCCAATGGGAGTGTTGCGATACTCTAGAATGCTGAGGTACGGATCACACCCATCCATTCTGGCTTTGTCTAATAGTCGTTTCACAATCTGTACAGTTTTCTCCGCTAAACCATTAGCTTGCGGATTACGCGGTGAGACAGTTATGTGTTTGAATTCCCATTCTTTCGCAAATTTCTTGTATTCCGTACTTGTGAATTGTGGGCCATTGTCAGACTTTATTTCTTCTGGAATCCCATGTCGTCCTAAAATAGATTTTGTGTGGGCGATTATAGTTTGACTCTTTGTGTCTGGCAGTTGAGCTGTCTCAAAGTACCTTGAGTAGTAATCCACAATTAACAGATAGTCACTTCCATGCCATGAGAATAGGTCTGTCCCCAGGATTTGCCACGGCCTTTCTGGGATCTCATGGGGCACTAATGTTTCCTTCTGCTGTGAGTTCCTGTGTTGTAAGCAAATATCACATCTGGACACAGTGTCCTCAATGTCACCTGACATTCCCGTCCAGAACATTACTTCCCGAGCCCTCAGCTTACACTTCTCAATTCCCAAGTGTCCCAGGTGAATTCGTTTTAGCATCTCCTGTCTCATTGAAGCTGGTATTATCAACTTGTCATTCTTCATCAGCAATCCATCAGTCTCACTGAGCTCATCTCTGTGATTCCAGTAGTCTTGTACAGCTATTGGCACCTCTCACTTGTTATTAGGCCATCCATTCTGAATGATGCCATTTCTTAATCAGTGTTAAGTTTATTTCATACATGCAGGGAAACCAGTCCAAGTATAGAACCGATTACCAATTGTTACATCTTTTACATGACATTAAATACCCTTCTGCATAGGTGTCTCTCTCCTCCTCTTCCTATAACACTCAACCAATGGCAAAGGGACAATGCATTATTCCGGTCACTATGTACCATGTGCACTCCAATCAGGAAAAAACAAGTTTCTCTTGATTAGTTTATACAAATCTCTTATCAGCCCCTTTGGAGTGTTTGGCTCCTTCCATATCCCCCTGAAGACTAGCTTTATGACCCCCTCATAAACCAGCTGTATATTCTAAGCAAAAACCTGTTTAATTAGTTTTATACCCCACAGTGGACTCCCCGAAGGGCAAACGTCTTTCATGTGAGGGCTGGAGGTCAAAGGACTTGTTTGTACAACCTTGTGCTGCTGGCCAGTCATTTGCTTTGACACAAAAGAATCCTTTTCAGTTGTCATAACTTCAGGGTAACTTCTCTACCATATTGCCTTCAATTTACTTCTAATGTGCGGTTGTTTAAATATAGTTAAATATACGTTAACTTGGTGTTTTTCTCAGCTCTCTGCTACCATCCATTGCTCAATGAAGCTGCTATTATTTCTTGCTTGCTCAGAGTCAATGCAGTGCAAGTATCTATATACCCAGAGTATATAGCCAGCCTTCATCTATTACAGCAGTGCTTGCATTTTTGGAACTAACAGTTTTTTCTATCCAATGTTAAATCACTTTTCAGAAAAATAACATGAATACAGCCCTGTCATTCCTCATGCGTAGCAAACTGCTATTCAATACTTGTTCCATGTTTTCCAACAAAGATAGACACAAGCGGTTTGTGGTCTGTTTCTATTTCAGTTTCCTTGCCATAAATAAACTGGTGGAATCTTTGGCACCCAAATACTATGGCAAGTGTTTCCTTCTCTATCTGGGCATAATTAGTCTGTGCTTTTGTTAGAGCTTTTGATGCATAAGCTACAGCCAAATTATTCTGCATCAATACTGCTCCTAATCCTGATTTGGAGGCATCCACTGATATTTTCACTGGCTGTGACACATCATAGTATTTCAGTGAGGTTTCAGCTTTGTCGATTAGTGTTTTCTTTATGTTCTTCACTGCGTCTTCATGAGTTTTCTCCCAGTGCCATGCAATGTCCTTCTGAAGAAGTTATCTGAGTGGGTCTGTTAAGTTGGATAGGTGCGGAATGATCTTTCCCAGGTAAGTAACCATTCCAAGAAATCTTTCAAGCTCTTTCCTATCCTTTGGTGGTTCCATCTCTGCAATAGCTTGTACCTTGCTTGGATCTGGCTTCACTCCTTGCTGATTGAGTGTGTGGCCCAGGTACTTGACCTCTTTGATTCTTATTTTGCTTTTTGCAGCATTAAACTTTAGGTTCATCTGTCTTGCTCTCTCTAGTACCTGTCTGAGTCTGGAGTCATGCTCCTTTTGATCTTTCCCAAAAATTAGGATATCATCAATGTAGGTTACAACTCCTTCTAGGTCTTCAAACAGCTGGGTAATGCGTTTGTGAAATACTTCTTGTGCGCTGTTTATTCCAAAAGGAAGTCTTAAGTACCTATACCTCCCAAATGGAGTGTTGAATGTGGTGAGATATGATGACTCTTCAGTGAGTGGTATTTGCCAGTAGCCACAGCTGGCATCCAGTGTGTTGAACCATGTAGATCCTGCAAGTTTGCTTGTTAGCTCGTCTACAGTGGGAATTTGAAAATGCTGTCTGCATATGGCTGCATTCAACTCTCTGGGGTCAAGACACACTCTGAGAGTTCCGTTTGTCTTCTCCACAATTACCATAGAATTGACCCATTCTGTTGGCTTGTCTACTTTCGCAATCACTTCTAGTTCCTCCATTCTCTCGAGCTCACTCTTCAGCTTGTCTGTTAAAGTTATTGGTATCTTCCTGGGTGCATGCACAACTGGCATTACATCTGTTTTTATCTGTATGTGGTATGGTTCACTGAGGCAGCCAATGCCTTTGAACACATCACTGTAATTTTTAATGACACTGTCTTCCTGGTCTGCATCTTCAATGCTCATTATAAGCTTTACAAGCTCCATATTTACACAGTCCTTCAGTCCTAAGATCGGTTCTGAGCTAACATCAGCTACGTAGAACTCACACATGCGCTCGCTGTTCTTGTGCCTGCAGGGTAGCATGCATTTCCCTTTGACTGGCAGTTTGTTTCCCCCATACGTAGATAGACGGCTCTTTGTGTTAATCATTGTAACGGGCGTATTTTTCTTAATCCTGTTAACTAGTTCTTCAGGAATTATATTTGCCTGTGCCCCTGTATCTATTTTGAATTTGATTCTATGTTGATTTACGTCTAAATTCACATGCCACGCATCTGGCGAATTGGACTGCGTCACTGCTCCTATAAAGAACGCGGCGCTTTCTTCATCAGTGTTGCACTTCACCTCTACATCGTGTACAGTTTTACTCTTGCAGACCTTTGCAAAATGATTTTTCCGATTGCATTTTTTACACATCTTTCCATAAGCAGGACATTGCCCCCTTTCATGTTCGTATCCACAGTAGTTACAGGCAGATATGCCTTCGTTGTATTTGTTAGCAACCTGTCTTGGTTTTGATTTATGTGTTCTCATCTCGTGTGGTTTGTTGGAAATCGAGTTCACAACATGATCCCCTGTCATTGTTTTCATTTGTTGCTGCGTGCACTCTGCTGCTCTACAAATATCTATAGACTTCTGCAAAGTTAGATTGTCTTCACGTAATAGTCTCCTTCGTACATCATTGCTTACAACCCCCTCTATGATTCTATCACGAATTATACCATCAACAAGGTGTTTGTACTCACAGTTTTTTGAGAGTATCCGGAGATCCGTCAGGAATTGATCAAATGTTTCGTCAGGCTTTTGGACTTGGGTGTTGAAAATGTGACGTTCAAATGTAGTATTTTTTTTTTGGAGTGCAGTATTCCTCGAATTTCTTAATTAAGATATCGATTTTGTTTGCTTCCTCCTGCACTCATGTAAAGTCTGAATTCATCCATCGTCTCCAGTTTTCTGAGACGTTTCCTTCAAAATGTAATAGTTTCGGTGGCTGCAGCGTATCCATTGTGTGATGAAAATTCTAAAATTACTTCTGACACCATGTAATATTTGTTATCCAAATCAGAGACGTGACACAGACTTCCAGCTATTCAATCAACTCGTTCTTTATTCTCCTCCCCTGTCCACCAGATGGCAGTCTCATAAACTCACGCAGTCATACTTATCATTACAAACGCTTCATTATGTCTATTCTTACTATCATGATGGTCGTGTCGTGTTGAGTTGGGGGGATACGTCTATTATATGATAACACTATGTAACACAATTTTTGTTCCTGGGTAGTAAGTGTTATTTCCTAATTGCTTATGCCTCAGAAGTATAGAAAATGGCTATTATTCCCCACAAACTTTGCTTTTGTGACCAGGACAGTGATATTTTGAAATTTACCTATTTCCAATGAGAAAACGGGCGAATTTGTGTCTTTTCGTTCACATAAAGTCAGAAAAAAACAACATATAAATCCAAATTAACATGTATTTATACTAAAGTAATACAAAAATGACTACAAAAGATTTAGAAGTGAGTAGTTTTTCGAGATTTATGATTATACTGTAAATCACTTTCACGAATCAGCCCCCAAATGTAGTCTCCCATCATGTTCTCGTTATACTGTCCTTCATTGACAGCTCATCCAGGAGCCTCAAAGCCGTGCTCTTCCATAATGGTAACAAGTACCCGTCTCTTCCCCTGGCTCACTCGGTGCACCTCAAAGAGGATTACAACAGCATCAAGACCTTGCTGGACGCCTTGAAGTACGATGAGTACAGCTGGGACCCCCGGAAGGTGCTGATGCCACCACTGCACATCAAATTGGGCCTTATGAAACAATTTGTCAGAGCTCTAGATAAGGAGTCGGCAGCCTTCAAGTACCTTCAAGACTTCTTCCCTAAGCTGTCTGAGGCAAAGGTCAAAGCCGGTGTATTCGTCGGACCACAGATAAAGAAGATCCTGGAGTGCAATGAATTCCCCAAGAAGCTCACTAGTAAGGAGAAAGCGGCTTGGAACAGCTTTGTCGCAGTGGTTCGGGGCTTCCTGGGCAATCACAAGGCCGAAAACTGGGCTGTAGGATGTCCCTCAAAGTCCATATCCTTGATGCTCAGCTTGATAAATTCAAGGAGAACATGGGAGTGTACTCGGAGGAGCAAGGCGAGCTCTTCCACCAGGATATACTGGACTTTGAACGCCGCTACCAAGGACAGTATAACGAGAACATGATGGGAGACTACATTTGGGGGCTGATTCGTGAAAGTGATTTACAGTATAATCGTAAATCTCGAAAAACTACTCATTTCTAAATCTTTTGTAATCACTTTTGTATTACTTTAGTATAAATACATGTTCATTTGGATTCATATATTGTTTTTTTCTGACTTTATGTGAACGAAAAGACACAAATTCGCCCGTTTTCTCATTGGAAATAGGTCAATTTCAAAATATCACTGTCCTGGTCACAAAAGCAAAGTTTGTGGGGAATAATAGCCATTTTCTATACTTTTGAGGCATAAGCAATTAGGAAATAACACTTACTACCCAGGAACCAAAAAAAAAAAAAAATTTGTTACACGGTGTAATAAGTGTTTTTTGCGTATGACTCCTCCCATGTGTATGATGCGTATGATAAAATAGTATTCTATTATTATATTTATTGTTGGAAATGTTGAAAACCTCCAGTTTAACCGTGTCTGATTGACTATTTTTTCTCCAAAGCGGAAGAATATACAATAAAATTGTTCATTTTTTAAAAAAAATATTTAAAAAGTTTGTTTTTCTATGTATTATTGTGCCTCCAACCCAACCACAGTCATATGTTAATGCAACACAACCAACGACCTTTCGGGTGTTATCACTTATAAAATAATAATGTAACAGACAAACTAACATTAATAGAACTAAGCAAAACAACATCTAATAAAAGAAACAAGGACTAGGGGTCACAAATGAAGATTAGATAAAGGGTCATTCAGAACAGAAAATAGGAGGCACTTTTTACACAGAGAATTGTGAGGGTCTGGAACCAACTCCCCAGTAATGTTGTTGAAGCTGACACCCTGGGATAATTCAAGGAGCTGCTTGATGAGATTCTAACAACCAAACGAGCAAGATGGGCCGAATGACCTTGTCTCGTTTGTAAACTTTCTTATGTTCTTATGTTCTTAATTGCTATGTACTTTGAAATTAGCTGGCAGGTGTGATTCGGGCTATCACAATAGCAGAGACAAAAATAATGGGCGTTACTTAGGGTTAACTTAAAGTTAATAAACTAACTGTCAAACTAAATTAACACAGCACCCACACACACGCTACAAAATGCAGAATCGTGAAGCAAGAACGGAAAACGCCAAATTGCTTAGCGACTTGTTTCTGATTCAGGTTTTTTTTCAAGACCTTGAACAATTTGTGTAGTAAGAGAAACAGTGGCGTGTTGTGCTGTTTGTTTACGTGCCATTTTGTAGCGATGAGGTGCACTCGTGGAAATCAGAATACAAAACGAGGCAATGATATGACGGCAGTTCTGGAAATATTTAATAAACCAATCAGTCCGCTGACAAGTTGCTTTTTTACAAAATAGTTCTGTATCCGTTGCGAACGAATAGCTATCGGTGCCAAGAAGGTGTTCTTTTAAGAGAAGTTCCTGTTCCTTTAGCCGTAGCATTTACAATGGGAAAATCTGTTTCACCACAAGGGTGTTCCCTTAGCAGGTGTTCCTATACGTGGAGACGGCTGTATATCACCTGTTTTAAAAACAGAGAGCTAATTATCACCATACTGAAATATAATGGGAGTCAATAGTGACATATCACTTCACTCATTATTATCACACTGCTGTTAATATCAATCATATCTATCAATCATGTAACTCATTTTCCACACCACTAAATATAGCTTTGAGAAACCATTAAAGTATATGACTAGAAGGTTTTTTAATGAAGTTGCTGTACAGTATTGAAGTGTATGGTAATTCAATGCAGCATACAGAACACCGCAGTGTGTGTGTTTACAGCTTTCTTATGTCTTTATTTATAAGTTATTAATGAACAGAAATACATGCAATGCCATGTTTCAAGATGTTTAAGAACTCATCAATGAACAGAATGCCTAGATGTCAAATGCTTAAATGGGCGGGGACTCGTTTGCATGTTAGCAGAAAAAAAAACACCTGGTAAATATTTGTGTTTTTTTTACACTTGGCGCCCCATATGAGGGGTCGTATTTGTGGTCAGGTGCTTGAAGTGATATAAAAAGAGCTGTGTTTATAGCTGCATCACTCTATTCATCCGACCTTTACATAGCGCCACTGATGCAAATAATCAAGCAGTTGATTTACCACAAGAGCTCAGACACACAGTCCCTACGTTTGAGAACGCAGTGCCGATGGTTCCAGAGGTACATACGCAGATCAAATAATAACACACTGGCAGTTATCAGATGTGATTCATAGGGGATCAGACGCACTCAGCAGCCAAATATTTGAAAGCAAACTAATGAGGAGCTGCAGCTATTCCGGGAGGATGCATTACAGGATTTACCACAATATTGAGTGCATGGAATGACATTCCCAAAATGTCACCGTTAGTCACCGTTAATGGAACTTGCGTTACACGTTGCGGTGTACAAAGCACTACATGCAGGCTACAAGCATCCCAAGATCGGTGCAGCGTTTATGTGACAGCAGTCCCTGATACAATAACCTATGCACACCAACATTGTCAGCATATTTGAAGTTTTGAAAACAGGCATACAGCAGTTTATAAAATGAAATCTTGTAGAGTATTGATCATTTTCACAGTGTGTATGCTTTTCAAAGGACTCTAGCTCCTAGTGTACACATCTGGTCCTCTAACCTTCCTTCAGGTATTAATCTGTATATTATGCAATGATGCCTAAGTAAGATTTGAGCACAGCTGATCTAAAGCATTTTCAGTGTGGTTCTGCCGCCCCATATAAAAAGCTTCCCATAGTAAAAGCATGGCAAAGTGTAGAGAAAGCACTGTAAAGAATAGTGAGGTATGGTAAAACATACAGAGTAAATAAACAAGGTAAACTATGGCAAATGCATTGTATAACCATGGGAAACACTGCAAAAAGAAAGTGCAAAAGTACCGTGGTAAACTTTTATAAGGGATGTTGGACACAAGGATGCAAGAGTGTAGAGTTATGACTTATGCAGCGAGTATACAAGGTGATAACCATCATCTGAAAGGACAAGATGTTATACTAGTGAGGGGGACTGTTCATCTCAGGCACTCTACTGTACATGCGCCCTGTAGCTCTAGCTACAGTATGCTAGGCCCTGAAGAGATGCACGAGCAATGCATCCAGGTAAGTCTACTCACCAAGCCCTAATGGAAGCAGTAATGGGTGCAGCATTCAGACATCTCCATGACCCTGCGAGGAGCTGGGGTTGGTTCTAGTCACCTGGAGGGACTTCCACCGTCTGCAGATTTACAGAAAATATATATAATTCTGCAATAATTGAAAATATTGACTCTGTCTCACCAAGCCCCCTAGTTATCATCTTAGAGATCTGAAGGTTTCAAACAGCATCTGACTTGGTCTAATTGCTTTGCTGGACTCCATTCTAATGACCGGGATGGGCCCTCCTTTCTCATTAATCCCATTGATCAGCCTCCGAGTCTCTGGCTCGTTAAGACTGGATCGAAGGGCTGCTGTGATCTTTTTCCAACAGTTCTAAAATAAGGACATTAATCCGACAGATGACTCTGTGATCCAAACCTCCATGGACTCCAGATTCCAGAGGCTGTTTGTGCAGCTGTGCCATCCCAGATTGTGCAGACTGCCCAGCAGAGATGTCCCACCACACGCTGTCTGAGCCTTGGGAAGCCTCCTCACTGCTGTGCTTCTGATATAAACCTCATTCTTGGATTTCCAACTTCCTTGCGGCTCCACCAGATCCAAAAGGGGATTGATAAAGAGGGACACCTAACCAGTAATTATTCTTTATTCATAACATTAACCGCAACATATTGAGTTTCTACAATATATATTTGTTGCAATATCTTAATAAAATATTAAGCAGGTTTGACTGACTGTAAATGTATTTCCAAAAATGGCAGAGAATGTCCAAAAGTATAACACTTGAGATGCCTAAAATAACGCAAACAGGGAGTCTGTTAATAAATTAAAAGACAGCGCTGTTTTGAATACACTGCTGCGAAGAATGCCCTGGTTTTCATTTACATTTCCTCACCTCCCTGTATTTATACAAAGAAGCATTTCCAGTAATAGTGTGCCAGTCCCTTTTCCATATTCAGCAGGTCCGCTGAATATTAAACACAAAAAAAACAACAACAATAAAACATTCACTTTAAAACATCAGGTTTGTACAAAGAATTGTACTTAAATATGTGAAAAACAAGCTTGAATCCAACATCATTATTAATGCTAAAAGCTACATAAGAGCATTCTCTGGAGCACCAGTTTTCAAACTTTTTAGGCCAGTACCCCTTTCCAAATAATTTAGTCTACCGCGTACCCCCATCTGAGACAGGGTCATAACATACCTATGAAAACAGGACAAAATATGGTCTTTTTAATTACTAGATTAAGTACTTGCAAAACCTCTTAACTTTTAGACACCAGAAGCCACTAACGGCTTGTTAGAATGAGGACAATTAGACCGCAAGCCAATACTGTATTTCGGTTTCAGATTTGACATGTGTTGCAGGGCAGATTTTAGTAAAACTAAGCCTGGTTACTAAACAATGCAGCCATACACAGAGGGTATGTAATTCTGTATTTTAAAAAACAGCTGTATCGATTTCTGGCTCAGAAGGCACACAGGGAAGGAGGAGGGGCTAGAACTTTTGTTAAAAACTAAATAAAATAAAACGAGTTAACGACGATGCAAATGCACCAACTAAAAATGCACAATATGTACAATTATTTCAAAACCCAGATTCCAAATATGCCGAAACGAGTCCAAAAACAGGTTATGCTTCTGAAAATCAAAACTAAGGTTCCAATTTAAAATGAAATCAGAAAGCAATTCTCAACAAAAGTCATGCATATCTTCCAACAAATACAGAAGTGTAGAGAGAAAACAGATGGGGCATAAAAACAAGTTAAAAAGTTACAAATATAGGCAATTATTAAGCACAATTGTGAAGAGGCAGGTAGGCAGAGGATTGTAAAGACAAATGCTGCTCAATGTGTTGAGTGTGGTGGCCAGGGAGATGCCTGAAGTCTCCGTCGTGCTTCTCAGATCGTTTGTGTGATTCTAGCACGGTGCATTATCGTTTTGAAAGGAGCAAGGATCTCTACAGTGCTGGGATCTTATGTCACAACAGATGATCTAACTAACTTATATTTATTATTCAGGGTGATGCCAAACAGGTCCCATTAAAGTAGCCAGACAGTGGAGCCGTTTAAATACCTCTATGTGGTCATTCTCATCTAGCAAGCAAAATGTTAGCAATCGAATGTGAGAGAGAACACTGGAGCATGACTCTTCCTTGGAGGTTGCTGGTTGTTTAAAGAAAGGTTGTTTAACGCTGCAGGCTCTTCAGTTTGCTGTGTGAGAGCAGTTTCACAGTTGATTGGAGTAGGGTAGGGTTCTACTGATCATGTGATCAGCCCAAGCAACTTCCCATTCATGGCTATTTAAAATGCTCAAAATTCTAAGTAGTCTTTTGTAATTTCTTATTAGGTCTAGAATACATGAAAATGGCTACAGTCAGACACAGAGACAGCCTGTAATAAGAGAGGAGCCGTGGCACTGGCTACAGACACAGAGACAGCCTGTAATAAGAGAGGAGCCGTGACACTGGCTACAGACACAGAGACAGCCTGTAATAAGAGAGGAGCCGTGACACTGGCTACAGTCAGACACAAAGACAGCCTGTAATAAGAGAGGAGCCGTGGCACTGGCTACAGTCAGACACAGAGACAGTCTGTAATAAGAGAGGAGCCGTGGCACTGGCTACAGACAGACACAGAGACAGTCTGTAATAAGAGAGGAGCCGTTGCACTGGCTACAGACACAGAGACAGCCTGTAATAAGAGAGGAGCCGTGGCACTGGCTACAGTCAGACACAAAGACAGCCTGTAATAAGAGAGGAGCCGTGGCACTGGCTACAGACACAGAGACAGCCTGTAATAAGAGAGGAGCCGTGGCACTGACTACAGACACAGAGACAGCCTGTAATAAGAGAGGAGCCGTGGCACTGGCTACAGTCAGACACAGAGACAGTCTGCTTTAATCACAGCTTTGCAAGCTCCTCTCAGACCTCAGACCTGCCAATTATCTTCCATTGGGTTCTGGGACTGTTGTCCACTGGGGCTAAGTTAAAAGCTGCATGTTCCAGATTTGCATAGTTTCTATCTTTAATTTGGGCCCCAAAATAAACTGAAGCATATGTGCATATGCTGAATAATTTAAGTTTTTGGATATCACTGAGACATAAAATAAATATGCTAGTTGCAGATTTGAATGAAATTCCTCTTTCATGATCCATGCTGGTTGAAATAATGATGTGTGCTGAATATAAACAGATGTAGCAATGTGACATCCACTCATAACTATGTTTTTAATGCTGGCTTCAGATAGTTATTATATCAGCTTGAAAATAAATCATTTAGGAGCACAATGCCTTGAAAATGAATTTCAGAGTTCTTTCAGGCACTTCAAGTGGTTTTGGGGTACTTTCTTTTGAATGTTCAGTGGTTGGGATATGGAGAGAAGCTCTGAATTCATATTTCACTATCTTAGACTACTTTACAATTGCCAGCACACAGATTTACCATCTACAGCTATGACCACAAATGTTGCATCGCCCTGTAGAATTATGTAACCTGCTGAATAATGTTACGTTAACATATTTACCTTACATACCGCTTTCTAGTTTTCCATATACTTAACTAAAAAATTCAAAAATGTGATATTTCAAAATCTGACATGAAATACTGTACTATTAGTACGGCTTTCGGTAGACTTTTGCAATATAAAACGAATTGATTACATGATGTTAAATAAAAAATCGAAATTGTATTTTCTGTATTTTCTATTTCAACACCTCTGAATCTGTTGCCTCTTCTATTCCCCTCTACTAGCTTTCCTTCCTTTCTTCTTTGCATTAGCAGCAATAAGATCAGACATAGAAGACAGATTCAAAAGCATGGCATGGTCCTGTGCTCTTTGCTACATTTCTAAGAGAGGTTTCACTGTTTTTACTTTGGACAGCTATGAGATGCTAGTTTGCTTTGTGACTCACCTTTTGACAGATAAAGCATCTCCTCCAATCAAGACGTGATGTTGACGAGTGGGTGGCTCTTACTTCATGAGGCTCTGGGTCAGGACCACAAGGGGCAGAAAAAATTTCCCATATTTTAGTTGCCTTGTTCTTTACCAGTTGTTCAAGTAATGTTTTATTTATATGTTTTATAGCAATTTTCATGCCAAAAGATTGCTGTGAATTCATCAAGGTCAGAAGTAATCCTGTCCGAAAGTTCATCTTCATAGCTTCGCAAAATGTCTTTACACCTTCTGACTCAGCCTGTCTTAAATGTTAATTGGTGCTGGACTGACATATGGCACATCTGGACCAATCTGTGGTGATACACAGCCGCTTTCTGGCTGGAAGAAGCTTCAAGGGACTACCTTCCATAGTTTAGTGTTGCTTTTCCTTTAGCTCTCAAGAACACAATCCATCTACAACTGACACCCTGCTGCTCACAGAATTCTCACAATTCAAATGCAACATTCCATAACTGGTGATTCCCAGAATACAGAAATTATTTTCTGTACATATATCTATCAATTTCATTTTGAAAAGACAGTTTAATACAATGTCTATCACATGCATTGGCAACCTTAAAACTGACAATTTTTAAAACATTTTCAAAAACAGAACATATAATTAATTACAAACAAAATAATATATGATTTATGAATTTCTGACAAGTAGTATTCATAGACCACTGGCAAATATGGTCCTACTCACTCTATTGAATGAGCGGAATTTTTGAATAAATGTAGGAAGTACCTGCTTCTATAAAAAGGGTCCTAGCTCAACTCTGCCACTGATCTGTCACTGACACCCTGCCTCATTTTGACCCCCAGGAGCCTCTCTATCAGGCTGACATAGGTGAAATTTTATTCCTCTTGAGGGCAAAAAAAAAGTTAAAATCTTGACTTGGGCCCCAGACTATCACCACCACGACTATCAACCCAGAAGACAAGATTCACTAAAGCAGCAGCAGCAGCAGCAGCAGCAGCAGCAGCAGCAGCAGCCTTGGACAGTCTATAACTATGAAACACTCAACACTGCTAGATTTAGAAATCCTAAAACACAACTAAAATGCCACGACAAACAGCTTTTCAATTGTCTTCAAATCTAGCTAGTTTGCCACTGAATTTTTGTTTGTTTTAGTATTTCCATGCCTTGTACAGCTAATTAAAAGTTGGCAAGTGAACAGAACGATGGAATAATAAGAGCTGAACCATCCCACTGCTCTACACTGAGCGTAATAAACCCTGTGGGGTCGAATGACCTGTAACACAGGATATGAACAGGGTGAAGAGATCAAGACTTGTAGTGTTGAGGCAGGAAACACCAACTTCATCCCAGTGAAAGGAAAGCAAAAAGGTTTAAGAACAAAACTGGAAGGTTTAAGAGCAAAACTGGAGTGTTGTCATTTGAACCGGAAAGAAAGATTGTCTTAAACGCCCCTTTTAAGAGGAAGTACAGTTTCTTCAAATGTTATTATTATTTGTTTATTTAGCAGACGCCTTTATCCAAGGCGACTTACAGAGACTAGGGTGTGTGAACTATGCATCAGCTGCAGAGTCACTTACAACTACGTCTCACCTGAAAGACGGAGCACAAGGAGGTTAAGTGGCTTGCTCAGGGTCACACAATGAGTCAGTGGCTGAGGTGGGATTTGAACCAGGGACCTCGTGGTTACAAGCCCTTTTCTTTAACCACTGGACCACACAGCCTCCTTATTCTACTTTTTTTCTTCATTTTCTTTTTATTTCCCTTACTATTTTATGGTGGTCATCATTCTGAGTACTGCTAGTTTATGTTGCCATGGTTTTGAGACGCCTTGGGTTTGTTGGAGAATCCTAAATCCCTGCACTGAGCAGCCTTTCTCATTCCATTCAGATCATGTGACAGCGTGGCTTTCAAACTCTTCCAGGCACACATACTCTACAGTACATATTGTATGTAGAGAGTAGCGGGGCTGGCAGAGTTGAAAAGTCACGTCACACTGTCACATGATTTAATTGGAGGGAGGACGGCTGTTTACCCCCTGCACCTAGGATTTTCCAGGCAAGCTCAATTAAGCGATTTAGAGAAACATATTCATAAAGTATTGTTGCAACAGAACACAGAAGCTCTCAGCATGTTTGCCAGCAGCAGAAACTAAAACAACGTCTCAAGCTACTTGCTCTTTGAATATTGTAAAAGAAATACGAAGCCATTGTAAAACAGACTTTAACTTAACCAGCCAGGCAACGTTATGATTCACTTTCCCAGGATTTATTTTGTATATTTATTCAGAGAGAAAATATGAATCAGGGTATTTCCTTCCTCTGGGAATTTCATAGTTCAATTAGAAAGCAAATAAAATGTTTTTACTCATGACTAGAACAGGTTTTACTCATGACTAGAACATGCTTAAACAAATATCCCTTGGTAATACCAACAGTTGGACTGTATTTACAGCAGAGAGCAAACCCTGCATTGTGGCTTGAAATGAAATGATTCTTAAAATGTATCCCACAGTTTTATGAAAATGTAAACATATGTATTTACCGTTTGAGGACTAACTAAGTAAATACAATACTAACACAAATAAGTCCTTCAAATCACTTAAAATATAGGGACATAAAGAGAATGAAACTAATAATTAGTCCACAAAGGGCAAACCAAAGACTGCATTCCCATTAAGTGTGATCCTTTATTTGTAAAAAGCGTGTTTAATCATAATAACTCTTTCTGTATCACATACATTTTGTATTAGTAAAAAAAACACAGTTTTGCTTAAACACATAGAAAAGCAGATTTACACAATACATTAATTGGCACTGACAAAATTTGAAGGAATACATTTTTTTTGTTAACTTTACATAAAAGTTGAATCAATTTCCTTGTTCATGAAAAAAACAAACAACAACATAAGAAAAATGAATTTAAAAAAAGATTATATATATATATATATATATATATATATATATATATATATATATATATATATATATAGATATTTTTTTTTTCCAGGGCAGAATGTAATTGGTTATGTAGATTTTTTTTTCCAATCAAAATATATAAAAAAAACAATCTAATATGATTCAAATATTATTTAGCAAATTAATAAATTGCAGATCTGTCCCTGATCATCAGCACACCAATAACACCCCCAAATAACTGCAATAAACAATATTATAAGCTTTCTACATTTCAGTTTAAAATGTTAATATGTGTAAAGCAAGTTTCTGAATGCAACAGTAGATTCATAAAACATTAGAACACTGGCAAAAGCAATGTATTTATTGGTACACTAATGCTTATAAACTGTTCATAATCACGAATTAGCCACTAAAAAGCAAGGTGTCTATGACAAATGTAGACCCAGAACTTATTGTACATAAATCTGTACATACTCTAATTAAGCATATTTATAGTTATGTTGTATACCTTAAAATGCTTATCTAATAGGAGGGTGAGCTTCTATCCTGAGTTTGAGCCCACAAAACTGAGTTGAAGTTTATCACATGACTGCTTGTACAACTCAGTTTATATCGTTGCATATTCTTATTGTTTTTTGCAATGAGCTAAACCCTACACTGTCTCTAGCAGGATATATGCAGGAGTTGCTTCGTTTATATCAAAGTGAAGGGACTGAAATGTTACACTAGTGGTGAGATCTCTTTTTCTTTTTGGTTTTTAATTGAGCTGTTGATGTCATCCTATTATCTCTATAATAAAATGTGCTAACACTCACTTGTGTCTTAATTTATTATTCTGCATAAACAAACACAACGAAAGATTTAAAGTTACGAAAATAACCCTTTTTTTCCAAACTTAAGTCATGCGAAAACTGAGCTCTGTTACCAGATTTAATTTGCAGAAATATGCCAGTGCTGCAAAAGCTGTCGTTTCCTTAGCAGAAAAGCTAGCTGCCATTATGCACTGCCCTGTTTTGTACATGCATTAAGAAATATTAAGTGAAGTTCTCATATTTACAGTACAATTCACATATAGTTACACACATACACAGGAGCCAAGAAAAATCACATTTAAACAGTTCCACAGCTTTCGTCATGTGGACATGTCACTGAACAAAAATGGTGCAAAGCCAGCATGTAGTACCACTGCATTCCTGTCTGCAGCTGCAGTTCAAAAAACACACTACTGTCGACTCTATAGCCCGCAGAGGCTGATTTTCTGATACCCTTTTGACTGAACTATTAATAGCTGTCAGACCTATGTACAGTAGAAGTCATATTACATGTACTTGATTACAAGTCTGGTTTATCTGCACGGGAAAGAAAACATGAATTAGAAAGCTTTGAACTGTGCACAATACATGAATCATAAATCACAGCTGAAAACTCAAGAAAAGAGAGGAACAGATCAAAGTTTATTATTATGTTGTCATATGGCACACAGGCAAAGCCTTGTGTCACGTGGAGCTGAGAGGTGAACTTTTCATCACAACAAATTCCATTTCCAACACAAAGCTTGTTTGTTCATAATTCCACATCACTGGGCTTCAGAGTCTCAACGTTACCAATGAGTAACAGGTAAGACGCGATTCCTGAAGTCTCTTCTTACCCCACACACAGTACAGCACAAATAAACCACGACACAACAGTAAAAGAATGTGCAGCATTGGACTAACCCCCTAGTGTCCCATACTGCAGTAGGGTTATATCTCTAAACCAATGGCTCGGAGGATTGAGTATTGAGATATTCCTAAAACTGCTGGCATTCTATATGTACAACTGTTTCAATCAGAACGATATGGATGAAACTCAGCAAAGAGTTTGAGTTTCTGTTCCTTTACATTTCAAAGTGTTTGTTCCATTCACTTTTGCACATAATAAGAGGATTGACTCTCATATTATAAGACTCCAGGGTCTAGAGCTTTTCATGGATGAGCAAATTGTTTAGCTAAATGGCATACTGCTCTTTATTTAAGGCTGGGTTAACAATTCTTGAATCTGTTCATGGAGTACTTACCATTTTTAAATATCTATATATTTTTTTACCTATTATTACTATTAGCCACTTTTTCACTTGTCCCCCTTTTCCTGTGTTCTAGATTTGGTTTTGTATACATTACTTTCTGATATATTGTACAGACAACGCAGATTAAAAGAAACTGTTTCTTCCTAGTGTCTAATTACTTCCCATGTGGTTGAGCTGAGCTGCATCACAGGAAGTGATTTAATACCAGGAAGCAGCAAACCACCTCACCTCTATAGCGTTATATATACATAATCCAAACTGAAGAGGGCAGTGATATAGTAATACTGCTAATACTAATAAGAGCTACAAAATATACTTAACAATTATGGTAAGTTAGTATACATTGACACGGCATATATATATATATATATATATATATATATATATATATATATATATATATATATATTTCGGGGGGCTGGAGCCAGGACTTGCAGATCCAATCTTAAAATAAAACCTTTGTTTTCAATCAATATAAAATGACAACTCACCCGAGGTAGCTTGGTTCCCGCTGGCCAGAGGGGACCCCCAGCCAAATAACTTTAACTATATTTCGTTTTCCATTCTCCTGCTAATCTATTCATTTGTACCCATGCCCCTCGGAGAGCAAGCTTCTCCCAACTTCCGTGCTAGTCATTGACTCACTTAGTGAATGTGGCTCTTACAACCGGGGTGGAGGAGACCCCTGGCCCTCTTTATGTGTTTATTTCTTATTCTCATTTCCAGCGCTTTTGTTCAGCCTGCGTGTAGATCGCAAGGCTCTCCATGCGGCCTCTCTCGACTAGATGACTCAGTTAGCCAGGGAGACCTTGGTTCACCTTCCTATCCTTCCTTATTTTCCCTATGGGAGAAGTTCTGGCTTTGGAGATTGATCGGTTCAGCCTCAGCGAGGGCGGTTCTCCAAGTAGTCAAAGGGAAACCCTATTCTGTTACTAAGTCACAAACACGCAGTCTTTATTCTAGTAGTCCCTTATGCATGCCTGGCTCCTTCCTTGTGAAATTATATATATATATATATATATATATATATATATATATATATATATATATATATATATCTATATCTATATCTATATCTATATATATATATATATATATATATATATATATATATATATCCCACACAATTCTTACATTTAAGTTTCTTGATTAGCTGATAAAACATATTTAATAAAGAAAGCCAGCAACACTTTTAAATACAGATAAACAGTTCACCTAATGATGCCCCCCGCCCCATTTTTTAAAAAATAAATAAATAGTAATATCAAATGCCCATTTTCTTCTTTCTGAATGACCCTTCCTTCTCACCTTGAATCTGTATTGTAATCCCTCTATTGGTAATTATAACCAGAATAGTCCTTTATTAAATGTCTATCATATTGAGTAAATCGTTCTGCACTGTATCCTGGTATTTTACTGAATATCTATAGAATGGATGATGCATTCCATCGATGTGTATAAAAACACATGGGTATGCTTCTGTTTGTGCGCAGGTTAACATGCAGATCAACAGCACCCTTGGGAAATAATTGATAGGAATGAAATAAAACATATTCATTCCTTTCTTAAAATGGAAAGTATTTTTAGTAGTCTGGATTGAGGAATAGTTTTAAGACACTTCATTAAACTCCTCAGAAGAAAAGCTTGTTTTTTCATCAGCGTTGCCTCTTTACACCCTGTAAATGTTACGTATTTACTTTTACTTCCTTAATGTAAATCCTGCCTTTTATTTTCAAGTTGTATTAGTCGTTATTCTGATTACAGCAGAAGTTTGCTCCCTGGTTTACTTTAGACAGTTGTTTAAAAGTGTTAACCAAACATCCATGGTTATTTTCTATGGTTTTTGCTCAAAATGTGGGCTTTTAATTAATGAACTTCAATTGTATTTAATATGATTCTGGGGAATACCAAGCGCTTCTTACAGTAGCACTTTATATCATTTTTAAAATAGATACATATTTGGAGAGAGATTAAATCTCTCACTATTTTCATTTTTAGCACTACTCACAGAAAAAGCGTTTTTCTGTCCAAAACAAAACATCCAGAATGCATTTGTTCTCAACCCCTGCCCTGCCCTGTCATGGCATGTCACCCACAGCCAATCAGCAGCCTACATGATGACCAGGGAACCCACACAGGAATCTATGCTGAATTCAGAGGTGAACCCAAGAACCAGGCTATTTACCAGAACATACTATAAAACATGAGAATAAAGAAACAGACATGATGCAAGAGATTAGTAACATTTACAAGAAAAATTACAGGACTAAAAACTAACACAATTTAATAGATCCAACATTCAAATGCAGGGGTCTTTTATTATGCCCTTTTGGCTAAAACAGAACAGATTAAAGAAAAAAACCTGTATTTGCTGAGAGTTTTAAGCTTTGATATTTAGCTTGCAGCTCTGATTCTTGGTAGTTTGCGAGAATCACAGTATCTCAAGATTCATAGTCAACACAGTGTTTGCAAATTAAGTCATTGGGGACTCCATCTCCCATTAGCCTTTTAAAGCAATGAACAGTCGCTGTGTCTCCAACAAGCCGTGTGATTACATCATTCCAAAAAACATAAAGCTGACAGCTAATATTCCAAGGTGAAAACACTCACACAATATATAAAAAATGGAAACACCTGGGTAAATGTATCAAGTATATTGAAAGCAAGGGCTTCCACACAGGTGTGGCTCATGCGTTAATTAAGCAAATAACATCCCAGCATGCTTAAGGTCATGAATAAAAATGCTGGACAGGCCTGGTTGCCTATAATTATGGCTAGCATGGCTGCAAGAGGAGACCTCAGTGACTTTGAAAGAGGGGTGATTGTTGGGGCGCATTTGGCAGGAGCTTCAGTGACCAAGACAGCTCAACTTGCTGATGTTTCACGAGCAACGGTGCCTAAGGTGGTGTCGGCATGGAACTCCGAGGGAAAGACATTATCAGCAAAGGGCAACAGTGGGCGGAAGCGCATACTCCAGGATCGTGATATCCGTGCATTAATTTGAAGTGCAAGGCAAAATAGGTGAGCAACTGCAGATCAAATTTCAACCTGGGGCGTGAGCAGCCAGTTTCATCAAAAACGGTCCGCCGAGAACTCCACAGAGCGGGATACCATAGTGGCCCAACACCCTATTAAGTGACTTTACATTGGTGTTTCCATTTTCTTGTCCACTACCTGTATATATATATATATATATATATATATATATATATACACACACACACAAATACAGGTTTCCAATGAAGTGGGGTTATTTCTTAATTACTGTAATGATTTAATATTTCCAGGAGTTAACCAAGTACAGTGATATACATTATGCTAGATCTGATAATTATATGCAGGGTTATATTTCAAAGGCTACTCCATGAATGTTCAAGGAATTATCCAGCGAATAAGAAAGGCCAGATAAACTATTGAAATATTGTTTAAGGCGATCTTCATGAGTGAGATAAACACAGCAGCTCTCCATGTACATTCATGGGCTATACTGTTCATATAACAGAATAAGTACCATGTATGGAAAATAAGTTTGACCCTAAATTAATCCGCTGAATTCAGGAAATTCAAGCTCAGCATCAATTTGGCACAGTGCAATTCGCCCAGCTATTCTGCCGTTGGATTTTAATCAAGGTAGATTCTAAAAAGCTACTTCCTATATTTCACCCCTTGTATAATGATACTTCTTTCCCAAATGTAGTTGGTTTAACTCAAATGCTGGTCATGAGTTTCATCTCCAGTATTTATGAAATGTATGAAGATCTACACAGGTGGATTACCCAAAACCACTTCATAGAAATAATACAGAACTGCACTTGACAAAAAACATTCTAATGGTGATACAATTAATGAGTTTAGCGATTGAAAGAATATACATTACATGTTAAAGTCGTTTTTTATACAAAGCAAGTATGTCTAAATGTGCCTCTCTACAAATCCTAGCGCTTGTGAAGGTGACAATCTCCCAAAACACTGCTTATTTTTAAAAGACAAAAGAAAAATACCCCAAGAAGTTGCTCCAAAACATTATGATAAGAAAATCAACACATTTAGACTCTTGACACTATTTAACAATAACACACAGTTATTTATGTTTTACTGGATCAGTCTGAAATGTATTAAACTGTTCTAGGCTGCGTCTTTAATAACATTCTAGAAAAGTTTGATGCATTCAGAACACCATGTTATCCAAACAGTAAATAACTGCCGAGTTAATTCTTTGTAATATGGCCTGCTGTATCCGGTAGCATTGCTCAAGATGGGTACCAAACGTAGGCCATTCAAAGAGCCAGGTGTCCAATGAAGAAAACCGAGGAAAAACACATATTACAAAAAGTTATTATACAGAGTAAAAACAGAGGATTCTGTACTTCCATCCATGATAAGAGAAACCATTCATACACCGCTTATGAGTCGTACAGCTTATTCCACAGTTTCATGTGCTGCTGAAGATATGCTGACCAGAATATGTAGAAATGAGAACCAATCCAATGAGCTAGCTTGAAATGTCTCTGCTCAAGAACTCTGTATTTCTATTAGCAAAAATACCATGCAGGCTTGTCGAAACCCATCGTGGGATTATTATTATTATTATTATTATTATTATTATTATTATTATTATTATTATTATTATTATTGTTACTATTATAATTTTTTTATTATTATTTATTTATTTTTTCAACAGAAGAAGGAAAAAATACCAGGCTGGAAATGTTTTCTTTCTTTTTTTTTTTTTTTTGAGAATTCTTTTAAACATTAAAGTCATTCTTTTTTTTATTTTGTTTTGTTTTTTTTACATCGGTGAGGTCTTTTACATTTTGTTGTTTTTTTTCTTAAATATGTTCAGTAGTCTCAAAAGCCAGATTTTGCTCTCAAAGTATGGCCCAAGCCTCCTGGGAGAGGCACATCAATTCACATAGTATAACCAATAGACTAAATTGAAAAATCCAAACATTATAGGAAATATGATTCTCGACCACTTGTCAATGGTGCTGACGTCAGCCAGGTCGGGTATTTTTAACTTCAGCTTGGACGAGCGCCTTCGCAGACGGCAGTTGGCACGAGTGCGGGCAGCGCTGCGATCGAGAGTGGCCTGTCCAAATCCATCCCGAGCGGCCAGCTGCTTCCTGAACTGGACCCCGGAGCTGTCCACGGACATGACCGAATTCCTGGAGTCACTCACACTGCTGGCCACTTCGGAGGGCAGCGCCTCATTGTTAATTTCCAGGGTAGTAAGAAGAATGTTTCCGTAAGGGTCAACCTGAAATACAGACACAGGAAAACATCAGCACACAAGCCTCTAGTCTAGTGGTGCACTACACTGTGCTGACTGCTTTAACAATCCAGTGCTGCCCTACACTGTGCTGACTGCTTTAACAATCCAGTGTGGACTACACTGTGCTGACTGCTTTAACAATCCAGTGTGGACTACACTGTGCTGACTGCTTTAACAATCCAGTGTGGACTACACTGTGCTGACTGCTTTAACAATCCAGTGTGGACTACACTGTGCTGACTGCTTTAACAATCCAGTGCTGCCCTACACTGTGCTGACTGCTTTAACAATCCAGTGTGGACTACACTGTGCTGACTGCTTTAACAATCCAGTGCTGCCCTACACTGTGCTGACTGCTTTAACAATCCAGTGTGGACTACACTGTGCTGACTGCTTTAACAATCCAGTGTGGACTACACTGTGTTGACTGCTGTCAACAAAATTATATTTCTACTTAAAATAAACTAAAATGGTTGATCATTATTATACAGCTGTTTTGGCATCAAACTTTACATAGAGTTGTTACATATTTAATACAATATTTTGCAGTAAGCTTGCTGTTTGTTTTGCATTTGAGATTATAATTTTTTTGTTCTGAAAAAAAAATCATCACTCAGTTTCCCTTCAGTGACCCCCCCCTCTCTGACAGGCAGGAAATCTTTCCCACAATTTCAGTAGAGCCGGGTGCTGTGACGTGGGCTATTTGTAAAGTAAAACTACAAGAAAAACCACTGGAGAAATGGAAAGTTCAACTGTGCAATGATACAGCGAACAACTGAAATGGTACTGAAGCTAATAATGGGAAGGGAGATGGGTTACACAATGCTGCTTCAGAACAATATGAAATACATTAAGGACTTATTGACTAACAGACAGGACCCACTTTTTACAAGTTGTTGCTGTTTAACTATTTGCTGAATCTAAACCAGAACTACAGAAAGATTTCTTAATGTATATACCCCAACTTTTCTTTGTTCTTCGAGATACAGATTCCTTCGCTGTGAATATGACCTGATGGTGTTGGTTTGATACTGCGCTGAAATGGATTCCTTTCAATGTTGAAAAAAAACAATGAAAAAACATCAATATTAATATAGAGAAGCAATGAAAAATGCAATAAAAAATAAGCATACATGAATATCATTAAAAGAGAATTATTACAAGAAATAGTTTTGTAAGCATGTGCACATTTGTAGTGAAACGGAATCAATTAGATTTAAATACAAAATGCTTGGCTAAAACCACAGAACGGTGCTCCTCAAAGCTGTGTCTGTGACCACAGTATTGTGCCTGCAAGGGTTCCTAAAATAATACAGTAGAATCTCAGAATTACGAACACCAAACTTACGAACTAACCGTTCTGCTGAACAGTGTGCAGTGCAAACACAAAGGCACTCCTATGCACGGCGTGCTGCTCATGGAGAAGGCTAAACTACTGTACCAACAAATGTATCCAGACAAAGGTGAGGCAGATTTCAAAGCAAGTATGGGCAACTGTACTAGGAACATTTTAGGTTTAAACAAAGCACAGGTTTCTTTTTCAAGCCAAAGGAGGCTGAATGAGCAAGCTGCATGTTTAAAATAAAAACAAGCACTACTTAACGCATGTTTTCATTGACATTTAAATCTGTTTTTTTGCTACAATGATTTAAATTTGGCCTATTTTCCAGGTAATGTTTTAAGACTTTAGAACCATAACAATATGTATTGTATTATTCTCCAGATTGAGGGTGTAGATAGCAGGTGTACACATGTATTAAAACCGTTGTAAACTCATTTTCAGAGTTACAGTCATTTCAGACTTACAAGCAACCTCCATTCCCAAGGGGTTCGTAACTCTGAGATTCTACGGTACTGCAGTATGTATGTATTAGGAGGGGAACTAAAGTCATTACAATCTACCACTGTGCTCTCAATCTCTGCTTCTGTGCCATTTGATACATCTGTCATTTCATTTCCTTTTATTTTAGGATTTGAAATAAGCAGTTAGAAGAAGAAAAAAAAACCCTCAACCTTATGAGAACACACAAATGTGCCTGTGGTCAAAGAACTGTGAGGATCACTGCTATAGTGATGTCATACAAAATATGGCAATAAGGCAAAGCAATGGAGGATGACTTCAAGGGTGCCCATGGTGTGTTAGATATGTATTGCTGGAAAAAGACTTAGATCTGCACTTTCACTACCCTTTGCATTAGAACCCTGTCTAACTCATTTGAAATGACGGATGTGTATTTTTAAGAAGTGCTAAACATATTATAGATATTTACTGTTAAAGTACAGCTAACAAAAGAATTCCAGTAACCAGTAAAACAATCTCACGTTTCCTACATGAAAGACAACCACATCAATAGTAAACTGTTATTCATTTAAAACTAACATTTACCAAAGCACTTGTAAACTTTCACTCTTGCACTTAGAAGTCACATGATTGGCTACTGAAAGAGTTGCATTCTAGGAGTGGACCTCAAATGTTGGCTATTCTTTTCAGTTACAAATCACTGCTCTTTCTGTGTTTTCAATTTCTCTGTGTTCATTGTAAGTGAATTACGAGAGCTTTGGGATGATTTTGTTACGGCAAACTCTTTCATATTGGAAATTAAGTTACCAACGAATTGATATTAATTCATATTAGGTTAGAGTTATTGGAACTATTTTCAAAGCTCTATGTTTCATACAGTATGTGGTATAAACCCCCACAAAATCTGCAAGCTTCACACTTTTTTCCTTATTGAGGGTCCTGCAAAAGTGCAGAATACCTCAGGACAGTATTTACTAAGCAGTTCATTTAATCAACACTTAGTGAAAAAGTGAGCTAGTGTAATAAAGCAGCAAACAAACAGACAGGCCTGCAGACCTGCTCTCGCAGGCGCTTCTCCTCATAACGAGGCCGCTCGTTGTTTGCCTTATTCAGCTTCTCGTTTAGTTTCTTCTGCTGCTGGGGTCCCCGGCCAAAGAAAACGTAGTTGACAAAGGCGTATTCGAGCAGGGCCAGGAACACGAACACGAAGCAGCCCATGAGGTAGACGTCGATAGCTTTCACGTAGGGGATCTTCGGGAGAGTCTCCCGCAGGTGGGTGTTGATGGTTGTCATGGTGAGCACCGTGGTAACACCTGAAATCGTGAATGAGAATGAACCCCCCTTTACATACAGCAAAAACACAATCGCTATCGCTGCAGTTTAACGAAGAAAGAAGTCAGAATATTACTGCTGAAATTTAATTCATCTATACAGTATTATATGGAAAGTGCTTTGGTCTTTCCAACACTTTACGGTCCGCCTAATGTTAAAAATTCTGCTTCAAAATGAGGTCCTATTCGTGTATTTCCGGCATTGGACCATGTCTGGAGAAAGCATTGAATGAGAGTTTTTTGCATAGTTACTGCTGCGCTGTAAGACAGACCTACCTCAGTGCAGTAGACCAACATTTCCAGACAAAATCTTTACAAAAGATTTTCAATTGTTCATTTTTTTTGGTTTCGTTTGGTCCCTTTTATATATATGGCCATAATTCCTTTATTTATTATCCAATTTGTTCAATTTTTTCCCCCCATGTTCCCTACATGTTGAAGTTTCATTTTACACTGTCAAAGTTGAGCTGGCCATGCTAAAAGACATTTTATAAACCATAAATAATAGTTTTTTCTGTGGTTTTCATTATCTGTACTAAACAGGGTGAGTCTCAGACTGTTTAACTTTTTTTTAATGGAAGCCTAGTGTGTGCACATTCATTTCATGTATGACATGTACCTGTAACCTTTATAGTTAAAGAGTTCTAGGCACAAATCTAACAACAGTAAAAAAACAGGTGAAAATAGCTTGGACCCTAAAGTGAGCTTTGTGTAGCTTTAGCTCCGACTCTGACAAGCAGAATCAGTCATTTGGCTCACCAATAGTGTGAGCTTGTCTGGCGTTTATTTATCCACACACTGCTGTGCTATCACTGAATAACAAGATGTAGAATTCCAGTGAGAGTGAATAACAGGAAGATTCCACTTGTCATAACGTGTCGATATTCACACTGTAATTACACATGTCCGAATCCAAATTCTTATTTATATTCCTTACTTACTTGGACTTTCTTTAAAGAAAAAAAAGAGATGCTTAAATGATTACAATTAAATGATTAAATATATACAATTTAAGATTTTTTTAAAGCTGCAAATAAAGAGATTCATTCATCAGTGCCCACTGTTCACAGCATGCAGTCCTGGGGTTACAGTGTGCTCTCAAGTGAGGTAACCTTTGAGACAGGGCCACTGTTCACAGCATGCAGTCCTGGGGTTATAGTGTGCTCTCGAGTGAGGTAAGCTTTGAGACAGGGCCACTGTTCACAGCATGCAGTCCTAGGGTTACAGTGTGCTCTCGAGTGAGGTAACCTTTGAGACAGGGCCACTGTTCACAGCATGCAGTCCTAGGGTTACAGTGTGCTCTCGAGTGAGGTAACCTTTGAGACTCACCCAGGGCCACTCGCGCAGCAGAAGCATCGTAGTTTATCCAAAAGGAAACCCAGGACAGGATAGTAATAAGGATAGAAGGCATATATGTCTGCAGAATGAAGTAACCGATATTTCTCTTTATCCTGAAACTAAGAGACAACCTTGGATAGGAACCTGCAACAAGGAGATAAGGCATGGTATTAGCAGGGCAGAGAAACATACAGCATGCACAAGTTTTTCATGTTAATGCTTGCATGTACACTGTACAACATTTCACTTAATTTTCTAATTTTCATAAGCACAGTGTCTATTAAAATATTGAAGGTTTGTAGTTCATTTAATAAATAAACACTAATGGATACATTTATTGTCAAAGTCTTGCAAACGTTACCTTAACATAAAAATAATTTGTCATATTTTGCTATCACAAAACAAGATGATTCTGTGTCACTGCAGTCGGAACATGCTATTCCCACTGTAGGTGTAGGTAAATCAATCCTAGCCAGGGGGGTGGTCTGGGACGTGAGCGCACAGGTGTAAGTTTAATGGAGCGCTAACTGCAGGCTGTACAAGGAGATAACCGTCTTGTGAGTGGATACGATGCCAGGCAGTCAAGTATTTTATACCAGTGAAGGAGGCTATTGTCTCCAAGTACAGTGCTACCCTGTTATAATGCGAAAAACTAAGAGGTTTTCTTGATAAGAATGACTCCAAAAAATGTGCTGTACTAAAGAGTGAGACAAGCTGCTGTATTAATGTGCTGCTGTGAGAGTGCAAGACTGTTTTTGGTGTGGCCCAGGCTAACAGGAGTCGGGAATAATCACCCCTATAAACTGTTGATTTGAGTAGCTACAAATTGTGTGTGTCTCCTTCCTTCATTAATTTGGTTTGTGGGCATTGAAAATAAATTTCGGGAACAAAAATGCCAATATTCGTTATCAGGCAAAACACAAATAACGCAGTCTCCTAATTATGGACCCAGACACCCGCATTATAACGGGGTATCACTGTACATTCAAAGTGTCGTCTAGTTGTATCTATTGTCTTGGTCTCTGTCATCTACAGTCCTGTTTAAATGAGTTTAGTGTTGCTTCCCCTCTGCTTTTTCAATCGGATCGGTCTTTCGGATCACTACAGTCTGCTGGTCCTTTGTGATGTTTGTCTATCCACACTAGGCCATGTTGTTTTATCTTTGGGGTGTTTGTCTATCCACACTATGCCATGTTGTTTTATCTTTGGGGTGTTTGTCTGTCCACACTGTCCATGTTTTTTTATCGCAGGACAATAGGATTTGGAATCCCACGAGATTCCTTCCACTTGGTCCCCTTTGCAACTTTATACAACTTGAGGACTGTCTGGCAATATTTCCTGCAAAACCATCAAAATAATACAACAGTATTACCTGGAATATGTTATTCTTAAGAATGTAAATGATTTATCTTTTGATTCTTTAAGCTTAAACTGTTCCGGAACACTGACAGTAAAAATCAAACAGACATATATGCAATTAGTGAGTCTGTAAGTACTTTTTAATTATATTTCAAATGTCCATGTGTAGTGTCTTCAGGAAAGCATGGCTGTCGCTTTACATTTATTTAACTCAAATCTGCCTTCCAATTTACTTTTCCATTGAGGTACAAAATCTCCCGACAAAGATGTACAGGTAATTGAAATTGCTGTAATGTAGGCAGCCTCAGTTCCATTTCAAGTTTGTAAAGATCAAGACGATATGTCTGTTTCTTATCACTCATAGCAGCTGCTAGTTAAAAAGTTCTGTATGTCTGAACTCAATCAAAAGTCACAGTAACTGCTATGATTGGTGAAAAATATTATTAATGAAGTCATCATACAAATGTGAAATAATCTATAAGACAGCACGCCAACCATTTCCACTTTGATTAGAGTTCGAAGTAAATTCAATGACTCACTGGCCTCCTTGACCATATGAGCAACTGCTGTGTATTAAAAAATTCAAATCCTGCATTTCCAGGCCCCTAGACGGCAGTTGTATACCGTAAAACTTAAAATAATTGCCGGGTCTCAAATAATTGCCTATCTCCAATACACGCTGGGTCTGCTGGCAAATATTGTAAATAAACGCTGTAAATTAGCGTAATGAACTGCTAATAAGTGACAGTGATGAAAGTGACTTTCAGAATTAATAAATAATAATAACAGAAAACGTAATTTAAGGTAGGCCTACATGTAATGCATATTTGTTTAATGCAGTTATTTTTTTTAACTTTGTTTATTGGTTTTTCTATAAAACAAACTGTTACATCAATAAACTGACTATTTTAAACAATAAAATAAGCAACAAAACAAAAACAAACAAAGGGGGGAGAGAGAGAGAGAGAGAGAGAGAGAGGGAGAGAGAGAGAGAGAAAGAGAGAGAGAGAGAGAGAGAGAGAGGGAGAGAGAGAGAGAGGGAGAGAGAGAGAGAGAGAAAGAGAGAGAGAGAGAGAGAGAGAGAGAGAGGGAGAGAGAGAGAGAGAGAGAGAGAGAGAGAGAGAGAGAGAGAGAGAGAGAGAGAGAGAGAGAGAGAGAGAGAGCATCACAGTGGTTACAATGTCACACATCAGAGTGAGAATCACACACTCCCTTCAACATGCTATGGAAGGCAGGGCAGTCTGAGCTGCTCAACACGAGAGAGAGAGGGCTGCCATGCTTTGTAAAATTTATGAGAGTGTATTTTAATTTTTCTAATTTTAGAAATTGCATCACATCTCTAATCCAGTGAACATAAGAGGGTGGGGCAGCTTGATTCCAACCAAACAAGATGAGGCCACTGGCTAATAAGGTTGCGAAGGCCAAGGTGTTTGACTGCAGCCCAGATAAAGGGACATCATCAGGCACTACCCCAAAAAGCGCAATCAAAGGGGTGGGATCAATCGGCACTTGTAAGGTCTGAGAGAGGGACTCAAAAACATTAGTCCAGAAAGGAGTCAACCTGGGACATGACCACAACATATGAATAAGAGAGGCAGGAGCTAGTTTGCATCTGTCACTGGTTGGGTCCAATCCAGGATAAATTCTGGCTATATCTAAATTGTATAGTATTATACAATTTAGATATAACTCCTCTACCATATGGACAGATCTCCAGTATGGAATCAGTTTTGGACGAGTTGATAAAATAAGGCAAAATTATTGTCAATGTATACATCTCTCAGTGACTTAATACCCTTTCTGTACCACACACTAAAAGCAGAATCTTCTACTGAGGGTGGAAATTGATGATTTACATCCACAGGGGCAGACATAGACATGGATTGTAGACCGATTGCACCCAAATCCGGCGGGATTGACACACCAGTGGATTATCCCTGAACTGAGAGGTAGAGATGGAAGGGAGGAGCATAGTAGGGCAGGCAGTGAAGCACCCTGACAAGAAGCAGCTTCCATCACCAGCCATGCAGGCCTGTCTAGCTGGGGATGAGATTGCAACCAATGGAATAAATTCAGAATGTTAGCCGACCAATAATATAGTTGAAAATTAGGTAAGGCCATACCCCTGTTGGTTTTGTTCTCTGAAGGAAATCCTTGCGGATTCTGGGAAGCTGTTTGTTCCAAATAAATGAAGTAACTACTTTGTCTAGAGTGAAAATGTTTTTGTTTATGAAAACAGGAATATATTGAAAAAGGTAAAGTAATTTAGGGAGTGTGTTCATTTTGACAGAACAAGTGATAGAGGTAGAGTGGACAAACAAAGAAAGTCTTATTTAATAAGCTCTAGTAGGGGAGTACAATTAGATTTAAAAAGTGTATTGTACGAGTGGGTAACTGAAATACCAAAGTAGGTGAAGTTATTGAGTGCAATTCTGAAGGGGAAGTTATCAAGGGGGCATCGATGGGCGGCTGTATTGATAGGGAACAGTTCACTCTTGTGTAAATTGAGTTTATAACTTGAAAAACAACTAAATTGCTCTAATATAGCTAATGCATGGGAGAGAGAGGACATCGGAGCTGAAATATATAAAAGTAGGTCATCTGCATACAGAGAGACCTTCTACTCTCGACCCCCTCGAATTACACCCTGAATATCCTGCTTTCTACGTAGAGATATCGAAAGAGGTTCAACGGCAATGGCAAAGAGGAGGGGCGAGAGAGGGCAGCCCTGTCTTGTACCATGGTGGAGAGTGAAGTACTGTAAATTGACTGTAAGTCGCCCTGGATAAGGGCGTCTGCTACGAAATAAATGATAATAATAATAATACTCAGACTGCATGTTGTTTGTGCGAACTGAGGCTGATGGGGAGGAATACAACAGTTTGATCCATGAAATAAAATTGTGACCAAAGCCAAACCTGTGCAGAGTAGCAAATAAATAATCCCACTCAACATGATCAAAAGCCTTCTCCGCATTAAGTGAAACAACAACCTCAGGCAAGGGGGAAGTCGGAGCATATATAACATTGAAGAGTCTTCTTAAATTAAAATACGAATGTCTACCCTGTACAAACCCTGTCTGGGCAGTGGATATTATAGAGGGGAGAACTAATTCAAGACGGTGTGCTAGGATCTTAGCAAGAATTTTAAAGTCCGCATTAAGCAGAGATATAGGACGGTACGAACTGCATTCAAGAGGGTCTTTATTCTGTTTCAATAGTAATGATATGAAGGCTTGGCGCAATGTTGGGGTTAAAGACAGAGACGAAAAAGATTCTGTAAACACATCACTCAACAAAACAGATAGACTATAGCTACATTTCATGGGAAACCCATCCGGGCCAGGAGATTTACCACTCTGCATTGATCGAACAGCCTGAGTTATTTCATCTGAAGATAATGGTTCCTCTAAGTGAGCTTTAGATTGTGGATCAACAGTCAGAATAGAAAGGTTCTCAATTAATAAAGGATCTGAGGACAATTCCGATCTGTAGAGAGCAGAGTAAAAATGTTTAAATTGATCATTAATCTCCTGCTGGTCTGTTGTAGGTTGGCCAGATGGTACATTAATTTGCAGGACCAGATGTGAGGCTGCCGACTGGCGTAACTGGTGTGCCAAAACTTTGCTGGCCTTGTCACCATGTTCATAAATTACAGATCGAGATTTAGTCATTAATTATTCAGCCTGCTTTGTGGACAGCAGGTCAAATTCAGTTTGCAAGGACAATCTTTGTTTATAGAGGTCTGGATATGGAGAGTTAACATGGTGTTGATCTAACAGTAAAATAAGGTCAGTTATTTCAGACAGCCGACCTGTTCGGACTTTATTTGCTCTAGCACTGAACCCAATTATTTGGCCACGTAACTATGCCTTTAGAGTTTCCCATAGAGTAGTCGAGGATATCCCAGGAGTTGAGTTTATAACCATGAAAAGGTCTACATGGGAGGAAATAAACTGGACAAAGTTTGATCTGACAGCAGGAGGGGGTCAAACCTCCATGAGCGACAAGGTTTTGTTTGATTGGGAAACATTAGCTTCAAAGTCAAGGGGGCATGATCTGAAATTATAATGCTATGGTAAGTACACGAGTGGACCATGGGAAGCAAATTAGTATCTATAACAAAAAATCAATACAGGAATAAGTTTGATGGACTGGTGAAAAAAAGGAGTACTGCCGAGCTGATGGAAAAAGAAAGCGCCATTGGTCAGAGATACCACAGGTTTCAAGAAATGAACGAACAGCCAAGGCCGATTTAGAGGGAGGGGTTGGATTTGTGGAAGAGCGGTCTAGTCTAGGGTGTAATGCACAGTTCATATCCCCCCCAAGTAAAAGGTGGTGTGTGTGCATGTCAGGTAGAGAAGATAGAAATGTGCTGAAAAACTCCCAGTTGGGAGCATAAACATTGGTTAAAATTAATGGGCGGTCAAAAAGAGTACCAGTAACAACAATACAATGGCCATTTGGGTCTGCAGTCACCTGTGAGGCAATAAATGGAATCGATTTGTGAATTAGTATTGCAGCTCCCTTATCCTTGCCATTAAACTTGGAGTGAAAAAGCTGCCCCACCCAAGACTTACGTATACAAAATTGGTCTGAGTTTTGGAGATGTGTTTCCTGCAGTTAAGCAATGCCCACTTTAAGTTTTTGAAGGTGAGAGAGGACTCTAGCGTTTTATTGGTTGATTAAGCCCCTTTACATCCCAGCTTATAACATTAAGTGGGCACCCATTGCTGCCACTAGTTTAGGGATATAGAGAAAGCAAGAGACTGCACACGCATATATTCTGTAGAGTAAACACCCCAGAGCACCCTGTCCCTGACCAATACCAAAAAGCACAATAGAAGAGAGAAAGTACATTGAAATAGAGACAGAAAAGGAAAGAAAACAGAAGAAATGAGATTGTGGTTCTCTAGATTATCAATTTTAGCACAGAGCTTGAGGTTTTCAGAGGGCAGCAAGGAGCAGGCCGTTTCAACTCCAGCAAGCCGATGCCGAAAGGGTTAATGTAATCCTCCACCTCTCACACTTTCTCTGCACACTCTGACAGTGTGGCTTGAATCGGGGCTATAGCCATTTGGATTTCAGACCTAAGGCTTGCGATCTCATCCCTTATGACCTCCTTTACGATCTGTCTGAAGTCTTCAAGCATGCATAGCTGCAACTGGGACCGGCAAGGCTTCCTTCTTCTGATGGCTTGTTTTGGTGGCATTACAGGATAAAAGTAATTGACAACAGCAGTAAATCAAATAAAATAAAATACTAAAAGATACAGCTAACTTAAAATAAAATAGTAAACAGACAAAAAAAGATCGATAGCAACAGGATTGATATAGATTATGTTAACAGATGTGGAGGCGCCTGTGTTTTACCACTACTCCATTTCTAGCCCCCCTAGTGGTCCTCAAAGTTTTGATCATTTTAACCCTTTGCGGTCCTATTCGGACCTGGTCCGACATTGCAATTTTCCCTTTCCGGTCCAATGTCAGACCCTGTCTGACATCATCAAAAAGACGTAAAAAACAGGTCTCTAGTCGTTTTTTCTCCAGAAAACCATTCAATGTTTATTGTCTGTTTTGTTTTGGCCAACGTGCCTTTTGTTTTGTCTGTGTTCTTTTGTTTTGTACAAACCTTTTATTTAAATAAACACATGCATCAGCGCTTCATACCCATAGTACTGTCTATTTCCTGGTCTGACATCACCACCAAGCCATTCGTGAAAATTGCTTTAGGTTTCTATAGCACTTTCATGTCACATTATTTTCAGTCAGAACTGCTCTCCAGATTGAAAACCCTTGGAAGCTTGCAGTTTAGAAAGACAAACTGAATGACTGGCAGGGAGGCAGTTCGACTGCCAAACCCCAGAAGGAAACTCAAAGGCACAGCATAGACTGCACAGTGTGGTAGGTTTAAAATGGCTAGTTATTGATAACTACTTACTGAGTGAAAGTTCACAAGCATGTGGGAGTAACCCTTTCTGATGTGACATTAGTTGACAGTTGTTAGGATTGAGAAAGTTCCTGAGTTGTTTATGTCTTTACTAACAAATCACCACACTTATGATGATACATTTGATTCATTATTTTTGTTTTACAGATTAAACATGTCCATTGCTATGGGGAGGTCTGAGTTCAAAGGCTGGCAAAGCCTTAGTTCTGACATCACTGTTACAAGCTGGCCATTCAGATATGAAATATCAGTTGTACTTTCAGTAGTTCTTACCTGTGGCAAACACCACTTCCTTGGAGACCAGCCTCAGCTCCATGATTGAGAACTGAGGCAGCTCCAGACGGTCCACCCCGGTCACAGCGTTGTTCCCCCCTTGCCAGAAGAACACAATGTCGTCTGTGGTGTAGCCGTCTGCAAGGGAACAAACGAAAACAAGAGCTTTAGCCAAACTCACACTCACATCAAGCAATGCAGTGTACAATCACAATGCTACCAGCTTTATTTATTTGTACTAACACGATGGGCCAGGCCTATAAACAAATGCAAACATGGTCAGTTTTGCACCACATACATTTCAAAAAGTGTTTGAATATTTGCCCCGTCACTAAGGGTTATAAATCTCCAATTACAGCAATTACTACAGATCTTACCTCACACACGTTGAACTGTAATATATTTATAATTATGTGTACCACAGGTGGATTTATTGTTACTTTGCGTTCTATATTTGTTCAATGCAAACAAACAAAAAAAAGAAGTAAAATACTAAAGTATTTAACATATTGTAACATCAAAGATGTGCATCAAACTGACAGCAGCAGGACTGCTCAACGAAAACCATGCCCTGCTGAGAAGTGCAGAAAGCACAGCAGTCTGACCCGGGGCAAGCAAAACACATTTGTGTTTAAATAAAACTGCCTGTTAGATCTGCAGACTTTACTCTAGGCTCATTAACCAATCAGCAAAACATGGGCTATAATAAACAAGCATCTCTGTGAATCAGTCTCTTACTAGACATCATTATCAGAGATCGATCGACTCCACTGCATTGCTGCTCCTTTATCCCACAGCACCCCTGTCCAGCTGAGGCAGTGCTGACTCATCACAGGGCATCTTGTAATGGATGACTGGCTGATTCAATCTCAGCCGCGCGTTTGCTAGTTCTATGCTGTACTCGGATCATTATGTTTTCAGGAATTGTGTGTTCCCTCAAACACTGAACTATTCTTTTGTATAGTTTTTTTTGTTTTCATTCAAAGGAAAGACAAAACACGGTGCAGGGACATACACTAAATTAATTTGCAAGTACTGTAATAACCATCACGACCAGACCTTCAGTGACTGGACAAAACTGCCTGTGAGGAATTCCTGGGGAGGTAAGCTGCCGTCCTTTACACATCATAGAGCAGTGCATGAGGATCGAACCCTGGTCTCCACAGTGTTATATTAATGAACTCAGTGAAGTAGCGGAGAGTTGCTTGCACTAAACCCAGTCATACAGAACATATGAATGCCTGGACCAGGAAACTGCTCACAGCTGCTGCCAGCCAGCTCAGAGTTAGTGTTATGAAGGCCCACACGGAATGCGGGGCACAGGAGACACTTCACAAACCCCCCTTTGGGACACACCACGCTAGAGAAATCCATCATCCCCTTCCTTGCTCTAAGCACTATTCCTATTTCTTTTTACAGAAGTTCTCTGTTCACCTTGCCTAATCCCTTTAGCTAATATTTCTTCTTGTCAGCCTTCGGGGACGGCTTGCTGTGCGGTTTCTATTGTACTGTCATGAAAATATGAATCGTTTTCCCCAAGCCAGCTGGCTGACTGCACTTACTGGAGGCATTGTGATACACCTGGAAACTCCAGCTACAGCATATCAAAGCCCATTGAAACATCTTGACACACGTAACCAACAACCCCAACTGGAATTCTTTGCAAATATTATACCGTGTAACAGAGAGAAGAAATCTGAGCTGCAGATCTCCCTCCCGAACAGAAGGGGCGCTGTGTTGTAAAGTGGGTGGTATGCTTTCCCATAGACGGGGTGACTTGATGGTAGGTGGGAACCGGAAGTCGGACATTTTGGAGAAAGAGCAAAGCGTAGCTTTGTGATCAGCTGCAGATCATGCAGGGATTGGAGAGACCAGGGATTGGATACACCAGGGATTGGATACACCAATGATTGAAGAGACCAGGGATTGGATACACCAAGGATTGGATAGACCAAGGATTGAAGAAACCAGGGATTGGATACACCAGGGATTGGATACACAGACCATTGAAGAGACCAGCGATTGGATACACTAGGGACCAGGGATTGGATACACCAAGGATTGGATAGACCAGGGATTGGATACACCAGGGATTGGATACACCAAAGATTGGATACACCAAGGATTGGAGAGACCAGGGATTGGATACACCAGGGATTGGATACACCAGGGCACCGAGCTGATCACAAGGAGGAGTCTGGCAGTACAAAGGGGACGCAGCTACGTGAGTATGGTCCCCTTACGCTAAATGAGTAACAAACCAGAGTGCTGTTTGTTTTGTTATGTTTTTGCAGATGAGAGGAGCCAAGGAGCTGCAGCCAGAGAGCCAGCACAGGGACAGCAGTTTGCCGTACACCGACCGCACTGCACTGCACTGCACAGCACAGCGAGCACCACAGGGACAGCATTTTGCCATGCACCAACCGCACTGCACTGCACAGCACAGCGAGCACCACAGGGACAGCACTTTGCCATGCACCAACCGCACTGCACTGCACAGCGAGCACCACAGGGACAGCATTTTGCCATGCACCGACCGCACTGCACTGCGCAGCACAGCACAGCAAGCACCACAGGGACAGCACTTTACCATGCACCAACCGCACTGCACTGCACAGCACAGGGAGCACCACAGGGACAGCACTTTTCCATGCACCAACCGCACTGCACTGCACTGCACAGCGAGCACCACAGGGACAGCACTTTGCCGTGCACCAACGTGGATTATTTTACTTGTTTGTTATTATTATTTTGGGACTGCAATCCTGCCATATACCCCCCCCCCCCCACTGCTGGTAGAGGGGCAGATTTAGTATTTAAATACAGACTCTTATGAGAATTGAACTATTGTCTGGAAATCATATTTTCACCCACGCCACTACCTCCTGGCAAACCAGCAGTGGTTTTGAAAGCACTTACACACCATTTAAAGCAGTGCTACCCAAGGCTTTGAAACCCATTTTCTTACTCTTCTTGAGCACCAGCTGCATCATGACTGGTCCCTTTTTCATCATGATGCACGTCTGTTTGTTCTTTGCAGGTTCTGTTTCTATGCTTTCTATGCTTGGGATATGCACAAGTTTAAACGTCTGCTTCCTGATTCCCCTTACTATACTGTCGGTCAGTCTCATTCACATGCTATGGGCTGCCTATCCCACATTCAATAAAAACATGACTTTTTGTTGGTATGCTTGCAGTTTTCCCATACTTATCCCATCCTTACACTAGGTATTTATCACGGTTCACCATGGTTTCCCATGCTTTTTAATATGCTTTGCCTGACCTCTCCAGGCTTTTCAATGCTTAGCTATGCTTTGTATTAGACATTGCTGTGCTTTTCCAATGGTACACTTTTCTAAAGGTAGACCTGCATGTTGGGATAAGATGAAAGGAATACATAATGCTCCATCCCCAGGTACCCCAGATGTCTGTCTACCTACAGCTCTCTATTTCAAGGGTGCAGTTCTGCTGATCCAGGGGGTATCTCCGCAGATCCATCATGCAGGCAGCTGTTGTAGTTATTCTGAAAGACAAGGAACAGAAAGAACTGTAGTTACCGTGGTAACCTTTGGAGATTGCAGCTTAGCTTTGACAACAACACTTGGATTTTCATTTTTTTTTTTCTCTCCCCAGCAGCCTTGTCTTTTGCTAAAGGAATTGTAATCGCTGGCTCATCTTAGTGAACATAACCGCTGCCATGGGGCCATGTTAAATGTGCAGAATTATCTGGACTCTGTGCAAGCTCAGGGTCTGTACTGAAATCATATTTATTTACAGCACGGGAGACACACCTAGTACATTGGGTCACATCAATTTTTGACTTTTTCATTAAGTAATTCAATATGTTAATGTAACATTATTCAGCAGGTTTCATTCAACTTTATGAAGCAAAATTAGTTGATTACATATGGTGATCCAGACCTTTTGGCCATAGCTGTACAATAATAATAATAATAATAATAATAATAATAATAATAATAATAATAATAATAATAATAATAATAATATTAAACAATCCTGATTATGTACTGGAGACAGAAACTTTAAGTAACCAGCCTATTTAAAACACTACCTCAGGTTCTGCAACACTTAGGGCTCTATTTTAATGATCAACACAGTGGAGGATCTTAATTATGATGTTTTGTTTGTTAAAAACCCCTGAAAAAACTCTGGCGTTTGCTTATATATAAATAATCTCCTCCACGTTACTAACACCTGTTGGCTACCCATGACTGGGTATAGAGATGTAACTAACAGACAGGCTGCAATAAACACCTAAGTAAATTAAATGCTTCTTACAACTGACAAGCTAGATTTATTCTTCACTGTAATTTTAATACACATCACTGAGATATGTAATTAAAAATCAATTGGATGCAACACAAGAAAGGACAGGAATGCATCGGCTATCACATGTCTATAAAATATAACGCTTCATTTGACGCTTTGTCCTTTCAGTTATAACGGGAGCTCTAGCTCAGCTCAGACTTATTATTGTTGCCAGAAAATATAAATAGAATATGGGTAAGCTATTCCAAGAGGATGAGTCCTCATATAATATTGATCCATCATTCTGTTACTGCAATTCAAGAGCCTGAATGTAGAAAAGTGATGAAGCCAGCACGATCCCAGGAGCTGAACATGTATTTACTCAATGACTGTTTTAGAAAACCGTCCTTGGTAATATCCTACTAAAACAATAGGCTATGAGCCCCAGAGCTTTAGTCAGTTATTCAATATTTATATTTATTTATGTGGCAGTGTGGCTGGAGCCGTGACTTGAATAATTGATTCAATAATGAATTAAGGCTCCAGCCACAGGTGTATAAATAGTGTGATTGCGGGTGCGAGATAGAATGATAAGTGTTAATGTTGGTGTAGGGATGTGTTCGGTGTTATCGTGAAAAAACAGCACCCAAACAGGAAGCAAAGAAACTAAAGGGGGTTGCTGCTGTTCAAAATCAACTCGAACTGTGTAATATAACTACTGAAAATACATGAGTAGTGTGTCTACTACTGAACAGAAACACCGCAGGTTTATCAATTGCTCACATGCTCTGTTCACTGTGTGCAGTTGCGGTCAACTCTTTCATATATGCAGCCTCTTCAATTGAAGCCCCTTTCACATTGGCATACTCTACTCGGGTCGGCTACGCGATTTCACACTGCTTTTGAAGAAGCAGGGTCCACCTGGGTAACAGAAGCAAATACACAACGTGTGCATCAATGCCCCGGAAGCAGCTTGTTACGGACGCTTCCACCCAAGCTTCTCTGGATTGAATCGTCTGCCCAAATGTTGATTAGAGCAAATGTTTCTTCATCCCTGCTGCAACCCAGCTCATGGTGTGTCTCAACAAAAAATATGGCTAAACAGAATAAACAGAAATGTTCCTTGTGGAAGTGAAACCTTCATGCAGGCGTGGCTGTTTGTTATTGTGTCGGCTCACGAGTGTCTGTCATGCATTTTGTCTCGCTCGACCCGGGTCAAAGCATGTCGACCCGCACCCTGAGGTGGGTCGCTGCCGACCCGGGTAGGAGTGCCAGTGTGAAAGGGGCTTTAGACAGGGCTATGCAGTGAAATCAAAACAAAAAAAGAGTGTGACTAAGAGAGAAAAGGTCAGCATCCTCCATTACACCATTCTGGCCACCTGGTGTCGCCATTTATCCATATGAGTGGCAGCATTGTTTCTTCTACGGAAGTAAACCACTTAAAGGAAAGTGAAACTCCAACCCTTACTGGGCTGGTTTGGAATGACCTGAATAGAGGATAAGTCATGAATATCCATGCTGTACGCTAGCCCTGTCAGGTGCGGGGCACAGCAATAACAATGAGTCTGCTATCTGTCCGCCACCACCCTAGGACAGGAATACCAGACGTCATGGCTCTTGCCACAAATACTGATATTTGCTATAAGATATTAGAACAAATAGAACGTAGCTACCCCAGCTTGTGCGCTGGTAGATTGGAGCTCGTCCCTTCAGACAGGTGAGCTGGGTAGAAAGAAGTGCAATCTTTCTACCCGGTGTTTTGGAAAGTCTTTTTGATAATCCTCTACTAGAATATCCTCAGTTCAAATGTAAAATATGCTGTATTTTGCTCCTGTAAACAGTCTGGTGTGTATGATACGTAGTGATGCTTCCTAATAGAATGCATGCATTGCAGTGTCACAGTAGAGAATGTGATACCTGAGACCATACAGGACCGTTCCATCCGGGTGGAGCCGGATCATGCGGTTCTTCACTGTCACTCCGTGGAGGAAGGATTTCTTGTCGTTTAGAAAGTAGGTGTCCGGGAGCCACAGCTGATCAGCCACGCGGTTGTCCAGGGTGAGGTTGAGGGACAGTGCCGTGTATGCTAAGCGCTTGTCTCTCCAGCTCTGTTGGAAATACATTGTAATCGTGTAATCCTGGGGGATGAAGAACAAAGAAAGAACGTTGGGAGGGAAGGGGGCAAAGCAAAACCACTTCTAATTACCATCACACAATTCCCCAAAACAGATTTGTTTCTAAGATAAATGGTAGCCAGTATTTAAAACAGACCCTAATGCTGTATTTGAATGAAGTTCAAGTATTAGTGATTGGGGGTGGAGATGGGGGAGGGAGTGTAATAGTGGATGACGGTGGAGGTCAAAGCTCACATAAGGGTGATAATCACAAATCACAGTGGTTCGGATCGATAATGTAATGGCAGGTGGGGGGTAGGTTATTATTATTATTTGTTTATTTAGCAGATGCCTTTATCCAAAGTGACTTACAGAGACTAGGGTGTGTGAACTATGCATCAGCTGCAGAGTCACTTACAACTACGTCTCACCCGAAAGACGGAGCACAAGGTTAAGTGACTTGCTCAGGGTCACACAATGAGTCAGTGGCTGAGGTGGGATTTGAACCGGGGACCTTCTGGTTACAAGCCCTTTTCTTTAATCACTGGACCACACAGCCTCCTATGAGCTTATGAACAGAAGAACTGCAGGGTAATTCTAGTATCTACGGTACTGCTAGTAGATATCTTTTGCACTTGAAGAGTTTGGATACATAAATAATGAAACTCTGCACATCATTATTCAGACATTATGATCTGGTTTAAATAGGTGAAACTGCCCTTAAAAATCACAATTCAGAAGATAATTTAACCAAGTCAAGACAAGAAGATTTAATAAAATAAAAGAACATTGTGTATCCATTTCACAATATTCATATTTCACGAATCATTTATCAAATGAAAATTGAGTAAACAGTAAATTAGAATAATATATTTCAGTGAAACTAATTATATTAGTTTGAAAAATATCCATTTTATCAGCCTACATTTTGACACAGAATGACTCACTTACCAGTCTGTTTCAGGTAATATCCCGACCTGCCATGCTGCCTTTAACCATGCAGTATGTGTGTAATGTGTGGATACTCACCCTGGAGTGCTGCATATTAATGAAGCTGCCCCAGGTGGAGCTGCGAGCACTCCACAGCACTGTAGCTCTACGTGCAGTCCAGGTGATACAGAGCATATAACCACTATGAGCTCTTCATGCTGAGCAGCTGCCAGCTCTCTCATCCTGACCCCAATTACAATCACCAAGCTGGGTAGCACTGGACAGCTGTGCTGCGGGGGCGATTCTTGCTTCTGTTCTCTAATATTAAGTGTGTACCCAAGCGGTTTGAACATGTTTAGTGCACATCGGCATGGTTTATTTTAATGATCCGAACAGCGGATTTGAACACTGTAGTTCATAAACTCACTCCGACAGGGACCAATGACATTTTACTAAAATATTACATTTCAATGCTGAATGAAGCCAAACTGTCTTTGTAGAGATGGGAGAGATTGGTCCCTTAAGCGTCATTCGCCCAGGTTTTTCAGAAAGGAATAACACACCCAGTAAAGTTACCAAATCATAAATAAACAATTTACCAGTTTATTCTTGGGGCTTATAAGTCTCTTGTAAGTTGTTTCTTATTTGGTTTTGAATCAGTGTTTTGTGCTTTGAGAAAAAGTACGGCACATCTCTTTGAGAATGTAGCTCTCTGTGTTTCTTTGTATAAAAAGTATCCATATATGAATAAAATACAGTTTGATAATCATGTATTGGACTGTCCTTGAGAAGTCTAGAACAGTTGTATGCATATAAACTACAACTATTTCTTTAAATAACTTGATTATGCATAGCTTTTGCAGGAAAACACAGAAGATGCAGAGTTATTTCTGCAGGGGAATGTGTTTTTAAAGCTCAAATGAAATGACTGATTAGTTTGAGGAGGGTGTTATTAGAAGATACTGACTCAACTCTAACCTCGTTCTTTGTCTGGAGCTTACTGTCACGTCTTTACTATCGCTAATGCTATTTGACTTAAACAAGGCATGTCTGACACAAAACAGCTGGCGCAAAGCACAACTGTCTAGCAGCGGTGGTTATAAAAAATGAAACTAACTAATTAATTGTTCTATGCACATTCACAAACGCAGATGTTGCTGAAAAACCTGCATTATTTTTTTTTATTTTTTTTTTTTTACAGCAGCAGTAAATGCAGCTGAGTGACTTCTTTATCACTGTGTAAATATAACTCTTGTTGCCACTGACTGAACTATCCCTACTGTGTGGATAGAGAGGAACCATGGTATCACTCCTCACCATGATTGTGGACAGGTCGTGATGTACAACAATGTCTCTGAAACTCCTTCGGCTGGTATATGGCAATGGTGCCATATACCAAGCATGGTCCGGGAACGGTTTACCATAGTATATAAAGATGCCTATAGGTTTAAAGGGGTGCTACCAAAGATATAATCAATGTATGACCTTTTAATAGCCCCAGCAACATTATCACTGGTCTCCTATTTACATATGCAACAATTACAACTTCAAGTAAAGCATCGATCAAAAGCTAACACTGACATTTTGTACACACATTAGTACAATATTTGGGTGAAACTTGCTGAACCCAACCATTGACATTTAAAGATAAAGGAAGCAAGTTCACAGATTTCAGGAGCCCCGTACCCTGTGTCTGCTGCACTCACCATGTTAACTTCCGATATCGCATCGATGCTGGCGATGTTAATGCTCATTCCCACAGTAACAGGAGCACCTAAAGGAAATAAAAAAACAGTGTCTTTATAAATGACTGGGATTGTTTTAGACATTGCGATACTATACCCATGACATTGACTTTCTGAATTGAGCTGTCACAAAGATTATTGCTGTCTGCTGGCTCTCTGAAAGCTGCACAGAAGAGCCCCTGTATGCTATTATACCTACACTGCTGTACAGTATCTACATACACTTCCCATGCTAAACCCTAACCCTAACCCTGTATACTACTGTACCTACACTGCTGTACAGTATCTACATACACTTCCCATGCTAAATGGCCTGAATATTAAAACACTCATCAGTAACTACCCCTTTAAGACAATCCCTTGTTACACCTTTACTATAGAGCCAAGCAATGTGTAAACTGTGGTATCATTGTTTGCATGACTGGGATAACTGGTAGGGTCAACTGAGTGTCTGTGGTTCTGTATACCAGGCATGGTCTGGCAATGGGTAACCACAGGAAATCATGACTCCCCATGCTGTTAGATCCTATTATATCAACCTGATACATATATCTGGGTATGGAGTCACAGAATCACTTAAAGGTCCACAGATAACGTTATACTATAGCTGGAGTAACAGAGCCATTCCCAGTGATTACATAGTACTCACATACAACATGCAAGTTATAGAATAGGAAAAAAACATTAACAGGATCCACAATCAGATAGAATTGCATACCTACAGTAAATATATTTTCTTAGGGAGTGCTATCCAAATTTTACCTCTGGAAACACTACCACCAGTGAGTCTAATTTCTATAATCAGCACGCCACATTCAGAATTCAAAATCTGTGTCCTTGTTTGCCTTGAACCTCTCCATTGCTTTTATAGTGGCCGATCACAACCAGGTGAAAGACAAACAGAAAGAAACAGGCAATCAGAATGCGCTTCCTGAAATCCTGGCGTTGGTGCATTGGCGCTGAAATGCCCAGTTTCCATTGTATGGAGGCTGCTGCAGAAGCCAGTCTAATGAAATGTAATGCAGCGTTTAGTGAAGTGAAATGGAAAGGAGAACGCCAGATGGAGTCCGGCGAGGACAGTTTATACATTAGGGGAAAACGTACAAAGTGTAAAGTTTTACACACGCACGAAAAAAGCTGCTGATGGGCTTGGAAACTGGGTCACCCACATTGAAAGCAAACAATCAAATGGCTGCTTTTGCTGCCAAGCTCAACAATGACCTCCAGAAAGGTCTTGATTTGCCTTTTGCTGTCATAAAAAAAAAGCTGATTCTGGTTCTGCATCAGCAAATTAAATGAAACAAGTAAACAACATGTCAAGTGACCTTGAATATGTATGTTGGGGGAAGCACGTGAAGACCTTACACTAAGCCAACCAAACTAAGGGGGAGATTCAATGACATAAAACAGAGGCGCCTTATGACTCACGTTATTGCCCTATTCAATCAAACCAGACTAGGTGGATAGCCCGGAATGTGTCACTGATATTTGCAAATCTGCTAAGCTCATAGCTGGCATACAAAAAGCCCATCATTTAAAAGACATATCAGGTGTTGTGCCTCTTAAAAACATTAATGTAACATACAGAACTTTGGCAATTCCCTGTCATCATAGACTGAAGGAGATTTTTCAACCAATCAGTGCAGCAGTTTTGTTTACAGTATGTTACAACACATCTCAAAGAAACTCATTCATGACACTAACTGTACCATACTGAGTTTCTGCCGTGCTATGCACTCAGTATCGAACAGCTGACATCACCTGCTGTAAGAACAAACTGCATGGAGCACCCCTTGGTATTCTCTTCAACTGCAAAACCAATTCAGCTGTGACATCACAATTGGCCATGAATTTCATCCATCCTTAATAAATAAAGATGTTTCATGCAAATATGATAGCTGGAAACGTGTATATGAACAGCAAAGCCCCAACAGAGTTCCAGGATGGCAGATGTCTGTGCGTGGGTTATATGGACAGCACTAAACACACCACGTGCCAGTATTCCCTCTTACACAGACGAATGGCATCCTATAACCCTATATGATTTTGCATATTTCTGGAAGAAGTTATTTAACCTTGATCCTCCCTGTTATCTTGTTGTGTTTTGTATGTCCCACCTCACAGCTGGCTCTCCTCTCTAGGTGAGTTGCTTCACTCACTCACAGGCTCTCAGGCTGCCTTGTTCTGGCTGCAGGCAGTTGCTTTTGGGCCCAGATCAGAGAGACAATTTAATTTACATTTCTGCAGCACTGCAGGCAGTTTTAAAACCAATAAATCATTTTGAGCACTTGTGATGGAGTGTACTGGTCATCCAGCAAAATAAGGGATTTTGGGCCCTGGGGAACATGGTGGTGGTAAGGGGAATTCTGGCTTCAGGTTGAGGGCAGTTAAAAAGTCTGGCTTAGCTAATTAGTTAATTACTTTCAGGTTTGGTTGTTAGCGCTGCCAATCATCTCTGTCTGTCTTCAATAAACCAATTAAGTCAGCTCTGTAAGAGAGAGAGGAGGTGACAACCCTTACAGGAAAGACTACCAGGGAATATGAATGACTGTGCTGGTTTGGATCCTCTTGATAGTATATGAGGTCAGTTACAAGGTTTAAATATATGTTGTGGGTGAAAGGACGTAGCCTTCCCCACAGTAAGTATATATTGGAGTTAAGGAGAATTTACCTCCTTAGAAGTTTACACTAGTTCTCCCAGAAGGAGAGTTTTGTTTCGTAAAGGGCCAGAAGCCTGCTGTAAAGTCTGAGTTTCTTTTGAATAAAACTGCGCAGCCAGCGTTTGAACTCTGATCCAGTGTGTGTGTGACTTCTGTTCCACCTGACCTACAAGGCACTACCTCACACCCCTATTTCAGATTCTTTGCTGATTTTGTTATTTATTTGGATTAGTAAACATTAATTACAAATCAATTACCAAAACAACCTTCACAGCTCTGCCACCTGGCTCCAATTGCAGCTTACTGCTCCACTTTACAAGTGATTAATTTGTAACTATTAATCCCCTGTGTTCTCCAGACCCCACTGGAGTATTTACTCTGGGTGCTTCTCACGAGGTAAGGACATTGCATTCGGTCAATGACATAGCAATAGACAGAGCTGCTTTGAAACGTGAAACTGTTCAGCCTTTGTCAGGTACTTCAGTGGAAAACAAATTGCTAAATCAGTACATTAGTAGCGAAACACCTTCATATAAAAGACAAGCACTCAAAGACCAGCAGCTGAACATTTCCTCTTACTGACGTGCTTGATTAAGGTTTACTTCTGCATTTCTAAAAAGTGCTGTAGCTGCATCTTGGAAATTGTCAAGCACAATGTACAAAAGATGAATCTGTAATCAGTGAACGCACAACCACTTGATATTAAATTCCAATGACTTTCCCATTGATCCCTTGATAAACTGATCACAACTTGGTCCCACTGCTATTCGGCATTGTTCCAGGTCTGGCAATGGTGAATCATGGTAAAAAAGACCATGTAAATAGTTCATGGTTTAACTGTACAGTACATGTGTTTGCGGGCTCTGTATCATGACAACTGTGCAATACTCCCCCCCCCCCCCCCCCCCAAACCAATTGTGTTGCCATTGCTGGAGATGCAGATGGACATGTGACTGTATCTGAAATGTTGGTAATGAATTGTGTAACTTTACAGCCCTGCCCAGATCCCTTTCCCCCAAATCAATAAGTGTCTAGAACACCAACCCCTCAGCTCGCTTGCAAAAGCACAATCCATTCCATCAAGTTGTTCAGGAGTAATCACATGACAAAGAAAGCATGAGGTCGAGAAGAAGACTGACACAAGCAAAATGACCTTGAAATGCTAGACATAAACAAATGAGAAAGGAGAGGAAAGCACAGGCAGCAAACGAAACCATTCACAGATTAATGCGGTTCGGTCATGTAATAAAACTGTATTTGCAGCATTAATCCCGTGAGTGGCCAGGAAGTGTGAAGCTTCTGAATGAATGTAACCCTTCTATAACCCAGTGTAGCAGAGAGCAATACAGAGATATCTATTTTACTGATTGTGCTCCTGATTAATTATAGAGAGCAATACAGAGACGTCTCTTTCACTTCCTGTGCTCCTGATTAATTAACACAAACACTCCACTTCAAGATTCATCATTGACAATGCACGGAAGCTCAGTCTGGAAAGGATATCGCAAGGTCAGCAAAGGAAAACAAATCTGTTTAAAAACACTTCCATAAGCAACGTATCTTCATTCACTGACAAACTGTACAGCTCTGGACACAAGTTTTGCGTCACCCTCTATATAGAATTAACTCATTTTACTTCATAAGTCAATGAAACCTGCTGAATAATGTTACGCTAACATACTGAATTACATACCGCTTTGTAGTTTTCCATATACTTAACAAAAAACAGACAACAATGGAAAAATGTGACATTTCAAAATCTAACATGAAATACTGTACTACTATTATGGCTTCCGGTAGACTTATGTGATATCATTTTGTAGTTTCTTTGATTACATGATGTTAAATAAAATATCTAAATTGTAACTCAATCCTAAAATTCTAGGTGATACAATACTTTTGGCCAGAACTGCACATGATTGAGACAAAAAAACAAACAAACTGTAAACACTTACAATATGTAGAGGACACTTTTGCGCAAATTTGTTAGGCAAATGTAACCCCTGAAATGTATTTTGAAATACATACAGTTAAACTGCATATCAGTCATGATAGGCAAACCAGCTGACCTGACTTTCACATGAGACTGCTATCAGGTTCAGAACTGAGGGGCCATTCTGGAGACCTTACTGCTGGAATCAGAGTCTCTTCATCCTATTGACAGTGTGCACACCCTGCTGGAATCAGAGTCTCTTCATCCTATTGACAGTGTGCACACCCTAATGGAATCAGAGTCTCTTCATCCTATTGACAGTGTGCACACCCTGCTGGAATCAGAGTCTCTTCATCCTATTGACAGTGTGCACACCCTGCTGGAATCAGAGTCTCTTCACCCTATTGACAGTGTGCACACCCTGCTGGAATCAGAGTCTCTTCATCCTATTGACAGTGTGCACACCCTGCTGGAATCAGAGTCTCTTCACCCTATTGACAGTGTGCACACCCTGCTGGAATCAGAGTCTCTTCATCCTATTGACAGTGTGCACACCCTGCTGGAATCAGAGTCTCTTCATCCTATTGACAGTGTGCACACCCTGCTGGAATCAGAGTCTCTTCACCCTATTGACAGTGTGCACACCCTGCTGGAATCAGAGTCTCTTCACCCTATTGACAGTGTGCACACCCTGCTGGAATCAGAGTCTCTTCACCCTATTGACAGTGTGCACACCCTGCTGGAATCAGAGTCTCTTCACCCTATTGACAGTGTGCACACCCTGCTGGAATCAGAGTCTCTTCATTATATTGACAGTGTTCTTCTGACAGATTTCTCTGTCCAACCTGCCACATCATTGGGCATATAGTACACATGCCAAAACATTACAAATCTCATTCCCAGATGTGACCTGACCAAGCATTGTACAACTCTCTGTGTTGGGTATTATATTGTTCACCAGCCCCTATATAATGTATTGTGTCCAGATCTGTGTTGAAACACAAATAAATCAAAATGTCTTGATATGGAAACTTTGTTACAGTACGGCCTCAAAGTGTCTTTCAGCCAAAACACCCGAGACCTGAGCAAACATCCTGGCAGTGTCAGCATATGAGAAAAACTGCAGCAACAGCAGAGAATACAAAGTGTGGCCACATGTTGCAGCTGAATACTTAACAGTAGCAGGTCTGCAGGAAAGAAAATGGGCAGTCAAACAAGGAGCACCATAAACAGCACAGGGAACAAGCAAGCGAGCACCACGGCTTTCCGTGGTAGTACAACCAAGACACCAGCCTATTTTGCACCATAAGTTTATAAAAAAAAAAAAAATATATATATATATATATATATATATATATATATATATATACAGACGTGCTCAAATTTGTTGGTACCCCTCCACAAAAAACGAAGAATGCACAATTTTCTCTGAAATAACTTGAAACTGACAAAAGTAATTGGCATCCACCGTTGTTTATTCCATATTTAATAGAAATCAGACTTTGCTTTTGATTTTTTATTCAACATAATATTGTAAATAAGAAAACAAATGAAAATGGCATGGACAAAAATGATGGGACCGCTAACCTAATATTTTGTTGCACAACCTTTAGAGGCAATCACTGCAATCAAACGTTTTCTGTAGCTCTCAATGAGACTTCTGCACCTGTTAACAGGTAGTTTGGCCCACTCTTCCTGAGCAAACTGCTCCAGCTGTCTCAGGTTTGATGGGTGCCTTCTCCAGACTGCAAGTTTCAGCTCTTTCCATAGATGTTCAATAGGATTCAGATCAGGACTCATAGAAGGCCACTTCAGAATAGTCCAATGTTTTGTTCTTATCCATTCTTGGGTGCTTTTAGCTGTGTGTTTTGGGTCATTATCCTGTTGGAGGACCCATGACCTGCGACTGAGACAGAGCTTTCTCACACTGGGCAGTTCGTTTCGCTCCAGAATGCCTTGATAGTCTTGAGATTTCATTGTGCCCTGCACAGATTCAAGGCACCCTGTGCCAGGCGCAGCAAAGCAGCCCCAAAACATAACCGAGCCTCCTCCATGTTTCACTGTAGGTATGGTGTTCTTTTCTTTGAAAGCTTCATTTTTTCGTCTGTGAACATAGAGCTGATGTGACTTGCCAAAAAGCTCCAGTTTTGACTCATCTGTCCAAAGGACATTCTCCCAGAAGCTTGTCAATATGCATTTTAGCAAATTCCAGTCTGGCTTTTTTATGTTTTCTGTCAAAAGTGGAGTCCTCCTGGGTCTTCTTCCATGGAGCCCACTTTCACTCAAAAAGCGACGGATGGTGCGATCAGAAACTGACGTACCTTCACCTTGGAGTTCAGCTTGTATCTCTTTGGCAGTTATCCTTGGTTCTTTTTCTACCATTCGCACCATCCTTCTGTTCAATCTGGGGTCGATTTTCCTCTTGCGGCCGCGCCCAGGGAGGTTGGCTACAGTTCCATGGACCTTAAACTTCTTAATAATATTTGCAACTGTTGTCACAGGAACATCAAGCTACTTGGAGATGGTCTTGTAGCCTTTACCTTTACCGTGCTTGTCTATTATTTTCTTTCTGATCTCCTCAGACAACTCTCTCCTTTGCTTTCTCTGGTCCATGTTCAGTGTGGTGCACACAATGATACCAAACAGCACAGTGACTACTTTTCTCCATTTTAAATAGGCTGAATGACTGATTACAAGAATGGAGACATGTGTGATGCTAATTAAAGAAACGAATTAGTTTGAAATATCACTATAATCCAATTATTTATTATCTTTTCTAAGGGGTACCAGCAAATGTGTCCAGGCCATTTTAGAATATCTTTGTAGAATAAGCAATAATTAATCTCTTTTCACAGCTTCTTTGCTTTATTCTATGACATACCAAAGGCATGCAAGTATACATGATAAAATAGCTTTTAATGTCATCACTTTTCAGGAGGAATGAAGCATTATTTCAATGAGCTGTAAGGGTACCAACAAATTTGAGCACGTCTGTATATATATATATATATATATATATATATATATATATATATATATATATATATATATATAATGTATTTACAGTTTGAGTTTTGGATACACGTGTTGCAAAATTAATTTGATATGTTTGGCACTATGATGTGTTTAATGCTGTAGCTAAGCATGGAAATGCTGGTAGGGCTGTAACTTTGGGATAGTTAAAAAATGAATAACAAATAAATCCCATCTACAGTGCAGTGCAGATCACGTTAAAGGCTTCCCTTATAAAGGTTTATCACACATAGTACATTATAATAGCATAATACAAGCATGGCAAAGCATACAGAAGCATTGTAAACTATGGTAAATGCATTGTATAACCATGGGGAAGAGCATGGAAAAACTGCAAAATGACTGTGCAGATTTAATGTGGTTAACTTTTCTAAGGAATAATTATACTCAATCTACTTGATAAATTTCCCTGGTGGGATTGCAGTAAAAATGTCTAGGAGTTTAAAATGTGTGCAATACACCAAGTATATGCTGGCAATGGTTAACCATATTCAGTGTTAGACTCGAGGGTGGACGCTGTCCACTCCACCCACTTTTTTGGGTGAAACGCCATTATTAATTATCTTGAACAGTAGCCTATTTTATTTCTCACCAGTACTTCACAGTTTAATGTTCCCGACAAAACTTTTCCATTTAGTGCGTCTGCGTGTGCTCTCTGGCTAAACAGTCACTTGAGTCTTGTACTGAAATTGATAAGCCTGCATCGAGAACTGAAATTGACATGTGAAACTGTTTTTTAGAGGGTGATTACATTTTTTTTTAAATAAAGTTATCACAGAATCATAAAACATTTCTAAAATAAACTAAGTGAAAACTAGCATAATAGCTAATGTTGTTCTGTTTTCCTTCCAAAACTGACAAATGAAACACTGTCCGACAACTCGAAGAAAAACAGCACACAACAGGCAGGGCTGGATTAACCTTTCATGGGCCTGGCGACAACCAGATTTGTGGGCCCCGATTTGTGGAACCATTGTAAAAGACACGTGATCGACACAGCAGTTGTCTTTGACACATCACGTTTTTTAGTGCCTTTAAATGTTTTTTTCATCATTTTCTTAGTCACTAGTTGTTCCTCTATGTTTACTCTCTCGCGCTGCCTCTCACCCGCGCCTGCAGCAGTGCGTGCACAGGCAATACGCCGGTGTAGTAGTACACTCAAAACACTCACGCAAAAAAACACTCTGGGGAGTATTTTTAGTGTACACTTGGATCACGTTGATAACACTCTACTTCTATGTTCAAAACAACACAATATGTACTTTCAAAACACTCTACATTACGTTCAAAGCATTTACGTTGCTTTTTACAGTTATGGTATTACATTTGTATTTTCCCCAAACGTTTTTCAGCTAAAGCGAACTGAATTAACCAACACATCAATGGACTAATGTAAACGGTAACCGTACAGTACATCAAAATATGGAGTTGAAATACAAAGCAAACAAAAAATACCAAAACGAACTATATACACATTAAATATAAAAGCAGTACTACATCCTGAAACGCGCGCACACAGGAACACAGTAAATTGGAATCTATGGCTAATGGATTACCTTCTGGTTTGAGTTCTTTTGCTCCAAAAACAAAAATCATTCTTGAGGGATTACAAATGTTTTCACTATACAACATGTTATCTTGTTTAATGAACAAAAAATATGTTTAATTACTATTATAACAAATAATAACATACTGATGTATATGCTGATATAATGTGTCTATTTTGTGGCTCACCTTTGTTGTTTTTTTGTGTACCTTGTGTTTGTACATTAGTTGGCCATCTGTAATGAAAAAACGCTGGCAGTTATTAGAAAATATGGTATATGTACATATTAGTATTAAACTATTTATTTGATTGTGTTTTCGGCGTACGTAGTGCTTTGGTCCTGAAAAGGGCCGTTTTGAATGTGAATTCAAAGCGCAGCAGAGTGTTTTGAAGATACGAACAAACGGCCCTGCAGTTACATGGTCTTTTCTTTTTTATAACAGTTTACCATGCAGCAATAATATTTCTTCGATTGGATGTATTTTATTAGTGTGTATGCTATATTGTGGTCATTTTGAAGCCTTGTCTTATTTGAAAGAACTGAAAGAGTTCCTTTGCTATATTGTACTGTGACTGACAGTGCTGTGTCAAAGGATGACAGTGTGTCACTTTGAGAGATGTCCTGCAGTGTGTTGATACCAAGCCTTTGCTATTTTGTGGACAAAACATCTTTGTTCTCCGGTTATAAATAATCATGGTCTAATCCTAACATTCTTTATACATTATACCAGACATTTAGTGTATGTAACATGACGGTTTTTTTATTTTAAATATTTAAACACATTTTTTGGGACCAGTTAGGAGAGGCGAATAGTCATATTGTTTTCCAAATGGTTTCATGTGGGTACACTGACATAAACATTTGTGAAAATCCAGTATTGCACCGAATATAGCCTTGCTGCCAAATAATATTTCTCAAGCCCTCCTAGTTTAGAGTGAGAGTCTCCTTTTCTTTATTCTGGGCTGGGAACCTTCCACAGAAAATCAACCCAACACAGAAATTGGCAGCATTTTCTACTATTAATTATACTGATTATTGGTAGTCTAAAACTTAGTTCCAATCGTTACTACATATAATTATTAACATGCAAATATATATTGTTTTATTCCAACTAAAAATATGACTTTCCATAGGTCAATTTCTTTGTCTTTTTAGGTGTAAAATTGACTGCACCACCGGGGGTCTGAAGGGTCCCAAAACCCCTTATGCAGACGAAAACATGCATTGTTGCTTCACATTGCGTAACCCTATAGAGTCCACTCACTATTTTATGTAACCCTGACCACAGTAAATCACTGCTGACCATATTAATAGTGCATGGTTAAAAATACCTGGGTAATACGTTGTTTCATGTTTTCAGAATTAACAAATCCTTTCATTGACAGTCAAGACATTATTAATCTTACCAGCAGTGCACCATTATATGATGTGTAATAATTCATGGAAACTGAACATCACTCCATTTAGCTGTTCAGGATAGCTCGTGGGGATGAGATTCCCTGAGCCAAGGGCCGCTGAGGATAGGAGGGTATTTGTTATAGGGCAGCAGTGTGGAGTAGTGGTTAGGTCTCTGGACTCTGACCGGAGGGTCGTGGGTTCAATCCCAGGTGTGGGACACTGCTGCTGTACCCTTGAGCGAGGTGCTTTCCCTAGATTGCTCCAGTAAAAACCCAACTGTATAAATGGGTAACTGTATGTAAAAATAATGTGTAAAAAATAATGTAATTGTATGTAAAAAAATAATGTGATATCTTGTAACAATTGTAAGTCACCCTGGATAAGGGTGTCTGCTAAGAAATTAATAATAGTAATAATAATAATAATAATTTGTTTCAAATCAAAACAAAGACAGAAACCATTCATTCTGTGGCAACAGTGCATGCACACACATTAAGGAGGTCCAGTGGTTAAAGTCCAGGGCTTGTAACCAGAAGGTCACCGGTTCAAATCCCACCTCTGCCACTGACTGACTCCTGAGCAAGTCACTTAACCTCCTTGTGCTCCATCCTGTGGATGAGATGTTAAATCAATGTCTTACTGTAAGTGACTCTGCATATAATGCAGTTCACAGCCTACCTCTGTAAAGCTCTTTGTGATGGTGGTCCACTATGAAAGGCGCTATATAAATATATTATTATTATATTATTATTATTAGCAAATACCCAGGGCTTGCTTAACAGTTAATAGCTATGAACAAACATACAGGAACAGTAGTGCTCGTTTTACAATGGCCAACAAAACAAATCGGGCCAGACTGACGAAAGTCTTCACACCACAATTTATTGGGGGAAAAAATTAAAACCGCTAATGTTACAGTTCAAAACTAATATCCAACTTTTGAGTCCTTAGATTGTTTTTAAGGTTAATGGTGCACAGTCTCAGTGCTGTGTCTCTGTCCTATACTGTCATATGACTTCACCCGGTAAGTTCTAATGCTTATTTTTTTACGATTTAAGTATTGTTCTGTGTGTCTTGCAAACACTGCAATGTACAGGACAAATTATTTCCCTTGTGTAAAGAAAAAGTAATGAATGCCTTTACTCGTCTGCGAATCCTGCTACCTTGTCAGGTATTACATATGGTTTATTGTGTGTATACGCAATCTCCTTTATTAAAAAAAAAAAAAAAAAAAGAACTTGGCATACAGCCAAAACCAGCATGCTTATTTTCTTCTTCGTAACTGAAATAAAGGGGAAGAAATTGTGAGAAGTTTGCACTTTCAGTACTTTATCCATAACTTGAAAACATCAGATATCTAATGTAAAACTATATTCAGGATGGAGAATCCGCAATGTGAATGAATTGAATTGCAATTGAACAGGCGAATTAATGACGATGATGAATTTGGCTGGAAACCTTGTCCTTGGGTGCTCACAGCTACCCACAATGCTGGCCGGCTAGCGTATACACGAACGATATCATGAAGGCTAGTGCTGCGTGGGCCACCTCCCCCCAAAAGACAACGCCGCCAAACCATGACTGGATATTGAATATGATGAATGGTTACACAAAACCTGCAGTGTCACACTGCTACCTACCCCCAAAAGATAGGAAAGGATGATAACTGGATAAAATGAAAATGATGAATGGTTAATGCAACAGCTTAAAAAGTTTACAAACCGCTCGGCTAACCCTACTAAATGGTAGGAGGAAACCTTAAGGAATCTGAGGGTAGCCCTTCCTCCAGGCTCTAAAGATGGCCGTCTCCCTGTTCGGCCTCACCGCACACGATGGAGAGGTCAAACTAAAGAAACGACATGAATGAAAGCCCCGCAGAGCCTTTATGCAGTTGGAGATGACATGGTGATTAGTGGGCAAATTCTCCTTCAAGAAATACAACCAAGTTTCCCATTGAAAAGTCAAGTAGGCAAACTTTCTGCTCGTGCCTTGGCTAGTACACCAAACTATCCAAAACATTTGTCTTCTTCACTTAGTTTCTTATAGTATTGCCTGAGTTTTTCATTCAATTTGTTGAAATGCTTCTAGTCACAAGAGGCTGGATTAGCTCAAACAGAAAGGAGGTTTGCATCGATTGTTATAACTTTGTCTCCTGCACTGGGATTTCTTCAAAGCCTTGTACAATATGAAAATGCTTGGGCTGTCATTATAGTTACATTACTTACAATGTGAAAACCACAATGTATGGGTCATTTATTAAACTGTTTAAGTGGCTTCTGTAGCATTTTCATTTCTGATTTTATACAACAGATGATCTCAACATTAAAATAATTAAGTTTACACCAAAAAAGAAAATGAGATAAACAACATTAAAAAACAAGGTCTGTTAACATGAGGTAGTTGTCTTTTTTATATAAGCTTTTTAAAGTTTAGCTTTTTTTAATGGTTTGCTCTTCAATCAAAAATACCCTTCTTTTTATTCCTCAACACTTTTTTCAAAGTGTTTCAAAAACAAAGTGGTGACGTATAGCCACTGTTCACCCTTTCTACACTTTGAATAATGTTTGTTTGTGGGGGGTGGGACTGACATTATTCACTTCTCCTTTGTTTCCAGGCCATGCATTGCACCAGAGACTCCCACAAACAGACCCTTACTGTAAACTCTTATGTAAAAAACCCCACTGACACTTCTAATTTCTCTTCACCGCATGCTCGCATGCATGCTTCCCAATGCTTTTTTGCAGCCACCTCGCTGCTGCACCGACATCACTCTATATTCTGTTTACTGAACCATCTTTCTAAAAGCAAAGTGAAAGCTATTTTCTGAGACACTCAGGAAAGCAACAGCAGTGATTTCCCCAGAGAATTCAGAATACATTTGTGGCCATCTATTAATAGAAGGCACTGCAGAAAGGTTTTAAAACACCAACCCCCTGATTCCCAAAAGGCACAATATTAGAAACACCAATATGTTTCATCGATTGGCTTTTAATGCTTTTAGTCAGGTGTGCGCCCCTCAAACTCTGTCTGTGTCTCTACGATGCTTACTGTGGGGCAGTGGTTTGCGCCTCAGGTAAAGCAAACTTTAAATCCGCTCTTAATAAACTAGAACAATTGAGGGAATTAATACATTGCCTTTATTAGTACTCATGAAGGAGCCGCTAACGAAAGCTGTGACAAGTACGCTAAATTATCAAGTTGTTTATTATTTTTAAACTTCATGACATTCCATAGCAAATAAAGGGCTATTTATCAGCTGTTTACACACATGGTAATGCTTTACCCCCTCTGAAATCTACCGCACCAAATTCTATTGAGGTTCATTTGATCAGGTTTTAGCAAAATGCAATGGGATGAAATCACATCTTATAGCAAGACGAGACACCTGAGATAACTGACACGCGATAACTAACACAAGTGTCTTGTGGTTTCTTTGCACGCAGAATTCAACACGCGGAATTATGCATGAGGTTTCCACACACTGTATTATAGTATAGAGAGAGAGAGAGAGAGAGAGAGAGAGAGAGAGAGAGAGAGAGAGAGAGAGAGAGAGAGAGAGAGAGAGAGAGAGAGAGAAGGAGAAGGTAAGTACAGTTCTGAGTTTGTCACAATGACAGCGAACCAAGGAGGACAGAGTAAGGAATCTAAAGTTTACAGACCAGGAGCTAAATGTATTAGCAGTAGAAGTGGTGGGGAATTATGAAAGGATTTTTGGTGCTGAATCAGCGAGAACATTAACTACAATGAAACATTAAGGACAAAATAAATGTGCTCCGTAGGAGGAGGGCGGGGGTCTCGTCCCAAATCACAGCGTCCTGCAAAACCGTCAAAGCAGAGAAAGTAATTGTTAATGAAACATTTATGTTTAATGCAAATCAAATAAATATGTTTGTTCAACTTGATCTCCCTCGGATTTATTTTGTAATATTAATCAAAAGTCAGCAAATCACTCGCTCAGTCAATTTAAAGTTCACTATTTACATTTCAAAAGGTGTTTGCGAAACGTCACTTTTTAAACATTGGATGCCATTTGTTGCTTGTATTTATGACTGTACCTCAACTCGCACTCTGTGTACATTCATTTATTAGACATTTACAGTTTATTTTGTATATTTTAAAGCTATGTTAAGCATAGCCTACTTAAATATCACAAGTACATGGTGATTATATAAATATATGAACATAGCCAAAAGTGTTGCATATACACCTGCCTCGTAATCTTCATATCCCGGACTGTCTGAGGATGTACGAGAACACTGGAAAACTGGAACTCGATTGAAACAATCTTTAAAAATGAAACAAACATTTTCTGGAAACAATAGTAATTTAAAATGGTCTGTGTTGGCTGCAAAAAAAGTAATAAGCAGACAAAACAGATTTTTTTTAAAATAAACTTGAATGACATATTCAGCAACATTTTTGAGTTTTGTAAACCTTTAAAACTTATGTTGACACATTAATTACAATGACTGTGTAATTCCCATAGACTATTTTGCTGCGTTTAATCCCAACTTATTAAACTCATAAGTGTCCTTGTCGCATACAACGCAAACAAAACCGTTCATTTTTACATTGAAATATTCTTAGTGTGCTCCACAATGGGTAAAATGGGTAATATTTCATCGACCCGCCGTTGTATCGGTATGTTCGCTGCACAAAGGCTTCCACTAATTCAAACGTGCTGACATTACGAGCTGACATATTCTCCACTTTCCGTGCTCTTTTTAAACAATCCTGTGATTGTGAGCTGCTTGTTCAGTAATTGTTTAGCCTGAACTTCGTTTGATTTTCTTGTTTTTGTGTACTGCGCTGTCAAGATGCTTGTCAATAGTACCTTTTCTCAGATGATCCAAAGACACATTGCAAGTTGAGCAAAACAGAATCCCACCATCTGCATGCGATCTTCTGTTGAAATGAATTTAGCTTTTTTTTATTTGTCAGCTGTCTGCATTTTTAATGTTAACCATACACTGCAAGCTAATACACCAACAATATCTAAACAACAATTTTAAACTTCCCGCCACTGACTCGCATGTTACGTCATTGTACAGTATGAGGAATTGTGAATACAGCAGGTGTACAAAGCATGCAGTAAGAGGCTTACTGCGTGCAAAACACGTTACTGCTGTTTAGTGAATGAGGCCCATAGAGAGGGTCCAGCTCCTGCAAGCTACTGTACAGTTGAACAAAAAAAAAAAAACACTCTAAACTCGGTGCGTATGTGAAAGAAGCTTAAGGCACCAATTCATAATTCGCATTGTGAATTTTATAGCAGCTGCGATTTCACAAATATTAAAAAAAAAAAAAACATTTGTGTTTTGTTTAGCCAGCTTCTGAGTGATCTTATTAACATGCATCCAGCGTTAAGGCTGAGTCTTCTGTCTGCGATCCACCATGTTACAGATTCCATCTCTTCATGAGATTTACACCAGGGACTGGGAGACAGAGTGCAGTATATAGAGGTGGAGCCACTAGAGGGCGCTCACCACCCTGCATGAATGTACCATGGAGGTTTCTGTTGCACCAGACAGAAAAAGTAGCTAAAATTATTTATTTTTCACATCCAATGACTGTTATTGGCTTCTAGAACAGTATCATAAATATATTTATTTTATTCATAAAAGCCATGAGTTAACCATGCTAGCACAACCTAGATGTCTTTGCCTTCAAATGAATCAATACATTTTTGGAGTGCAAGGAAGGTAGACATTTGTGTCAAGTTTAAGTCATGATTAAACTATGAAGCAGTAACATGGTCAGCCCTGATTTACCCTGTTAGTCCACTAGTGCAAGTCCACTATTGGTATACACCAGCGGTGAAATTCTCAACAAAAAAGTGCAGGTACTCATATGCACAGCCGGGTGTAAGCATTTAAAAAGTGAGACAATTTGAGTGCCAATGAATAAATACTTTTAAAATGTATACATATTTCTACATGATGCATTTATAAATACTAAATAAAAAATAACTGATCAATTATAACCAATTCACAATAAACAAGGAAGCTGAACATACTGAAAGCTTTGTATCCTCTGCATGATCATGGTGTAGATTAACTACCATGATCTGTTCCAGAAAAAAAAGATTTTTCAGACAGAAACAGTATAAAAGTAGATCTTTTTTTATCCCTGGTATTGTGGTTTCTGCACAAGAAACAAAGTGGCAAAAAGACACATTTTCATAAAGTAATATCATTACTGTGGTTTACTTCTGACTTTTTTTTTTTTTTAGATGGGCATGCAAGTGAAAACTCACATTTAAGTTAAATAAACTCTTCAAAATGTTTTAGAAAAGGGGGCATTGTACAAAGGAAAAACACCTCACCATTTTGGTTTTCATTTATTACAGTCCTCATAACAGAAAATACTATGATCACAACAAAACCAAATGTTGATCACTATGCTTAACATGTACCTTGCAAGCTGGGCCCGTGTTTGAAAAGCGTGAAGCACACCTCCACCTGTATCCTGATTCTGACTTGCTTACCAAATCTGAAGCAGCACGTTGTTGATCCTGTTTTTTTAATGTTAATCCCTACTGTCCCACACATCACTTGCCATTTTAGAAACTTTTGCGCAAATTCTGGCAATGTGGTAAATCGGTGCAAAGCAAAACGCATTATGATAATTATTTCTAATATTTATCAGCTATGTAATTTATGGCGAACACTGACATGTTTTGCCTTCAAATTCATGTGCAGCAATGGTTGTTAAAATATTCAGATAGTTTCTCTGCTACAGTAACAAAAAGAATTATGACATAATATACTCCATATACTGCTGTTTTCACATTGCACTGCTAAGGTCTTCTCTCATTGATCAACGAATGAGCACTGACACAAAGCAAAATGGGCGGAGATTTGTGACTCATGCCAAAATGAAATCTTATCAGAATGAAAGCTCGGCCAATCAGCATGCAATGATTATACTGACGCTAATGGAGGCCAATAGCAGCTAACAGAAACAGAAGCAGCATGAGAGAAACAGAATGCAAGCAGCATGGACTGTGCTGAATGAAAGCGCATTTGAGAAACGTTGCGCTAGTGGACTGTGTGAGTGGATGGAATGCATCTGCATTGGATGAAAAGCAGATTAAATAACTCCCGGGACCCAGTACCGGCATCAAAAGAAGTCCCGGTACTGAGTACCGGTGCGTACCGACAGAATTTCACCCCGGTATACACACTACAGACAGATCACTGCTAAACATTCAGTATATCACACGAGGCATTTGCCATACCAAGAGTGACCGTGAAACTATCCTGCTAAGCAAGGCTACACTGGTTTGGAAGACATCAACAAAAATGTGGTTTTGTCCTGTTTGAATGATTTGCCATTGATTTTATAATCTTATTTCTTGCCACCCAGGGAATTATGCACAGAAAAAATCAAAAGTATGCAAAATAATGCGGTATCTCTGTACTAGTGTGTACAAAGTAACAAAAGTATTGTGCAGTTGTATTGGGTCCTTCACTCATACTGGATATCAAAATACTAGCATAAGTTAAAAAAAAAAAAAAAACTAAGTAGAGAATAATGGATTTTTTTTTAACATAAAGTCTTTCCAAATTTCAAGACTGAAATAAAGGAGCACCAGCTCTTTCAGTTTGACTTCCGAAAGAGCACGCCTCCGATGTGACAGGACAAGATTATACAGCGAGTTTCTGCGCTCAGCATCAGCTGTATTTGTTACTGCATTTATGTATCTGAAAGCTAATGTTTTCAAATTAGGAAAGCAGTCAGCTGTCGATGACCAAAACAAATCGATGTCAATTTCCCCTAGAGTGCTCTGGATCGCTCTGGGTCGCTCTGGGTCCCACCTTCAGTGTACAAAGCGAGGCAAATAACATCTTTTACTCTCTCTTTTGCTGATATATTTGCAACGTGGGATCTTTGTCATGGCATTTTCTGGCAAAATCAATTAATGTTCCCTTTATCCTCGGTGTGATCCAACATGTTTCTCTATCCTTCTCTGTTAACGGCGATATTATTTAATAGTACGCACCTGCGCGTGGTGATATGTTTTATGTGTAAAATGACGCAGGTGCATAATTGCATAATTCCCCGGGGTGTAATTTAGGAAATTAAACAGAATCCAGCATACCTAGTTGTGGTACTGCAGATTACTGGTGTGTATTGGTTCATAGTGTGATCACTGTATTTCACAATATCAATGTGTTACCAGTGGTTCACACTGTTGTAGCTGCCTTTGTGTTATCAATGTCCTTTATTACAAAAAAACTGGATACGCTTCTGACTAGAATGCAAACAAACAGCAATGTGCTTGGTGGTTGCAACTCTTTTTGTAATAAAGACGTTATGAATGCAGGGTGGGTCATCGGCAGTGAGCAAATGACTTATTAGAGTAAGTCGTTATGCAGCCTTGTGCAATGGTACAAAGGGAACTAAACGAGATTACCCCTGCCTAATAAATACAGACTGGGAGTGTTGCCTCGAGAGCAGAACACTGTGTTATTGATTAAATGGTGGAGGAGGTTAAGGAGCAAGCAAAGACACTGAAGGAGAGCATCCAAGGATGTGACCCGCCCCGCCCCCCAAAACAACAGCCAAAAACAACATGTGAGATTTAATGGATTCTATGGCTTGTGCCGGGACCATCAATCTTCCCTGCTATGAATGACATTTTACAGCTTTTATTCATTTAACATTTCACTACCCGCATCCTCTCCTTTGCTAGTTACCACATCCCTCATTTTCAAGGACATCTTCTTTTTTTTTTTAAATGTTTTAATTAAAGGTCTTGATACACATAAACTGCAGCCCGGTGTTTTAATACAATTATATGATTAACATCATTGACTCCTCACATCCATTCCGAGTGAAAAACGCACTAACTGGATTACTGCCTGCACACAGAGGATTTGCTCATGGCCTATGCTATACCTTGTTCTTTATTTCCATTTCTTCCTGGGCTAGTATTTTATTTGCATTCATTTTCCACCACCAGTAATTTAAAGCCCCATGGCTGCATTTATTAGGTGTATTTGTATATCTGGTAGATGTATGTAAAATATTCACTCGCTTAAAGCCTTTGGTTATTTTTTTTTTAACCTGTATTCATAAAGGGTCACCCAATACACAATGGAATGTTTTGAGCGGGGGCGGGGCTAAGTTTTTCAGCTCTTCCAATCACACGGATGCACTGCACATAATTGTATTTGTTTAAGGAGTTTCATGAATACCACTTTTGTTGCAAGCCCTGAATCCAGATGTGCCTAACTCAAATCTAACGCTAAACACCTGATAAATGTTTCCTTTTTTTTAAAAAATATGAACTTCTGTTAGTTTTCAGTGTGTGGATTGCGCATTATTTAGAGAATGTGAATGCGGTTTAATTCACCTCACGTTAACAAGCCACGGGTTTGTCTTATCAGAAGCATAAGAATTACTTAAACAAAGGAGGCATAACAGCAATAAATCAATTCACCTCTTAGAATCACAAGCTGTAACCTCATCCAGCACATCTTTCAAAATCATCAGCAGAGCAACCATCGGCTGCAAGACGTGTACATCTCTCCATGATATAAGGGGACCTGTGTCCTGCAGCCACAGCAATCTCTAGCAATCTCATCACAGCCACTGTGTTAACTAGCAAGATAAGGCTTGATCTAGTGCAGCTGACAATGGTAATGGAATGGTTTCTCTCAAAACTACCCACACCAGCTAAATAATGAGCCATCAACACATGTTAAACCAAGTGACTTCCATTACCATTTACAAAACGGGACGATTGTGCATTATTTAGATAGTGTGATTCATTACAGTGTACATATTTATGTTTGAACCCAGGTACTAAAAAGGGGATGAACAGCCCAATGTAAAGTCTATTGCAGTTTCTGGACAAAGCCGTCTTTGCTGTACATTCTCGTTCCGAGCTGTTGGGTTGTGAGGGAACACGGGGGCTGCAGACACTGGGAGAGTGCAATCCAGAGACGTGGTAATGTGCCGTGCTATTGTTATTCATGTTTGTGTCATGGCCATTGTGTATAACAACGTCTTGTTGTGATGTGCAACCATGTTCTGAAACTCCACGAGTTGAACTTGATCTGGTTGCGGTTCTGAATACCAAGCATGGTACTGGCAATGGATAACCATGAGACATGAATGCTGTCCGTGTCAAGCCTGACAGATGCTGACTGGGAAATCAGCACCATTCTTCCAATCCTAAATACTGGAGCTTAAGACATATAGGAATACCCCTTGGTATTGCTCACCAGTGTATACATGCACATTTTGATCGGTTAATTTATTAGTTGATTAATCGTTAGATTACTCGGTAGATGAATTCGTGCACATTTCTAATAAAGGTAACGATCTTATCCTGCACAAAAAAAATCAATACAATCTAAAGAAAAGCCCAATGGGGATTTGGTCTTTTTAAAAGCATTTTTATTATTATTTTTATTTTAGTAAAGGTAACACATTTTCACAGAACAACCGTTCTTTCGGGCCACTGTCAGTCACATACCTGAAAACACAAGACAGCTGAGCTGTGTTTCCATCGTTGGTTGTTTAATCTACCATTACAGCTTCGTACTTGGCTTCCTGTACTTCTGTTTTTATTTGTTCTGAATCTTGTTAGAGGTACCCGAGAATACTGTGGCTATTGACAAGCGACTGTTAACATGCTGTCGCAGTCAGAAATCAGAGAAAGAATTCCATATAATGACCTCTGTTTGAGGAATTGGTGTCTCATCGTGCCCTCTGAACGCCAGTTCTTGCTTGCAAGGTAAACAACAGAATCAGTCAAGCATTTAAGAACGTCACGATTTTTTATTGCTTGCTCATTGTGATGTATTGTATCCTTACGCTTCTGCTCATCCAGTTGAACATCAATCCAAAGGTTTTGAGTGTTACAGCGGCTCGCAAGTGACTTTGGGAATGCTTATGTTGTTGTGCTGTCTTCGACAGACATCCTAGATTGCTGTAGCCAGTGCTGTTCCATATCGCCTTTTCTGTTTCTGTACAGCTATCGGTAAGCCACGGATAACTTTCATAATTTGTAAGTGGCACGTATATCCCTTCCCTTCCTGTGTCAGTTTGGGTATTTGTGGTGTATACCTCCCTTTTTTAACAATCGGGGCAGCAGTGTGGAGTAGTGGTTAGAGCTCTGGACTCTTGACCGGACGGTTGTGGGTTCAATCCCCAGTGGGGGACACTGCTGTTGTACCTTTGAGCAAGGTACTTTATCTAGATTGCTCCAGTAAAAACCCAACTGTTTAAATGGGTAATTGTATGTAAAATAATGTAATATCTGTATAATGTGAAATAATGTATAATGTGATATCTTGTAACAATTGTAAGTCGCTCTGGATAAGGGTGTCTGCTAAGAAATTAATAATAATCTCCAATTTTTCTGAGAAAGTTCTTCTTGAAAATGGATTCATAATTCGATGTCTCCATTGTTTGATTACATTTTTTTATTTGTAAAAAAAAATATTCTAAATATTACTTTGAAGTTCTCAATATAATTCTCAATAACGGTCTCTATAATATTAGCAATATTGTGCGAAATTCAGCTATTCTTACACCACGCACCCTAGCATATTTATGTTTCACTGCAAAACCAGGGCAGATCTTTGACTTTCCCATTGGTTAAACTCCCAAGACCTTCAGCTTAAACAGAAAATACCTTCAACGGTTTATGTCCCGCCTCTGCTCACTTGTGATTGGACACCTGCATAACAAGGGGCAGATCGTTGACTCTCCCATTGGTTAACCCTACTCAAGACCGTCAACTATTTATGTACCACCTCCACTCACTTATGATTGGACTGCCATGGAGAAAATGCAAGATCTTCTATTGGTTCATTTTATTTTATCTTATCTTTTTTTTTATTTATCTGCGATCAACTCTTTAGTTGATTGATCGATTTATATATGAAAAAGCCATACTATATATAATGTGAATTAGGTGTTTATGCAGTGATATATATATAGCAGCAGTGTGGAGTAGTGGTTAGGGCTCTGGACTCCTGACCGTAGGGTTGTGGGTTCAATCCCCGGTGGGGGACACTGCTGCTGTACCCTTGAGCAAGGTACTTTACCTAGATTGCTCCAGTAAAAACCCAACTGTATAAATGGGCAATTGTATGTAAAAAATAATGTGATATCTTGTAACAATTGTAAATCGCCCTGGATAAGGGTGTCTGCTAAGAAATAAATAATAATATATACTGTATGTATATATATTTTAAAACAATCTGCTTCTAATTATCATGGATTCTTTTTGTTGCATGGTCTGTTTAGCGTTTGGAGCAGCATTTTAATTTTTTTCTAAACAAACCAAAAAACCTTGATTTAGTTGTGATTATTCCTCTGGATAACACTGCTGCTTTTAAATGGACATGATCCAAGCTCAGGTTTACTGTGCACCTTCACGCGTGGGTCAGGTGATGTTTAACAGCCTGTACTAACTCAATATCATGATACTGCTAAGCATTGTCAGCCAATCAGAGCACACTTTTCGTCTGCTGTAAGCCACAACACATCACAAAGAATACTGACTTACTACCGTGCTTTATTCTCTATATTGATACTGTTTCTTTCTTTAAAAACACTCAAGACGGGGGTGACATCACAACTGGCCACGTATCTCAGCCACTTCATCAACCTTTTCCCGATTTCCAATGAAACTGCCAGTGGACTAAATAAAGGTCATGAATAGTATGTTATATTAACAAGGTCAACAATAAAGCAGTATATAATATATTTAAAGCAAAGCAGGTGTCCACACATACATAACCCTACAGTACAGAACTATTGTAGTGTCACTGCACTGCCCATTTGATAAGGGCGGCTGCAATTGTTGTCTCTTTGTGAAATGCAGCAGATCTGTTGATAATGTGACCTATGCATTGAGGCACCACAAAGCTGCTCTCAGATGTGCAAGCAGCTCTGGCTATTCCAGGAAAAGAAGAATGAAGAGCAACATCTATCCCTGTGAGAGGTGTGACTGTCCACAAGCATTACTCCTCATTCCCTGGGTGCTGTTCCTGCACTCTGTAATGTACTTGCTTCAGTGAGAGCCTGTTCAATCTTGTTACACTGAAGGAAATCATCTCTTTAAGGGAATCAAGTGAGCTTGCATAGGAAGGGAATCCCAGAAGCATACTGTACTACTCTGAAGGATTTGAGAGTGACTGAGGAGGATGGTTCCAATGGTTAAACCGTGACTTTGACATTGGCTCTCGTCTACAGTAAATCTGGATGCCACATTTTAGAAATCATCTTTCTAACAATGCAGTTTTGCCTTTACCTCCTCTGTCCTTTTGCTCATTTGAAATTGCCCAGGCTACCATCAGCCAGAGAGCCCTAGGGTACGGATGTTCAGAATTTTAGGGTCCCAAATAATGGTCTCATGTAGTTTTTGTGGTCTTGTGTAAATCAAATAACGCATTTCACAGCCAAATTTTGTTTTCTCTTCCAAACCTGGTCTCAGGACCGAGGAGGATATACTCATTAGTATCTGTTTGGGATTTAACAGTACTGTTTGTGAAACTGAAGAAAAACTGCATCCTGTGAGAGGGTGTGGGGAATTCACTAGACACAAGAGTCAGAAAGTTTAATTGAAACACCACTGGGGTGCATGGATTTATTTATCCCAGCAGAGGGCGGTCTTATGCTGTGGCCCAAATACCGACAATGGTAAGCAAAAAGGAAAATAAAACACAGTAACAAAACTACAAACAAAAGGTGCTGCTACAGGCAGCGTCTCGCAGCCTCCACTATCCGGGACGGCTCGGGTTCAGTTATGCTTTGCTATTTCCTCATTATCACTCATGGGGTTGCCCAGACTTCCCCAGCTAAGCTAATAGCGTCTCACTAGGGGTACGTGGTAAAACACAAATTCTTCGTAGCAGCTGTCTTCCTCAGCCGGGCTTGCTTGCCCCTTTCTCTCGCTCCAGACACTGGCGTTCTGTTATGTTTTTAATACAGGTTTGTGTCGTTTCTCCTAGAAGGGCAAAACCGAAGGAACAGCAAGCAAAATTTTTATTGGTCGATCAACACCCCAAGACCTGCCTCCCGACCACTCAGAGAGAGGAAAACGCGACACACCCTCACCCAACCTCTCTGTCACTGCCATGAATGGCAGGCGGATCCCACAGGGCTCCCGACCTCCCCCTGCAGGATCATGCATGCGCTTGATAGCCAGCACAGGTCTACCCTATCACAGATCCGTATTGTGTATTTTTTCACTGCAGTGTTTTCTCTGTGTTGAAAAAGCGCCATACAATAACAGCTCAGTGCCATACAATAACAGCTCAGGAAACCAAACGGAAAATGAAAGAGAGTGGTGATGGGGGGAAAGTGTGTTTTGTTGATATAACAGTTTCCACATTTAAGCAGATATTTTAAAATCAGATTTAAAATACAATACAATGGCTTAGTGGGCACTGCAAATATAATGTCGCAAACTACAGTAGAACAGGAAATGTTCTTCACGACTGTCATAACTGTATTGTGTAAATGACTTAGTAGAATTAATGAACATGCTGGGAAAGGTCAGCTGAAACTGCACACTAAAGAAAAGGATGCAACGCTGAAGACAGCTGAACACAGTCCAAGTGCAGTACGATCATGTAGTGATCACAGAAACAGACATGCAACAATGATGACTTTTGTTCTTACAGGTTGTGGCTCTAAACGTGTTACAAAACAGAACATCGCAGGCTACAGCTGTAACAAATGGAGGGGCAGAACACATTGTGTTATTGTACTGGATACAGAACACTGCAAGAGCATCTTAGTGCAGGAACACAGGTAAACCACAAAAAGAGGGCTCTTGTTGGACACTTATAGCTAGGCATCGTTTACTGGGTATATGGGATGATACAGTTTTGAAAATCCATTCAATCTAAATGAACATCAAGCAGCTGACACGTTTCAATCATTAATCGCCCTTATTTGTGTTCAGATACATTTATTACTTTTAATGTTTCAGTCACTAATTATTAAAGTTGCAGAACTCTGCTACAATTGTAGCCTGATGGCATTGATGATGTTCAAGATGAAAGAGCTCCCACCCTCCGTGCCAGCTGTGCAGAATGCTTTGAGGAGCATGGCTGACCAGCAAAGAAGGGCAACTTTGCATAGCCAGAGCATGAACCTGCGCTGCCCTGTCTGTACGACTCACCCTGCACACCATGCGGTCGTGCCTTTACCAGGGGAGCCTTCAGTCTGCTTTACATCCCTGAAGGAGATAGCTTTTCTATCTTAGTGTTCCGATTTTACAATCAAAACTGCATGTTCTTTTTGTCTTTTCTTAAATTCTAATTTTATTACATTTTTGTTTTCTGTCAAACTAGCTTTTTTTTTTTTTACAATGAAAACCCAATTTTTTAAATTATTTTTTATTTAATCAAATTCTGTATTAGATTTAATGTACTGGTTTACTTGTTCATGAATTATTCATTGAAGCACTTTGGGATCCTTGCGATGAGAGGCGCTATAGAAATGTGAATTGTTGTTGCTGCTTTTGAAACTTAAACAAGGTTCTTTCACTTGGGCCAGGCAGGGCCGCAGTCCATGGGGAGACAGTGCTGTTCAGTGTGGTAAACTGTTGCCACTACTTCAGGCTTTGTCAACAGGATAAGCAGAGACCAGAATGTCATTTCGCTTGTGATGACAGCTAGATTTAGACACAGGTCTCCAGGGGTAGTAGAGGCACTCACTGTATCAGTACCCAGGGAGTCTCTCTACTTCTCATACTTCCCCACACACCGCCCTCGTGACGACAGGAACCCGTGAGCTGTGCAGTGAGTAACATGCTGCCTGGTTCCGCTTGCTTGTCCCTCATTCTCTTCCTTTTCCCCTGGGTATGAAGAACATAGCTGTGCCGTTCCTGACACCTTGTGCTGTCTCACTATCAACTTCTCTCATAATTAAACGCTTGGATGCAGTGCTGGAGCCTCAGCATGCACTTGCACCATTTCTGTGAAAGGAAGAACACTGAAGAGTCATTCTGCACACTCCCAATTAAACAGCAAGTCGCTCCACATGTTGCTTGAATTATTTGTTCACTTTTCCCTTGTCTTTTATGACTGTTTCTCCAACATTGAGTCATGTTTCTGTATAAGGTATCTGTCTTTACCTGGCTTTCAACTTGTCTGGAGAGCCTAACCAACCACTGGACAGCCTTCCTCATGCCATTAAAACTGTATGACTGTGATGGACCAGCCTACTCCTCTCCCAGATAAAGACAGCAAAGATAAAGAATATATATATATATATATATATATATATATATATATATATATATATATATATATATATATATATATACACTCAAGATTGAATCAACAATCAACAGCACCTAGAAGCACTCAACATAATGGCAAACATCATAAAAAAGGTAAGTGAAATGAGATCTTAACTAAGATTTTATCATTAGTATTCTCACCACCAATCAGCACTAGCAATTTTATAACTGCCCCCCCCCCCCCCCATCATTCTTCTGTTAAAGATCTGTTGGTTCTTCGCTTGTATTTTATACTCCGATTTGGAATAAGTAGATATTTCAAAGACATGCTACAATTTGCTGTTGCTTCCAAGAACCCACCCCAATGGGGAAGATGTAATCATACGTGTAATCTACAGCAAGGATGGGCTAGTTTATGAATAGAGTTGTAGAAATAAAATACAAACAACATTATTTTCAGCGGGACCAGTAATGTTAATAAAGCTAAGAAGAGGTATAATTTTAAAGCAAGGCTTATCACTCCTTTAAGATGGTAATTCTCAAATCAGAAATTTAACTGAAGGCCATTAGAGAACACTGATTAATTTAGAGAACTGCCCCTCAATGGTCATTCATTTTAATACCTATGTTTAAAAATACTTTAGCAGACGAAACGGTAATGTGATATGAGTCACAGGGCAACAGTTTAGTCATTTTTATTTAGCCCATAGAGGCCACAAGCGCAACTAATCGCAGGCTACTGCGAGTGTTTGTTTGTTTGGGCTTTTTTCAATGAAAATGTAATTAGCAGCTGTCAGTTTATGTATTCATTTACACACAGGTTCTGTGTTACACAGTGAGGCTTCTCTCACTATCCGTCTTACTATTTATCAATTATTGACTGCCGTGGCAACCTTAGCGTCCACAAGCACAATTCATATAATGAGTGTAACAGCATTAGCTTTCTTGATTCTTGAAAAACAAGCTCACTCCCATGCATTGCAGGTGTGAGTATCATGAAAACACGAGCCGCTTTTGGAATGGGATCTCATACCAAATACTTACGCAATGTTTCATTTCATTTTGGTGAGTGGTCCCTAAATAATATAGCATGCTATGGACCCTGTTCACAAAGCTTTGTTTTGATTAAGTAAATAACATTTAAAAAGAACAGTTTTCATAAGAATCCTAGGGCAGGAAATTAAAAAAAAAAAAATTACTCAATGAAACAAATGCCACTGCAGAATCCCAAATCAAAACTTGAAACAGTGTTCAGTCAGCACTGAATAACAGCTTTTTCAGAGTTCAAAGATTTGCCTGACAATCTCAAACATCAACAATGCTGACAGATAACTCAAACATGCTTTAATGCAAAGCAATACCCAGCATTCCCAGCTCAAACAATACAACCACAGGCTATTGTGATGTTTAGAGCACAAAAACGAACCACATCTGGGAATGAATCTACCCCATTTGTTACAATATCTTATCTCGCCAATGCAGCTTTTGAGCTCACAATGTAACCCACACCTCCATGTGCAAGAGCAGCGCAATGCAGCAAGAGGTACTCCTTTCAGTCTGGAAAGTGATTCACATTCCAGTACAGACAACCTCATTTTATCTGTGCCTACTTCATTATTCTGTCAATATGCAGGTCGAAGATAAATGAGGATTAAGCCACAAGCCTTGGTACTTAAAGACATTTAGTAAGTACTTCAAATCTGTACTTTTTTATTGAAGACAACAATATGGAAAGCATTCACATCACACTGGAGGCTAAGTGCAAAAATAAAAATCTTGACACACACAAATCTATTTTAAACTATTTATTTCTAGGTAACATATTTCATAATGTCTTCCCTCTAACACGATCAGTGCTGTGGGTTCAGTCTTTACACATGTGAATGTCAATGCATTTTAACAGTATAATTATTCACTATCTAAAGCCACAGCAAAGTTGTAAATATCGGGTGGATATTTGTAATCTGCATAAAAATAACAGTTTATCAGATTATACCTGAATGCAATCCGTAAGGTCTACAGACGGCTAGGAGTCTGGAGTGCCTGTCCACTGATATTTAATATTTAATTCAGAATCATAGACAAAGTATATTCTAACTATTACCATACATAACGTGCATATCCAGAAAGAGTGCTTCCCCCTACAGGTTGATTGATATGTGTGCAGTAGAAACAGCTCCCTGGAACATGGTACTGCACGTCACGTGTCTGAAATGAATGTGCACTGCAGTGCTGTGTCAGAATGTGGATGCAGATCACTGTGCAATGAACACGTTATCCATTCATTCAAAACGCTATGATTTCCAGGCAGCGCACAGAATTCACAGGTAAAACTCTGTGCCTAAAACTTTGTCTACTTGACTTAGTTTCTTATACTTTTACCTTAAAACAAACACTTTTTAGGGGAAGTGTGCTGCCTTGTAGAACTCTGTATATGCTTATACATTACCAGATAATATACATATTAGATTTTAAAAAAGCACAAAGGCTCCTCTGTGATTAATTACCCTTCCAAAGCTCAGATAGCTCTGGAGGCAGTACTGTTTTTGCGTCTGTGACACCTTCAAATCTTCATTTAGAAAGTGACTCTGCTGCAGTACTAAACTGAGAGCCACAGGCGAAAGCAGCAGGAAGATTTCCCAAGCACTTCCACTTAAGAAAATGATGTTACACTTAGTCAGGTACTGTGTACCCTGTGAACCTCTTCAAAGTAGATATCTATTTCAGCGATACAGCCTGTTGATGCGGGCTCTACCATGTGGTAGATGACAGCGACTGGAGTTATGTGTCCCGAGCCGTAGGAGTGGCCGCTAACGAAAGTCAGGTCATATACCACACGGTAGAGCTCGCATCCAGAGGGCTCCATCACTATTAGAAAACGATTTATTTCTGTATTTTCTCTTTAAAAAAAACTTTAAAACCTATGCTTACCTTGAACTTCTGATATTTCGCCGAGTAACCTTCCGCTGAGGAAAATAGTCCCTAACAAGAAAGTATCAATGTTTCCCTATCTTTTTATGTTATCAGATTAGTTGTAGATTAGAATGTTAAGAGAAAAAGCCTGTATTTATGCACAGACTGATTTAAAATTAAATTCACACTTAAGCACTTCAACGTTCCAGCGGGCATCTATGCATAATAGAAGTCCGCTAGATCTGGAAGCTGATTGGCTGTTCGCACTCAATTGCACCAGGGATGGCAGTGGAGACTGAACCTAGAACACAGTGAGAATTCCCCATACATTCAATGAAACCGTCCTTCCAATGAACTGTAAGGTTTAAACATGATCCAGGTACTTGGGGCTCCACAAACACACATCAGAAGAGATTATTTTAACTGTCACCAGGAACTAGCCTTTCCAGATCAGAGCCGGCCCACGTGGTCACACACCAGGGGCACATGCTGAATGCTCAATGTGACAAAGTTTCAAAAGACCAGCGACTGATAGCCAACATATTTACCTATTGCCTTACCCCTCCTCTATATGACTGGATTTTGTTTCACCATTCTTTCTAATTGTATTTGTTTTATTATTGCCCCTGTACAGGATATCTACTTCTTTTCTCTAAACTCAGAACATGTCCCCCCAAAACTGAGACCCCCTTCCAAAGCTTGAATCCAGGGGCCACCTTTACATTTGGGGGTCCAGCAGACCATTTCTAGCATAGAGACTTATTATCTGTTTTTTATATTACCAGTACAAACTACACAGTAAAGACTATTTTGCTCATAAAAGAACAATCTGAAACTATACTGTACTTGCATGTGCTTAGATTTCAGTCATGATAAATGATCTCGGGTGTTGCTGTGTTGGTGTAGTGTTAAGTTACTGATTGGCTGTTTGGGTGTTTGGTTGCAGTAACATCTTCTGAGATTTTTTTTTTTGTTCCGGGACGATATGGAAACTTAAACAGAAACTGGTCAAAACAGGTGATTTTAAAAAATATACATATTCTTGCCTATTGAACCCCGAAAAAATCTGCCTCCACCAGGAGACTAGATTTGATCCCAGGCATCACAACAAACACACTGGATGTGTTTGTTGTGTGAGAATACTATATTCTGAACCATATGTTATTTTGTACATTCTGTTTCTTAAAGCATACAAAAATGAATAAAACAAAACATTGCTATATTTATTGTTTGTCAGTTTTTCATCCTATATATTAACACAAAATGTAGAATAACATTTATTTTATGTTATTTCTGTTGTTCTTATTCATAAACCACTGAAATAAGGCACAATTTCAAAGTATAAAAAATTGTAACCCCCTATCTGCACCCAGTGTATGTTTGAGGGAAACTGAGTGTCGGATTGCTGGCAGACTCGCTGCGCTGGGACGACACGGCTATGCAAGTGCGATATTGCTGACAAAACCATACTGGGTGAAATGATCACATGGGATGTTAGTGATGCACAGAAGTAATTTACACGGGGGACGTGGGGGACATGTCTTTACACGGGGGAAGTAGGGGACATGTCCCCCTCACTTTTTCAACGATGGGGAAATGTCCCCCTCACATTGCAGGAGTACTAAAACCTTTATTTCACGATAAGTTATTTATATAAATCGCGAGTCAGTATAGAAGTCAATGGGAAGAAAAATGGGATTGGGTCCGGGATCACTGGAGCCGGATCATGAGATGCTGTTATCCTACGAGGATCTGGATCAGGCTCCACTGATCCATAATGCTGATCCGATCCTGGAGCTGCACACACCTTAATGGGGAAACTGACCAATGAGAAGTGAACATACATGGGGCCTCAATTACTAAAGGGCACTATATTTGGAGTTAGCGCACATGTAAAGTAGTGAGCCTAACGTGCGCAATAAATCAAAATTTAGTGCCCCATTTACTAACAGAGAACACATTGATTTACGTGCACAGTGTTTGGCTAATTTACATACCATACCGTGCACACTACATGTATTGTGAGCGATAATTTAATGTGCACGTTAATGTCAGAGACTTACCCATGACCACCGTGATATCAAAAGCCCCAGCAGTCCAGGTGTATCTTTTGGTCAGTAGCTTATTGTGAAAGGTGGAGGTGGCTTACATTGACCGAAAATGAGCGATCAACAGACACAGCACTCAGCAGGGGACAGGCAGAGGCAACATAAAGTGAAACTGCACTGCTTAACTTTTAATTTTAACATCTATTCCTTGTGTGATGTAAAACAAAAAAATCCTTTCTCCTTTAATGCATATACAGTAATGTTGTGCAATGGCATTTTTTTTTTTTGTTCTGCTGACTCGTGAAATATTGATTGATGAGACGTAGCTTCAATTCTCTTCCTTGTCGGCACTGTCACCCTGCAGAGCAGGCTCCATGGATCGGGGTGACAGTGCTATGTGAGTACAATCAATAGCACATGTCCTGTAAACCTGTACGCTGTGGGAAATGTAATATTATTCCCTGTGAGCTTTAGCAGGGCTTTTTTTGGTGTAAATTGCAGTTTATTAAATAGGTTGCACTAAAAACTGAATTACACAGTTTAGAATAAACAGTTAATACTCTAAAGCAGGGGTGTTAAACATACGGCCCACGGGGCAATTTTTGGTGGCCTGCCCATTACTTTATAAAATTGCATTGATGTACTGTATCGTTTTGGAATTCTAACAACCTGCCTCTTTAATATAACACTCGTATTCAACAACTGTTTGAGTGACATTCCCATTAAGCCAATCACAGCTCACAGAGGTAGTAAAATAGCCAATCAAATAGCACAAGGGATCCGTTTCCCCATGCACATAATTTTGATTAGAATAGCAAAGTGAAGGCTTTTTAAACTATTTATTTTACTTTGTGTAAAATTTAAAATTGGTAGCGATTTGTTTGAGATTTTCTCTTCTATTTACTCCATTATATTACATTTGTGATACTGAGTTTTTTTGTCAGGGTTCTAAAGCTGCTTCTAGTCCATGTGTTTTGTGTAAAGTAGTATATTTGAGTATATTGGCCTATGTACAATTTATATAAACATTTTCATGTACGACGTATATATGTATATATTTTTTACGGTGCGGCTTGACTTAAATGGCCCTTGCTGCCATATTTTTCCATACAAACAAATTCATAACAAACAAGTTCATAACCAAGTAATTCAGCAAGATGTACTTATTTGAGAATCAGTGATTCAAACTAACAAGTTGAATTGATTCACTAAACTGAATGACTCAAACAAATCGAGTCAGTAAAATGAATTGAACTGCACATCAATAGTTTTCACGCCAGAAAAAAATAGGTTTAAATAGCGCTTATCAGTGGTTAAAGCCTGGTATCCAAACTAACTATCGCTCACTTTGATGTGCACAATACAGTTATCACCCTTTAGTAAACACGGTGTGAATGAAGCTCATCTCATTATTCAGAGCAGGGTGCCTCATTTAAATACATTAGCATGCATTACCATACAAATCACATATTCATTCTGATTACCATAGTATAGCACAATAAAATTCGTGTGACCATAATATGCCCACTATTTTGCACAATAATGAATAAAACTGCAATATTAACTGTATGTGTAACATCCAAATTTGCATAGCTAACTCCGTAGTAAAATAAAGCAATACACTTTTTTTCCTCAGGTTTCCACAGGTTTGTATTCACAGTTATTTTACAGGATCTTCAGCGTAATAACAGATAAGTTATTGACCAGTAATTTCCACAGAATAACGAAGATAACACGACACGGTAAGAAAACCGTGAGGCTCCAAAGCTATGTCTACAACAGAGTAACAAGTGACAGTTATTTAACGAATTTATACAAAAGCGCGCGAGCCCCAGAACCTAACAAAGCTCGCTCTCTTAAAGATATACTACCCTATTACTGTAAATGCGTAATAGACAAATATAATGTATCAAAATATGTCTTCTCATAAATAATATAGGCAAAAAATACTAATTGGCTCCTACATACAGGCCCCTAATTGTTATCTAAATCACAAAACAATTACTAACCAAATAAAAACAAGGAGCCAAGTTAACTGAAAACCTTTTCTTGAGCAATCTTGAGTCTTCAATTACCTTACATTACCTGGAGTCAGAGGTTACTAGTACATGACTCACCGTAGGAGAACAGTCTTTACCACTGTCTCATTCTTATTCAGCTTCTTGAAGTAGACAGACCTTAGTGATGGGTCTGTACAGTACGCTGGTCTTAGTCTTGATGCGGACCTGACGTACAAATCCATGTCTGTCTGGCACAACCTTGATGACCTTTCCCATGACCCAGGAATTACGAGGTGCTGAGTCGTCCACCACCAGCACGACATCTCCAACAACGAAGTTGCGCGACGCACGTGACCACTTCTGGCGCTCCTGTAGCTGAGGTAGATATTCCCTAGCCCACCTCTTCCAGAACAGGTCCGACATGTACTGGACTTGCTTCCACCTTCTACGAGAGTAGATGTCTTCCTTCTGAAAGAGCCCTGGAGGCAGAGACGGCTTGAGCTTGAGGAGCAGCAGGTGATTAGGTGTTAACGCCTCCAGATCGTTTGGGTCATTGGATGCCTTAGTAATCGGACGACTATTGATGATAGCTTCTGCCTCACACAGAACAGTGTGAAGGCCCTCCTCGTCCAGAGCTTGTACTCTCAAAGTGGCAATAAGAATCTTCCTTACTGACCTGATCAACCCCTCCCAGACACCACCATGATGAGATCCAGTAGGGGGGTCGTCCACTTGATTCCATTCTGAAGGAGAGTGTTTTTGATCTTGGAGCAATTCCATCCTTTGATTGCTTCCCTAAGTTCACGTTCAGCTCCGATGAAGTTAGTTCCGTTGTCTGAACGAAGCAATGACACTTGACCTCTTCTGGCTATAAAGCGGCGAAGTGCATGCAGGTAAAGATAACCCCATACCTCTTCACGACACTTCTTCCACGCCGAACCTCAAACGGACCAAAGTAGTCTACACCAGTGTTCGTGAATGGAGGTTCATCCGGCAAGACTCTGTCCTGGGGTAGATCAGCCATCTGTTGTCGCCCAGCAGCACCATGAAACCGCCGACAGACAACACACTTGGATAGAACTCTTCTTATAGCTGCATTGGCACCAGGAATCCAATAGTTTAAGCGCAGCCTGGATAGCATATGGTTGTGACCACTGTGACCCACATCCTGGTGGATCTCACGTAGGATAAGCTCTGCCACATGGAGGTCTTTCGACAGGATGGCAGGGTGTTTAGATTCTTCAGGCATAGCTGCCCTACTGAGTCTTCCACCGACTCTAAGTACTCCATCTTGTAACACACTCTCACCCTTCTGCAGGGTGGATATCTCCTCAGGAAACTTCTTCCTCTGGCTGTAGCGGATAATCTCCAACTCAGCGTCCTTAAGGTCCTTCACAGTGACGTTTCTCTTGTCTAGGCTTGCTCTGAAGCTCTGCATCTCCTTGTCCAGCACAAGTTTTTGTCGATTCTTATCATCCTCAGACTGAGCGATGGCCACACTCAACTCCTTCCTCTTTTGACAAAAACGCACCAGAGTGCCTCTCAACTTGAGGACCCATGCCACTGCCCTCTTAAGATGAATCCAAGAAGAGAAGTGTTCCATCATCTGCTGAATTGTATCCAACTCCTCTTCAGCAGTCAGAGTGTACACCACAACATCCCTTCTGACCTCTGGGTCCTCCATGGCAGAATCTACAGGGAGGTCTGGGTACTCTGGCCAATCCTCCTTCGACTTCACAAGAAAGTCTGGCCCTGAGATCCAGGCTTCATTTCGCATGAAGGAATCCACCTTCAGTCCCCTCGACGCATGATCAGCTGGATTCTTGGCAGTATTAACGTACCTCCACTGTGAAGCTTCAGACATCTTCAGAATCGCTGATATTCTATTGGCCACAAAGGTGTGGAACCTAGTGGTCTCATTTTTAATGTACTTCAGTACAGCAGTACTATCTGTCCAAAACACGGAATCTTCGAGCTGCAGCTGCAGCTCCCTTCTCAGCATCTTATCCATGCGTCCTGCCATAGTGGCTGCAGTGAGCTCCATGCGAGGAATGGTGGTTGTCTTGAGCGGAGCAACTCTGGCCTTCCCCATAACAAAGGAGCAATGTACTTGATTGCAGCTGTTCCATTGCAGCAGGTAGCTCACTGTACCATAGCCTTCTTCACTCGCATCTGCAAAATGATGCAACTGAGCGAATGAGGAGTCTCCAAAGCCTGCAGTTTTAAAACACCGCTCAACCTCAAAGTCTTTCAGCTGATGGAGCTCTTTCATCCAGTCATACCACTGCTGAGCAAGCTGATCTGGTATGACATCATCCCAGCTTAGCTTTGTTCTGCAAAGCTCTTGCAGGATCCTCTTAGCTGGCAGAACCACTGGCGACAAGATTCCCAAAGGATCATAGATCGAGCTGACTACAGAAATGATACCCCTTCTGGTAAAAGGCCTGTCTTGAATGACAATTCTGAACTTGAAGGTATCAGACTGGACACACCACTGTACGCCTAATGCTCGCTCTACAGGGAGTACATCTTGTTCCAGGTCCAAGTCCTTGACTTCCTTGGCTCTCTCCTCTTCGGGAATAGCAGACAGTACAGCTCGACAATTACTCATCCATTTCGTCAGTCGGAATCCTCCCTTTGCACAGATGGCTCTCAGATCATGATACAATAACACAGCTTCTTCCTTTGAGCTGACTGATTTCAGACAGTCATCGACATAAAAATTGTGCAGCACTGTGTCGACCACCTTGGCGTCAAACTGTTCTCTGTTGTCTTCGGCACATGTTCTGAGGGCAAAACTGGCACAGCTTGGTGACGACGTTGCACCGAACAAGTGCACGACCATCTTGTACTCCACCATGGCTAGTCTGATGTCACCCTGTGGCCACCAGAGAAATCTGAGAAGGTCAGAATCTTCAGCTGGCACTTTCACTTGATGAAACATGGCTTCCACATCAGCCATAATCACCACTTGCTCCTGTCTGAACCTGGTGATAACACCTATCAGAGTGCTGGTGAGATCCGGCCCCTGTAGCAGCTGGTCATTCAATGTGGTACCTTGAAACGATGCCCCACAATCGAACACCACACGGATCTTCTTCTTCTTGGGATGGTACACCCCGTGATGTGGTATGTACCATACCTTTCCGTTATTGCGGCTGGCCTCCTCGCAGGTAACCCTCTTGGCATAGCCTTTCGCGATGATGTCACCCATGAATGCAGTGTAGTCGGAGTGAAACGAGGGATTCTTGATTAACTTATTTCTTAAATTCAGAGCGCGCTGTTCAGCTACTCTGCGGTTGTTCGGCATGTTGATCACTTCATTCCTTAATGGCAGCCTAATGCTGTAATATCCGTCCACTAGTTTGGCAGACTGTGAGACCAAATCCATAAACTGGTGGTCTTCCCTTGACATTTCCAGTTGGTCATCCTGACCACACTCAGGGAAGTCATTCTTGAACTGCTGACTCCACAGCTCATCCAGCCTGGCCACTGATATTCGGTTTGTTGTTACCTGGATCAGTCCACTTCTTATCCCGTTACCTGTGTCTTCTCTAAGAGGTCCATTCACAGTCCATCCCAGTATGGTTCTCACTGCATAAGGTCCATCATCAACACTACTGATGACCTGCCATGGCTCCATTGCCTTTGGCGTGTTCGTCCCTATCAGCAGCCCTATCTCTGCGTCGATATGAGGGAGTCGCACTTGTTCCAGGTAAGGCCACCTGTTCACCTCCTTTTGCAGTGTGATGTTCTCCTTGCTCACTGGAATGGTCTTCTGAGCGAAGACATCTGGAAGATCTATGAAGTTGCTGTCCTCCAGACTGCTCACCTCCAAACCTGACACAACCTGACTGCTGACAATCTTTTCTTCACCCATGGTTCTCAGCAGTATGTCTATCTTCCTACCGTTGACATTGAGCTCACTCATAAGCTCCTCAGTGCAGAAAGTGGCAGTACTGCCTGGGTCAAGGAAAGCATAGGTAGCCACCACTTTATTGCCCTTCTTCGACTTGATTCGACTGGGTACAATAGCCAAAATGCTGTCAGCGTCACCGGCCTTGGTGCGTCCACAGATCGCCTTCTCTGTTCCAACGAAACCACTGGTGACTGACCGTTTTTCACCATCTTCTGATGGCTCTTCCGGCTCTTTCTTGAGAGTAGCATTTTCCTTAATCTTCATGTGCAACACAGTTGGGTGTGACAACGAGCATACTTTGCAACTTAGCTTTTCCTTGCAAGTTTTACTCATATGTCCTTTTTTCAGACAGCCAAAGCATAGCCCTTTGCTCCGTAGAAAGTCAATCTTCTCCTTGTGAAGAGACTTCTTCATCTGTTTACACAGCTCCATGCTATGATCACCTTGGCAGAAGAGACAGGGCTTGGTAAATGCACTGCTAGGACTGCCATAATCATTTCCCATAGGCCTAGACTCTGTGCCTTCCGTCTGGTTGTCCACCGGTGTGGCAGCTGTGGTGAAACTCTTCCTGCTACCACTTGTCTTGTGTGACTTTGAGTATGTATGAGACTTCACTTGTCCCCTCACTGCAGCGGCATCCTTTATGTCTCCAAACAGCGGGTGCAGTGCTATCTTAGCTTGCTTGTTGACAAAGTTGACAAGGTCTTTGAACTTTGCTCTTCGTTTCTGCCGCTCCTGTATATCACAGGCCATGCCTCTCCACCTCTCCCTCAGCTTGTATGGAAGTTTGGCAATAATACCACGCATGTTAGCTGCATTGTGGAGCTCTTCCATGTACTCCATATCCGTCATGGCATTACAACATCCAGTGAGAAAGAGAGCGTACGAATGGAGTGCCTCTCCATCATCAGACTTAATGGTAGACCAACTCAGAGCCTTGTCTATGTATGCCACAGAGACCTTGTATTCATCTCCAAAGTGCTCTTCCAAAAGCTTCTTCGCTTTACGATACCCTCGTTCTGGATCCATGTGGAGGCAGCTCCTAATCAACTCTCTGGGCTGTCCATTGGTGTATTGCTCCATGAAGTAAAGTCTGTCCTTGCTGCTATCTGTCCTATCCTCCACTCCGTGTTCAAACGCTCTGATGAACAGCTTGTACTCCAAAGGGTCCCCTTTGAAGATGGGTATGTCCAATGGTGGTAGTGTAGATAGCCTTTGTTGTTTCACCAGGAATTCTGTGATATTGTTTTGTCGCAGCATGACACCGTACAACGTCCCTGTAACATCATCTTCTGGCAGAGCGGCACTGGTAGGTGTTCTTTGGTTACTGAAACTCAACTGTTGTTCTCCCTCCACAGCAGTACGTACGGCGGTAGAGGTAGGCTGACTTTGGCTTCGAGCTTCAAGTGACTCTTCATCTTTGTTGCTATAACTAACCCTTTTCACAGCAGGTAGGACCTTGTGTGACTCCAGGTAGGAGTTCATTTCATCACTCAGGCATTTGGGTGGGACTTGAAAACCCTCCAACTCTTCCAAAACCTTAATTTTAGCATTTGAGGCTGCTAAAGCGGTTTGTAACTCCAGCTCTTCTCTCTGAGCCTTTAGCTGGATTTCCTGTCTGTCTAAAGCTTGCTTTTGCTTCAGAGCAGCTGCTTGAGCTAGCAAAGCAGCTCTTTCTACTTCAGCCTTTAAACGTGCAGATGAGGCAGAAGATGAAGCTTGTGAAGAAAGCCCAGCGTGACTTTGTTTTTTCCTCCGAGTAGTAAATGACGCACTAGATATGCTATCTGATGGCTGTACCTCTTCATCACACTGCCTAACTTGCTCCATACGTTGATGGACTTCTTCCACCCATACCTCTGTTTTCTCTATGAATTCTCTGAATGAACTAGCTTTGGGCTCAAACCAGTTAAGCTGATCGTCATTCATATCCTTCTCTGATTGCTGCTGAAGTAACCGTTTTACTGATGTGTTTAGCTCACAAAAATCCCCAAACAGCTGGCTGAGCTCAATCATCAGCTTGTTCTTAATTACTTCAAAGTTACCATCATCATCCATTAAATGATGCATCTCATTCATTTTGCCTGTCAGCTGACCTAGCTTGGCTTTCCGTGAGCCGATGAGATGATTCTGCGTTTCCTCCATAGCTTTCACTGTAGGTTTCACTTGCCTTTTAACCACAGGTAAAACAGCTAACGCTTCATCACCATCCATGATGACGTAGCTTAGCTAACACAGTACGTTCCAAAGCACTTCCAAAATATAGCTGCGTCACACTGAATACAGCAAATGGTCCAATATTCCACTAATATTCCTTCACGACGTCCGACACATAGAACTAGCAACAAAGGAGATAAATCCGGTACTGTACTATCCCTTTTTACTGTGACATAAATAGCGAAGGCTACACTGAGAAATAAACAGGACTTACTTTGCTGTCGAGTTTGCCCATTCAACGCGACCTTCCGTATCCTTCTTTGTACTTGTCCTATTATCCAAAAGCTCCTTTTTTTACACGTTCAATTTTCCAACCGGAGCTGGGTTTTCTTACTATATGTATGTGTAACATCCAAATTTGCATAGCTTGGGCTGGTATGGCTGACGCATATCCATCTAACGTTAACCAATCCACACAGACTCCGTAGTAAAATAAAGCAATACACTTTTATTCCTCAGGTTTCCACATGTTAGTATTCACAGTTATTTTACAGGATTTTCAGCGTAATAACAGATAAGTTATTGACCGGTAATTTCCACAGAATAACGAAGATAACACGACACGGTAAGAAAACCGTGAGGCTCCAAAGCTATGTCTACAACAGAGTAACAAGTGACAGTTATTTTCCGAATTTATACAAAAGCGCGCGAGCCCCAGAACCTAACAAAGCTCGCTCTCTTAAAGATATACTACCCTATTACTGTAAATGCGTAATAGACAAATATAATGTATCAAAATATGTCTTCTCATAAATAATATAGGCAAAAAATACTAATTGGCTCCTACATTAACCTTATGTGAGGTTCGGGGGTGGGAGCTAGGGCTCTCTTACTTTCTGCTCCTCAATCACCATCTACTGCCTATTTAAAGTCTAATCACCCCTATCTAACTTGTCAAGTGTTTAGCTTTTCTGCATATACCGCGACCCGTTCTTTGCTTAAATTAAAATCTTAATTTTCAGCATGAACCAACTCCCTGACAACTCTGATTCAGACCAGGAAACCTCCCTGCTGGATTCTCCTCAAAACCTCTCCTTCAATTTCACCGATGGAAACCCGGCACCTGCTACTTCTTATGCCGACCTCTACCCAGCAACCAGACCTTCTGCCCCGGCACTACGGTGATCAAAACACCCTCCTCCAGCAGGCAGCCTCCGGAGCAGCTATTTTACAAGGACTGGCCACTTGCCAAACTCTTAAAAATCCTGCATGATAACAATATCCGGAAGCGATCGCCCGGAAGTGATCGTGTGGCGCTGTTCAATATTTACTGTACCTTCATATCTGCTACACCCATGTTGCCTCCTTCTCGCAGGCGTGCTTCAGCAATCATTCCTGCAGCTCAGCCCGCCCAGAGTCCCAGGACAGGCAGTCGCCACCACCCTCCCACTCCAGTTATGGTCGCCGCCTCCTCTCCCAGCACAGCAGTTCAGCAACGAGGAGAATGAAATAGATCCACTCCTTCAGCTTCACAACAGCATTTTTAAGGACATGAAATCTCTCATTCATCCCATCACTACTTCAATTACTTTAATAAACACGGCTCAACGACATGGACAAACAGGTTGCTGCCAACTCTGCTGCAATCGCCATTCCTCCAGGCCCAGCATTCGTCTCCGCCCCAGCTACCGTCTCTTCTGTCCAGCATTTCCGGTCCCCGCAGCTGACGTCCCCACCTACAACCTGGCAACAGCACCCTAAATGTTCCACAGCAAGCTCCTGTTGTCAGAAATCACACTCTGGCTCCTCATCTCAGGTGTCAGATCATTGAAGTCAAGGACATAAATCTAGTTTAAATTTTCATTGCTAATTCTGAACCAGCATCTCATTAAAAGTCTGAGGCACTGGTCCTCTTCAGCAGTTAACTTGTACATTTGTTCTTCCATTTCTGACATTTCCACAGCTCAACAAAGTATTGCTAGCTTGCCTGGAGTGGATCTCTTCGCCAGGACCAGAGAAGTCCTCCCACGAGGGGGTTTTCCTTTCCACTGAGCGAGAGATATAGGTATAGTTATACATGCACATAATCCATACATCTATCTAACCCGATTTTATCGTTGTCTTGTGTGTTTTTTCCTATGCGTTGGGACGTGGTCTTTTCCTTGTTTGTCGCACGATTTTGGGGAACTTCTATGGAGTTGAAGATCCTTCTTTCGGGGTCAAGTGATTTCACTGCCCCGACCTCGGGTCCGGCTACGCCACCTCTGCCTTCGGATAAGCGGGGTTCTCATCATATGAGTCAGTGGGGACCCCCTGGCCACACATATCCTTTCGCAGCTCGTGCGCTATTACTTATCTTAAATCAGGAGGCTCAGTTCTCTCTTCCTATTTCCGCTCGGACCGTAGCCTGCTCTGTGTTTAGTGCTCAATGTCCTAACTAACCTACTTGCCACCTGTTTTCAGATTCCCTGAGGGAGGGTCTCCGCTCCCACCGTGAGCAGCCCTACAATAGCCAGGGAAACTACTTTTCTGTCCTTTCATTTTCAGGTTTGCATCCGCTACCTATTCCATCCTCAAAGGATTCAGGTTTGCATCCACTACCTATTCCATCCTCGAAGGATTCAGGTTTGCATCCACTACCTATTCCATCCTCGAAGGATTCAGGTTTGCATCCACTACCTATTCCATCCTCGAAGGATTCAGGTTTGCATCCACTGCCTATTCCATCCTCGAAGGATTCAGGTTTGCATCCGCTACCTATTCCATCCTCGAAGGATTCAGGTTTGCATCCACTACCTATTCCATCCTCAAAGGATTCAGGTTTGCATCCACTACCTATTCCATCCTCGAAGGATTCAGGTTTGCATCCGCTACCTATTCCATCCTCAAAGGATTCAGGTTTGCGTCCACTACCTATTCCATCCTCAAAGGATTCAGGTTTGCATCCACTACCTATTCCATCCTCGAAGGATTCAGGTTTGCATCCCCTACCTATTCCATCCTCGAAGGATTCAGGTTTGCATCCACTACCTATTCTATCCTCAGGGATGCTGTGCACGGTCTTGCAGGCCATGCCTCTCCTCAGAGCAAGACAACTCTTTTATATGTTTTCACTAGAGGTCTCTCCCATGCCAACCCAATCTATGATCTAACAAGCTATTCTTATAGCCCGGGCTTCCGCCCCGTGAAATAGTTCATATGGAAATCATTAACATGTACAGAAATTGCAATTACCGTGCACCATAAAGTTTAACGCCCTTTCATAAATGAGGCCCATGGCACGTAGTTTAAAGATCCCGGCTGACACATTTGTATACAGCCTGAGATCACAGTAATGTTGGGGAAAAATGGCAAACGGATGGACAAAGATAGAGGAGGATGCAGTACACTTATGTATCCAAAACACAGGGAAATGGTTTAAGTTTGTAATTCACCATAGCTCGTGTTATTTACTAATGTTATCACACTGAGGTTTCTGTCTACTTACAGTTTAACTTTTCATTTTAAATTGAAACAGTAAACTTAAAACAGCAAAATTACCTTTGTGCAAATAAATATAGACATCAATAACAACTAAATACATTACCACTTTTTACACAATTATTATACCAAATTAATCACAATATATTACCAATTCTAAATTACTTAGTGTGTTTAAATACATCACACAGACTCTCACATATACATTTATCAATGTTGCAAAAACTCTTTGTCACATTTTGCTAAACATTTTTAAACTAATACATAAACAATTACTATAACAAACATTATCATATTCATCATAGTAAAGTTGAGTTTCTACCTGTAAATAGGAACACGTTTAAAATGTTAAACTCATTGTCAGGAGCTTGGTGTTATTTACATTATCGTCGATACACTGCGGTTTGAGGTTCAAGCTACATCTGCATATTTTAAGTGGATGGAAGCTGAACATACCTTTTAAAAACACCCTTTTCTTACACCAATACAGTACTAGCATAATTTTAATAGCAAAACTGTATTCATCTTAAGTATTTCAATTGTGGGGAAACCTCAGCGTTTCTAGAAATGTATTTCAAGGGCAATCTCATTAAATCTGCACTGTGCCACACTCGCTCTAGCGCCCAACGCTGCCTCAGGGGCTGGCTGTACTAAAGGGATCTGATCTGTGAGCCAGGCTCTGAGCTTAGTGGAGCTTCAGTGCTCTTTGAAGTCTAAAGTCATGGTTTCGTAATTACATGACCTCAGAAGTGACTGAATAATATAGCTATTTGCCACACGCATCACTCATGACAACATTGTGCCAACCATTTGAATGATTTCAATTTTGAATGATTGCCTCAGGAATGTCTTTGGATCTTTTAATTGGACATACAAGGGATGCAATGTTTTCTTATACTTGTTTGTAACATATTTTATTATTTCAGATAGAGTAATCTTCATGCATGCCCCAGCTACAGAAACTCCCCCCCACACACACACTTCTGAAACCAAAGTTACGCCACTGAGTGATGGTAAACGAAAGGGGAGATTATATTAAAACTCTGAGATAAACATGTGTTGTGTTATTTTATTTTTTTCTCCCACTCGTGCATTACTGCCCAAAACCAACTTCCAGCAAAATCTGCAGCACAGTTGAAGTCGATGCGACGTGCCATTTATTTAACCAGCCATTGCGACTAGAGGGCGCTACATGGCTAGAAACTGAAATTTCAAGAATTATAACTGAAATACATCTGTTCACCAGCAGGTGTCACATGCTGGAAATTATTTTACAATGGAAGACAATCTATATGTTCGGTCATAGGATTAAAAACAAAATGTTTTAACACGTTTTAAATAAATTTAATACACAGGAAATTAAACCAAAACTAACAAAGTAGACGTGCACCACTATTGCAATGCACTAGCTGCACTGCGTTTCAAACCATTGCAATGCACTTGCTGCACTGCGTTTCAAACCATTGCAATGCACTAGCTGCACTGCGTTTCAAACCATTGCAATGCACTAGCTGCACTGCGTTTCAAACCATTGCAATGCACTAGCTGCACTGCGTTTCAAACCATTGCAATGCACTAGCTACACTGTGTTTCAAACCATTGCAATGCACTAGCTGCACTGTGTTTCAAACCATTGCAATGCACTAGCTGCACTGCGTTTCAAACCATTGCAATGCAAAAGCTGAACTGCATTTCAAACCATTGCAATGCACTAGCTACACTGTGTTTCAAACCATTGCAATGCACTAGCTGCACTGTGTTTCAAACCATTGCAATGCACTAGCTGCACTGCGTTTCAAACCATTGCAATGCAAAAGCTGAACTGCATTTCAAACCATTGCAATGCACTAGCTGCACTGCGTTTCAAACCATTGCAATGCACTAGCTGCACTGCGTTTCAAACCATTGCAATGCACTAGCTGCACTGCGTTTCAAACCATTGCAATGCACTAGCTGCACTGCTACATTAGCCTACATTTTACACTACTACTACGACTACTACGACTAATAATAATAATAATAATAATAATAATATGGTTTATGCAGCATACAGCACGCAGTAGTTAGAGTAACATTAATGTATCAGTTTAATATTTAGGTCATAGTTTTGGTAGAAACATAAGCTACAGTAAGTTTGCTACAAATCAAAAAACAAGGCAGGCAGGCAGCAGTGGAGAGAATGCTTAATACAGCTTCCAGTTGTTAGCTGTGAGATCGGTAATAAATAAATACATCCCTAAATGTCAGGGCTTCTATTAACTGATTGTACTGACCTGGATCAAAGGGGATCTCTTTTTTTGTTATCTGATGTTATATATTTTTTGCACATACCTACGTATGTACATGAAAATTACAAGGACATCTTTTCTCGCAATATAACGTTCTGTTTCAATGGCAACACAGACTACATGACATTAGTATTAAATTAAAATGACTATATCAACATTATCAATTCCCGCGTGCCTCAAAAGAATAAAAGAGGTATTCTTTGTGAGACATGGCCTGCAGTTTGACACTTGGTGTTCAGTACGAAGCACAGTATTTACAAAAACAGAAGCAAAATGCATGGTGGTGTGGGCCAACATTGAGTTCAGAAAAAACAAGTGCACTGAATCATGGCGTATTGTTCAAGGCTCCTCCTCCAGATGTGAAAGGCTGGCACTGCACCATGTCTCCTCGCGGGCATCTGAGCCAGGACACGCGGATGCTCATTCTTTACACTTTCATGATTACTGTGCTCCCAAAGCCAAAATAAGTCCTAAATTGTGTGTGCGTGCATGGCGAGAGAACTCAAACCCAGAGCAACCTTCCATTCTTTCCTAGCGTGTGAATGACACCAGTGACTGGGACTCGGGCTAGGCTGTGGAAGGCTCGTCACAAGACAGGATTATTGCAGAGCATTTCTTCTATCTTTATTCAGTACAAGCTAATACAGAACATACATGCAGTAAGTCTTATGAAATCATACACAACATGTCTGTCAGCCTGTAAGTAGGGTTCCAGGAAGCTTGGGCTCATAGAGTAATCACATGACTAATACGGCACTCTGTGCTTGCTTGGTATCATTGCTGATGTACAAGCACGTTCTGAAACTCCATGGCCTGACAATGAAAATGTGTTGAACACGATTTCCCTGTATATAACATGAAATACTGTTATGGCTTCCAGTAGACTTTTGCGATATCATTTTGTAGTTTATTTAATTACATGATGTTAAAATTAAAGATCTAAATGATGTTCATGTAGCTTTTTTTACATATGATGTCTCAATCCTAAAATTCTAGGTGATGCAAAATATTTGGCCATAGGTGTACATATAATAGATACTGTTTAACAGTGCCACAAGTCCAGGAAATCTTTCTATTTTGTGTTTCGGTTCAGTTGTGCAGTACATTAATGTTAAAAGGTTGTGGCACACCAATTTTTCTACCCCATATGCCAATGAACATTCTAAGTAAGAGAATTGTTCATCACTGCCCACGAAAACCTAAATAAGTATATCCTTACCTGCCGAATGGCCTTCCAATTCATGTCTGTGTTAGGTTAGCCCTTCATCAAACTGGTCATTGACACTTAACCTTTTAGTTGTACAACTGCTACCCAGAAAAGAGCCTGGAGCTGGCTGAATCTTTTATTCTAACCCTGTACGACAGCTCCATCTTGAGAACCACTCATACTGTTGAATATCTTCAGAACTGCTTCCTCAGATTTAATGAAACTTTGCTTGGACATTTTGTGGAGGCTTTGCGAGATAATAAAATGTAGGCCTGTCCCACAGGAGCAAAACTTCAAAGCATTTTAACATTTTACAAAACCAGGAACAAACAACGATGTAATTCAATTCAGTTTTTCATGACATCTTTCCACAGCTCAGCCCTCTGTCTGCTCTACTTTATCAGAAAGGATGTCAGCAGTCCAGTCTACAATATTATATTCCAAGGCAGTTTAAGGTGTTTAGACACAAGTTTCCTTGGCCTTTGAGTCAACAAAGGTCCACTGCTTTCTTAATTTTTTCTACACACATGCACTGGTTTGGAATTAGTAGTATGTCCTTAACAAAAGAATATAGAACTACCTTTGTTTATGTTTTTGTTAATTTGTTGGCTGGGCAGTAATATTGAATAGCAAGTCAAAGAAGTTAGTATGGTAAACCTGCAATGTAGTCCCACAGATTGTGTGGCGGCGGTTGACAAACAAACACGAGAAATCCATATGAGCGCCCCTTTGTGCATAAAATCAGATAGCGATGCAAAAACATCAAATGCAGTTCCTTAAAGCAGGTCTGTCATATGTCAGACAGCCCTCCTCTTTCTGAGCAATCAGCTGGTTTCACTTCATTTCAAAAGAACATGGATTTTCAGATTTTCTGTTCGGAGGAATGTCCATGCCAAGTGAGATCACACTTTTATGAGAAGATAGAACCTGAAGGATTCTTCAATACTGCATGGGTTTCCAGGGTTTAGGTCATAAGCAAATATTTAGTGTTTATTGGAGGCTTTACAGTTCTGACAAACAAAGTACACTGGAAGAACTTACCTATCATGGAGAGCTGTGAAGAAAGAATCAATAATGTAATAATGTCCTAAAGCAAAGAAATTAGACATACTTCCAAAATCTGGTCGCAGGCGGATGTCATATCCCTCCAGCAGCTTGTCCACCGTGTTTTTCACCACAGATATGTTCCCATTGGAGGAGCTAGTGAAAATAATATGGTTAGCAAGCTGACAACATTTCCATAGTGTTGTATTAAAAGTGCATTATTTTGTCTTGACTATACAGCAGTGTGTTCCATCTTTATGACTGATTTGATGTAGTTGGTAAAATGGAAGACAGCATGATTAGATCCTGCTGTAACTATATTGTAAAATATCGACAGTAACTCTCAAACGCAACCCCATTTACTTCTTAACCTGACCCTTTGAAAAGAATGGTCCAATCTATTATGCTGTCACAATTTGGAATGAGGCATTCTATATGTAAGCACAGAAGCGCCCGGATTCAAGAATAATGTAATTTCACAAAGGGTTTATGATTGAGAAGTGAAGCAGCAGCGTGTATATTATATTGAAACATACACGATATAGGCGTCTAAAATGTTTTGTTTTGTTTTTCTCCAGAAGGCCAACCCTTGGAAGCAGCCCATACAACCAGCATTTCGTTTATGTTATGTGAGGCTGTAAATCAATCAGTAAAAATTAATTAATTCGAGAAAATGACATGGCAATGATGTTTTACGACATGTGGAGAAACCCTGGTTGAATGAATAATGTATAAGGTGCAATATATTTAAATATGTATCGGTGAAGGAAGACTGACAAGCATCAATTGGTTTTAAAAAAAAATCTGTTATGGCTATTTATACTGTGGCCTTTCTAAACGGCTCCTTACAATTACAGTATACATTTATATAATCATAATTAAACAATACGAACAAGCGCTTGACATGTAGCTATATATTACATATATTTAACTGAAATTTAATAGAAGCAATCAGTAAAACATCAAAATGGAAGACATATTGTTCCCGGTTTGAGTGTATTCTGTTGAGACTGCTCTTGGTGCGGTGTATTTACGATAATAGCCCGTCGACTCAAGTAATAAAGTACTAATCCGATACCCAGCTGCCCAATCCCCTTGATAATTTGGTTGTTTGATATTCAGTTCTTTTTTATTGTATTGTTCCCCTTGCTCGCTTCCGCGCTCAGAGGTGGCTCAGAACACCGCACTGTGCCGCCTCTATACCGAATACTATTAATAATGCCAGCATCTTCGGGAGTTTAATCCAAGGAAAAGCGTATTGTTGTAGAAATAATGAGTAAAGCTAAATAATAATAATAATAATAATAATAATAATAATAATAATAATAATAATAATAATAATAATAATAATAAACACCTTCCTACTGGTGCCTTCACAGAGGCATATATGTAATCCCTGAATGTTTACAGGTTGTTTTTTGTTGTTGTAATATATATGAGTTGAAACTGAATAATCTGTATCGGTGTCATAGCTAACTAATATTAATAATTCAAGGAGCTAAATGAAATAGAACAATTGAATGCGAAAGCGAAGCGAGGACCGTCGCCTCAAACTGTATCATTCACTCTTAAGCCTCCAAAGCCTTTCAGAACAGCATCAGTATTCTATCATACATATTCCTTCATTTATACGCGCGTTTAATGTACATCACCCCCTCTTTGTAAACATGTTAAACACCTTCTTTTAACTAAATGTAACCCCCCATCACCCCCACCTGCTATACCCCCCCTCACCCCCACCCCCCGCAAACAGTTCTGGTTTAAGATTCAGCATCTAATCTTGGTATCGGAGACCTGGCTGTCACGTACACCCGTATGCCTGTCTATTTCAATCTCTATGATTAGCAGTCTTATTTCAAGATTTCAAAACGCTCTTATATATATATATATATATATATATATATATATATATATATATATATATATATATATATATATATATATATCTCACCAACTGCAAACTTTTTTTTTTAGAAAAGTGATACGATATATATATATATATATATATATATATATATATATATATATATATATATATATATATATGAATGAATGAATGAATGAATGAATGAATGTGCTATTTTTCATTTGTTTTGCATTATGTAGGCTATGTATCACAGTTTTATGTTCTTACCTTTGACTAGCACAGCAGACACAACACAAAGCTGCCAAAGCAGAAACAAATCCACACAATGTGTCTTCCTGAAGACCCAACATTTCCAACAGTCCTTTAGTTCCAGTAATCCAACTGCCTTTGGACCAAAAAAAAATAGAAAAAAACCACACAAAAGGCAATAAATAACAAACAAATAAATAAACCAAAATTGTCCAAGATTTCTCCTCAAGGAAATCCGTGCAAGTCACAGACCCTTTCTGCCAATACCATAAGACGGCCAGACATCCTCTACCAGCACAAATAAAATAAAAAATAAATACACAGAAAAGACTTCAAAATTAAATAAATAAATAAATAAATAAATAAATAAATAAAGACAGAACTGCAGCAGCAGTTGGTTGTTCGTTATATTTGCTGCTGCAATGTTTCAGCCCAGGTCTGTAGATGCAGATACATTGTTCCTGATGGTCCTCCTCTCCTTCCTGAGATGGGAATCACCTCAATCTGTTTGGAGTTTTAAGGGTTTGTTTTTATTCAGATGCAAACGTTGAAAAAAAAAAAGAATCTGCATCCCTTTTTATTGCTGTTGATGATGTAGATTTGCTTCTCTCTCATTGCAAAGTCACTAAGGGAGAAAATAATTTGCACATTGCAAAAAAAAAAAAAAAAATGCACTGGGCAAATTGTGAGTCCGACGTCACAACAGCGTCTATTAACCATTTACAGAGCTTGGGTGTGTATTGTTTTAGAACATACCGAATTCCATCAGGGAAACTAGCTTTTAAAATGATATTTAAAAAAAAAAATCCTTTTTACCAGAGTATTTTGAAGAACATCCGACTACAATCGATGGTATCCTACCTCTCACCTACTTCAGCGACCCTCCCAGGACTACAAACTAGCAGCCATGGTATAATGTGAATACAGTACAGTACTACATTAAATTAATACAACACAAGCCATTTCAGTTACAAAATATCAGTCTATATCCCGATTTTAAAACCTTGAAAATGAAACAGAAAAGCAGAAAATAACTAAAAAATATTCTGAAGAAAATATACGTTAAGAACAATATTATTAATAACAATGAAAGCAGGATATGATGTCCATTATAAATACACTGTGTGGCGAGATGAATGTTTGATGTATTTCAGAGCAATGCATTGAAATGTAGAAAATGTGTTCCTGTGCATTTTCATCATGCCCACTGTTTTGGGACTATCTTTGATGTCACTGAGGGGGAAAAAAATACTAACTGCTTATCCCTAAACACATAACCAAAAATAGCAAGACACGTTTCAAAATGAGATAACGAAAAGCGGGATATGCGTTTGTTGAAACACAATTCAAAACAATTACAGTGTGTTCTTTCTTAAAAGGATTTTTTTTTTTTTTAAATAAGAGAATTTCTGCAGGGCTCTGTGCGCTGCCTAGTTGCCTAGCAACACACAATGAGCAGTGATGCAGAGCAGCAAAACTAGTGTTTCCAAGGCTATGTGCGAAGAACGATTTAAAGGAACAAGGAGCTTCCGTGAGACAGCAACTAGCAACAATCTAGCTGTACAATGGCCACAAATGGACACGCAAAATACATACATACATACGTACATACATATTGCACATACATACCTCAATATAATATTCAGTAAAGTTGTACATTTTTTAATGAATAGAACATATATTTTAACGGAGTGACTTGAACCAGTAGACAATCTATTGGCAGTAGCCTTTTGTGGAGGCAAGAAACCCCAAACAGACTGCTCCAGAACTAGTTTCACAGCAGCCCTGAGAAAGATGAATACTTAAATTTTAAGTATGTGTTTTTTTTGTGCAGCAACAACAAAATCAGCTGCCTTAATGCTTGAAAAAATCCAACTCCTAGGAGCCTCTGCCATATTGTATTTGTATTTTGCCTGTTTTTTGTGTTTGGTTATTGTTTTTATCAACACTGTTGGACTGAAGCTAAATAATAATTACAATAACAAAAATGAAACCCATGTAGTAATAATGACCACACAGTATCTCTTATTTCTAATGTGTTGTATGCTTTCAATGTCTTCCTATACGCCACTATATTTAGTGTTCTATTTTTTGTGTTCTATTTTTGGTACCAGCAGGGAATAACAAGGCTCTTCTCAGGGCTAAGTAACAGACTGTCGCTGCAAAGAATTGGGGTTGAATTTCAGGTGAAAGCTTTTCCGCTCCTCCGTTAAGACAGAAACCCCCCAGGTGTTTGTTACTGGCGCCCCGTAACAATATAAGAGTAGTGTGGAATTGTGTGTGGAGTATTTTATGGGTGGGGAACTTTAAATATGCTCATCAGAGCACGCATTGATACAAAGCATGTTGAGCTCTATTTAATGCATTGTAGCCTGGGAACATGTGATTGACATTAAACTCATTTGTATTCCGCAGTAACCTGCATGTGATTAGAAAGCAGCAGGAGGAAAGGCTATCACAATACATAGTGGCTATCAAGTATCTATGTCTATTTGCACTGATGCTATGAAAAAAGTACACGTCTATCTAAAATATAAGTTACCTTCCACCAAGAATGATTATGTCACCTTGAGTAAATACTGCATCCTGACCCTACAACTTCCAATTTATTTAAAGTCCCCTTGACAGATGGGGGGGGGGCGTTACCAGGGAGTTATAATCAGTGTTCTGTATTAAAGCATTACACAGGAGGGAGGGCCCTTTATAGTAAAGCTCCTATAATTATGTCAGGGAAGCTGGGACTCTTACTGTTTATAAGTCAAGATTGAAAACCTATTTTTATAAAACAGCTTCTCTATCTTAGGTTTCCTATTTTGCAATCAATTTCTTTTAGTCCTTTTTTTAAAAATTCTAATTGTATAACATTTTTATTTTAAACATTTTTCATTGTTTTATTGATACAAAATATATATATATATTTTTTTACAATTAAAACCACTTTTTTTTTAAATCTCCTTAACTACTGTTTTCAAAATATTCTTTATCAGACTGGTTTTGAATGTAACGGTCTAATTGAGTTGCTATGCCTTGTACTGTACAGTGCTTTGAGATGAAACGCAATATATAAATACAATTTGATTTGCTTTGACTTTAGTACAGAAAACAATAACCCACAGTATAGGTGCTGACTGTGTTCATTTTTTTTTTAAATTTACAGGTTGACAAACTGCAGTTACTGCTATTGCTGTCGAAGACAAGAAAAAGAACTGATGTACAGCTGGTTTTGTAATTGGTGGATTTATTTAGGTGGTGTTATTTTGTCCCATAAGCAAATTTATCTTTACCTGCTCAATTGTAGGCGTGGCTAACCAATATTAAATAGAATAGGATGAGAGCTTGTTTAGTATTGCTCTTAAACAAGTGCATAACAAAAATGAAATGTTGTAATTATAAAGTTTATCGATCAAATAAGCTATGGGGCCTTAGTCACAAGACATTTACTCCTGAGGTTTTTTTTAAGTTGTTTTTGATGGACTAAACTATTCTAGACTAAGTCAATTTAACCCCAAACCTTTAGCTTAATCCTCACCTTAAAATCTAAATCAGACCACATTTGATAGTATGTTCTCCATAGAAATGACTGAAACAACATTCTCATTACAACATACACGGTTACAATTGAGCATCTAGTGCTGGACAAATGGACAGTCTGCCCCATGCAGGTGTGTGCTACATATTGTGGGTGTTCCTGCTAGATACGCACGTGCTACAACACCCGCCTTTAATATTCAGGAGTTTTTAGCCATCATTTTAATAAGATGCTTTTAGCCACAGAGAAAAACTCAGATTTAATATGGCATCTGCATTACCCACGTAAGAGCTGATAATGAAAGCGTTTGCTGTAAAAGTGTAAAATCCGATCCATAACTGTAAAGCTGCAATCGTCAGATGTGTCAATACCAGCCTGGCCTCTTCATCAGTGGGGACCTGTTACTGCCTGTTAATTCACTGCAGTGTATCCAAGTCCACATTAATGAACTAAAATGCTTACCTTGTTCATTTTTTAATTCAGTCGTACTAGCATGTTCATTTAAATGATTCTAGTCTTAAAAGCATGGTAATCATGAAGTTATCAGTGTGCTGAAGTGGCTCCGATTTGGGCCTATTTGTCTGCCTATTTATGTTTACTTACCTTCCCCGTTACTGAACAAAACTAAAAGCACATACAGCTAGTAAAAACATTGCTGTCATCAATATTTCTAGAGGAAGCCCATCAGGCTCACCCCTTGCTAGCACACCCCTTCCTATCCTCACTGAGGGGGATCTAATTTAATAGGACAATCGAACAGATCACAGTGTTTTAGATGGTACTGGTTCCATGCATTTATAACTCAGACCTTCTGTTCTGAACAAACTCGTCTTCTCGTCCTTCTCTCTGTGCTTCACTTGGGTTAACTACAGTATATATACAGTATATCTATACCATTTTGCATTTTATAAACTTCAATTAAATCCCCTCTTCCTGTCTTTTTGTCTAGACTGAAGATGTTTAACTCTTTTAATTGGCTGTCCACTTCTGCCCCCGAGTCAGGTGACATCTGCAAATGTAACATCTTCATCTTGTAGTTTGTATCTTGATCCAGTTCTATACATTGGCTGTATCGTCCTCAAAAAACACAAGTAGGTTAGTTGCTGGACCTTCTTTTTTCTGTGTCTCCTATCATAATGTTTCTTTACAAAAAACACATCACAGAAATAGCAGCAGGAGCTTACTGACGAGAGCCAAAGCATAAAGACTCCAACTCCCAGCTTTCTCAGTAACCAATCACTTCTTTTGTTGTGACCTGCATGCTTTCGTTGGAATTATTCATTCTGTGTGCTTTAACTCTCTAAAGGCATAGATAAGATAGCTGGTATTAAAGTGAGTAGAGCACTTTGCAATGCAGCTGTGTATACTGTACCATTCACTGCAGAACAATGAATATTTGCAGGTGATGGAGGCACTAAATCAAGCTACATGATTATAGGACCGCCACCAATACACCTGAGATTCCCTCATCTATTTTCAACACAACCTGTACTTTTATTTTTTTTCGACAGCTGTATTGAAAGTAATATATTCATAACCTCTATATACAGGTGATTAATACACAATAAATATATAAAAAAAACAGAACATATTTCACCACAGCCCTCCATCTGCCACAGCGAGTACCAGGGGATCAAGGGAAGACTCTCCTGTCTGCCAGAGCGAGTACCAGGGGACCAAGGAAAGACTCTCCAGTCTGCCAGAGTGAGTACCAGGAGACCAAGGGAAGACTCTCCTGTCTGCCAGAGCGAGTACCAGGGGATCAAGGGAAGACTCTCCTGTCTGCCAGAGCGAGTACCAGGGGACCGGAAAGACTCTCCTGTCTGCCAGAGCGAGTACCAGGGGATCAAGGGAAGACTCACCTGTCTGCCACAGCGAGTACCAGGGGACCAAGGGAAGACTCTCCAGTCTGCCAGAGTGAGTACCAGGGGACCAAGGGAAGACTCTCCAGTCTGCCAGAGTGAGTACCAGGAGACCAAGGGAAGACTCTCCTGTCTGCCAGAGCGAGTACCAGGGGACCGGAAAGACTCTCCTGTCTGCCGGAGCGAGTACCAGGGGACCAAGGGAAGACTCTCCTGTCTGCCAGAACGAGTACCAGGGGATCAAAGGAAGACCTAACCACTACTCCACACTGCTTAATAGTAGTTGATGAGTGCAATATTTGTTTTTGTGATTTATAACAAGTTAATATATTGTGTGTCTCTTAATATAACAGCAACCTTTTGCACAGTGAGCAGACAGAACCCAGACTACATGAGAAGACATCTCTTCTAACAGTAAGAGGCACCTGACACACAGCATGATAACTGATTCTGTGATTCAATATTTGGAGTGTCAAGGAGTGGGACTTGTGCCTCGTTTCCACTGCCGTGCGTCAAAGGTCTCTGGGGGATAGTGGGATGGTATTGTGTTTAGTTTTAAAGGAACCAGCGGTAACACTGTGCTTAGAAAGAAGCAGTCTGAGCAATGGAAGCTGAAATTGAAAGAACGTTCATTGCTGTTTTCACTATGGCACCCTACCCTCCTGGGTTCTGGGTTCACCCACGAGGGTATTGGTTTAGGAAGTGATGTTTGGGATGGGACTTGGTCATTAACTTCTATATTAATTATATTTTTCATTGAAAATGTTTTCCATGTTTTCCATTGCTTTGTATTGGAAAAAAATGGCATCCTCATATGAGGTCATCATGCATTTGCGACTTCCTTATGTCCATCCCCATAGGAGGTTGTCATGCATGAAAGGGTTAAGGGGTAGAGATAGGAGAATATAAGTTAGGTAGCCAAGCAGGAGCCGTGTCAGAATTCAGAATGGACTGTAAAGAGGATCAACGTGAGCAGAACAAAAACTGTAGTATTAGCTAAGTCTTGAGCTCTTGAGTCTTGAGTTCTGCGGCTCGACTAAGGGGGGTGCGGTTTTCCAGCGTACGCCCAGATCATAAAGCAACAGCTGTTCCAGTGGATCCCAAGCTTAACAAGCATCCCACTCTATTAACAGTTGTTACTAGATGATGTTTTCTAAATATTACATTTATCTGTGAATATGAAACTTCCTTTTATTCATTAAAACAGACTTGTATTAATAGGATGAAGGGTCACCATGGAACATATTTGATGTGACACGCCTCGGAACCTTAAGGTTTTCCAAAACGTTTACCACTAAAAAAACATCTGACATTCATCTCTCAGATCTGTCTGCCTGTCAGTTTCTGCCAGTTAAGCTCAATCATTGCTAATTGAAATCAATAAGGTTCTTTCCATCTTGGGCACCTTCTGGCCTCTGTGTGGCTGTTACAAGCACAGTTCACGTGACAAAGTCCCCAGATTTGCACTTTGCAGGAGCCTGTGCATACGCTGATGTTTAGTTTCCAAACATGTTGTGTAACACGTGTGAGTTTCTTACTAGGTCATCCATGTGTGATAAAAATAGTATCAGATGCCTAATGCATCACTGTATCTTTGTCTCTCCAAAAAAAGTGCCTGTGAAGTGCACATGCAATTCAGGTGGCATGCTTTATTTTTAAATATTTTAGAAGATAATACATGGCTCTTGTCAGTATGAGATGAGTGTGATATTAAGCTACTGACTTTAAAGTGAAACTCCCTTATACAACCCGCTTCCTATGTCGTCTAATGTGGTTAACAAGTACAGTAGCCATTGTTTTCAGCCTTGTTATGGACATTTCTGCATTCCTTGTTGAACACATTTGCTGTATGGGTTTGCAGGTCTCATATCCAAAATAATAATAATAATAATAATAATAAGAAGAAGAAGAAGAAGAAGAAGAAGAAGAAGAAGAAGAAGAAGAAGAAGAAGAAGAAGAAGAAGAAGAAGAAGAAGAAGAATACTGGGATCATGCATGTAATCAAAATATGCTCATTCGCAAGATCCTGATTTGTTTATACGGTACTTTGACTTTTCCCTGCAGCCTCCAGCCATTAAATATTGAAAGCAGTCCTGTTTCTTTAAGTGCCTTGTGTATGATTATTATTGCAAGACAGGCCCCCTTCTTAAAGGGTTAATATATTCTCCTCACAGATAGATATTGCCATGGAAACAGCAGTGTGACTACTTCAAGACAGAGCCATTCAGCACACACAGAGAAAAACCAATAGAGCTGGAAGTATTTTAAAATTCAGAGAGCAGCTTTACATCACATACCTTCCTCAAAGAATCTGCAGAACTCAGCCGCTCCTAACAAAGACTCACAATTACCAGCCCTAACAACAGGTGATCATCTTCCAACACATTCTCTGAGCAGTGAGCAATAGAGGAAAGACTATAAATGTCAAATACTGTATCATCAATTCAGGACAAATGTGGTTATAGAACAACAGAGGTATTCCTGTGCCAAGCACAATGCACATGCAGTAACGAATATTTCAAAATATATTATGCCTTTTACAACATGTAGAACTGTATAAAGGAGTGATAAATAAATACATCTGAAATATATTGCTAATATATCATATTATATTGCTGAACCAGCTGCAGTATACATTACATGCAGTTCTACTGTGTCTGTAGATACAGCATGCTCACGGAGTGTTCTATTTATATAACACTGTATGTAAATGTAAGTATGTTTAAATCTAAATTAAACAGCTGAATTGGGGATTTCTTTTAAATCAAGCTCTGCATGTGTTGAACAATGTGGTGTCGTTTGGAAGAGTGAGACTCTGCCAGTCATTCTGACATTGGAATTGAGTGAATGCAAGACAGATTCGAAAATGAGATCCCATAAAAAAAAAAAAACAATTATGTTTACACTGTAGTAGGGGTAGAACGAGTCGAATAGATGAGGTAAACATATGAATAAATCATGTACTTAATAATGTCTGGTGTGCTATGTGTAAACATACTGTTTTGTAATAGGTTGCTGTTTGTGCACTGCATTTTAAATCTGCTTAGACTTTTCTTCAAATGTATTTCAGACACTGTATCCAAGAAAGAGATTTTGGGGGGAAGAGTCAAACAGCTTGGAATTCGTTGTTATGGTAAAATACTGAAGTACAATCTTTTCAATCTTTGGAAGGTAGAATATGGGAAGCCAAATGATCATGTAGAGATCGTGTAGAAATATTAAGAGATCTCTTTAAATCTTTTAGAGATATCTTGAAATATTTAAAGATATCTTCCAATAACTAGAGATTTCTTCAAATATCAGTACAAAGAAATCTTCAAATGCTTTCCTGACCTCTAATATACTTTTAGATACAATATCTGCAATACATTTAAGTTACAGTATATCTAAATCTATTGGACATACAGTACTGTGCAAAAGTTTTAGGCAGGTGTGAAAAAATGCTGTAAAGTAAGAATGCTTTCAAAAATAGACATGTTAATAGTTTATATTTATCAATTAACAAAATGCAAAGTGAGTGAACAGAAGAAAAATCTACATCAAATCAATATTTGGTGTGACCACCCTTTGCCTTCAAAACAGCATCAATTCTTCTAAATACACTTACACACAGTTTTTGAAGGAACTCGGCAGGTAGGTTGGCCCAAACATCTTGGAGAACTAACTACAGTTCTTCTGTGGATTTAGGCAGCCTCAGTTGCTTCTCTCTCTTCATGTAATCCCAGACAGACTCGATGATGTTGAGATCAGGGCTCTGTGGGGGCCATACCATCACTTCCAGGACTCTTTGTTCTTCTTTACGCTGAAGATAGTTCTTAATGACTTTCGCTGTATGTTTGGGGTCATTGTAATGCTGCAGAATAAATTTGGGGCCAGTCAGATGCCTCCCTGATGGTATTGCATGATGGATAAGTATCTGCCTGTACTTCTCAGCATTGAGGAGACCATTAATTCTGACCAAATCCCCAACTCCATTTGCAGAAATGCAGCCCCAAACTTGCAAGGAACCTCCACCATGCTTCACTGTTGCCTGCAGACACTCATTCGTGTACCGCTCTCCAGCCCTTTGGTGAACAAACTGCCTTCTGCTACAGCCAAATATTTCACATTTTGACTCATCAGTCCAGGGCACCTGCTGCCATTTTTCTGCACCCCAGTTCCTGTGTTTTCGTGCATAGTTGAGTCGCTTGGTCTTGTTTCCACGTCAGAGGTATGGCTTTTTGGCCGCAAGTCTTCCATGAAGGCCACTTCTGACCAGACTTCTCCAGACAGTAGATGGGTGTACCAGGGTCCCACTGTTTTCTGCCAGTTCTGAGCTGATGGCACTGCTGGACATCTTCCTATTGCGAAGGGAAGTAAGCATGATGTGTCTTTCATCTGCTGCAGTAAGTTTCCTTGGCCGACCACTGCGTCTACGGTCCTCAATGTTGCCCGTTTCTTTGTGCTTCTTCAAAAGAGCTTGGACAGCACATCTGGAAACCCCTGTCTGCCTTGAAATTTCTGCCTGGGAGAGACCTTGCTGATGCAGTATAACTACCTTGTGTTTTGTTGCTGTGCTCAGTCTTGCCATGGTGTATGACTTTTGACAGTAAACTGTCTTCAGCAACCTCACCTTGTTAGCGGAGTTTGGCTGTTCTTCACCCAGTTTTATTCCTCCTACACAGCTGTTTCTGTTTCAGTTAATGATTGTGTTTCAACCTACATATTGAACTGATGATCATTAGCACCTGTTTGGTATAATTGTTTAATCATACACCTGACTATGCCTACAAAATCCCTGACTTTGTGCAAGTCTACCTAGAAGAATTGATGCTGTTTTGAAGGCAAAGGGTGGTCACACCAAATATGGATTTGGTTTAGATTTTTCTTCTGTTCACTCACTTTGCATTTAGTTAATTGATAAATATAATCTATTAACATGTCTATTTTTGAAAGCATTCTTACTTTACAACATTTTTTCACACCTGCCTAAAACTTTTGCACAGTACTGTATCTTAAAATGATTGAGACATCTTCAAATGCAATTGAGATATCTTACATAAAGATATCTTTAGTTGGATCACAGCTTCCTTTCACATGGAGGTATCTGTAATTCATGTTAAGATATCTTAAAATGTCTTCCTGTTGATTTAGAGATATTTCAAATTCATTTTGATATATCACGAAAATGAAGTCTTCTAAATAGAATTTATTTGTAGATATCTGTAATTCATTTCGACATTGACTTCCTGTTCATTTTAAGATATATCTAAACAAACAAATGTATTAATGATATCTCAAAATGAAGTGGAAATAATGTAGTAAAGGTGTCTGAAAGTGATAATGTAGTAAAGGTGTCTGAAAGTGATAATGTAGTAAAGGTGTCTGAAAGTGATAATGTAGTAAAGGTGTCTGAAAGTGATCATTTATGAAAGCTATCTGAAAGTGATAATGTAGTAAAGGTGTCTCAAAGTGACATTATCACTTTCAAATACATTTACTACATTATCACTTTCAGATACCTTTACTACATTATCACTTTGAGAGGTCTATTACGGGTTGCGCATGCAGCACTACCCTGTGTGAGCTACGCTGTGGGAGCCTTCGTTCTGCAGCAATACCCCTCTCGCCGACAGCCTGAGCAGTGCACATGTTGTGTGTGTGTGTGGGTGTCATTGTGCTGTGCTGCGCGTCTGATTCTGCCGTAAAACTCGCGCCGAAATCTATAGGCAAGATGGAGTATGCTGCAGAGAGATTTTTTAAAAAAGGTGACAAAAAATAAAAAATTTTATTATTATTAATCTAGGCGATTTATAAGTGTATCATAGCCTACAGCATTTAACTCAGGTAACTAAAAAAAGGTTTTATAGCTCTTTCATTTCGTATAAAATTAAATAAAGTTTTCATGTAGCGTTTAATAAAGCTGATTAAGCTTCTCGTTAATTTGTCTTTGCTGAATTGCTTTTAAAATTTAGATCATAAATTTCAGTAGGCTGATCAGAAGAGACTCACTCTGTGTGTGACACTGCATCTCTCCATCTGCCTGGTTCCAGCCCTTGTAAATGCTGCCATAAGCGCATAAGCAGAAGTGCTGCACTAGCAACTAACAAAATAGCATGTTGATTACACATTCTGTTGCTCAGCTAACTTTTTATTGTTTAAATTAAATAAAAATGTTCAAACTAACTTGACTATTAAAAAGTAAATGTAACTCAAATGGATTAAATTACATGAATATACATTCACCCTCCCCCCCCCTCCCCCTCCTCTGATCTCTCTATCTCTGTTCCTCTGGAATCTACCACACTCTCTCCCTCTTCCTCCGCTAAGAACCTTGGAGTCACCCTGGACCCCTGCCTCTCTTATTCCCAGCACATCTCCACTCTGGAACGCACTTGCCGATTCTTCCTGAGCAGCATCCGAAGAAGCCGACCTTTCCTCACCAACTATGCTACCCAGCTCCTGGTCCAGGCCCTGGTACTCTCCCGCCTAGACTACTGCAACTCCCTCCTGGCTGGCCTCCCTGCGTCCGCCACCCGTCCGCTCCAGCTCATCCAGAACTCTGCTGCCCGCCTGGTGTTCTCTCTGCCTCGCTTCGCCCACGCTACTCCACTACTCCGCTCGCTCCACTGGCTCCCGATCACCGCTCGCATCCAGTTCAAGACTCTTGTACTAGCCTACAGATGCCTTGACCAGACTGCACCCAGCTACCTCCAGACCCTCATCTCTCCCTACACCCCCACTCGACCTCTCCGTTCCGCCTGCACTAGAAGACTGGCTCTACCTCCGCTACGCTCCCCTGCCTCCAGAGCCCGCTCCTTCTCCACCCTTGCTCCGCAGTGGTGGAATGACCTTCCTACAGATGTCAGGACTGCCCAGTCCCTGACCACATTCCGGCACCTCCTTAAGACTCACCTCTTCAAACAGCACCTGTAGAACTCCTCTGTTTGTATCCTGGGACACTATCACCCTTCATGTAAATGTGCTTTATTTTGCTCTTATCTGCCCCTTATCTTACTGCATTTAATCCTGTACTTCAGAATACTGTAATCTGCCAAGTGTTTAACCTGTAGTATTTTGTATTTAATCATATCCTGATGTAACTATCACTATTTAATCATATCTTGATGTAACTATCACTATTATCTGCTGTATTATTGAATTGTGGTTTGTCACACTTGAACAAAAGTTATTGTATTTCTTGCTCTTATTGTATTACTTGTATTGTAACACTTGAAATGTATTTGCTTACGATTTTAAGTCGCCCTGGATAAGGGTGTCTGCTAAGAAATAAATAATAATAATAATAATACATGTTGAGTTTATTCAGCCCCAGAGAAAGTTGTCATAATAAAAACTGAATGAGTAGATAAACTTAATTATATTAAGGCAATGAGTTTACTCAATTTTTTTGAGTAAACTTGACTTATCAGGGTTTATAGTGTATTAGTAAATAGAGCGAGCAAGTCCGTTACTAATTTATGAAATTTAGTTACCAACATACTCAGCTGCACGTACAAAACGGGTAATAATAAAAATAAATAAGTAAAAATAAATAATTGAAGAGGGAACAGAGTGAGAAAGTGTGGGATAGCAAGATATACATTTTGGTAGCGATGTGCATTTGAGGAGAATTTTGGAATCGGTTCTGAACCGGGTATCTGTCATTGGAACCGGTTCCAAAACTACTTCGAAAAAACATGTCCATATGTCAATAATAGACTGCGAAAACTAGAGATGTATTTGACACTGTACATATAAGATATGAGTGGAGCTGGCTGCAGAATTAAAAGCACCAGAGAGGAGCGGACTGGGGAAATGAAAGCCTTGGAGCGAGCGGTTTCAAAGAGGAAGAGAGCGAGGAGCGGCGTTTATGAGCGCTCCACTCCGCTCACATGCTCTGGTTCAGAACAGTAATAGAAGAATTTAAGGATATGTTTACAAGGGAACATAAATGGAGAACAAAAAAAAATGCTGATACAGACCAAACCTCACAAATGCATTTGCTTTCAGTGGGAGAAACAAAGGGACTACTCAAGATACACAAGAAGGGCTTGGAGAGATACGATGTCTTTGTTTTCAATCCATTTCATTGATGACGGTGGCGGACTATCAAAAGTGCCTTCTGACAGTCCAAAACTGTCTGTCTCCGACTGTTTTAACCCGACTCTTTCCAGAAAGTTGTTTCCATCATACAATGTAACCATTTTCTGCTTATTTTCCGACAGGAGGAATGGATGCAATTTACATAAAAGTGCTGGAATAACGATTCAGTATTTAAATGAGAAACCTATATGCTAATGACACAAATGATTTCAATCAATGGACAGGTGGGATTGAAAGTTTGAAAGGCCATGAAAAATAAAAACAGACGTGTGGTTCAGGAGATAGAGAAACAAGAGAAGATACATTTCATAGAACACAATAATAAAGCAAATACATCAGGACAAAGAGATCAAAGAGTAAAGTTAGAGAGCTCCTATTTTAATGAGCCTATTGTAGCCTAATGTATAGTTTCGGTTATGGAGGATATTTTATGCCAAAATGAAAAATAAATAAATTAATGCATAAATAAATAAACACGTCAAAATAAATACAAAATGGCATGTATTTATTTATTTCTATATTTGTTTTTATTCATTTATGTATTAGTTTATTTATTTGCTTTTCACTTTGGCATAGCAGCTACATTATCCCTTTCATCCTCAGCAATCTCTACAGCACATTGGGCTCCATCACCAAAGCAGTCAGAGTCACTGCACCCACACCAGAGCCTTTTTTAGAGAGAGCCTGTTTTAAACAGGTTCCCATCTCCGTTAGGACTTTTTGAAACAGGCAGAACCACTTTAGACGGATGATACTCAATCCGATCACATCAACCCTTTTGATTTTTGTATGTTAATTAGGTACCCACTTCATTTGCATAACATTCCTCATACTGTTGGAAATGGGTCACTTTTTGCTCGGAACATGACAAACAGTCGGTAAGTTAAAACCCCTCCACAAAAGCCCTCCCCAGCAGTATGTTATTATTCAGTTGCTCGAATAATATTATACAGTGTGCACAAAGCCAATAATAAACTCTGTCCCATACATTATTCTATTAATAATATATTCCAGAACATGTGGCCATTCAATTGAATTGAATTGAATTGAATTCAATTCTGCAAAGCTGAGGAGGTGGAACACGCAGCTGCCATTTCTGTCCCCTCTGAAACTGTGATTTTGTATAAAGGTTTTCCATGTATTAATTCTCAGGTGCTAGTTTCAGAGGGGGCAATAATGACAGTTGCACACCCCTAATTCCCATTACGGAAATCACTTCAATTTAGAATGTGTAGGAGTCTTTTCAGAAGAAGGACATTACATTAGTTAGTATTCCTGGTGAATTATCGCGTTACTGTAGTAAAAGAGCAACAGAGTTATGCGCAACACATACATGTTAGGATATTAATCAGGAATGGGAATGGTATAAAGTATCTCTATAATATCAAGTCGGGCCACGGCATCTATGAGTAATCAAACACATTTGAGGTGCATTTCATATATGCTACAGTACATTTCATTTCCTATGTGTGAAGCTCTGCCAGACTTCACTCTTTCTTCAGTCTGCACTCAGCTGGGCAATGCAGAAGCTCAAGCAGCCTGGCTCAATCACAGAGTAACAAAAAAACCAACAAGAACACTGAGAACTGCTTGCTGCGCTAACACATTTCAACACCTTTCATTTTTTTTTCCCAGTTAAATGTAGCACTAACAAGCATAACAACACTCTCACTATTTTTATCTACAAGTTCTGTCTCCTTGTCATAAATGAACACTTCTCAGCCCTCCCATCCTCTGATTGGCCAATGGTGTGGGGGAGGAGCGAGGAGCTGCAGCCCTCCCGCACTCTCTGATTGGCCAGTGGTGTAGGGGAGGAGTGAGGAGCTGCAGCCCTCCCACACTCTCTGATTGGCCAATGGTGTGGGGGAGGAGCTGCCTTGGTGATCATGTGAGGCAGCTGTTTACAGTGGGGTGCTCGTTGCTTGTCTTTGTCCAGTTCAATGCTGTAGAAAAATAAAATAGAAAACAAGCCGGTTGGGATTCTAGTTCAGCCAGGTTCCCCTCCTTTTCGGTATGGTATGAGCCTTGTGTTCATGCACACCCTCGCACCTCTGGGGTCAGTGCTCCGATGTTTGGCTGCTTTTAGCCCTTTTTGGTTTCTGTGTAAATGTGATTTTGGTTATATACTGTAGCATTTCTGTTTCCAGCTGTCCCATATATTTCAGTTAATACAAATCACCAATTGTACAACAAGTATGGGAACATTATATATAATGTACTGTACCAATTCTTTTGTATCTTCTTCATTTGGAATTGTTAACCAGGCTCCTCTAGGGGTCTATTCAACTGATCTAAATCACTTTGGATCTAACTGCCACCACTGTTTTAATGAATAATATATGGCACAAGGTAAGGAAAGTACATATCCAGCAGTTATTGTTCTGTAAAGATATGACAAAACCTCAGAAGAGTTAATACCTGTATTTTAATCATTTTACCATTCATTTTAGTGGTCTCCAGACCATGACATCAGTGCTGTTGCTTGTCTTTCAATGAGTTCATCTGTAGAATTAATAGCCACAGGGGTGCCCATACTCTGACCACTTTATTAGGATATTTAGTTTGGCCACTGTTCACCCTGATCAAAGCCTTCACACGATAAGGCATAGAACTCAAAGGATCCATTCAGTTATTCATATTTCACACAGGTTGTACAGAGAGGTAGGCAGAGGATCACGATGCTGAATGCATTGTTCAAGTTCATCCCAAACATGCTCAATTAGATTGAGATCAGGGATTGTGGTGGCCATGGAAAATGTGTGAAGCTGCTCAAACCACTTACAAGCTATTATGGCACAGTGGATGGGTGCATTATCACCATCAGGGTACAGGATTAAATATGAAACAGCAGGGGTAGTAATAAGACTCCTACTGCATAGCAGTTTGATGCATTCCTGGTTTTACTATGAGTTTAATCAGACACACCTGAGCTTGTTACCTACAATATATGCTGTGGCTAATCAAGGTTGTATTAAAACTTAATATTGGTGAAACTGCTTATTTCCATCCCTGAACTGGTTATGTTTGTACAGTATATTTAGTGCCTCCACCCTGAATCCCTTGACTTTAACGTTGTTTTAATTACAGATTTAAACCATTTAGCAATGGTGTGAAACCTGCTTAATTTTTTTTGCATCAATTCAAAGTATATGAAAACGAATTGCTGTCTGCCTTCTAGTGGACAGCATGAAAGGGCCAACTGCAGCTCATCAAAAGACCATTAATGGATTGCGTGCTGGACCTTATTTAGCAATAGCATGACAGTCTATTTAAAAAACGTGCAAGAGACTGCATTCACTAATGAGAACAGAACTGCAAAATGTGCTTGCCATGCCAAGCCAAGAGGACAGTTTAGTGCTGATACACTTTAATGAGTGGAAGTGCTGCCTTGCTAAAAACTAATCAGCCACTCTTTCAAGTACTGAACCCTCCCATGATAATTTGAACACACCAATGTTGGGAATAATTCATTAATTTCCTCCCACATTAATTAGACACAGCTCACATATAGTATCCAAAATCAATAGTTTGCAGATTTGCCTATTCTTTGTATAACTGATTTAAAGCTGCAGGGGCTCCACAATGAATTGTACATTCAGATATAATACTGCGATTCACTAATCGCAGCTTCACTGCATTCAGATGTAATACTGCGATTCACTGATCGCAGCTTCACTGCATTCAGATGTAATACTGCGATTCACTGATCGCAGCTTCACTGCATTCAGATGTAATACTGCGATTCACTGATCGCAGCTTCACTGCATTCAGATGTAATACTGCGATTCACTGATCGCAGCTTCACTGCATTCAGATGTAATACTGCGATGCACTGATCGCAGCTTCACTGCATTCAGATGTAATACTGCGATGCACTGATCGCAGCTTCACTGCATTCAGATGTAATACTGCGATTCACTGATATTAACACCCACCATTGCTACACTTTCAAATGAAGCAGGGCTGGGCGATAGAGGCGCTGAGCTACAATAGGTCTGAAATGACACAACCTCTGTGGACGGGGGTTGGTCAGTTTAAATGTGATCCTTGTCTGGATAATGATAGTCAATCATCCTGGAGACCCACTGAGTCTGCCATTTATCGTGGAGCTTTTACAATCGGCAGGAAGTCAGAAAAATGTATTTTCCAGTCAGGTCTTGGCGCCCCTCTAATAACCTTGAAAAACACTGTTCTGAGCTATGGCAAAATGTTGAGTATATCACCTGTAATCGGTTTGCCATGGTCTTTTGAAGTACTCCGCCATCTTTCTAGATGTCTTTCTCACGCACTGCTTTTTCCTACAGCACGTGGGTAGACTAGATTAATCAATCAATTACTTTATAATCGATCAACACCCACAGGCATGATTCATCTTTAATCGATTAAAACCCCTAATATATATATTACGCCTCAGGCCTTATCACCACCCCAGGCGTGGCACAGTAGCACCACTCCAAAATGGTTTTGAATTCTTGTTTGACAGCTTTAGGGTACAAGGGGAATAGTGTCGTATTCTGGTTTGGTCAAATCATATTAATCTGTTCCTGTTATGGGGATTTGAAATTTTGGTTCTGAGAATGCTCAGTTTGATTTCGAAAAAAAAGTAATTGGCCTCGCGACAAAATATCCTTTTTCGCAAGGGTCTAATCTTCATTCGTCAGAAAAAAAATCTTTGTTCGTGCACCAGACATTTTTTTGCAGTTTAAAAAAATAAACTGAAACTGCCTGAAAATCATATATCTTTAGTAAACCATGACATGTCTGTACATAATTGGGACTATATAGCGAATTCTGCCAAGTCAACACCTCGGTTTGAACGATCGCCCCACCCCTACTTTTAGCTGAAAGTCACATTTTCACCATTAATTTCAAGTTTTTAATAACCATGCGCAAATAACGTCTGAGGGGAAATATCGCGGGTCATGTGAATAGAAAAAACTGCCTAGAAGTAGTTGCTCTGTGCATTAATGATTCAGGGTTAGGGTTATCTTCGGTTCAGATAAAGAAGATGTGGAGTTCGGCGGTTTCAGACTCCGCAGTCTGATTCATTAGGCTTTCCTATTACACTACAATCCATATTTTAGATAATAAAAATGTAGACACAGCAAGAGCTTGTAACTTAGTGGACCAAAAAGTTAATGTGTGTTTATATATGTTTTAAATGTAACAACTTTTATTTTAGCGTTTTTCACCTACACGTGTTTTTTCATGATGTGATTTTGCACTAGACACTGCGGGTCGATTGCAGCGTACCAGTGATTTAGTCCGAATCAAGTGGACTAAAATGCGGTCTAGCAAATCCTGCAGCTCTGTACTAAATTAGTCCTGATTGCAGTGTGCCAAACAGCTAATCCTGAAAATTGGTTTAGCTGACCTGAAAAAGTGGAACAAGTTAGACTGATAATGAGGACTAACCCATAATAAGCCATTAAAAATGCGGATGAAAATTCACAATTTAAAGTGTAAACACAAACTCTGACATGTACATTATCATTACTAGCGTTTGATAAACAAACAAACAAACAAAAAAAATCATTGAAGATATTGAACCGGCAAAAAAGTCAGAAATATGAAAAGGAAAGAAAAAAGCAAATAATTAATATATATAAATGATAAAATGGTCAAAGCGTTTTTATTACATTAGCTTGATTCGGGCAAACACATTTAAGTAAAAGTACACCTATATTCATAATATAATTGTAGCCTACTACATCTCTTTTTATGCACATTCCGCACACGGATCATACTTGGATTTTAACTTACCGGTAGCCTATTGCTGCTTGACACTGAACATTAAGTTCTAAATGTGTTGTTTATATTTACAGTGCCGAGAAAGTTTTATGAACCCCTCAGGATTTTCACATATTTCAAACCTAAAATGTTATTGGATCTTAATCTAAGTCCTAATAATAGATAAAGATAACCTGAATAAACAAATTACACAAAAACATGATACTTTTTCTACATTATTTATCCACAAATGATTCAACATTCAATATCCATGTGTGAAAAAGTATGTGAACCTTTAGATTCAGTAACTGGTGTCACTCCCTTGAGCAGCAATGATTTCAACTAAGCATTTCCTGTAACTGTTGGTCAGTCTCTCACATCAGGTGACATTTGAGGGCTTCCTTGCATGGACAGCTCTCTTCAGGTCCTGCCACAACATTTTGATGGGGTTTAGGTCCGGACTTTGACTAGGCCATTCTAAAACGTGGAATTCCTTCTTCTGCAGCCATTCTTTTGTAGATCTGCTTGTATATTTAGGATCATGTCTTGCTGCATGACCCAGCTTCAGCTCACGGATGGATGGCCTGACATTCTCCTCTAGAATCTTCTGATACAATGCCGAATTCATGGTTGTGTCAATGATAGCAAGCCGTCCAGGTCCTGAGGCAGCAAAGCAGCCCCAAACCATCACACTCCCACCACTATGCTTGACTGTTGAGGGTCTTCTGTTCGAACGCAGTGTTTGGTTTTTGCCAAACATAGCGTTTCTCATTGAGGCCAAAAAGTTCTACCTTTGACTCGTCTGTCCAGAGAACATTGTTCCAGAAGTCTTGTGGATCATCTATGTGCTCTTTGGCAAACTTCAGACGGGCAGCAATGTTCTTTTTTGAGAGTAGTGGTTTCCTCCTGGCTATCCTTCCATGAACACCATTCTTGTTCAGTCTTTTTCTGATAGTTGAGTCATGAACACTCACATTAGCCAAGGCAAGAGTGGCCTGCAGATCCTTGGATGTTACTCTGGGGTTCTTTGTGACTTCCTTAATGATTTTCCGGTTTGTTCTTGGAGAGATTTTGGTAGGACGACCGCTCCTGGGTAGAGTGACGATGGTCTTGAACTTTCTCAATTTGTAGATCTGTCTGACAGTGGATTGGTGGAGCCCCAAATCTGATGAGCATCAATAACTGTTTTTCTGAGGTCCTCAGAGATTTCTTTTGATCGTGGCATGACGTGTTTCCACACACCTGTATGGTGAAGACCAAACTCACAATTTTTCTGATCTTTATATAGGGTGGGGCCTCCCAAACTCACCCCTGATCTACCTAATTATTTAAACAACTGATTCTAATTATCCCCTTAATTGAGCTCATAAAACCAGGGATTCACTTACTTTTTCACATACCCTGAATCTTAATTACTCATTGTTTGTCTAATTCATACATCATTTTGTTTCAAGACATATAATTGGTTAATATAAACCTTATTGGATATTTAAGAAAAGACTGGTTTTGATTCAAGAAGGCTATCATGGTAAAAAACTTTTTCTTGGCACTGTAATACACATTACACTGTCATTTCAGTTTAAATTGAATGCATCAAACATGCATGCTTATTATTTACATACACAGTACCTTATTGTGCAGCACTTCATTAAAGTTGGTACAATATTTTAATGAAAAAACAAAACCAATATATCTTTAGAACACGTTGTTCCTCAACCATAATAATTTAGACGAACAGGAAAAGGGTGCTACATTGCTATAGTAGTTTATTTAAACTACCGGAAACATTCGCTGTCTACCTAAGAAAATGAATAATTGCTTAATATAGTGTATCAGCAACATATTAAGGTACATTATATCATTACACAGTGCAATTGTCAATTTATTAAGGATATTTCTGCGACTTGGTGAGCGAACTTTACTGAACTAAATGCTTCAAAGGGTTCAGACTGAGGTTCAAAAGGCTTCACTTTTCACTTCACTTGTTTTTAGACGTCATTTCAGACAATAATGGCGCTGTCTTCGTGTTAAAATGTGCTGTACAAACGTAGGACGTTAGTCTTATACTTCATAGTACTAGTTAATCCTCCTGAACCGGATCTTCTCACGTTCGATTTGGTCCGCTGCAATCTGGATCATGTTTAGTCGGATTTAGCGGATGATCCACCTGTGGTGATCTTCTGGTACGCTGCAATCGGGGTTAACAAGTGTACTAACTATAGTCTAAGCAAGTGCTTAACGCATCAAGTGGACTAAGGCCCTGTCCACACTATGCCTTTAAACTGTATTAGTTGCATTTAAACCGGCTTAAACGTGCTAAATACGGTTTGCGTCCACAATACGCAGCATTTAATACCGTACTCGAGACCACCAAAGGAGGTAGTCTCGAGTCCAGTTCTAATTAGATCGCATCAGGTAGTGCGGTTTATCAGAAGTGTGGACGCTGTAATACCAAGCTATATTTTTTTTGTGTATCCTCCAATAACCCAAAATGCTTTGTGCTATGTTTGGCGAAATACTTCGTGCAGGCGCCTGAAGAACTTGCTATCAGTGTACACTCCGCACTAGGTATTCATTTTCGTGCTTCAAAACATCTGTGAGGACATCTCTGTTAAACTAGTGGGGAAAATAACAAAAACACAACGTTAAATTAGGTGACTGCAAAAATGAAATGCGAGTTAAAAGTATGATCGGGGATGAACAAATTACGTAATTTGTCAGCTCTGTTTGAAATAAAATTAAAGGGACCAGAATTAGGCTCAGGCAAGATATGAAGGTAAAAACAAAGATTGTTTAGTAATGAACAGCTTTTACTGAGTTTAATTATAAAACAGAATCAGCTCAATTTGTTTAAAGGGACTTCATCTGATTAAAAATAAAACCTGAAAACTTCAAGTCCTACCTGTGTGTGTGTGTGTGTGTGTTCGGATTTACTTTTTCCGCAATACTTGTTATATTTCATTCATGCAATATGCACCTGTGTTAATATGGGGCATAACACATTATTTTAAAATAAAATACAGTGCATGGTGGGATACTATCGTATTAATTTACACGGTTCGTTGCGCTGCTGGGAGTTGTAACTGAACTATTCTAATGGTTTGTGGACGCATTAAGCCTGACTAAACATGAAACCGTACTTCAGTGTGGACGCTTTGAGCTGGATTAATTAGAACAGTTTCGACTACGGTTCCCGAGATCGGTTATATAGTGTGGACAGGGCCTAACTTTGGATCTGCAATCGACCTTGTAAGTTTTAAGCTCAATGTTTGTTTAGTGAAAACATTTTAAATGACAAAACAGTGGACATACTGCAGCAGTTCTGAATTGCGTTTCACCAGTCATTAAATATGTTAACTGCACTTCTTGATTCTTTAGAGTGCTGTGCTTTACCTTTGAATTTTACACATTGTAAACGTAATCTACTTAATGTTAACGTGACAAACCGGGTTGTGCTTGCCACGTGCAGGAGCGTCTTCACTTAGCTTTTTGTGTAAAATAACAGGACTGCTAACTACACGTTTCAGTTCTAAAATAATAAACTGGACGGCCAAGCCGTTTACCAGCATCAAACATGTATACTCTTGAAATATAAACCTTTTCTTTGTTCCAGCTCCCTGGTCCTCTCTCTCTGATGGAGCTCTGGGCTCTCCTTTTATAGAATGTGGCTGCTCCCAATTAGCACCAATTATTCCCTTTGGGAGCAGCCACATTCTGGCATGATTTTGGCAGGGACAGGAATTAACCCTATCCCTGCCAACCACCACGAAAACAACACAAACACCAACACTAATTACAGGCAGAGCTCTTGCTGTGCCACAGTTAAAAATACTCCTGTAATAATGCCTGTAATTTCACCCCTGCCTGAGTCAACACCCCCACCCCACCACAGTGTATTATATTGCTCCTGTCAACAGGTATATTGACACATGCTCCATGTGGGATATTAGCAGCTGCTATTATCAGTGTGTTTTACATTGGTTGGTTCTTTGGACAGATTGCGTATCTATTTTAATTTTTCTTTTTTTTACCATCCCGTTTGGGTATCATTCAGCTGAGTTCCCGATAGAGCTCAGTTCCTATTTTAGTCATGTTTCTGCTGAGCATATTTTGGCTGCCCGGTCTACTGAGCTTCTCAGCACAGATGTTTTGATGCTGTTCGGGAGTCCCATTGTTTCATCATTTATGCATCAGGGAGCCTCGCCTGCAAAGCATGTCGTGTGTGTTTGTGTGTGGAGGGGGTTTAAATACACTATATGGCTACTAGTGGGAATGCACCTATAGAGCTTGCTTTAAGCTAAATATTGAAATTCTCACTGTGCTATAAGGATGAATACAGGATACTCCTTGAACGTTTAAGGTGTACTGTAGGCATGGCTTCAATAAGGGTGGCCAGGTAATCAACGAGCCCCCAAAAGAGTGGTGAAGAAACACAATGCACTCGTTAAATATGTATCCTGTTTATATAACAAGTCTAATGTAGGAAATACTTGTTAGTGACCTTGCTATTAAAGACCCAGCATGGAGACATGTTGAAATCATTACTGAATTCCTCTTTCATATAAAATATTTCAGCTTCATTTCGGTATGAAGTTGAGTACGATGCAGTGCAGTGTGGAGATGCAGTTTGACCTGGTCTGAGGCGTACACAACTACATACACATGTCATCAGGGCATCCATGTTTAATAATATAAAACAATGCCTTGTAATACATTGCATGAACATTAGCAAAAAAACAAACAAACATTTAATAACTACAGTAATGTTGCAGGCAGGACAAAAAGATCACATACAAAATCATACATCTACAGCTATGGCCATCTAGAACATTACATCATTACAGAATTAAAAAAAACACTATATGAGCATAATTTTATTTAACATCATGTAATCAAAGAAAGCCATAATAATAGTACAGTATTTTATGTTAGAGTGTCACATTTTTCAATTTTTTCAAAATTTTTCCGTTTTTTCATTATGTGTATAGAAATATACACATAATGAATACAAAGCGGTATATAATTCAATCTCTTAACATAACATTATTCAGTTGGTTTCATTCAACTTTATGAATCAAAATGAGTTCATTCTATAGGGTGATGCAAAACTTTTGTCTATAGCTGCATATAGAAAAAGCACATTTTCCATGAGTAACTTTTGTGTATTGTGTGCTGTTAAAGAGAGACCTAATTTAGAACAGCTTAATTGTTATTATTTATTATTATTATTTATTTCTTAGCAGACGCCCTTATACAGGGTGACTTACAATTGTTACAAGGTATCACATTATTTTTACATACAGCATGAAACAATACTTAAAACAATAAAAAAAAAAAAAAAAAAAAGAAAAAAAGAGTGATATTCAACAGAGCTCAAAGAGTAAGTAGCGGGGTTCTGAAAAATATAGCGTTACACATCCCCACGTGTTGCTGCACCTGTTTAAATATAGCGTTACACATCCCCACGTGTTGCTGCACCTGTTTAAATATAGCGTTACACATCCCCACGTGTTACTGCACCTGTTTAAATAACATACTTGTATTTTTTTCTTTTCATTGTTAACATCCTGACAACTTTTTACACTGATAACTTTAAAGTTTGTTTCAAAGCTCTTTTTAAAATGGCTGCTCTGGTGCATTGAGGATTATATCCCACATTGTCAAACAGGTAACACAGCAATAATGATCCATGATGTGGTATAGAACAGAAAAGCCAGAGAACTTCTTGTTATGTTTTTTTTTTTTTTTTTTTTTTTTTTAGTTTAGAGTGAACAATTATTATTTTGATTTATTTTCCCCCAATTTGGAATGTCCAATTATGTTTTTTCTCCCACACAGCACGGACTAAAGCCTAAAGCCAGAATCGCCTGTGCTGTGGAGCAAGATTCTGGGAGCACACTGACGGCTTGTGCTGTGAACATGTATACTTGAGATGGCACCAATTGGTTAATTGTCAAGGGTGGACAACAGACCACTGGCTTGGTTTACATGCACAAATAACAATAAGCCTCACCTTTCTGTCATGCTATTTTGGTCGTACCTTTTGGGCAATTTGTTTTTTGTTTGTTTTGTTTTGTGTTTTGGTCAAAGAAGCTTGCCAGGGCTACTTTCAGCGGATCTCAGTTGTTAATAAAGAATCTGTTGGTATCTCCGGCACTTGTCTGTCGGACAGGAAGCAGTTTGTTTTGTTGGGGAGTTATTCATCTAATTCCAGTCCAGTTTCCACAGGGCTCTATTCTGGGGTCTTTGTTGTTTATTATAATTTATTTCTTAGCAGACGCCCTTATCCAGGGCGACTTACAATTGTTACAATATATCACATTATTTTTACATACAATTACATTATTTTTTTTTATATATACATTATTTTTAAATACAATTACCCATTTATACAGTTGGGTTTTTACTGGAGCAATCTAGGTAAAGTACCTTGCTCAAGGGTACAGCAGCAGTGTCCCCCACCTGGGATTGAACCCACAACCCTCCGGTCAAGAGTCCAGAGCCCTAACCACTACTCCACACTGCTGCCCGATAATTTGTTGCCATGGAGTTAGTTTTCACTCTTATGCCGATGACAGTCCCAGATTTATTTTCAAATTAAACCTGACACCACAGTAGCTGTTTCTGCACTTTCACACTGTTTGGCAGAAATTAAATTATGGATGCAACAGAATTTCTTGCAGCTAAATTGCAATAAGACAAAGGTTATGCTGTTTGGTTCTCCGTGTCAGTTGAGTAATGTAGAGAGCTTCAGTTTGGTTATTGACGGGCTTGGAATTAGAGCGAGTTTTGAAATGAGAAATCTCTGTGTTATCTTTGATCCTTGTCTAACTTTCGAAGCGCATGTTCGAAATGTTACCAAGGTGTCCTTTTTTCACCTGCGTAACATAGCCTGCTTAAGACCTATCCTCTCTATATCTGATGCTGAGAGACTTGTGCATGCCTTTGTCTTCCCTCCACTTGAATACTGCAATGCCTTGCTTGCTGGTGTTTCAAAACATGCTCTCAATAGGCTATAGTATGTTCAGAACTCGGCTACTCGAGTCCTAACTAGATCTAAATCCTTTGAACATATAACACCTGTGTTGGCATCCCTGCATTGGCTACCAGTTAAGTTCGGGATTGATTTTAAAATATTACTCTTAAAATATAAGGCCTTGAATGGTTTGACACCAAGTTACATCCCCAATATGTTAATTGAATATACTCTTGTGTGAAACCTGCGATCTACTGATGCTGGGCTCTTAAAAGTTCCGAAAACCAGGCTCCGGTCTATAGGAGTGTAACAGGGCGAGCAGCCCTGTACATTGTTTTGTTTATTTTTAGATCGGGGTCTCCCCCTCCGCCCCTGTGCAGTGTATTCATTTTGTATTATTTTTATTGTATTATTGTATACATGACGGCGTAGCCGATTTTGTTTTGTTTAGTGTGGATGGGTAGCCCCATCCACAAGTTAATTAAAACTCGTGCAGAAGGTGGCCATCTCCCGAATTAATTAGGTGATTTAATTTATTGCTAATCGGGAGATGGTCACCTGTTATAAAAAGCCTGCAGCTCTCTAGCTCGTGGTGGGTGTCAGAAGGAGAGAGTGTGCGAGAGGAGTGACGGAGAAACGAGAGAAAGAAAGTAAACATAGGAACAGTGAAGGCAATCTGCCCAGCCTGACCTGTGTTGCAGTTATTTTGTGTTCATGACTTATTTTTGTTTACCCTTTTATTTTGCTCTGTGAGCGAGTGTTTTTGTTTAAATATTTATTTTATTTTTGGTTTGCTTAAATAAAACGGCGCCCGCGCCACTGCACCATACCTTTTTGTTTTTGTTGTCCCTTCTTCTGCCGTGACGTCACCACTCGTCCATTCCTGTCACATTCCTGTTGCTATGAACCTAAGTTATGGAATGCTCTTCCACAGATAATCAAGGATTCAAAGAATGTGGATATTTTTAAACGACACCTAAAAACACATTTTTTAAAATTGGCATTTCAACCTGTGTAAGGAACTGGCTTTTTATGAGTTTGCACAGTACTTGTGTTTTGTGTGTTTTGACGTATATAGCCTGCTGTGATTATTTATGATTATGTATTTCTTAGCAGACACCCTTATCCAGGGCAACTTACAATTGTTACAAGATATCACATTATATTTACATACAATTACATTTTTTTTTTTTTTACACATTATTTTTACATACAATTACCCATTTATACAGTTTTTTTTTTAACTGGAGCAATCTAGGTAAAGTACCTTGCTCAAGGGTACAGCAGCAGTGTCCCCCACCGGGGATTGAACCCACGACCCTCTGGTCAAGCGTCCAGAGCCCTGACCACTACTCCACACTGCTGCCCATGATTATGTATTATTATTCTTGGACTGTAAAGTGCTTTGAGATGTGTCGTATAAATTGCGCTATATAAAATAGATTATTATTATTATTATTATTATTATTATTATTATTATTATTATTATTATACTCTATGGTACTGTAAAACCTGTAAAATCCAGCGTCACTTTTGGTAGAGTGTGAAAAAAGTACATATCGTCTTTGCTGAGCAAAAGATGTTGTCAGAACCTTTATTAAAACCACATTTTATGTGAAAACATATTTTGCTAATGTGTGCTACAGACATAAATCACATCGTTTTAATAATAACACTTTTTAATAAGACATACCATTAAATAGACTGTGTTTTTTGTTATTATCTATTGTTATCACTTACTCATAAATGTTAACTTTACCTTACTACACCGGGAACTGTATTGTATTATTTTTCATTGTACAAATAATAAAACAAAATTAATAAATGCTTTATTTTGTATATGTGACTAATCATGCATTTATCGTTCCATTTATAATTATAATTATGTTACATAAGAACATAAGAAATTTTACAAACGAGAGGAGGCCATTCAGCCCATCTTGCTCGTTTGGTTGTTAGTAGCTTATTGATCCCAGAATCTCATTAAGCAGCTTCTTGAAGGATCCCAAGGTGTCAGCTTCAACAACATTCCTGGGGAGTTGGTTCCAGACCCTCACAATTCTCTGTGTAAAAAAGTGCCTCCCATTTTCTGTTCTGAATGCCCCTTTATCTAATCTCCATTTGTGACCCCTGGTCCTTGTTTCTTTTTTCAGGTCAAAAAAGTCCCCTGGGTTGACATTGTCTATACCTTTTAGGATTTTGAATGCTTGAATCAGATCACCGCGTAGTCTTCTTTGTTCAAGACTGAATAGATTCAATTCTTTTAGCCTGTCTGTATACGACATGCCTTTTAAACCCGGGATAATTCTGATTGCTCTTCTTTGCACCCTTTCTAGAGCAGCAATATCCTTTTTGTAATGAGGTGACCAGAACTGAACTAGGTGAGGTCTTACTAATGCATTGTAAAGGTTTAACATTACTTCCCTTGATTGAAATTCAACACTTCTCACAATATATCCGAGCATCTTGTTGGCCTTTTTTTATAGCTTCCCCACATTGTCTAGATGAAGACATTTCTGAATCAACATGAAGACATTTCTGAGTCAACATAAACTCCTAGGTCTTTTTCATAGATCCCTTCTTCAATTTCAGTATCTCCCATATGATATTTATAATGCACATTTTTATAGCCTGTGTGCAATACTTTACACTTGTCTCTATTAAATTTCATTTGCCATGTGTCTGCCCAGTTCTGAATGCTGTCTAGATCATTTTGAATGACCTTTGCTGCTGCAACAGTGTTTGCCACTCCTATTTTTGTGTTGTCTGCAAATTTAACAAGTTTGCTTACTATATCAGAATCTAAATCATGAATATAGATTAGGAAAAGCAACTAATACTGATCCCTGTGGTACACCACTGGTTACCTCGCTCCATTTTGAGTTTTCTCTTCTAATCAGTACTTTCTGTTTTCTACATGTTAACCACTCCCTAATCCATGTGCATGCATTTCCTTGAATCCCTACTGCATTCAGTTTGAGAATTAATCTTTTATGCAGGACTTTGTCAAAAGCTTTCTGGAAATCTAAATAAACCATGTTGTATGCTTTGCAAGTATCCATTGTCGATGTTGCATCCTCAAAAAAATCAAGCAGGTTTGTTAGACACTATCTCCCTTTTCTAAAACCATGATGACTGTCTCCCAGGATATTGTTATCATATAGGTAATTTTCCATTTTGGATCTTATTATAGTTTCCATAAGTTTGCATATAGTAGAGGTCAGGCTTATTTGGTCTGTAGTTACCTGGTTCGGTTTTGTTTCCCTTTTTGTGGATCGGTATTACGTTTGCTATTTTCCAGTCTGTCGGTACAACCCCTGTGTCAAGAGACTGTTGCATGATCTTGGTTAGCGGTTTGTAAATAACTTCTTTCATTTCTTTGAGTACTATTGGGAGGATCTCATCCGGCCCAGGGGATTTGTTTACTTTAACAGCTCCTAGTCCCTTTAACACTCCCTTTAAGCTCTGTTATGCTAAAGTTATTTAAAACTGGATAGGAACAGGTCGACATGTGGGGCATGTTGTCCGTGTCCTCCTTTGTAAAAACCTGTGAAAAGTAATCATTTAATATATTTGCTATTTTTTTTTCTTCATCTATGATTTTGCCATTTGTGTCTCTTAGACATTTAACCTCCTCTTTGAATGTTCTCTTGCTGTTATAATATTGGAAAAACATTTTGGAATTGGTTTTAGCCCCCTTAGCAATATTGATTTCTATGTCTCTCTTGGCTTTTCTAACTTACTTTTTGACTTGTGTTTGCAGTTCCAAGTACTCTTTCTGTGTACTTTGTTTTTGGTCCCTTTTAAACACTGTAAAGTGCCTTTTTCATTTTATAAAAATGGAACAGGGATTTGTATGATCCTGTCTCAATACAGTTCAGTGGAAATGATCTCTGCTATTTTGTTAAGTTGTAATATAGCCTATATATAAATATTGAAATCATATTAATTATTTTTGTTAATAATTACGCCTATTGTATGCCAATCAAATGAGCTGATTGTTATCGTGGATTTAAACAAATATGCATGCAAAGTAAATAAAATCACATTTACCATAGAAAAATGCATTGCAAACTTAATGCTGCATATTGAAGCAGTGAGGTATGGTGCAGCATATATAATGGAAGCACTGCACAGAGTGTGCTTGAGAGAGACCGAGGACTGATAGGTAAGGGGGTTTCAGGACAGGACTGAAGTGTGCTCTCTCCCTCCCCATCTGTCTCCCCTCCCTCTTCCTCTCTTCCTCTGCCTCTTTCCCCTTTCTCTCTCTTCCTTTCTCCCTCTCTCCATTCTCTGTCTCTCTCTCTCACGTTTCATTGTCTCGAATGTCATTGTAACTCAACCTAAATTCATAAGTTTAAAATATAAATAATTAATATATAGAATGAACTACTATTCATTTTTTTCTGAATATATATATATATATATATATATATATATATATATATATATATATATATATATATCATTTGTATAATTTTACAATGAAACAGCAACACCAACCATTTCAGAAATAGGCTTCTGAAGTGCACATGCTGTGTTGCTCTTTAAATAACCCCCTGACAGCCCCTAGTGGCAATCCCTGGGAATTAGCCACGTGTTTGTTTGCAGTGAGGCGAAGGCTCTACTCTAGCTGTTGATTTATTTAGAAATGACAGGTAGTCACAAAATGGAATAAATCAGCAGTTTAACAAATGGCACTTCTACTGTCTTGCTTACAAGCTAGTTTGTCTATTTTGGCATACACATCCCTACAAAAGTATCTCCTACAGTATATTGCACAGAATATGCTTGACTGGTCCATAGCTGTATGACTTAGTTTGAAACATATTGTAGCCCTGAAGGGCCTTATTGCATTTATTCAAACAGTGGATTTAAAAAAAAAAAAAAAAAAGCAGAAGTAATTTTTAGGGCAAAAAAATGCAGTTTTTTTTTTATTAAAAGCAGTCCCATTTATAACTTTGAACTACACACTAAATTAAGCGGAGTAAATTGATTTAATTGAAACGTGCAAGTAAGTCAATATTATTTTTGATGTGTTGAATTGCACATTGTCATTGAAAAGAGCCACCAGGAGGCGCAGTTGAGACGGCATTGATTCTTTGTTTTTCTGCGATTGCAAGACGCTGTTATTTCAGCAGAACGGGGAGTAAAAAATAATAATAATGACGTCTCGGTTTTGTCGTCTGTGTCAGAAAGGGGTGGATAATGTGCAGAAGTGCCTTTTTGTGTTTTTCCGTATCGTTTACAAACCACTAAAAATACATTATTAGAAGTGACAAAATCGGGGTGAGTGAGCATAAAGATTTTTTTTAGGTTTTTTTTCTGTTTTGCTATCTTCCAGTTCATTTAATTGTTCTTTGTCCAAATCAGCATGTCTACTTACTACTTTTTGGCTTTTTTTGCTGGTAATTGGTCACTCAGTTTTATAGTTACTGTACATCTGTAGCTGTAAACAAGATAGCTACCGGTATTTTAAATTCTGTGAGGCAGCGCAGTGATTTAGAATATGTGACAAGGCTCCAACTATCCGTATCCATCCAATATACGGACAGCTGGAACCTTGCTCGACCAATCGCATTGCTTGTTTCACGTTCCATTGCCAGCCCTGGATTATAAATACTGTATATGTAACAAGGGGACCAGCGCGAGACGAAGCGCGGCGGAGCCCGTCCTGCTACCAAAAGATGACACACATACTATCTAGTGTATCAATTGACTTATTTCATCACTACTATTACAGTTACCGGCAGGTAATAATTGTAGTCCCAACTACGCCACTCTCTTTAGTTTTTATATAGAGGTGAGAGATCCCCTAAACTGTTTTAATTAATTTCCACCCCAACTATAAAGGCAAACCAGAATAAAGTCGTTCCACACACAAAGGTTCTTTAATTTGGAAGAGCAGATGTACACTCGCCACACATGCAAAAAGAGTTTAAAATGAAACAATTTATTGTTGTCACAGTACCATCCTATTTAAAAACGTAAACCAGTTCTAATGGTCAGTGTTTCTCAGCAGTTATACACAGAAACACGGATATACGAACAGGTCATGATTAGCAGTCTTAAATAATACTTCCGCAGGTATCAACAATTAACAAAAAGTCTTTCAATAGATATCAATAATCATTAAATCACATTTCTATAGGTATCAATAATCATTAACACCACATAGTACTTAAAATAGGTAGTCACTATCAATAAATAGTAGCAGTCTCTTGTAAATTAGTACATTGAAGGAAAAGCACCAATCACTACCCACCCCAATGGCTAGGGCCCTAATACCCTGAGGGGACACACAAGAACTTGTAGCTGGGATGGCCCTAGGCAGCCAAACACAGCACCACCAGTTCCCGCTTACCTGAATGGCTCCATTTCATTAAGGTTTTTGCCTACATGAGCAGCCAATCACCACCAAGCCCTCTGTTGTGCAGAGGATGGTACATTGAAAAGCTCTACTCCCCTCCAGGTAGCAGCACTCAGTACACACCTCAGAACACCAGGAATACAATTGAGCCCAAATAACCTCCATCCTGAATCAATTAAACAGTCCTCAATCAGGCTGGGACTGTGATCATCTTGTCAATTTACATACAACATTCATTCAAAAATCACAAACCTAAAACTGGTAACATAAAATACAAAAAAGGACTACCCATAAAACACAGCACACTCTCAAAACTAGTATGTTCAGTTCCGTTTCATTCTTATTATAGTTTTGAAGTTGATTGTATAATTAATTCAAGTACCTCCAGTTTCATTTTTAACACATTCTAAATTGATCTACATTATTCATTAGATAACGTGCAAACCTCAGTTTTACCATACAAAGCAGAATAATCATACTCGCTTTAAAACATAATTTGTGCATCATTACAATTTCAAATCATTTTCTTTAACAGAAGACCTTTATAGCGCCTAATGTATATGCTAAGAGTTACAGACAATATCCTTTTCACGTAACAAGGTCCAGTAATATAATACTGAATGTGCTTTCTCGTTATCGGAGACACATGGTCTGCAACCTGTTCAATTTACAAAAACAAAACCAGAATTAAAAAGACAAAAGACAGAGGGTAGCTCATATCTCACACAAACCACACAACAACAAGACAGACAAACAAACACCAACGAACACAAGGCACAGGAGTGCTTTTATTTCTGCCCTCTCTGTTCTCTCCCTTCCTTTCCAACCTGGTTTGTTGGTTTTAAGTAAGCTGCAAGCAGAAATTGATTCAATCAACGCTTCTGATGTCATCTTACTCCCGTTCGGAGGACAGCTGTCAATCACTAAAAAATCGACTCCATGCTCTGAAATTCAGCAAGATCATTCACGCAGGGAAAGAAACACAAAACAAATTAAATATTCACACACACTTTATGCTTGATCAAACAATAATTAAATAATGAATAAACAAAACCAACACTCCTAATAAATCATACTAATCTAAGTGATACTAAATGACAAACCAGATTGTGAACGTGCAAATAAAAATACATTAAAATAACATCCTCCCCTACTGAAACCCAGTCATGTCCCCATGACTGCCCAAAACCCATATTATGGTACAACTACTGAGACATACTACATATTTCAATATTCAGACACCATACCATATCTCTCAATATCTTTTGTGGTCTTCAGCCGGTAACTATCAGGAGGTTGTGGCAGGGTGCCCCACCCCTGTGTGTAGTTTGTGTTATATGTTGTATGTGGCGTGTTAATGTTGTCTGTTATATGTATTATTGAAGTGGTGCACGAAGTGTGGGTTATGTAGCACAGGTGATGTAAAATGTATATTTGTATTTAGGCACGGGGATTGCACAATCACTCCACTTGCAGATTAAAGTGGGTGTTAGTATGGAAGCACAGGGAGCACAAGTAATTCACGTGCAGATGTACCGAGATTCCAATTGAATGATTGATTAGCAATTGAGTCTCAGTACAGCTGCTTAAAAAGAGTCAGTTTCACTCACTCGGGGGTTGAGTGTTCGAGATTGGAGAACGGGAGAAAGTAGGGAGTAAACTTTAACGCTAACAATAACATTAATTGTATTAATACTTGTAGTGTGATTCTTGAAATGTCTTTTTTGTTTACGACTGTAAGTCGCCCTGGGTAAGGGTGTCTGCTAAGAAATAAATAAATAAATAAATAAATAAATAAATAAATAATAATAATAATAATAATAATAATAACAATTGCTACTCGCGTTGGAAGCACCAGCACGGTACTTGTTGTTTATCTGTTTTTGTTTGTCTGTTTGTTTTTGTTTGCAAAAGTGTTCGTTTTGTTCAACCTTTTTATTTTCTGTTTATTAATAATAAAAACGCTGCAGCACATTCATTACCCCAATCTGCTGTGGATTTCCATTCATTTCACTCGCAGTGCTGTGTTTCTTCCGGATCTGATGTCACCACTACAGCCAGCCTGTTCACTGAGGTGTACAATCTTCTGTCTGTCCATATCAAGAAGCATCACCGTCTGTTCTGGCGCTTGAATCACCTGCACAATAAAACAAAAGAAACAAAAACACAACCCATCCCTTACAATATTTGCCCTTTTAAATTCCTTCACTATAAACTCCCCTACTGTTTGATAAGCACCATCTACTAATGTATCACCAACATCTATAGCTCCAGTTATAAACCAACAGGTGGCAGAGATGCTTTAATATGCCCATGTAACCGATCTTCTCTTCTGGCCTCTTTAGCCAGCAGAAACTAGGGTATAACTCTGCAGTGGTGTCCCCCACACTGGGGTATAGATCTGCAGTGGTGTCCCCCACACTGGGGTATAGATCTGCAGTGGTGTCCCCCACACTGGGGTATAGATCTGTAGTGGTGTCCCCCACACTGGGGTATAGATCTGGTGGTGTCCCCCACACTGGGGTATAGATCTGTAGTGGTGTCCCCCACACTGGGGTATAGATCTGCAGTGGTGTCCCCCACACTAGTTCTGTGGCAGGCTCTCTCTTTCTCCCTTAGGGAGCAGCATCCATAGCCTTACCACCATATCTAGCAAGGACCCCTCACCAAGCATCTCGTAACCAGCCATGGTCCACTGAGGGAGGCCGGATCTCCACTGCCCCTTCTCCCTCCAGTTCCATTCAGGAAGTGGCTCACCATGTCAAAGTCAGCTCCATTCTCAGAACAGTTTCCCTTTGCAGTGCTCATCCAGAACTTCAGGCCGTCTCCCTGACAACAGAAGGGCACCATTATTAAAACAACTTTGTCATCATTCACTCGGTAGCCAAACACTCATTCAATGTAACACCTCCCCTGTACGGACGTTGTGTGTGTTTAGACTTTTAGAACGTGGTAGTTTGCATTTATTATTGCTGTTACTGTGCTCTGTAAAAATGTATATCCCCTCTTTGATGGGTAGCAGCGTTGTTGCATTTGCACTTTACAAAATAAATGATTCTCATTAATGTGTTTAACTGTTCTCTCTGCCTTGTAAACAATGTGTTGCTACTTGAGGATTTCTACAATAAACAAATGTTGTTTTTTTTTTAATGTATTTGGGTGATTTTCTTTGTGACCTTATTCCTGCTATTTAACCTGTTTTCTGAATAAAAATAACCTAGAGGTATCCTATCATTTGTTCTGTGCCTTATCACACAGAACTGGCATCTTTCTACATTTTGTGATATTGAAGGCATGTGTAATGCTGTTTCTGTACACTCCTGTATCAGGGAGGTGTTACATTTATATAGTACCATGTAGCCTAGTAAAATACACGTGTTATAACTAAATAATACATGGTTTTAAGTTTCTGATTTGCGAATTGATTATAAAAACTTGTATCCGCAATTCTGTAAGTTGTGTGGTGTTTACTGTGCTAATGTTGCTTTTTTTAATTGATGAGGGTATATTTTACACAGCGACTGCAGTCTATTTGAATGCATTAAACGCTCTCAGCGGCGGCATGTATGAAATCAGCTGAACAAACTGCATTTACCTTATAGTACGTTAGCCATTGAGTGGGGGGGGGGGGGGTAGCAGGGCGATTGCCCTGCACGTGTATTTAGTGTGGATATAATTTGTATGGGGAAATGGGTTTATTGTGTGTCGTTTTGGAGTTGATTTATTGAATGGAATCATTGTTTTACAGACGAACGCTCGATTGAGACTTGCTGCCTGCTAGGCTTGGTTGAGGGGAAGGGCAGCAAGTGATTGGCTGTGCTGGACCTCAATCAGCAGGTGACCGAGTGTCCGTCAGTTCAAAAGCATCAGCGGGAGATGGTTCGGGGCGACTGTAACGCCATGCCAGAGGGGAGCGGCGTACACTCAGGAGGAGAGGGTCCGCGCTGCAGGAACGACAGCGACGCAACCCTGAGACTGCAAGCTGTGCTTGTGATGGCAATGCACAGCCAAGGCCGTATGAAGCAGCAGGAGTCGTTGTATGAATACAGGCTCATGAGTAGGTTAGTTAGACGATTGTGATCCCATGTGATGTATAGCGAGGGTTACGTAGTGTAACCGGTTCCTGGAGCGGGACGCCTCGTTTTAAGGCTAGCGCTCGCCCTCTGGGGCACCTTTTATTTGTAGTTTTTGAACTGTGTTTTATTTTGCTTTTTGTACAGCTTGCTGTATGTGTCTTCTGTGCGTTACCATCGCTGGTAATGTCACATGACCACTTTTACTTTCGTTTTCTGTTTGTGAATAAAACCTGCGTGCGTGTGCCGGCGTTTCAAATCCACCCCCAGTTGTCTCTCTGTGTTGTAAACAGCGGCTATCCACGCAAGTGACGTAAGACCCGGTCACAGGGTGCTAATAACTATTTAGTGATTTGTGCCTCACCTGTCAAAAAAATCACGAGCCATCACTGGAACTATCCAGTGACCACATCTCCTTATTTATATTATATTGATTTGTGAATTTAGAAACACTAAAAGGAACCCAATTCAATGAAAAACGTTTTGACTAGAAGCCCTGTGATATTCTGTTTGTATTGCCCCCCCCTCATTCTGTAATGTACTTCATAACCTCCAGATTGTAATCCCACAGATGACACAATGTTTGTCTTTTTTTAATTGGGCAAAGTAACATAAGTAGTGATGTGTTCTCTGCACTCAGGTTCTTCGTTAAGCCACAAGCCTAACGAGGCAGGGCCATCAGGTCTTAGCTGATGAATTTTAATGGTTTTGTCAGGAAAGCCAACCTCTCATTAAATGAGAAATTCCCTCATTAATGTTTTGTTTCCATCTGTATCTTTCATGAATATTTATAGCCATACCTTGAAATAACTGCTCTTTTTATTTTTATGCTGTACATTGGCAAAATGTACTGCTAAAGACATCGATGGCACTCGAGAAGGTACAGAAAATGGCAGTTTGGCTAATCCCAGGATTTAATGACATGAACTGTGAGGACGGGTTAAAATGATTAAATCTCTTCATCTTAGAAACAAGAAAAGATAAAGTTAACCCAAGACTACTTCAAATTTAGCAAAGAGAGAACAAGAGGGCATAAGTGGAAGCCAAGTAAAAGTAAGTTTAGAAAGGGTAGGAAGCACTTTTTTTACACAGAATTATAAAGGCACGTAATAGCTTACCAGGTGAAGTAGTGGGATCTAAAACACTGGAAACATTAAAAAAAAAATAGATTCTGTGCTTTTAAATTAGTTCCCCCCAGTAGGGGAGAATGGTGTGCTAACAAGGGATGAGCCTTGATGGGCCAAATAGCCTTTTCTCGTTCTCAAACTTTTCTTATGCTCATAATCTGAGTGAAATCCGGTCATCAGATATTTAATTTTTTTTTTTAAATGTTCTATGAAGGGCCTGGTTTTCAGTAACGAGTGACGACCCAGCTTGCTATAATTTAAAAAGAAAAGACCATATTCTATGGTCTATGGCGCATTAAAGGTGGGGTTTTGCAAATGTTTGCATTATAATGTAGAAGCATTCTCGTATTTACACTGGATGTTTACCATGTGGAGGCCAGTCGTTCTGTTGTTACTCAATAATGAACCTCAAATAAAGCACACATGCTCAAAAACAAAACAAACATTATATAAGCTGTTCATTTAAAACAGTATTATAGCACACTTCTCAGACATCTGATTGAATGTTGCTATAGTAATATAGTGTGCTTAAGTGCAGGCGCTGTATTTTGTTACTGTGTAATTACTTTAATGTATTTAACTAGATTAAAGGACTAGTAACACAAATAATATTTGGAGGGCTGTAACGGATGGCTCTTGAGTCTTATGTGCTTCATCAAGCTCCACACTAGGGCTCTTCTGATTTACAGGTGCAGTGACAATGGGCTTCACAAGAATACTGAAGTATGGGCTTCAACTAAACCTATTTAGCTGGCTCTTGTAGTTGGAAAGGAGGTAAATGAAAAAATATATTGTTATACAAACAAAAAAACCAATATGGATATATTGAGTGATTTGGAATGACTGTTGTTGTGCACAAAAGACAAATTCTACGGCCCTATTTATGAACTAAAGCACCATAATTCCTAAGGAGTTAAAGCAGTCTGTTACAGGAGAGCATGTGCAAGCCTAAATTAAAACATGGCATGCACAGCGAGCCTGCGAGGCTGGGAGTATGGATGACCTTGCTGCCAGTGATCTGTCCTCCTCTGCCCCTGCAGCTGGGGATGTTCCTGCAGGGCTGCTCTGGCCTCCGTCTCAATCCAGCCCCCCCCCCCCCCCCCACCTCCTCCTCCCACCCCCCGTCTCCACAGGGCAGGCAGCTCCACATGAAGAGGCAGCTGTGCTCATTCCAGAGACTTCTCATTAACCCTTATAGTGTTTATTTATTCAAAATCTTGGGCTGACGCATCCCTCCAGATGCAGGCGATTCCATTTTCAACAGCACTACACTTCTTTAACCTAAACTATTGGACTTGCCCTATTGTCCAGATATCTTGTCATAACACTATTTCTTCAGAAAAAAAAAACCCCAAAAAACATTGCCAAGCTAGAAATAAACCCCATTGAATTTAGAGGCTTGGGAGCAGACTGCAGTGTTTTTCATGTTCATTTAGAATGGTATTGTAACAGTGTGTTATATATGATTCTCTGATGTTGTTTCTGATCTGATCAGTATGTGCTTTCTAAGTGTTCCAGCAAAGTCTGCTTCTGAAAAGACTCCCTGTAGCTGATTGTGGGGAAGCATGATAGCGTGGCGCTGTGCACTAAAATAAACAGTGTTTCTTTTACACTTTGTTAAATGATCATGGGTAAAGTGCATTGAGAATGGGCCCATCTGTTCAGGTAGATTTCTTAGCTTTGGGTCAGTAAGCCAGTGCCAAGCTCAGCCATTGTGGAGCTACAGTTTGGGATCAAGTACAGAACCCATTTAGTTAAAGAGAACATGATTTAAAATGTTGCTATAGTTCTGCTATCCTCAGCACCACAAAGCAGGACACAGCAGACGTTTACCTGTGGCTTCAGAATGTTTGAGACAGTCCAGACAGATTCTTTCTTTTCTTCTATCCAGTAATAGCGCTGAATGTTTTGTTGGGGTTTTCTCAGTGCATCTGCTCTCTTTTCTCATCAGGTAGAGGGCATCAGAATCCACTAAATCATTTCTGAACCAAACCACTAAAAGAGAGAGTTACATCTGGAGTCTTAAAGCTTGCACCGAAAACAGTGTTACAAGAGTCAAAATGGAGATCAAGAAAGTTATATATGCAGAGACCTTTACATGTTGTGACTAGTTCAGCAAATCTGTACTAGACATGTTCCCAGACTCACACACTGCAGAGTATTCTGCAGAAAGTCTAAGTCACACAATAGTGAAAGGTGTTTCTATTACAGTCTCAGCATCAACATCGCTTTAGAAATTCAGATTGATTGATAATGTATTTATATACAGCAGTAGTGTGCTCATTTAAAACTGAAGATAGTTGGCAATTAAATGTTACTGACGGGTATTATTGATCCGCCACATACGTGCAGTGTAATGATGGAGTTAATAAAGTGTCTTGTTATAAAGTAGGTTCCATAGCTTGTCCTTTAGTGCAGCACTAAACTAAGCCTTTAGATCTCTCGTGTGATGAAAGTAACAACGGCAACTGTGTTTGCTTTGCTGTCCTGCAAAATCAACTACAGTGGTCCTGTTTACAAAGTACTGGCTGCTGCCAAATCAGCCACCTACAACTACAGCACAATAAGAACCACAGGGGCCAAGAGAGAATTGGATTGGGAAGCATGGCATGGTTGTTTTGCTGTTTGATATGTTTCCTTTTTAAAAGCAATGAGAAGGAGACCGTATCACAGTCTAATAAAGTGGAACAGTATGCCTTTGTCTTATGTAGGTATTCAGTTCAATCCAGGCCACTAAGATTTCAGTTTACAAAAGCTATCTTATTTTGAGAACCCAATGTTGACAGGTACGACTGAAGGCCACAGATGAAGCATTGAGCACGCAGCCTGTGAAGCACTGATATTCTTCCCTGCCTCGCTTCTAACCACAATCAGTGCAGAGGAGTCTTTCAGAAGCATTTCACTGGAATCGTTAATAAGCATGCAACTAATTATCACAGCCAAGGACACATATCATAGGAAAGAAACCAGATGTTAGGAAAATTTATGTAATATAAATATTCAGATATTGTTTTTGGTTCTGTCAAAATCATAAAAACGATTTATTTCTTAGCAGACGCCTTATTCAGGGCGACTTGCATAACTCAATTATTGAATAAGAATACATATTTGGTCATTTTGTCCAGTGTAGCGAACATTTTTTATTTGAAATTGCCCACGCTACCTTGGGTACGCGCGTTCAGAATACTGAACGTTCAATATTTCAGGATCTCATATATTGGTCTCATATTCTGTATGTTTTTGTGGTCTCTGTAAAGCCAGTAACGTGTTTCTCAAGCTAATTTTGTTTTCTTTAAACAAACCTGGCCTATAGCTTGTACATAGCATACACTTTTAATTTATACCGGTACTTTTTGAAATGATAATTAATAAGAGAAATAGTGCATTTAGCTTTCAACCTCTTGTGTGGTCTCATACTGTACATGTTAACTTAAACAAAAAGCTGATTAACTGGGAAGTGTTTTTCTTACCGGCGTGTATATATATATATACAGTATATCTATTTGAATATAAACAATAACAAGTAGTTGTTTTGCTGTCAAACACCTATAAATACCTCTAATGTTTTGATTCAAACACAGGCTCCCTTGAGAAAGATATGTACAACATATCAAAACGTTGGGCAGCTGGCTTTTTGAGCTTATATATATACAGTGCCTTGCGAAAGTATTCGGCCCCCTTGAACTTTGCGACCTTTTGCCACATTTCAGGCTTCAAACATAAAGATATGAAACTGTAGTTTTTTGTGAAGAATCAACAACAAGTGGGACACAATCATGAAGTGGAACGAAATTTATTGGATATTTCAAACTTTTTTAACAAATAAAAAACTGAAAAATTGGGCGTGCAAAATTATTCAGCCCCTTTACTTTCAGTGCAGCAAACTCTCTCCAGAAGTTCAGTGAGGATCTCTGAATGATCCAATGTTGACCTAAATGACTAATGATGATAAATAGAATCCACCTGTGTGTAATCAAGTCTCCGTATAAATGCACCTGCACTATGATAGTCTCAGAGGTCCGTTTAAAGCGCAGAGAGCATCATGAAGAACAAGGAACACACCAGGCAGGTCCGAGATACTGTTGTGGAGAAGTTTAAAGCCGGATTTGGATACAAAAAGATTTCCCAAGCTTTAAACATCCCAAGGAGCACTGTGCAAGCGATAATATTGAAATGGAAGGAGTATCAGACCACTGCAAATCTACCAAGACCTGGCCGTCCCTCTAAACTTTCAGCTCATACAAGGAGAAGACTGATCAGAGATGCAGCCAAGAGGCCCATGATCACTCTGGATGAACTGCAGAGATCTACAGCTGAGGTGGGAGACTCTGTCCATAGGACAACAATCAGTCGTATACTGCACAAATCTGGCCTTTATGGAAGAGTGGCAAGAAGAAAGCCATTTCTTAAAGATATCCATAAAAAGTGTCATTTACAGTTTGCCACAAGCCACCTGGGAGACACACCAAACATGTGGAAGAAGGTGCTCTGGTCAGATGAAACCAAAATCGAACTTTTTGGCAACAATGCAAAACGTTATGTTTGGCGTAAAAGCAACACAGCTCATCACCCTGAACACACCATCCCCACTGTCAAACATGGTGGTGGCAGCATCATGGTTTGGGCCTGCTTTTCTTCAGCAGGGACAGGGAAGATGGTTAAAATTGATGGGAAGATGGATGGAGCCAAATACAGGACCATTCTGGAAGAAAACCTGATGGAGTCTGCAAAAGACCTGAGACTGGGACGGAGATTTGTCTTCTAACAAGACAATGATCCAAAACATAAAGCAAAATCTACAATGGAATGGTTCACAAATAAACATATCCAGGTGTTAGAATGGCCAAGTCAAAGTCCAGACCTGAATCCAATCGAGAATCTGTGGAAAGAACTGAAAACTGCTGTTCACAAATGCTCTCCATCCAACCTCACTGAGCTCGAGCTGTTTTGCAAGGAGGAATGGGCAAAAATTTCAGTCTCTCGATGTGCAAAACTGATAGAGACATACCCCAAGCGACTTACAGCTGTAATCGCAGCAAAAGGTGGCGCTACAAAGTATTAACTTAAGGGGGCTGAATAATTTTGCACGCCCAATTTTTCAGTTTTTTATTTGTTAAAAAAGTTTGAAATATCCAATAAATTTCGTTCCACTTCATGATTGTGTCCCACTTGTTGTTGATTCTTCACAAAAAATTACAGTTTCATATCTTTATGTTTGAAGCCTGAAATGTGGCAAAAGGTCGCAAAGTTCAAGGGGGCCGAATACTTTCGCAAGGCACTGTATATATATAATATATATATTATATAGGGCAGCTGGCTATTTGAGCTAAAATATATATATATATATATATATATATATATATATATATATATATATATATATATATATATATATATATATATAGTTGCTTTTACCCTATTTTCATTAGTTTTGTTGTTTGCTCCTGTTTGGCAGAGCAAAGAGAATGTAAAAGTCCTTCATTACCATAGGAATGAATACACAAATATTTGATTGTGTGCTCCGGAGCAAAACCACACAGAGATCAATTACAAATAGTCATTTTTTGCACAAGAACAAGCGAAGAGCATATTAGCATACACTAATGGAGTAGAGCAAAATCTTTTAAAAAACCGCCCGGTCAGTGCGGAAGTTAATTGCCACTGATTGAGATTCAATTGTAAAGGTGAGGGAAGGACAGCTTTTCTTGTTCTGAAATCTACATGGATTTATTTAGTAGCTGCCGATGAATGCTTCTTAAAGGCAATTAGGACTACGAGGACGAGTATCAGTACACCCCTAGTAGCTGTGTGTGTGTGGGTATGGGGATAGGAGTCAGGGTGGAAGTGTTGCTGTGTGTGTGTGTGTGTGTGTAGGGGTATGGGGATAGGAGTCAGGGTGGAAGTGTTGCTGTGTGTGTGTGTGTGTGTAGGGGTATGGGGATAGGAGTCAGGGTGGAAGTGTTGCTGTGTGTGTGTGTGTGTAGGGGTATGGGGATAGGAGTCAGGGTGGAAGTGTTGCTGTGTGTGTGTGTGTGTGTGTGTAGGGGTATGGGGATAGGAGTCAGGGTGGAAGTGTTGCTGTGTGTGTGTGTGTGTGTGTAGGGGTATGGGGATAGGAGTCAGGGTGGAAGTGTTGCTGTGTGTGTGTGTGTGTGTGTAGGGGTATGGGGATAGGAGTCAGGGTGAAAGTGTTGCTGTGTGTGTGTGTGTGTGTGTAGGGGTATGGGGATAAGAGTCAGGGTGGAAGTGTTGCTGTGTGTGTGTGTGTGTGTGTGTGTGTAGGGGTATGGGGATAGGAGTCAGGGTGGAAATGGTGCTGTGTGTGTGTGTGTCTGTGTCTGTGTGGGTATGGGGATAGGAGTCAGGGTGGAAATGGTGCTCTGTGTGTGTGTGTGTGTGTGTGTAGGGGTATGGGGATAGGAGTCAGGGTGGAAATGGTGCTCTGTGTGTGTGTGTGTGTGTGTGTGTAGGGGTATGGGGATAGGAGTCAGGGTGGAAATGTTTCTCCGGGCCTTGATCTTGCTGTAACCAAGAATGTTGGAGCTCCACATAAAATAATTCACTACCCCTGCTCCAGTTTGTGAAGTGTGGCGGCAGTCTTGGCACTGGGGACCCAAATTCAAAAGAATTGTGCACCTAAAGGAGCCATGTACCTGTCTTGATTTAAGCACAGAGTTTTCCAATTGCTGTATTTAACCAAGCCCAATTAAACACTTAACAGGACTCTTAACATTCCTGTGGGAGTTATGCTTGTAGATCATTAACATGTTAAGTTTTGAGGATACCAAAATTGCCATGTGCTTAACCTAAAAGCACTGTGGGTACTTAAGCCACATGGTCAGGTGCTTTGCTCAAGGTTCTTTTTCGTGAATGGTTGTTGGTCCTGGGTGATGTCGTTGATTGAAAAAACAACAGGTATTGAAATCTATCAGACATTTCATCCTCACTGTATCATGGCGCCGTGGATAGAGCAAAGCACCAGAATCTTTTGGGTTGTTAGTTCACATCCCACTCTCGTTTATTCATATTTTTATTATTTTAATATGAGCAACGGAATGTCTGCTTTTCACTGTGAATCGCAAATCATAGCATTATTTTCTATGGAGATTTGTTCACGTTCTGCCTAATTTTAAGAACGTGGCGTGTACATTTTCATATTCCTAGTCTGAATGATGCTTTAAGTTTTTATTTATTTTTTATTGGCATTGGAATGTTTTTTTTTTTTTTTTTTTTGCTTTTCAAATATTAACCCTTATTCTTTTAAATATCTCACAGATAGTATTATTATTATTATTATTATTATTATTATTATTATTATTATTATTATTAGTAGTAGTAGTAGTAGTCGTAGTAGTAGTACTAGTAGTAGTAGTACAATAGTATAAAAAAAAATCATAACTGTGAAATATTAAATAATAGTAATTCAAACAGTAATATGTATGTGTGACGGGGGACTGCCCCGTCTTTATGATCATGGTTGGGACTGGCAGGGAGGGGGTTAAAATTCCTCCCTGCCAGGAAAACATGTGAGAATGTGGCTGGAGCCCTAATTGACTAATTAGCAATTATTGATTAATTGGGCTCCAGCCACAGGGGATAAAAGCCAGGGGAGAGGCCCTGGCTGGAGAGAGTTGGAGAGTGGTAGAGAGAGTTCTGGAAGGAGTGTGTTTTGTTTGTGCTGTGTTTTTCTGTTCCAGTGAAGGCAACGCCCAGCCTGGAAATCTTTATTTTTGTAAGTTTTGTTTTTTTGCTTTGTGTGTATTTTGTGTTTAAAACCTTTTTTTGTTTGGCCCTTGTGCTGGTTTATTTTGTATTTTTGTCTATTAAAAACTTTATTTTTGAACTTTATACTGTCTCTGAGTCTCAAACCTCGGTCCATCCTGTCACAGTATGATTCCCAACTCCACAGCTGTGAAAGATCACATAATAATGTGATTATTGATTGACAGAGTAATGTCTAAAAACCAGAGTAACATTCCTAATATAAGATGGTGCTGGTGAGTGATCAGATTTGAATACCTGTTGTTATTTTTTTTAAACTATCTCCGCTGCACTATACAAGATGGTATTTTTTGAATACTTGGCCTTGGACAGTTACATTTCACCAAGGGATCGTGGTGACGCCCGGGTTTGTGTATTGCCATTGGTCTGGGGCTGGGGCTCAGTTTCAATAGACAACGACACCCAGGAGTTTACCCAAGTCCTCAAATCATGGTGAGCATATCATTTAAAGGGCGGCTTCACAATTATAGAATATAAAACACAGAGCTTTGCTATAATTATCATAAAGATATATTAAATAAATGATACAACACAAAATGTTTTGAAATACCACCGCATGCTTCTGTATGAAGTAAGAAACAAAATGTGACCTGGCAATGATTTTATTAACCTCAGAAAAGAAACAATTTGGGCGTGAAGCGATATAGAAACCTGAAACTCGGCAAAGTGCAGCTGCATCACTTTGTAGCCTACATTCAAAAGTTCCAATTTCCATTTTTCATTCATTATTTATTGTTTATCCTGACAACTTAACACACTGTACCTCTATTAGTATTATTTATGCACTTTGTTCTAGACAGCTATATTCAGAACAAAAAAAATAAATGCACAAGCACGCAGACAATTTCAATATGCTGCCAAAATGTCGTGTGTGTAAAACTACCCATTTAGTTTGCAGTTAGGTGCACTTCAGATTTTTTTTTTATTGTGTGGCCCGGGGTGTGCAATATGACAGTTAAATAGTTTACAATAATGTAATGTACAGTAAGAATGTACAGTGATACTGTACATTATTTAAAAATGTAAGCAGAACAATGCCATTGCATACAGTATGTTGAACCATTAACACAGATGCTTTAGAGTTCAAAAGCTACTGTTTATTGTGCAGTGAAACAGTCTATGGAGTAAAGCATACATATTTAAAAGCAAGTGCAAAGGAATAAAACGATTGCAGCAAGGAACAAACCAGCAGCTCAATAATTGTTGTTCTGAGTGTTAATGATGTGCCTTTGCACTTCCTTCAAAATACAGCAGGACCCATAGCAATACAGCACAGGTGCATACAGTAGTTTATCATGTCCCTATAACCCCCAAGACTGAAGGGTTAGGGAGAGTCAGGGTTACAGTCTGACAGGCTGAAAACATGAACCACACAAGGCTTTACTTAACCCTGACCATGTGGAGAGTCCTCCTGGAGAGGCGTCAGTGGGGATGGGGTGGCATGGACAGGACAAGGTGGGTCAGTGGTTCTGATCATTCTGATCTGAGACACCTATGTGGGGGATGTGATCTCCATGTCACAGTCCAGCTCCTCAGCCAACAATCATTTGGGAGAAAAAAAGAAAATGATGCTACGGAGAGGTGTGCAGGTGCAAAACAGCAGCCACGTTTCCTTCAGCTGCTGCGAAATGACCCAGTTGTTTGTAAAGTGCTTTGAGACCCTGTGTGGTTCAAATACGCTAAATGCAAGTTCCAGCCCCTTGTTTTACAGAAGTGCTAAATAAGGTTTTAAAATCAATTTAATACCACCAGCAGTGTTATCAGTTCAGAATGCAGATATTTCAAAATGCAACGCTATAGATTAGGGTACCTAATCACTCCCTGTGCTATAGATCACCTTATATGATTATGGCTAGACCTAAACAGTGCGCTGGAAGTAATTATGCAGCAGATTTGGATCTGTAGCGCAGCAGCACAAGCAAAGGGGGCCAGTAATACTCTTGCTAGAGGTACCACCAGGCAATTGATTTTAAATTCTTGGCTACCACTCCTTTAACCATGTAACGCATCCCAGTGGCATCACAGATGATCCAATCTTTGCTATGAGTACAATCCCACATTAAACACAACATTCCAAATGCTGGAATTCCAAAGGTTAATGACCTTTTCATTAGACCTGCTAATTATCGTTGCATCAAATTAGAACCGTTTGAAGTCTCCTGATGCCGGTTTGTATTAACCTTGAGTGTGTGAGAGTGTGCTTCTTTTAGTGCTAGTATGGTAGATTAACAAGGTCAGCGCGTTGCTAGGATACACACTTTAGGCCTCTACGTTCGCATTGGACAAGCCAAATCAGAACTAGGCCTATTGTATTCACATTTTCTTGATTTAAAAATTAAGGCAATACATTTTTTTGTTTGTTTGTTTAAATCTATTAAATCTACCGATTTACCTTTTTTTCTTTCAAAACATGTTGTGTTTGGATTATATGTCAATATTATATAAAAAAAATAAGATGAATTTAGTATGGAAGTTAAATTACTCAGGATTTGTGAGATTAATTAAAATGTTTTGCTTTGGACATAAAATGTTAACAGTAATGAGCAACCATAGTTCAGATAGAAATGTCTTCTGTTAAAATATAGTATTTTTTATTATTATCACAATGTTAAAGGGACATCTGATACAGACGCACACATATTCTTTTCAGCTGTAAAAACTCAAGTCCTTTGTATTTCTTCTTTTATATAATTGGAAGTGTTCTAATTTGAAGGTTTTTGTGTTGAACTATTATGCACAACAGAGTTTTTAGTTATTGGATCTTCTGTTAAAAAAAACGAATGTTCTTTAATTTGAAAAAGAAAACGTCAATCCATTGATTATCGTTGATAAATGCATATACTATAATCGAATAAGAAATTAGGTTGCCGATTACACCACTACTGCTAATAACTGCTGCTAAACGCTGACAAAAGAAGACCAACACACTTTGTTACACTTGTTCTGGTTTCCTTGCATTGGTTGCCAGTAACATTCTGCCTGAATTCCAATGTCCTGTTGCTGAAAACGACAAAGCTGCTCCATCAGTGACAGATCTGGTCACATAATTCATGATTCAAATGCCCAGTGCTAGACAATGGTGAAAGGATTTTCTTTTGTATTTATGTACCTACATTGTGGAATGTATTGCCTGCAAGTGTAACTGTTTACTGTTATACTGAGGTTAATGTATCCTGAATTAAGAGGTTTTCTGGTTTTCCGGATTGGAGATCCTTTCCAAAGATGAAAAGTTTAATGAGAAAAAAGTACTTTTCTTTCCTCATCTTCCCTGAGGTATAATGCTCTGTATCAACAGCCCAGGCCCCTCCCTGGATCCTAATGTCCTATACTGGCTTTGGAACAGTGCATGTCTCCCAGTCATTCTGTCGATGAATTTGAATGAAAAAGACATTCAACACTGGAACTGTCAACACGTTTATATGCTCTAACTCACTCCTGTGCTGTACTTACTTGTGTGCTCCATTAATGCAATACTGGCATGGGCAATGTTTCCATGTGAAATCTGGTTTTAAGTGCAGCAGAGTAGAGTACAAGGTTTTTTGATAACATGGTAGTAGTGCAATAATTTCATATAATTGGAGGCCTGGGTTTGTATCAAGCTTAAGGCAGATGTGCAGTGGATCAGCCAGGGTCAAAGAACTCAGAGGATAACAGTTAGCACACACCACAAACCCCCTAAAGTATGTGTAACAGACAAACAGACAACGCAAGCCTTTTAATCATGTGGGGAATGGCACTCAACACAAAGATAATCCCGACAAATCACAGGAGGCTTACAAGTGTGACATAATTAGAATAAATAAAAGTTAAAACATAATCACTCCTCTGGCAGAGTGCACAGCACTCCACCCTGCGGTGGGGAGCATCTACACACAACAAGGAGAGCATTAATCTGAGGGGGTGATTCAGCTCTGAATACTTCCAAGGGGATTCATCTGGTTATCTTGCCGAATTGAAGGGTCTTATCACACATATTTCCAATACTGGGAAGTTATTTATTCAACTGTAGGCTCTTTGGTTGGAATGAAAAGGGAGATATTAATGTAATATTGAATGAAACTCAATTAAACTGGTGCCCTGTTTAGAGCCTTGTGTATCTCAATATCAGAAGCAACTGGATTCCATCTGTAACTGGAAATAAAGAACAGGATAAAAAGACATACTGTACATATAGGATGCATAGATACAAAAATCAAAGAGACACAGAATGGGAAAAGGGGGTGGGGAACAAATACAACAATGATGAGTACTATTTGAGATGAGGTTGCCATGGCAACGGCCAGATCACTCGGGCTTCATCACTGAACTCCACGCTGCTGACACAGGGCTGTGTTAAAAATAGACTGTCCAGAGAACAGAGAGCTGTTTAAAAAGAGAAAAGAGAGAACAACATGGGAGTGTGACAAGTTTTTATTTTATTGTCTTTCAAAACAAAAACAAGAAAAGAATGGCAAGTTGGGATGGGAAACCCTGCAACTACAGCAGTGTGAACAGGCTGGCTGTAGGGGTGACGTCAGACCAGAAATGAATGCAAGGATACTGGATATGGGGTGAAACTGAGTCGCAGTGGATGCGCTCAGTATTTATTAAACTGAAAATAAACATTTAAACAAAACACAAAAGAAAACGGCACTTTGGCCAAACAAGTAAACACTAAATAGCAACAAGTAGTATGCTGGTTGCCAAGCCAGCATACATAACAATTATTCTCTTTTTTTAACCTTTACTCTACCTCCCGACTCCACGACCATTCTCCACTCTGAACACTTCCCCGTGCAGCCAAAGCTGCAGGTCTTTTATATTGGTGACCGAGGGATTAACTAGCTAACAATTATCTTATTATCCCTCGGTCACATTTAGCACGGGTTTAATAAGATGCGTGACTGTCAACTAATTATACATTTAGTAGCTGATCAGTCACGCATCTTCACAAGATAGTTCTAAATAATAAATAAATAAATAAATAAATAATGGCGGTGACTTTTCGTCTAATCTAATCTAAGCAAAGCAACCTTTTCATTGGCGTTCTTATTTTAATTGTTTCATTTTCTTTTAAGAACTCTGAAGAATATGTAGTTGTACTGTATAGATTGTAACAAACTGTATCAAATCCTGTGTCTTTCACACCCATTTGAATTTTGTAGCGAGGATACGCATGGACTAGAGTCGCTACAGTGTGTCTTCACTCCTGAAGAATTCATCTGGCTGTTTAATCTGACCCCAGACTATCCCAAAAGGGTTCAAACCAGTGGCAGCGGAAGCTTTGTACGGTTGGTGGGGGTGAAGCTACCTCAGTGCTATTGGTAGTGTTCCCACCTAAACACAATTCATGAGTTAATATTAAAAATAATAAAGGCCCTACTTAAATCGTGGTGAGATAGTTCAAGTGCCTTTATTATCAACTGTGGTAACGTGACTGGCGGTCAAGCCTGGCCAGCGGCAGAAATAGTAACCCAGACTGAGAAACTGTATTTCAGTGCTTTCTAGTCACTTTTATTAACAAACACAAACCAAATATAACTCACAAAAGCCTAAAGGTCACCCCACACCAGACGCAATGCGATTTTTTAATTGGCGACGAGACACTTTCACAGTGGCATGACCATACACACCAGAGGCAACAGAGGCGATGCAACAGGTTTGAGAACTGCCAGATCTATACTGTAAAATTGCTATTGACAAAACTTTGATCAAGACTGGTACATATTCGTCAACATGATGTGAAAATTATGAGTGTCTTCTGACGGTATTTCAACATATATTACAATAAATCATATGTACCAGGCTTATCCAGTTCCTTCGAAATGGACTCCCATATATTATCTTTCAAATCTGTATAATTGTGATGCTCTTTATCATAAAGCTCTGGGTATTTTTTCAACAAGTATGTTATTTTCTCCATCATTCTGGGTTCTGCTTCACCCTGCTGGACCATTTTCTCTGATTTTTCAATGCTATTTATTTCACTTCGCTCCAGTGCTCCCCTGGTACCGCTCCTGCGTTGCCTGTCGCGTCGCCTGTGGTGTGAAAGATACTTATTAAAAGTATAGGTTCTATTCATTTTGACGCATCACTGCACAGTTCCTCTTGCCGCATCACGTCTGGTGGGTAGCAGCCTTAACTCCTCCCAGGAGTGCTCAACTAAACTTACAAGTTCTAACTTATATAACTATAGTATCATTAATACAAGTGCCTGGTGCATTCATTGGTCAATCTACAAGCCAATTATAGGCAAGTTCCCATCAACCTATAAGGTATATAAACTTACTTCACAAACTCAGTCCTGCTGAGCTTTTGAATTACCATTCATCGTTTGTTTGGTTACGTATCCCCACAAGCTACCTAACTCCTGCCCTGTCCTGCTAAGCCTACATTGCCTAGGGCTGCCATGCTTGCAATGCCTAGAACTGCCATGCCTGCAAAGCTTAGGGCTGCCGAGCCTCCAATGCCTAGGGATGCCACACCTGCACCGCCTAGGCCAGCTCGCCGTCGCCTGGGGAGGCCTGCTCGCCATCACCTCGGGATGCCTTCACAACACCGCCCGGGGATGCCTGCTTGTCATCACCTGGGGCTTTGTTGTACCCAGCAGCAGCAATTAGGCTGCTGGAAATTCTGGGGCCGGAGCCCAAGAGAAGGGGGAGAGGTGATGAGACCACCTCCACCGGCAATAGTGTGTTCAGAGGCGGAACGAGAGTTAGGAGGTGAAGTAGAACTAAGACAAACAATTGCTCCCCGTGCTGGTTCTAAACCAGCGCGATACTTGTTCATTTGGTATTTGTTCTGTGTCTGTTTTGTTTGTCTGTTTTGCCATGCCGTTTTCTTTTGTGTGAAGGGTTTTGTTTGTTTATCCTTTTATTTATAATAAACTGGCACAACAGCGCATTCACTCACAAAACTGGTGTCTGTCTACTTCCTGGCCTGACAGAGCTATCTGTGACAATTATGTATCTTTCAGGTTAAAGAAAATCTCTGATCCATTTCTTAATATACATATATACCTCTTACATGCCATAAAGAGACTCACTTGGGGGTTGAAAACATATTTCTGCCCACCCCAGCCTTTTCACTGGGGGGGGGGGGGGGGGGGGGGGGGGGGGCTGAATGCCCCCCCCCCCTGCCCCTGTGGTTCCGCTGACAGTGGTTAAAACAATGATAATAATCTCATATTAGAGTGTGCACACTGCAGTGCATGCAAACCAGAAAACCAGTTAGTGAATGCAACAGTAATAAATGAATGAGTCCAGATGTGAATAGAGGAATTATCTGTGAAAATGGTAAAAATAAAAGGTTAAGGAAAGGATCACCAGCACAGGGCTCTAATGGCTGCGGAGAAAAAAAGCAAGCAGTGGTTGAGAGAAGTGATTGAGAAATCCAATAACAATACTAATGCAAAAACTGGTCAATAGAAAACCTCTTCTTTAGCCAAACACCACGTTTCATCCACCAAGCCTGAGCACTGGATCTTGCCAAGCTACTGAACCGAGCCTCAGTCCACCCAATTGTCCCGTCCTTTTTCCTCCCTGGGTCCCAAGCCAAGATTGACAACTTGGTGCAAACAGGAGTCAAACCATGCTTCCATGACTCCGGTGACTCAGTAAGTGATTCTGTAATCATACAATTATGCTTGCAAACCATGCTTGCTATGTGTTATTTAGTACATCTGAAGACTGTGTGCATGTGTGAAATAACTGTATGAATTGTGTGTGTGTGTGTGTGTATGTGATGTTTTTAAAGTTTGCTTTGAATACAAATAAATAGAAACAGGGCTTGTGTTTCCATTCTGCTCAGTATGTCTGGATGTTCTTCAAATATATACAGGCTTACTTACAGTGTAGTATATTTTAGTCAATAAAACTGACAAAAAAACAATACTTAGCTAAACCTTGCATACATAGTTACCTTTAATCATGTTTTTTGTACTGCATATTCTTTTTTAAAAAAGAAACAAATGACTTACTGCAGTACCAATGCTCCACCGAAATGTACTATGTTGCTGTACAGCACCTGTATTATTGATTATAAATGTCGCTGTACACCTGTATTATTGATTATAAATAACAGCGCTTGATCTACTCAAGTGCAGACCTTTCCAAGTCCAGACTGGTCAAAACCAGGTGAAATGTGAGCTGGAAACACTGGGTTTTATTTGAATACTGTATCCTTTGTAGTTTATTTTATCCGTTTCCAGAACTATAAATTCAATGAAAAACGTTCAGATGAGCATCCTCAGATCCCAGGACTGTCCCAATGGCCTCTTGACAACCAGGAGCTCCACAGCAGGTGTCTGCTTGAGCTCATCAGACACTGTGCCCAGAGGGGCGCTGCACCATTTTCCTACCTAATCTGCAGAGTATCAGGGCCAATGCAACACTCCCTGTCAGGTGATTTACATCTATAGTCAATGATGACCTGCACTGTATCGTGTAAGCCTGCACTCCCGTGACTGTGTGACTCACCCTGTAATCCATGCAGTCATGCCTTTACCAGGTGAGCCCCTCAGGGACCCTGTAAGAGGGTTTTAATGAGTGGCAGTAGAGGGTTATTTTAACTGGTAAGTGGGGACTGGAATGTTCTTGTTAATAGAAGGATTCATAGCTGCGGGGGAATTTGTGTTCATTTAATAGTCTGACCTCTTGTTACGTTTGTTTTCCTTTTTTTTGTATGTTTGCAACACGATGGGGGATTGAAATAATGAGAGGCAGACATGGTGATATTATGAGGGATAAATCCTGCCCCCACCCCTGCATGATTGCTGTTATAATCACTCTGCTGTGGCAGCTTGTCCCACGCCTGGTGAGTGCTGTTCTATTCTAGACAGAACTCACTCTGTGTGCAAAATCACCACTGGCTGGACTTGCACCCAAGGAGCGCTGTGTAGCTGGGACTGAAACGTGTGTGGGGGGTCAACAGGCAGGACCATAATCATTCCCTACAGCACAGTGCAGAGCCTGTGTGCCACAGGAGTTCAACCCACCTGAAGAAAAACCAAAAGGGCTGTCCCTGTCAGATCAGCATGTGAACATTATCACCGCACAAAAAACAAACAGCCCTGTACCTTGACTGCAACCAATCCAGTGCATCCATTTAGCTGCTTATTCTTTATAAATCCACTATAAACGAATTACTAACACATGTTCAACATACTGACGAATCTCCCCCCCCCCTACACACACACAGACACCCTTCATCCTGACACACTGTTACCAGTTATATAGGGCTTATAGCAAATCTGTCATTTTGAAAGGGAAAATAATTCAATAGACAATACTGGTATAATGGGAAAGCTGTCTGCTGTAGACAGCCAGACACATTTGTACATAAACAGACAAACAAGTAGCTTACTCAAGTGTTTGGCCAGATTGCTTCAGATATTCAAATTACTTAAACCCCTTTCACACTGGCATGCTGTTACCCGGGTCAGAACCTTCCCGGGTCAGGACCCAGTGTCCCAGTGTCCACTGAAACCGCCCTCCTGTCTGTCACCAACTCACTTAAGTGTGCCCGAGCTGCCTCTCTCTCCTCTGTCCTAATTCTCCTCGACCTCTCTGCTGCCTTTGACACTGTTGATCACTCTATTCTCCAACCGCACTTACCAGGTAACCTGGCGTGGAGCAACCTCCACACCTCACCCTCTCTTAACTGGAGTCCCCCAAGGGTCAGTCTTGGGTCCTCTCCTGTTCTCTCTCTACACCCGCTCCCTGGGCCCCCTCATCGCATGCTCAAATTTTCCTTTCCTTCCCCACCTCTGACTCCACCATCTCCTTCCGTATCTCTACCTGTCTGTCTGCTATTTCCTCCTGGATGCACTCGCATCACCTCAAACTCAACCTCTCTAAATCTGACCTCCTTTTCTTTCCCTCCTCCTCCCCCTCCTCTGATCTCTCTATCTCTGTTCCTCTGGAATCTACCACACTCTCTCCCTCTTCCTCCGCTAAGAACCTTGGAGTCACCCTGGACCCCTGCCTCTCTTATTCCCAGCACATCTCCACTCTGGCACGCACTTGCCGATTCTTCCTGAGCAACATCCGAAGAATCCGACCCTTCCTCACCAACTATGCTACCCAGCTCCTGGTCCAGGCCCTGGTACTCTCCCGCCTAGACTACTGCAACTCCCTCCTGGCTGGCCTCCCTGCGTCCGCCACCCATCCGCTCCAGCTCATCCAGAACTCTGCTGCCCGCCTGGTGTTCTCTCTGCCTCGCTTCGCCCACGCTACTCCACTACTCCGCTCGCTCCACTGGCTCCCGATCACTCAAGACTCTTGTACTAGCCTACAGATGCCTTGACCAGACTGCACCCAGCTACCTCCAGACCCTGATCTCTCCCTACACCCCCACTCGACCTCTCGGCTCCGCCTGCACTAGAAGACTGGCTCTACCTCTGCTACGCTCCCCTGCCTCCAGAGCCCGCTCCTTCTCCACCCTTGCTCCGCAGTGGTGGAATGACCTTCCTACAGATGTCAGGACTGCCCAGTCCCTGACCACATTCCGGCGCCTCCTTAAGACTCACCTCTTCAAACAGCACCTGTAGAACTCCTCTGTTTGTATCCTGGGACACTATCACCCTTCATTTAAATGTGCTTTATTTTGCTCTTATCTGCCCCTTATCTTACTGCATTTAATCCTGTACTTCAGAATACTGTAATCTGCCAAGTGTTTAACCTGTAGTATTTTGTATTTAATCATATCCTTATGTAACTATCACTATTTAATCATATCCTGATGTAACTATCACTATTATCTGCTGTATTATTGAATTGTGGTTTGTCACACTTGAACAAAAGTTATTGTATTTCTTGCTCTTATTGTATTGCTTGTATTGTAACACTTGAAATGTATTTGCTTACGATTGTAAGTCGCCCTGGATAAGGGCGTCTGCTAAGAAATAAATAATATTAATAAAAATAATAATAATAACATGGGTCGGGTGCGTGATTTCACACTGCTATTGATAAAGTAGGGTTGACCTGGGTGACAGAAGCAAATGCACAATGTGCCCCGGAAGCAGCTTGTTACTGACGCTTCATCCAAGCTTCTCTGGATTGAACCGTTGGGCCAAATGTTGATTACAGCAAATGTTTCTACATCCCTGCTGCAATCTGGCTCATGGTGTGTCTCAATCAACAAAAATATGGCTAAACAAAATAAACAGAAAAGTTCCTTGCGGAAGTGAAATCTTCACGCAGGCGTAGCTGTTTGTTATTTTGTTGCCTCATGAACGGCCCTCATGCATTTTGTCTCGCTCAACCCGGATCAATGCGTGTCGACCTGCATCCTGAGGTGGGTCGCTGGGACCGGGTCAACCCAGGTATGACCCAGGTACAGGGTTTCACACTACTTAGGATTGTGACCCGGGTCGTCAGAACCCAGGGCCGGACCTGGGTAGGAGTGCCAATGTGAAAGGGGATCTAGGTAGTTAGATATTCTCTCTTGGAACTTCTATTCTGTTTAGATTAATTGAAAAGAGTCGATTCTAGTACAAAACATTATTGTATGGCACACTCAACAACAAAGAGTAAAAACGTCCATTACAAAACCAATGCATTATAAATAACCCTTTCAGGGGGTTCAGAATGCAATGCAATTTGGAGCTCCAAATTAGGGTGCCCTAATGATCCCATGTATAACTGTTAGATGTACTGTACATTGAACCCAGATTATAGAACTGAATCGTTCTTTACAGAACCTAGAACAATAGAAAGAGTTCCAAAACAGTCCAGAAGGTTATATGTAGTAGAACGCACAGGAATGCTGCTTTCAGCACAAGCTGGATAGGGAGGAGACTTATTCTTTTTAAGTTTAGAAGCAGGGCACTTTATAGCACACTGGGGGTAGATACATACTGTATGTTGCATCCTGCATAACCACACTATGTAAAACAATTTTTGTTCCTGGGTAGTAAGTGTTATTTCCTAATTGCTTATGCCTCAAAAGTATAGAACATGGCTATTATTCCCCACAAACTTTGCTTTTGTGACCAGGACAGTGATATTTTGAAATTTACCTATTTCCAATGAGAAAACGGGCGAATTTGTGTCTTTTCGTTCACATAAAGTCAGAAAAAAACAACATATGAATCCAAATTAACATGTATTTATACTAAAGTAATACAAAAATGACTACAAAAGATTTAGAAGTGAGTAGTTTTTTGAGATTTACGATTATACTGTAAATCACTTTCACGAATCAGCCCCCAAATGTAGTCTCCCATCATGTTCTCGTTATACTGTCCTTGGTAGCGGCGTTCAAAGTCCAGTATATCCTGGTGGAAGCGCTCGCCTTGCTCCTCCGAGTACGCTCCCATGTTCTCCTTGAATTTATCAAGATGAGCATCAAGGATATGGACTTTAAGGGACATCCTACAGCCCATTGTGCCGTAGTTCTTCACCAGAGTCTCAACCAGCTCCACATAGTTTTCGGCCTTGTGATTGCCCAGGAAGCCCCGAACCACTGCGACAAAGCTGTTCCAAGCCGCTTTCTCCTTACTAGTGAGCTTCTTGGGGAATTCATTGCACTCCAGGGTCTTCTTTATCTGTGGTCCGACGAAGACACCGGCTTTGACCTTTGCCTCAGACAGCTTAGGGAAGAAGTCTTGAAGGTACTTGACGGCTGCCGACTCCTTATCTAGAGCTCTGATAAATTGTTTCATAAGGCCCAATTTGATGTGCAGTGGTGGCATCAGCACCTTCCGGGGGTCCACCAGTGGCTCCCACTTGACGTTGTTCCTCCCCACAGAGAACTCGGTCCGCTGTGGCCAGTCCCGCCTGTGGTAGTGCGCCTTGGTGTCCCTGCTGTCCCAAAGGCAAAGATAGCAGGGAAACTTGGTAAAACTGCCTTGGAGACCCATCAGGAATGCCACCATTTTGAAGTCTCCTATGACCTCCCAGCCATACTCATCATACTTCAAGGCGTCCAGCAAGGTCTTGATGCTGTTGTAATCCTCTTTGAGGTGCACCGAGTGAGCCAGGGGAAGAGACGGGTACTTGTTACCATTATGGAGCAGCATGGCTTTGAGGCTCCTGGATGAGCTGTCAATGAAGAGGCGCCACTCATTCTGGTTACAGGCGATTCCGATTGCCTCGAACAGACTGGTCACATTGTGGCAGAAGCAGAGCCCATCTTGACAGGTGAAGAAACTGGAAAAAGGTTGGTGACGCTTCCTCTGATCTGCGACTTGCACGTGATAGCAGGTGCATTCTTGCCAGTTCGACGTTTGGAAGGGTCCACCATGCAGAAGTAGCAGTTGCTTGAGTGGTCAGTGGGTTCCCGCCAAATTCTTGGGATAGCGAACTTCATGGCTCTCTTTTCCCCTCTGTACCATCCTACAAAAATACATTTATTTCACCCATGACTAATGTGTAAGAGATTCTCGCAACATTTTTCATATATGATAGATTTTTTCAATAACATTGAAAATTGTAAAACATTTTAAAATTAAAAACTTTTACAATTTTAAAAATGTTAACAAATTTTATAACATAAAATTCCGAGCAACAATTGTCCATCTTACCTTCCAGAGTTTTTTTGCAGTGCTCGCAGGTGAAATGAGGTGCCCAGGGTTTGTCTTGATCCCCGACAGGCACGCCGAAATATGCCTTGTAGGCCTCACACATCTTAGCAGATGCTTCCACGGAGTACTTTTTCGCTCTTGTCTTGATAAATTGGCCGCAGACATAGCAAAATGCGTCTGCCGGATGCTTGCAGCCTCTTGATGCCATCTCAGAAAAATGCAGATATGTATCCACTTAGGCAGCTGGAACTAAACTGAACTGGTGGGCTTAAGGCCCCTGTATTTATACTACTATTTATATTACTGGAAAGTTCTAGAAGTTACTTCAAGTTTACTCAGCACTGAATCTATCTGGAATGTTCTGGAAAATAGGTAAATTTCAAAATATCACTGTCCTGGTCACAAAAGCAAAGTTTGTGGGGAATAATAGCCATGTTCTATACTTTTGAGGCATATGCAATTAGGAAATAACACTTACTACCCAGGAACAAAAAAAAAAAAAAAAAGTTACACGGTGCCATCAGTGAATATTCTCGGTAAGATGTGATCCACAGCGACGGGAATTAAACCCTCCTTCAGGGCACTCTACTGCCATCCAGCACCAATCTGCGCGGCACAGAGGCACTGAGGGGAGAGAGGGCGGAGGAGGCTGGCTTTCCTTAATAACATCTCTCTCTCTCTCGCTCTCTCTCTCACTCTCTCTTTACCAAACACTTCAGAACCTGCTGGGCACATAACAACTACACACAACATCGGTGGACTATAGTAGCGCAATAAACCAGCGAGGCAAGGATACATCTATAATCAAGACTGTCCGCGGGGGTGAAAAAGAACAAGACAACGGTCAATTCGGTGAGGAGACTTCATGTGTTCATAGTTGCTTGGTTGTCATGGAGCTTGATGCTAATTTGTAGTGGAATGTTCGGTGACTAGAATCTCGAGACCGTTTCTGCATCTTTGTTCGGACACAATCATTTCAGAGAAGCATTGTTTTTACAGGTTTGCAGCGTGTAATACACGCGTAATTTCACCAATCTGCTTGCAGGTTTAGCAGGAATTAGAAAGGATGTTGAGGGCATATAGTGTTAGTGTCTTAAAAGTAAATTACACATTTATACAATTAATTATACAGTGGCATACTGAGAAACTCGTTTGAGACACCAGCGTTTGATTTTGTCGAATACAGTCTGTACTAATAAATGTCAATCAATATAATTTCAAGAACTGTGCAATATTAATTTACAGTACGCAGTGTCATATATGTTGTTTAATAATAGTAAATAGATAATAACAAAAGTTAATTGATAAGTAACATTGGCATTTTGAAATGTTTAAAACAAATATAACTAATTTATGGACATGACATTAAATCGTGATGATGATATACATACACATGATGTACCTTTCAGAAACAAATCTAAACCTAGAATTATTTCAAACTTTTAAACAAATCTAATCGAGGCTATTTACAAGCACGGCAATAGAGCAGACCGTTCTCATGTGTGATACACTATTACATCCGTGTGTCAGTTAAACTAGACCTTATATTAGAATACTGTGCACCGGGAATGAAACGATTCTGTTCCACTTTCCTTAAAAAAAGAAAGAAAGAAACAGTATATATTGTGTACAAATAAATTCATAATTAAACGGGAACATAAATCTACATAGCATGTTCCAGCTCCTCGATTTGTTTTATTAGCGGTGATTTATTTGCAATGCACAGGTATTCATGCATACTTTATATTGCTAAGAGAATATTGCATTTCGCAGCTGAACTGTCCTTACATACTGTTCTCTTACGAGTTCATGATTACCCGCGTGGTCAGGTACAACAGGTCAGGTAACCAGGAATAATAGCAGTGCACGTTACAGCAAGGCTTCGCTTGAGAATGACGTATCTATCTATACAGGTGCGTTTCTTGGTCTTTAAATATTTCATTCATATTCCATCTACGATACTATGATATCGTACCATATGACATCCGAGTTTTAGTAAAATGCTTTTATAATTGTGATGAAACTTGATTAAGACATTCTTAGCTCATGGTATTGCAATCTAGCATATTTGTTGCAGAAACCTGCTCTGTCCGTCCAGCTTTGTATTTTCCATATACTCGACGAAACCCTGCCAAAAAAAAAAAAAAAAAAATTCAAAATCTAACATGATATACTGTACAACTACCATGGCTACGGGTAGACTTTTGTGATAGAATTTTGTAGTTTCTTTGACTATATGATGCTCAATAAAATATCTAAATTATGTATGTATGTGTGTATATATATATATATATTAGTTAATTAGTTTCATAATGAAAAGAAAAAACTGTAATTAATAATAATAATAATAATAATAATAATAATAATAATAATAATAATAATAATAATAATAATAATAATAATTGAATGTCTGGGTTGATTTTATTTTGTTTTTTCTGAAAACATTGCTGCATTGTCGATTTGGAGTAGAGCTTTGAGAATCCAGCCCAGCATGTTCTATAGTACGTACTGTATAAAGTCTGATTTCACGGGCGATTGTGCCTTTCAACAATTTGTTTCAATATGGTCAACTTGGAGTCAGACACCTTTTCATTGTTTTTTAAATAGCGTATTCTACACAGTGATAAACATAAAGTGAGCAGCATGTTATAATATGTTATTATGATAGTGTGTTCTACTCAGATACCAGAAAGACTGCTGAGTGCAACTCGATGGCACAAGCCAGAAGTTCTGGTATGTGAGTAAACACACGAAAAATAATGCACCACAACTGCCAAAGTAAAGAGAAAAGGGGTGGAATTGGTTAGTTGTCTGCACGGTTGCCAGTGTGAGATGGTTTTCTTACTGGTTCGCACGGTTGCCAGTGTGAGATGGTTTTGTTACTGGTCTGCACGGTTCCCAGTGTGAGATGGTTTTCTTACTGGTCCGCACGGTTGCCAGTGCGAGATGGTTTTGTTACTGGTCTGCACGGTTCCCAGTGTGAGATGGTTTTGTTACTGGTTCGCACGGTTGCCAGTGCGAGATGGTTTTGTTACTGGTTCGCACGGTTCCCAGTGTGAGATGGTTTTGTTACTGGTCTGCACGGTTGCCAGTGTGAGATGGTTTTGTTACTGGTCTGCACGGTTCCCAGTGTGAGATGGTTTTGTTACTGGTCTGCACGGTTCCCAGTGCAAGATGGTTTTGTTACTGGTCTGCACGGTTCCCAGTGCAAGATGGTTTTGTTACTGGTCCGCACGGTTGCCAGTGCGAGATGGTTTTGTTACTGGTCTGCACGGTTTCCAGTGTGAGATGGTTTTCTTACTGGTTCGCACGGTTGCCAGTGTGAGATGGTTTTCTTACTGGTTCGCACGGTTCCCAGTGTGAGATGGTTTTGTTACTGGTCTGCATGGTTCCCAGTGCAAGATGGTTTTGTTACTGGTCTGCACGGTTCCCAGTGTGAGATGGTTTTCTTACTGGTTCGCACGGTTCCCAGTGTGAGATGGTTTTGTTACTGGTTCGCACGGTTGCCAGTGCGAGATGGTTTTGTTACTGGTCTGCACGGTTCCCAGTGTGAGATGGTTTTGTTACTGGTCTGCACGGTTCCCAGTGTGAGATGGTTTTGTTACTGGTTCGCACGGTTGCCAGTGTGAGATGGTTTTGTTACTGGTCTGCACGGTTCCCAGTGCGAGATGGTTTTGTTACTGGTCTGCACGGTTCCCAGTGTGAGATGGTTTTCTTACTGGTTCGCACGGTTGCCAGTGTGAGATGGTTTTGTTACTGGTTCGCACGGTTCCCAGTGCGAGATGGTTTTGTTACTGGTCCGCACGGTTGCCAGTGTGAGATGGTTTTGTTACTGGTTCGCACGGTTGCCAGTGCGAGATGGTTTTGTTACTGGTCTGCACGGTTCCCAGTGTGAGATGGTTTTGTTACTGGTCTGCACGGTTCCCAGTGTGAGATGGTTTTGTTACTGGTTCGCACGGTTGCCAGTGTGAGATGGTTTTGTTACTGGTCTGCACGGTTCCCAGTGTGAGATGGTTTTCTTACTGGTTCGCACGGTTCCCAGTGTGAGATGGTTTTGTTACTGGTCCGCACGGTTGCCAGTTGGTTGTTTTTGTGTCTGCCCTTGAACCAGTGGGGTTTGCAAAGCGTCTTGCTTTTGAAAAGGGAATTCTGGGGATAACTGTACAGTTGTGGGTGTTGTTATACTATTGAAGCACATGTGTATGACCTATATTATATACTGCTTTAATGTTAATATATGAGTTACAAAATCCACCTTGGAGTGTTTCTAATCACAACAACCCTTTGTTTTTGTCCTCTGGCACTTTCATTTAAAGGAGGGGGAAAGGTTGATGAATCCATGTTCTGTTAGTAGGGACTGGTTGCCATGTTGCTTTCCTTAATTGATTTTGCAGTTAAAGGGAATAAAGCATGATAGAAACTCAATATGGTACAGTTGTGATGTCATGAATAGGGTTTGTCTGTGATATGCAAAACTGGTGTTCTGATATGCTGAAAGCAGTCCCATCTCCATCATAAACAATGTCAACCACCATACAGGAAAATGCTAATGTATTCCTAACACAAACATATTATATGACAACATAAGATAGATATTTACAAGCATGCTATGTCCATGGTGCCTTTATACCTGCCATCCTGTTTGTTCGCAGCCTGTGCTCTTGTCACGTCCTTAACAAGGACAATAAATAAATACATAGATAGATAAATAAATAGACCGCAGTGTTTCATTAACTCTAGAACCAAAATACAATCCTGAGTCAAACGTGTAAGCATTCATGCAGCACAGCAGACAATCTTTGTCTGGGAGAGACGCAGTGAGTGAGGGGGTGTGTGTGGCGGGGTGACGATTTGCTGGAGAAAATAGAAACTGGAAGGAAAATGTATCCTATATTAGGACAAACAACAACAAACAGGGAAGATTGCAACAAATGCCCCCCTTTATATATTACAGAGCTCTTGTGCTTGATATGTTCATGCCCTCTTTCTCTCTCTATCTCTCTCTTTCTCTCATTCTCTCAGATCATAGTGTATCGCTGCCTTATTCAGGGAAAAACAATCATTACGTTATTGTGTAGTTCTGTGATGGCAGCATGGATGGAGCTTTTTTATTTTTTAGATGTTTTTATATTTTTATTTTTTACGTGTTCATGCAAGGTGAAAAAAGCTTCCCTTTACAGCTATAAAAGCTGCCCTTTACAGAGAGAGAGAGAGAGAGAGAGAGAGAGAGAGAGAGAGAGAGAGAGAGAGAGAGAGAGAGAGAGTAATCTGAACAACCCCTGCCTGTCTGCCTGCCGGTCAGTCCTGGCCCTCTCTCAATTGTTTGTCTGATTGTGCTGCGTTTGTTTTATGATGTGGAGGATTATGGTAATGTACACTAGAGTCTAGGTTAAGAGACCACTGACAAACTCCTTTTGACCAGAGAGACCAATTCAACCTCAGGTCTTAACAAGTGAAGAGCCCAACCAGTTACAGATTTAGCGTGATGCACTAGCGAGTCCTCACCCCATGTGTATTATTTAAAGAGTTAGGCTGCAGATTTCAGTTTTATAAACTAAAGAAAGTGTTGCCAGCAATGCAAAAAAAAAAAAAAAAGAAAAAAATCTAAAAAGAGCCTTTTCCCCTGTTCATCTTTCTGCTTTTGGACAAATGTAATTAGCATAAGCAGCAGACCTGAAAGCATCAGCTTACATGTGAATGAGATCAAACCGCTTTATTATTTTTTGCAAACGGAATCAGAAACAGGAACTGGTGTAAGGATTACTGACTGTATGTTTATTGGAAGGAAATGTCATTGACAGTGAGTGGCGCTATTGCTTCTAGATATATCATATCTCCACATTCAAGAATTTCTACAAGGCATCAGCATCTATGGTGACCGGAGCAAGATACTGATGGGAAACACACTGATGTACATATGTTAGGAGAATGTCTGCATGCTATATACAGGTTGCACTATACAAAGTGAGTATGAGATAGTATTCTGCATACATAGTGTAGTACAGTATGGGGTTTTTGCAAGGGGCTGCTCAGGTAATTGTGCTACACACAGGATGAATCTTATATAAGTTAATACAGGTACGTCTCTTTTTATATCGGTGACGTCTTGTGCAGCTTTGGCAAGAGAAGTTCTTGCTGCTCAGATTGCTTAAAATGATGTTTCTGGGCTGTGGTGAGTCTGGGCTGTGATGAGGCTTGGCTATGGTGAGTCTGAGCTGTGATGAGTCTGAGCTGTGATGAGTCTGAGCTGTGATGAGTCTGGGCTATGGTGAGTCTGGGCTGTCATGAGTCTGGGCTGTGGTGAGTCTGGGCTGTGATGAGTCTGGGCTATGGGGAGTCTGGGCTGTGATGAGTCTGGGCTGTGGTGAGTCTGGACTATGGGGAGTCTGGGCTGTGGTGAGTCTGAGCTATGATGAGTAGGCTGGGATGTTTCTGGACTATGATGAGTCTGGGCTATGGGGAGTCTAGGCTGTGGTGAGTCTAGGCTGTAGTGAGTCTAGGCTGTGATGAGTCTGGGCTGTGGTGAGTCTAGGCTGGGATGTTTCTGGACTATGATGAGTCTGGGCTATGGGGAGTCTGGGCTGTGGTGAGTCTCGGCTGGGATGACTCTGGGCTGGGATGAGTCTTTGCTGTAGTGAGTCTGGGCTGTGATGAGTCTGAGCTGTGATGAGTCTGGGCTGTGATGAGTCTGAGCTGTGATGAGTCTGGGCTGTGGGGAGCCTGGGCTGTGGTGAGTCTGGGCTACGAATTTCCTGGTTTGATTTGATTGATCCTATAGGTTGAGGTTGTATCTCACCTGTTCTGGTTCTAGTTCAGGATGATTGTTTTTTATTTTGATTGCATTATAACCTTTACTCTGTAGTATTATGATACTCTGCAGCAGACATGTGAGTTACATTGCCATGCTGTTCCCAGTATTATATAACAGGACACATTCAAACCGTTGTTTATTAAAGTGTATTGATTAGCAAAGTTCCAGGCATTGCTCAGTGCAACAGGGGAGTTCATGTAAAGAAGACTTCAATGCAGGGTAATCACATCAATGTCACTGTTTATTTGAGTGCAACAATATTTCATTGTATGGTATTATAATTAATATAAAGCAATCTATCTGTTAACAGTTAATAAACTGTAATATACTGGGACATATTACCATCAAGTTAATTATTTTATCTTTTCTTAAAATACAGTATATCATTTCTGTATTTGTCCTTCTGCATGGGACGGTGTTGCTTCAGAGGGACTCCCTTAATCTCAATGGAACTCCCCCTGTTAGCAAAGCCATTAAAAAACCACAGCCTTCATGTCACTGTTTGTAGCTCAGACTTGATGTCCGCATTTCTCCTCTGGGTTAGACAGCAAGCCAGTGTGAATGAAATGAGAGTTGGGCAGACTGGCTGCAAACCCGCCTCGCTGCTCTGAGAGATGTAGCCCAATGAGAAAATGTGACACAGCCTGCTCATGACTTGCTGGGAGTGGTGATAGAAGAGAGCTTTGTTAGCGCTGCTAAAAAGCTAAATCGCTGAACTGCACAGTGCATATTGATTTATACATGTGTATATATAAATGTGCCTTGTCCTTGGAGGCCAGCACTGTGCCAACGCCCAGTCTCGAGCTGGCTTGCATCAGAGCAAGCCCACTGATCTTCACTTCTCCTGAGCTGTTGTGAGGGAACACAATAGAGAATTCTAAATGTGGGAGAGAAACACTTCAAACAATGAGAAACAAGAAAGAAAAGAAACAAGAAAGGAATAAGACAGGCTTCCAGATTAGTGCAATCTGTGAAACCACAGATATCATTTGAAATTGTAAAGAAAGGCATTGACTTTATGGGTATATGGATATATGGAGGCGGTATTGTGGAAGACAACACGGTTATCGAAAGAACCCCACTGTACTGAGGGGTTTGTTTAATTGATCTAACCTGTGTTTGAATAATTGAAATAGGCCCCTTTCTGGTGTTAAAAACATGCCAAAGAGACTCGTGTGTGCTGTTAAATGTTTGCTTTTCATAACCTTGGTACACAGAGTCCTATTTTAATTATTAAAAGGGTGGCTGTATTCTTTAGATCAATTGCAGAGGCCCCAGAACATTTGCAGTTGCATTACTGTGTGATTATATGAAATAATTACGCACCAGTAAAAGGTAGCGTGAAAATGGTGTAAATACAGTATTTAAGGACATTGAAAAAGACTGCTAGTGGAAACGTGTGAATTTATGAAGTTTCTTTTAGTATTTCTAAATTCAGCACTATGGAGTGTTTCATAGTTATGGATGCTCAATACAGCACAATACAGTATGTTTGACAGAAGGAAGCCCCTTGTTTTAACAATTTAGATTAAGCGTTGTTTTCCACAATGCTCTAGTGGGCCACTGTGGTGAATGGTGATCAAAAGGTAGGCCTCTGGTGGGAGAAAGTTTGGGATCCCCTGGTTTAGTCGTTTTTCTAATTTCTTTTGTAATAATAACAGGTGGCAGTGTGGCAGCTCACAACAAATTACACTTAATTACGCCACACTGCAGTAGTTCCTCAGCTGTTACATATTAATGTCAGCTATGGTTTTGTTGTCTGCAAATTAACAGCGTTTTCAATAATGGAAAAATGTTCCTTTGCTGTGGCAGGGCTTTGGCGATTGACTTGGAACAAACCCCCTGTGATGTGATTTAATAAAATACAGTTTCCTAAAATGCAAACAAATGACTCCATTGCAAAATCATTTAAGTTGTAGCGTAGCCAAAAAAAAAAAATCAAACGAAGTTAAAACAAAATACCACAGAAGCTTTTTACTCCTTAAAAATAAGTACTTGATGCAATGAAAGGGGAGCCCCTGAATGGAGATTTACCTGCGTAAACAATTGACAAGGGTTGTACATGTCTGCTCTAAAGTACCAGAATCTAGGGTAATATTTCCTAGTAATATTCAGCTGTGATTTTACCTGACAGGGTGTAACCAACCCCTAAGTCAAGTGACACATACATGTATTTTGGTTCCCTAGACCAAAATAAATAACAACTAATATTTGTAAATGTTATAATATTTATTGTGCTACATTTTATGGATTATATGGACTGTCCTGCAAGTATCACACATTGTAGTTCCATTAAAGGTTAAATATATTCTGTAGAACAATTTTTAGTTTTTGGCCATCATACAGACTTGTCCTTTCTTCCATAGCTTAACATTCTGTGTACTCTGCTTCTGTAGATAGCAGACTTTGTTGGCAGCCTCAAGGCACACAAGCCTCCTCTCTACTGAAGCCTCCTAACAATGTCATGCTGTCTCTTGAACTTACACCTACTCTCCAAGCCACGTTTATAGAGTTTCAAATGACACCTCAGCATATTTAATCTAGCAGGGGTGGAGACTGCATTATGGCGAGCCAAATTATCATTTAGAGATGTCTCAAATTGCATTTTAAGATATCTTGAAATATTTAATCAGAGACAAAATTGTCTTTAGCATCAATGATCAGCGTCTGAAAGAGAGACTATTGCGAGAATCAGAGCTTACACTAGCGAAAGCCATTGACATTTGCAGAGCAGCAGAGACAGCTAAAACGCAAGCAATGGGAGCCACAGCACTTGAAAGGCCTGTACAAGCAATTTCACAGGCAAGGTCACAAGTAAAAAAGAATAAAGAGCACAGCAAAATAAACAAAAGTGACAAGTATGCGCACAAACAAAAAGCACATGATGAACCTGCAAGCACATGTGGGAGGTGTGGAAGTCACATCATCCACGGGCATGTCCTGCCTATGGAGTCACTTGTCATGCGTCTGGTAAATGCAACCATTTTGCTAAAATGTGTGTAGCTGGAAAAGCCACTGGAAAAGCTGTCTAGAAGAAACTCCCATAAATTGATGCTCTTTTCATAGGAACAGTGGCGTGCGCTGAAGCGAATTAGTCATCCTGTTGTGTGATGCATTCAATGCGAAGGTCAGTCTGCAATTCTTTGTAACCAAGCACTCAGCAATGCCAATTCTTGGCAGACAGGCATGTGTGGAGCGGAAATAAGTAAAAAGGATCGAGCAGCTAAATGTGAAAGCTCCAGCTACTAAAGAGGACTTAGTGTCCAAATTCCCCACAGTCTTTTAGGGTCTGGGACAGTTTCCTGGAGTGCACCACATACATGTGGACCCTGCTGTAACACCTGTCATACATGGATGCAGGAAGATGCCATTCGCTGTGATGTGCAGACTGACAATTACACAGCAGAAGCTATTGGAAGCAGACGTCATAGCTCCAGTACAAAAACCCAATGGATGGGTGAACAGTCTCTCGTCATAACAGAAAAGACAAACGGCACACTACGGGTATGCTTGGATCCCCGTGAACTGAACAAAGCGATAAGACGACAACATTACTCGATCCCAATGCAAGCTGGCGGGCAAGAAAATATTCACCATCCTGGATGAAAAGGATGGCTACTGGCAGATAAGGCTGGACAAAGAATTGTCAAATACATGGGACATGTCATCACCCCTGATGGAGTATGGCCTGATGCTGAAAAGTGCCACCTCTCTCCCTCCTCCTCAGCTAAGAACCTTGGCGTCACCCTGGACCCCTGCCTCTCGTATTCCCAGCACATCACTCTGGCACACACTTGCCACTACAACCCCACTCGACCTCTCCACTCCTCCTGCACTAGAAGACTGGCTGTACCTCCTCTATGCTCCCCTGCCTCCAGAGCCCGCTCCTTCTCCACCCTCGCCCCGCAGTGGTGGAATGACCTTCCTACAGATGTCAGGACTGCGCAGTCCCTGACCACCTTCTGGCGCCTCCTCAAGACCTTTTCAAACAGCACCTGTAGAACTCCTCTTTTCCCTCTGGACACTTTATCACTCTTCCTTAATGCGCTTTACTTGCACTTATCTGCTCCGTATTTTATTGCATTTAATCCTGTACTTTACAGAGTACTGTACTGTAATCTGCCACTAGTGTTATTCAATCTGTAGTATTTTGCATTTAATCGTATCCTAATGTAACTATCACTGACACTATTATCTGCTCTGATATTGATTCGTATTTTGTAATATACTTGTACTTACTAGAACTGAAGTCATTGTATTTTATCTTGCTCTTCATTGTATTAATACTTGTACTGTGATTCTTGAAATGTATTCTTTGTTTGTTTACGACTGTAAGTCGCCCTGGATAAGGGCATCTGCTAAGAAAATTAATAATAATAATAATAATAATAATAATAATAATAATAATAATAATAATAATAATAATAAAGGGCTGCAACGCCTGCTGGGCACGACGAGATACCTTGCACAGTACATTCCCAATGAAGCGTCTATCACTGCACCACTGAGGAATCTGCTGCGCAAAGCCATGCAATGGCAGTGGGAACATGAGCATGACGAGACCCTGATGCAGCTCAAACAAGCTCTCACTCCGGCTCCTGTAACCAAGTTCTTCGATCCAGCCAAGCAAATCACCATACAGGCGGATGCCTCCAAACACCGTCTTGGTGCATGTCTCTTGCAGGAAGGAAGGCCAACTTTGTCGGATTCAGAACAAAATTACGCTCAAATTGAAAAGGAGCTGCTAGCCATTGTCTTCGCAGTGAAAAAGTTCCATCAATATGTTTTTGGAACCCCGGTGATGGTTCAGTCTGATCATAAGCCATTGGAAGCCTTTCTTTCAAAGCCACTGGGAAAAGCTCCTGCAAGGGTGAGGCCCCTACACACAGTGATGAGCTCACAGAACAGAAAGTAGTTTATGCCATGGAAGCTACAGAAGCACTAAGCTCAGAGATGTTAAGTCAGCTGCAGGAAGCAACATTGAAATACGAAACCTTGCAAACATTGCTGGATGTGCGCAACAGAGGTTGGCCTGTAAGAAAAAAACAGTTTCACCTCAGACTTCATCAATACTGGCCTATTAGGGACACCATCGCCGTGAAGCAAGGCATACTGATGAAAGGAGACAGGATAATAATTCCTAGTAGTGCCAGACCAGTAATGCTGGAAAAAATGACATTGTGCGCATCAGGGCAGCCAACGCACAAAAGCTCATGTATTGGCCGGGGATGGCGAAGGAAATAGAAGAGATGATTGAAGCTTGTGCCACCTGTCAGCAATATCTCCCCAAGAACCAAAAAGAGGCATTGTGGTCACATGACATCCCGGAACTGGAAGTAGCAGTGGACATATTTGACCTCAAGGGTCGGCCTTATCTCCTGATCGTCGACTACTTCTCAAAATATCCAGAAGAGCTGCACATGTCCGACAAGACAGCTCACACTGTAACAGCTAAATTGAAGGCAGTGTTTGCGAGACACGGCATTCCAAAGGAAATGGTCAGCGATCACGTTCCATTTCCAAGCAGTGAGATGCGAAGTTTTGCAGCATCATGGGGAATAAAACTGACACACTCCAGTCCAGGGTACCTGCAATCCAATGGAATGGCAGAGAGAGCTATAAAGATAGTCAAACTGCTGCTTAAGAAGGCAGAGCAGACTAACGTGGATCCGCACCTGGTGATGCTCAATCTGAGGAACACACCAGTGACAGGCATGGAATTCTCACCAGCACAGATGCTTATGGGTCGAGTCTTGAGAAGTATGCTTCCAAGTTCCACTGCACTGCTGCAACCTGCCATACCGAAAGGAGTTCACACCAGGCTGAGACATCTCCAAGCTAAACAAGAAACATACTACAACATGTATGCTAAAGCACTACCAGTGTTACAGCCAGGCAGTACTGTGTACATGGAGATGGCCAGCTGTTGTCCAAGAAGCGAGGTCTGAGCCACGGTCCTACAATGTTATGTCTACATCAGGTCAGCGCTACAGGAGAAACAGACAAAACCTGAGGAAGACCTCACCAACTTCAGAGTGAATTCAAGAGGCGAAGCTGACCTACAGGACGTACCTGAACAACAAACTGTCCAAGATGCTGAGCCAAATTCTGAACCAGTGTTGGTGGAGACACAGAGAAATGCATATCCTGAGGCTTTCCAGAATGCAGGACCAGTTCAGCACCCCAGAAGTGGAAGGGCAGTGATTCCTCCTTCCAGACTCCATGATTTTGAAATGAGCCAACGGTAAATGTTGGGCTCCAACGGGTCAGTAATCTCTGACCCAGAGGCAAGTGCTGATGGACATTCAGTGATTTAGAGATATCTTTAAATGAACAGGAAGTTATTTAGAGATATATCCAAAATTACTTCCTGTGAAAATGCTATATGTTTTGAATGGACTTCCTGTCCATTTAGAGATATCTCCAAATGAACAGGAAGTTATTCAGAGATCTTATTTCGAGAAAAAATCGGCATTTCCTATGCAAATTCTAACCCGGGACTCTTAAATTCCAACCGTGACTCTCAAGTAAAGAAGCCCAATCCCGCTTATTATAAGCGGACTTGGCAACTGTGAATCCCACCTCTGCCACTGACTGACTCACTGTGTGACCCTGAGCAAGTCACCTAACCTCCTTGTTCTCCATCCTGCGGATGAGATGTTATATTAAATCAATGTCCTATTGTAAGTGACTCTGCATATAATGCACAGTTCACAGCCTCTGTTCATATATATATATATATATATATATACATACAAGCCTGTTGTTATCTCTACTGGACCTGGCAGCCATCAATTCCTTCGTTTTATACAAGAATGCACTGGGGAAAATATCAGTAGGAGAGATTTCATCTTGAAGCTAGCCACAGCGCTTCGGCAGAAACATTTCAATCAGAAAACTGCTAAGCAGCAGGCTGCAGCAGCTCAACCTGGATTCAGTGCTGCGAGTGACACACACACACAAGAGAAATCATATGTTACTTTTGTTTTCAATTAAAAACTACTTTTGTTTTTACAATTTTGTATGTACATAAACCTGTTTACACACTAGTTTGTTTTGAAATGTTTATTTTATTATAGTTTTTCATTTTTTGAAGTAGTGCTTTATATGTGGTAAGTTAGAAAATAAACCCTATGTTATGTTTAATTGTTCATTTAAATACAGTGTTTCGGCTGTGCAGATGTTTGATATGATGTGCTTGAATAAAACTTTGGAGTTGTATCTGATAGTTTGTCTTTCATTTTAATATTGATGATGTTTAAATGTACCCTGATAATGACTGACGTCTGCGGTTATAGGTATGAGTATAACCGCGGTGGTTTTTTAAAGTAGTTCATAAATGTACAGTGTGTGTGTGTGTGTGTGTGTGTGTGTGCGTGCGTGCGCGCGAGTGTGTGTGTGTGTGTGCGTGCGTGCGTGTTGCGTGTGTGTGTGTGTTTTGTGGGGGGGGGGTATGTTTTGTACTGCATTTCTGCTGGCGATTAGCTGAGATTAAGTCAGAAGAACAGGAACTTGGCTCCTGAAACTTTGAGCACAAGCACAATTCCTGCTCTTTACATGGGTTTTTACAGCTGTTTTTATCGTGAGAAAGCGATTGATCCTGCCGTTAAAGTCGCGCTACCAAAAGGACGTCCTGTTTCACGATGTATTCACGTGACAACGTCACACAGTCATGACTGCAGAGTCGATTTTCATGTTCATGTAAACCAAGTCATTGTCACACTGCAGCCTGAGTGATCAGGAAGTCTGGGACTGAAAGTATCTAAGGACACTGTCAGTGACATGAACACTGATGTGTACGGGGCGCACCTGACTGTTGCTGCCCAGCAGATGCATATTTAACTGGGATTGAGACTCAATCAGAGGGCTGGACAAAGCTCTCAGATTCAAATGCACAGGTGCAGGTGCATACTGGACCTGTGGATGGTAAACAGCATGCTCCTGTAGCAGAACCAAGTTATAGGCAGCATGCTCCTGCAACCAGTTTGCAATGCAGTGTCTGCTATAAAAGCCTTCTTAAATAAGTACAACAAACGATACAACCATATGGGGTTCTACATATGTCTGTGTGTATTAATCATTAGATTTGCCAGGGGTCTGTTTGTTCCAATTCCTGGCAACTGGTTATTTCAATAATATACCTGAACAAGGGGAGTTCTGATACCCGGGAGTGGGGGCAGGGAAGTTTAAAGCCCTGTGTGGTGCCCATGTTATTCTTGTTTATTTCTCAAATTCAGATTGCAAGAAGGTTTCAGGAGAGAGGCAGCAAGCGATCCTGCAGCTGAAAGCACCTTTAGGCAATGCGAACAAGCAGAGAACACATTTAAAAGAGAATTTTGGAAACAGAGATTTCAACAAGAAAAAAAAAGAAATGTGTGGGACTACTTTAAAGATGATTTCCCTGATCATTTTTTTATTTTCAAATATATATATATATATATATATATATATATATATATATATATATATATATATATATATATATATATACATATATTATAACATTATATGTGAAAAATAAAATCTTGGGTATGGTTGCCAGTGTTTACCAGTGTTTGTTTGGTGGAAGAAAAAAAAATAAAAAACCTGCTTTATTACCCACTAAACTCTGACTTGAATTATCTTCACACATGTATAAGACAACACAGCTTTGATATGTTTCATAGTTGTTGAAAGGTACCAGTTTTTATCTACAGTATGTAACATGTTGAAAGCTATGACAATTCAAGTTCCATAAAAACGTTCCTCTATCGTTTGCCATAGCATTCATCTTTTCTAATAGATGACACGGCTCATAAAATATATCCTTTAGCTGAAGCTCCATAGGGGCTTGAGATTTAGACTGTAATTTAATGACTTGAGTGACACAGCCTATAATTAATGTGCTCTAATCTCGGGATGAACATCCTGTATTTCACACGTCTCAGTACAAGCTAGACTCAAAATTATACTACATTCAGCAAGGATCTTTTTAATTGTGACACACAAACCGATTACTGAGAAATCACATGATTTGAAGTAAATTATATACAAGCATGTCACTAATATGAAAAACTGCAGCACCGTGACCTACAGTACATTCACTGACTGCACGTGTAAGAAGTAAGACAGACGAACGGACAGACAGCCTCTATATATACCACCAGATGTACACTCAATAACTTATGCTAAAGAATGGCCTTACCAAGTTTCTTCACAACTGGACAAGTGCTTCTCTAGATATATGCAAAACTATACACAATATCCCTGACGGCAGGGACATGCATCAGCAGTGTGGGGTAATGACTGTCAGCCTAATCTTAAATCCCTTTCTACTCCCAGGATCCTCTGCAGTCTCCTCTCTGAGATATGGCGCTGGGGTTCCTGAGCTTCTCTTCATCCATTCCTAACCTGTGGATTCTTCTCATGGTCATCGCAGTCCTTTCTCAGCCAGGGTAAGCCAGCCCTGCTTTCAACCAGTCACTTCCAGCGTACAATGCATTGCTGCAGTAGACACTCCTCGCCAGCACCATTAAAATGGCCTTTGTCCCAGATTGGCACCTTTGTTAATGCTGTGTCTTGTTCAGGGGTGTCCTAGTATGCCTGGTACATTGCACTGAATAGCACCATAAAACAGTGAATTAATGTGGGTCACAGATCACGGCTGCAGTGTTGATTGAATCCAGCCCTTAGAGTTATTCCGTTCCTAGAACAAGCTGAAGATGGCATCGGTGTACATAGTGAAATCTGAATATGTGGCTATTTAATTACCACCTGTTTTTTGAATGGAGGAAAATCCATGTTGATGTTAGACAAACAAACAGCTTATACTTAAGGGATCTTTAATTATATTACTTAGTTCTTGTGAAATAATCAAGGTGCATTTCATTTTCTCTCTATTCTTGCCCAGTGCATGTTGTAAAATGGCAAGATGGTTTGCAGAGTCTGCAGGGAGATTCAATCCACTTGTCAGGGTCTACCTAAAATATTTGTGCTCATTGAAAAGACTGTGGTGCACAAGCTTCTTTCTGTGTGGGTGTGTGGGTGAGGTCTCAGTACATTAGCTGCAGCTAATAAGTATGCACGTCTAGTGACGTTTTTAACAATTACACTAAGGGAGTCAGGGAGATACACTGATTGGAGTCTTCCTATGACTAAACCAATAAAGAAAGAGGGGAGAGAGAAAGAGAGAGAAATGTCCTAGAATGGGCATTGTCCTGCAAAATAAGCTATATATATATATATATATATATATATATATATATATATATATATATATATATATACATACAGTACTGTGCAAAAGTTTTAGGCAGGTGTGAAAAAATGCTGTAAAGTAAGAATGCTTTCAAAAATAGACATGTTACTAGATTATATTTATCAATTAACTAAATGCAAAGTGAGTGAACAGAAGAAAAATCTAAATCAAATCCATATTTGGTGTGACCACCCTTTGCCTTCAAAACAGCATCAATTCTTCTAGGTACACTTGCACAAAGTCAGGGATTTTGTAGGCATATAGTCAGGTGTATGATTAAACAATTATACCAAACAGGTGCTAATGATCATCAATTCAATATGTAGGTTGAAACACAATCATTAACTGAAACAGAAACAGCTGTGTAGGAGGAATAAAACTGGGTGAGGAACAGCCAAACTCAGCTAACAAGGTGAGGTTGCTGAAGACAGTTTACTGTCAAAAGTCATACACCATGGAAAGACTGAGCACAGCAACAAAACACAAGGTAGTTATACTGCATCAGCAAGGTCTCTCCCAGGCAGAAATTTCAAGGCAGACAGGGGTTTCCAGATGTGCTGTCCAAGCTCTTTTGAAGAAGCACAAAGAAACGGGCAACGTTGAGGACCGTAGACGCAGTGGTCGGCCAAGGAAACTTACTGCAGCAGATGAAAGACACATCATGCTTACTTCCCTTCGCAATCGGAAGATGTCCAGCAGTGCCATCAGCTCAGAATTGGTAGAAAACAGTGGGACCCTGGTACACCCATCTACTGTCCGGAGAAGTCTGGTCAGAAGTGGCCTTCATGGAAGACTTGCGGCCAAAAAGCCATACCTCCGACATGGAAACAAGGCCAAGCGACTCAACTATGCACGAAAACAAAGGAACTGGGGTGCAGAAAAATGGCAGCAGGTGCTCTGGACTGATGAGTCAAAATTTGAAATATTTGGCTGTAGCAGAAGGCAGTTTGTTCGCCAAAGGGCTGGAGAGCGGTACACGAATGAGTGTCTGCAGGCAACAGTGAAGCATGGTGGAGGTTCCTTGCAAGTTTGGGGCTGCATTTCTGCAAATGGAGTTGGGGATTTGGTCAGAATTAATGGTCTCCTCAATGCTGAGAAGTACAGGCAGATACTTATCCATCATGCAATACCATCAGGGAGGCATCTGATTGGCCCCAAATTTATTCTGCAGCATGACAACGACCCCAAACATTCAGCGAAAGTCATTAAGAACTATCTTCAGTGTAAAGAAGAACAGGGAGTCCTGGAAGTGATGGTATGGCCCCCACAGAGCCCTGATCTCAACATCATCAAGTCTGTCTGGGATTACATGAAGAGAGAGAAGCAACTGAGGCTGCCTAAATCCACAGAAGAACAGTGGTTAGTTCTCCAAGATGTTTGGGCCAACCTACCTGCCGAGTTCCTTCAAAAACTGTGTGCAAGTGTACCTAGAAGAATTGATGCTGTTTTGAAGGCAAAGGGTGGTCACACCAAATATTGATTTGATGTAGATTTTTCTTCTGTTCACTCACTTTGCATTTTGTTAATTGATAAATATAAACTATTAACATGTCTATTTTTGAAAGCATTCTTACTTTACAGCATTTTTTCACACTTGCCTAAAACTTTTGCACAGTACTGTGTATATATATATATATATATATATATATATATATATATATATATATATATATATATATATATACAGGGATATATGCAGAATCTAAACGTTGTTTCCTCTCTGAAACTTTATGTTTTAATGGACTTGTAGGGCCTTTTCTCAAACAGTGTTGTCCACTACTGCCTTTTAAAGATTTAACAATGAATGGATTATTGATCACCCTAAAATCCCACTGAACATATTTTGCAAGATGTCTGCATCCTACCTTTGGTATAATTTCATCAGTGCAGGATTTGGACGGGGAGGATGGGTAAGAGAAATTAATTTGTCTCCATATTTTCAAATCTGCTTCAGTCTGACAGGTTGTATTTGTTTAATGCATTTTTTGTTTTCACAATAACAATGCCAGGCAAACCTGTCCAGAGAGCAGCTGCATTAGCAGATGCATCGTGTTTAAAATGAGCTCAAAGGGAATGCAGATGAATGACCACAGCAGCGGCGTGGCGCGGCGGTTCTCTTTACAGAGGGGTTGTCTTTACAGCCAGTTGCTCTCATTACCTCCTGAACATTCATTTTTCAGAAGCAGAGGCAGAGGAGTGTGGGCGGCAGTGTGTGTCTAATCTCCATCACGCTAGGTTATTGGCCAGACTGGGGTGTCAGCATGATTGCTGGCAGTTTGTGAGTTCACACCATGCATTTAATTGGCTATCCACCTGGGTTATTTAGCAGGTTGCTGTGGACTGAGGGCAGTAATTGATAGCGTGCCCTCCGAGCGAAATAAACATCAGGCCAGGATTTAGGACAAGCATGGACCAATTCATTCCTCATCTACTGTCGCTAGGAAACACAAACTCCTGTTATCAAAGCCCCGGACTGCAACTCACAACCCAGTTGGCTTAAATGGAGAACAAAAATAGTTTGTGCTGTTGCCCACAGAAGTGGTCACTAGTATACAGTAAATACTATTGCCCTCTAAGTATTTAAAGTGGCCCCTATAGTGTGCACTTTTAAATTGCATGACACCACGAAACAGATTGTGTGGTGGCTAATTTTAGTTTATTACAATTTATAGTTTAGATGCAATATTGTCTGGATATTACAATAAAAAAGCAAGGGCTGGTGGACTCAATTTAAAATGTTTGATTGCTCTATTTCCTTCGTGTAGAATTATCTGTTGTATAATGAAAGAAGCAATGGATAATAGGCTCTTATTAAATGTTTATTTGAAACATGTTAAAATCAGATGCTGTCCTTGAATTCCAAGTTTCCAGTTCGAAGGACATGTGTGACCTTAGTGCCGTGTCGTAGGAAAGCCAGCTGTAAATTTAGCTAGTGATGACAGTGTGATTTATAACAAGATTCCGAACATGGGCATCGAGAAATAAATGAGTCATCTCCAGAGCTGGAGTTCATGTTGTGCCCTTTATAACTCATTGTAACTCTGTGTTGCCACCTGTTCTGGTTTTCTTGGATATGCCACCTTGGGACCAATCAGTCCTGGGTTTCAATCCCAGACACCATGAGGGTCGCCCACAAGCAGTAGCAGCTGGTGTTGATGGAGATAGCTGCATCAGCACCAGACTAGCAGGAAACTGAGCACACATTTTGCTTTCTGATTAGATAAACCGTGATACAGTATTACAATAACAATTTTTTTCAGTCCTGTGATAGGCTTTTAAATGGATTGCATTAGTTTGTTTATTTTTGGGACGTAACAAATGGCAACCCCAAGAGAGATTCCTGTCCCTTACATTTCCACATGACCTCCGTGGGGGATGCGAATCTCCACGTAAAAATACATAGAACCAAGGACATACATTTTGAAGGTTTGCAGAACAATATTGGTTTGGTTAAAGAAAAATGTTGTTCGCCGTTTTCATCGTGCAAGTGTGAAAGCTGTGTTGGCCATCTACAAATCCACAGGCTCTGAGCCGATGGGAGCTGAGTCATGCAGTAAGTACAGTAAAGTCTCATGTTCAAGCATTTCCATGTAGATTGTGTGGACAAGTCAGATAGGATGGAGTACCACGTGAAACCTGCTAATTGTGCAACAGGTTGTCAGTCAACACAGAGGCTTTGCTGCATCGTGCGATAATATTTAATGCATGAAAAATAATAAAAGGTCATGATTTTGTGTATTTGCACCCGAGCAAACTTTGCATCCTCAAGGAAAATAACACTGTAAATGTTATAAAACTAGTAAGAAAAATGTCCATTTAACTGCTTTTACAATGATAAGATTTCTCAAAGTGGAGCAAATGCTGTATATATGGATAATCCAGCTGACCCTTTAGTAAAAAATTAATATAATTTCTGTATTTCAAGATGATTTTGACACCAACCAGATACTTTTAAACTAACTTTACTTGACCCATTTTCTACAGTTTACTGCTATGCTGTAGCTCAGCTCACATTCCTTGCTGGAGTAACTGCACATGATTCGTGCTACAGTGAACACACTGAGGTCTGCGTTCCATTCAGTGAGTCTGGCTGGGGCACGCACATGGCTCTGGGAGCTGCTGAAACAGCTTTGTTCTTCCAAGTGCTGAAAAGCCTCTCCTCCGATCCCCCAGTCAGCTCTGCAGCTCCAGCCCTGTTGCGGGCCAGTGCTGCTTGGTAACACCAGTCTCATGTCAGCAGGTGGCAACTTTCATGTCTGACAGATTAGGCTTTCAGGACAGGGAACAGTAATCAAGCATTTGTTCTGTTGTCTTCATTGCTGTCATGGCTTCATATCCTTAGACTTGGAGCTGTACACTGCACTGCTGTTCAGGGCTGTTTAGTTGAATCGTCTTTCTCTATCTCTCTATCTCTCTCTCTCTCTCTCTCTCTCTCTCTCTCTCTCTCTCTCTCTCTCTCTCTCTCTCTATATATATATATATATATATATATATATATATATATATATATACATATACATTTGAAAAGGAAAACTGTTCTGTACCAATACAGAACAGAAAGAATAAGTTCATATTCATTTTTAAACAACACAATACTAATGTTTTAACTTAGGAAGAGCTCAGAAATCAATATTTGGTGGAATAACCCTGATTTTCAAGCACAGCTTTCATGCGTCTTGGCATGCTCTCCACCAGTCTTTCACATTGATTGGGTGACTTTATGCCACTCCTGGCACAAAAATTCAAGCAGCTCGGCTTTGTTTGATGGCTTGTGACCATCCATCTGAGGTTTACTTGAGTCCTTTTGTAGCTGAACAAGCAAACAAAAACTAAAATTTTACTTTAAATACTAAATACAAAATAAAACAAATGTGGTTTTATTTGGTTCTCGTTTATTACATTCCACATAAGAGAAAGTCGCAACAAATATATAATATATACAATCTATATAAAAAATCACTACACAACATTTCCAGCAAGTTGAGCGCTGTTTAAGCGAGGCCTTTCAGAACGACGTGCTTGCCTTTTGTATGTCTCATATTAATCTCACATGTCATACAGAGCTCTTTTTCATTTGCCATTTTTAAAACTGTTACGCAATTTGTGGTGAGACGGTAAGTAAATGCAAGGTATTTTGTAATTTCTCGCGGATACGAACATCCGAATACATTTAAAAAAATATTCGTTTGGATATTTGTCCCAGCACTAATATATAGGATTGGGTCCAGTTTGAGGCTATCATATATTGTGAATGAATGCAAATCTGATTATTAGAAAATAAGAGCTTGTACTGGAGAGAGTTATCCAAGCAGGTAACACAACCGCTCCTGAAGCCATTCCCTTATTGACTGAAATCAGGTCAGCAGATGAGGTGAAATTCTATTTAATGGGTTTAGTGATGATAATTTAATAGCATGTGTCTGGGAAATTAATCCTAAGTAATATTCTCAATGGACAGCTATGCGAGATCTTTCTAGCATAAAAAAGCGTCTGGGATAAATCTTTTTAAAGGACGTTACATTAGCATGGAAATTATTTTTTAACTGTCAATAACTGATTTGTTTAATTGTTTTAGAACAGTAACATTAGCATGCTTGAAAATGCATATGGCTCCAATACAATGGTGCTTGAAAATGCATATGGCTCTGTAACAGGGGAGATCTGGACTGACTATCTGGCACATGCGTGGTACTGCAGGAAGATGGCAGCAGTCTCGTAGGATCCGCCTGTCAGTCACGGCGATGACACGGAGAGGTGGGGAAGAAGGTGTGTTGGCTTTCCCTCTCTGAGTGGCTGAGAGGCGGGTCTTGGGAGATTGCTCGGCCCATAAGAACTGCGCTTGGTTGTGCATTGGGGGGGCCGTGTTTGGGAATATACAGTGACGTTGACAGAAGACGCCAGTGTAAAACAAGGACCAGGCAAACCCGGCTGAGGGAGACAGCCTGCCTTAAAATAATTTTATAAAATAAAATAAATAATTATGTACCCGTGGGGACATGTGTAGGTATACGGGGAACTCTGGCCATCCCAGTGTATAGAAATAGCTGAGCGTAGGTCGGAGGCCCGTGCTGACCGGCTTAGCGGCAGTGAGGGCACTGCGTAAGCAGCACCTTTATTTTGTAGTATTATTACTGTGTTTTATTTTCCTTTTCATTTCGCCTTTTGTTTTCATTATTATTTTGAGCACCTGTGAGTGCACCAATTTTTTTCTGTTTACCAGTATTGGTATTCCTGTGGCCCTGTGTACCGTTGTCGGTACTCAGGCCATGGACAACAGCGCCCTCTGCGGGCTAAAAGACAAAACATCAAAAATAATAAAACTGGGCAACAGTGCGTTGTTTTCAAATACAACTTCTGTCTCCCGTGTGTGTCAGTGAATTGCCCACCACCCTTCCACAGGCTCCAATACAATGACTCTTGAAAATGCATTGTGCTCCAATACAATTACAGCAGCTGTCCCGGAGGACATTCACATGATCATCACATTTACAAATCACTTCTGGAGTTTGGAATAATACAGTGAGAAAGACAACATCAGGCTTTCACAAGCGTTCTATAGTAAGTAGCTTCAAATGGGATTTGCTTTGCTTGTGTATATTCTCCTTACTATTCGGTGGTGTTTGCAAGCATTCCAAGTGGTTCTGGGTTCTGTGGCTCCAACACTGAGCTGCTGCTGTAGAAAAGTCACATGATTTAAATTGTAACAAGACTTTGGTTTTTACTAGAACTTGACTTAGAGAATCATAGAATACAGCAGTGTAACAAATTAGAAGCCAGAAAAAAAACACAGCAAATTACAGCAGAATATGCTTATAGATCTTGTATTAGTTGTTGGGTGGGTTTTGTTCTAACAATCTGTGATTGTGCTTCCTATTTTTACCCCCACTATTTTGAAGGTGTATACAAATGTGAATCCAGCACATTGTAAGAATCACAAGCTTTCATGAAAACAAACATCCATCCATACAAGAAAGCTTACAGAAACAGTACGTGCTGTAATGAATCTGCTCCTAGTGGCTTAATAATACGGACATCAGCAGAAGACTGGCCCTTATCTCTTGTCTATAGAGCTTGCTCTTCAGTTGAATGGTAAGATGTGCATCTTTGAACCCTATGGTTTGTGGTTAGCGTTCAGCCCCTGCCTTTCCATTAATTCAATGGGCGGAGATGCCAATTCATTAGTGTGCTGCAAACTCAGTGTTTCAGCAGCTCTCAGTTACAGTAGCTGCAGCCTGGCTGATTAATGTTCCCGTTGTTTCTTTTTCATATAATGGTTGTTAGGATCTCTGCATGCGTGGAATCAGGTACAAGGTGTTCACTGCGTTTCCATCATCTTGTTTGTTATTGCAATGTTGTAATATGGCCTCTCAGTGTATGTACATTCGGCAACATTAAGTTTCTCTAATTACCTAGTAGTTACTAAATACATGTGTACTTACTATGGCTGTCAATTACAATTTTTGATCGGTTCATTTATGGGCATTAGTTGATTAATCGGTAGATTAATCTGTGCACATTTTTAATAAAGGTAACGATATTATAGTGGCTGTCTAACATTGTAATACTAAAAAGTCAATATAATCTAAAAAAAATCAATAAATAAGCCCCAAGGGTATTTGGTCTTTTGAAAAGCATTATATTATTTTATTTTAGTAAATTTAACACATTTTCACAGAACAACCGTTCTTTCGTGCCACTGTCAGTCACATACCTGAAAACACAAGACAGCTGAGCTGCGTTTCCCATTACAACTACGTACTTAGCTTCCTGTACTTCTTCTTTTATTGCATCTAGCAAAACCTGAGACACCTAAGAGATGAAGTTGTTTTGAATCTTGTTAGAGGTACCCAAGACTACTGTGGCTATTGACAAATGATTGCTTAACATGCTGTCATAGTCAGAAATCAGAGAAAGTCATTTCACATAATTACCTCTATTGAGGAATCAGTGCCTTGCCTGCCAAGGTAAACAACAGAATCAATCAACCTCACGATCTTTTGTTACTTTCTCATTGTGATGTATTGTATACATGCTCTTCTGCTCATCCAGGTGCAGAGATGCCAAGGGTTGGCTTTCTTTAAGAGTGAGATTACATCCCTGTTTTATCAATACAACAATATGTTTATTTTGCATATCACCCTGTCATAGTGATCATCGTTTTGAAAAACACTTTACAGTACCAATATTATTTGGTTTGTTATTATTGCTCATATTACCTGTTTTCGATCAAGTCCTGCTCGTTTTTTGGGCGAACTCATACTTTGACAGTCAAGTGTTCACACACACACAAAACCGTGTCGCCTCCTCTTGCGTGTATATAGAATGCCTGTAGTCTCCATGGTTACCACAGTACACAAGCTTAGAAAGAGGCTTTTGATGCTCTAAGTCCCGTGCCTGAGGCCCCAGATGTACTGTTGTTTCTTGCAGCCACTGAGAAAACGTATTTTAAATTGTTACAGTGCCTTGCGAAAGTATTCGGCCCCCTTGAACTTTGCGACCTTTTGCCACATTTCAGGCTTCAAACATAAAGATATGAAACTGTAATTTTGTGTGAAGAATCAACAACAAGTGGGACACAATCATGAAGTGGAACGAAATTTATTGGATATTTCAAACTTTTTTAACAAATAAAAAACTGAAAAATTGGGCGTGCAAAATTATTCAGCCCCCTTAAGTTAATACTTTGTAGCGCCACCTTTTGCTGCGATTACAGCTGTAAGTCGCTTGGGGTATGTCTCTATCAGTTTTGCACATCGAGAGACTGAAATTTTTGCCCATTCCTCCTTGCAAAACAGCTCGAGCTCAGTGAGGTTGGATGGAGAGCATTTGTGAACAGCAGTTTTCAGTTCTTTCCACAGATTCTCGATTGGATTCAGGTCTGGACTTTGACTTGGCCATTCTAACACCTGGATATGTTTATTTGTGAACCATTCCATTGTAGATTTTGCTTTATGTTTTGGATCATTGTCTTGTTGGAAGACAAATCTCCGTCCCAGTCTCAGGTCTTTTGCAGACTCCATCAGGTTTTCTTCCAGAATGGTCCTGTATTTGGCTCCATCCATCTTCCCATCAATTTTAACCATCTTCCCTGTCCCTGCTGAAGAAAAGCAGGCCCAAACCATGATGCTGCCACCACCATGTTTGACAGTGGGGATGGTGTGTTCAGGGTGATGAGCTGTGTTGCTTTTACGCCAAACATAACGTTTTGCATTGTTGCCAAAAAGTTCGATTTTGGTTTCATCTGACCAGAGCACCTTCTTCCACATGTTTGGTGTGTCTCCCAGGTGGCTTGTGGCAAACTGTAAACGACACTTTTTATGGATATCTTTAAGAAATGGCTTTCTTCTTGCCACTCTTCCATAAAGGCCAGATTTGTGCAGTATACGACTGATTGTTGTCCTATGGACAGAGTCTCCCACCTCAGCTGTAGATCTCTGCAGTTCATCCAGAGTGATCATGGGCCTCTTGGCTGCATCTCTGATCAGCCTTCTCCTTGTAGGAGCTGAAAGTTTAGAGGGACGGCCAGGTCTTGGTAGATTTGCAGTGGTCTGATACTTCTTCCATTTCAATATTATCGCTTGCACAGTGCTCCTTGGGATGTTTAAAGCTTGGGAAATCTTTTTGTATCCAAATCCGGCTTTAAACTTCTCCACAACAGTATCTCAGACCTGCCTGGTGTGTTCCTTGTTCTTCATGATGCTCTCTGCGCTTTAAACGGACCTCTGAGACTATCACAGTGCAGGTGCATTTATACGGAGACTTGATTACACACAGGTGGATTCTATTTATCATCATTAGTCATTTAGGTCAACATTGGATCATTCAGAGATCCTCACTGAACTTCTGGAGAGAGTTTGCTGCACTGAAAGTAAAGGGGCTGAATAATTTTGCACGCCCAATTTTTCAGTTTTTTATTTGTTAAAAAAGTTTGAAATATCCAATAAATTTCGTTCCACTTCATGATTGTGTCCCACTTGTTGTTGATTCTTCACAAAAAATTACAGTTTCATGTCTTTATGTTTGAAGCCTGAAATGTGGCAAAAGGTCGCAAAGTTCAAGGGGGCCGAATACTTTCGCAAGGCACTGTATATAGTTACTCAAAATGGGCTACGAGTACCTTATACAGGCAAAATGGATTTGACATTGACCCGAGTTACAAACATTAACATCTTATTCAACTTTGTTGTTAATCACAGATTTAACTGCAATTCATTGACACTACTAACATTTACTCAAAATAAGTGACTTTGGGAATGCACATGTTTTTGTGCTGTCTTCGATAGACATCCTAGATTGCTGTAGCCAGTGCTGTTCCATATCACCTTTTCTGTACTGAACAAAAGACAGTATTTTTTTTTTAATTGACAGCTACCGATACCACGGATACCTTTCATACTTAGAATTTTGGAAGTGGTGAGTATATCCCTTCCCTTCCTGTGTCAGTTTGGGTATTTGTGATGTATACCTCCTTTTTTAACAATTCTGAGAAAGTTCTTGAAAATTGATTCATAACCAAATCGACTATGATGTCTTCATTGTCTGATGACATTTTTTTTCGAAGTTCTCAATATAATTCAATTGTAAAGAAAAAATAATCTGCGATCAACTCTTTAGTTGATTAATCAGTCTGATTAATCTGTTAATCGGATCCGCCCTAATAATAACATTGCAGTTCTGTGTAAGTACACATGTATTTACTAAGTAACTACTATTGATATACACAGTGATTGGAGGTACGTAATGTAAAGTGTTAAGAAAAGACAACCTATGACGTTATAAAGCAGGTTTAGAAAGAATTTCTAATGAATCACAGCAGCAGGTGCCAGAGTATTTAACAGTAATACTCCTTCAGTGCTCTGAGAAACACAGATTACCTATTTGCCCTTCAGATCCTTTTGCTTTTCATCTCTCCTCAAACCGCACACTGGAGAACAAAGGTCCAAAGCAGTCAATGGTGACATAATTACAGAAACATTAAGATTAGGACTGGGGTTTACTGACTGTGTTGATTGCTGTATGTAAGGCTGCAGAGCTATAATAGATTAATGGCTGGTTTCACAGACCTAGATTAGCACTAATCTTGGACTGCCTAATGTTATTTTAGATAAGGTAATCCAAGATTAGTACTAATTAGGGTCTGTGAAACCAGCTGTGAAACTATCTATGTAAACGGTCATTTAAACTATCACACATTTTATAGACTCGAGACAGTTTTCATAGTCATCTTTAGTTATTTTAGTTATTTTTTATTAAGTTATAATTTCACATTGATTTTGATACAGTTTTCAATTACAGTGGTTTACAATACATGAAGATACTATAAATGATGAAACATAATGGACATTAATGGAAGGTAAAGCAGCACATATCTAGTTAAACAATTTGTAAAATACTACTTTGTTTCAGTAAGCTGTTTAAACCTGCTGTTTACAGTCTTAATTGTATGATGCGCTGGTGTTTTAAATGGTCTTTTCTATCATACTGTTTGTGTGATGGTGTGTTGCTGCAGCCACTTTGCTCGGTCACCAGTGTAAATGAGATCCTTCATATCAATTCATGGATTGCATTCGCAGGATGATTTTTTTTTTTACATTTATTTTTACAAAGCAGCTTTGGTTACCATCACTTTGGAGTCTGCACCTCTATATCACAACATACAAACCTGTAGACATCTCTCTGTGTATAGTAGCTAGGAATATGTTCTGTACACCATCTGGCCAGCAGCACCAAGCTTGCAGTTAGTTATACTGGGAACGGTATGACTGACACCACTGAGGGAATTAACACTCCTGCCTGAGATTCTCAGTGTGACTACAGGTTCACAGGGACATTGCTTTTATTCCTTAGTTTGTGAAGGGACTGTATCACAGTCTTCTGTACCTAATGGCTACTGGGCATTGTAGCATTGAACATGTAAAAGAGATTGCAAATAATACAATACCGTATGCATTCCTGTTCTAAGGAAGTCGGCATTTAGATATTTCTTTAATTTATTAATAAACAGATTTCCAATACGGGGGCTGTGCCAGACCTATGTCACTTTAACAAAGGTCCTAGCTAGAACAGGAAGCCACTGGAGTACAGTGGCTGTACAGTGAGTACAGTAACAGATTTCAGGACCCTGGACAGAGCATTTGGGGATTAACTTTACTAAAGAGAAATAGTGCATGAACCTTGTTGCAGTTCCATGAAATAGCCTTCCAGTGCATGCTCTCCCTATTCAACACAAAAAGAAAAGTCATTGATAGGATCTTCCTTTATCATTCATAAATCATAATGAGGAGCTATGGCTATATGTATGTATGGATTTCATGTATGTGCATTGTATATGTATTTAAACTCCCATTACATTCAAGTTTTGTGTATGTTTTATTAAGAGCATAAAGGATACATAAGAACCTTTTTATTTTATTGTGTTACATGTTCCCATGTGTTGCTACAACTGATTACGTAAGGTGTGTGTATTGTTTTATTATTTTTTTTACATTTTGACCTCTGTTTTAAACTTTTAAATTGCATTACCTGCCTCAAGATGGCTTCACATGTACCCGCATGGACCTCTCAGAACTACATTTCCCATCATCCTCCTGCTCACTGGTAAATCCATCTCAGTTACATATGTGAGCATGAAGATGATGGAAAATGTAGAGAGGTCCATGCGGGTACATGTGAAGCCATCTTGAGGCAGGGAATGCAATTTAAAAGTTTAAAAAAGTGGTCAAAATGTAAAAAAAAAAAAAATAAATAAAACAATACACACACCTTACTTAAACAGTTGTAGCAACAAATGGGAACATGTAACACAATAAAATAAAAAGCCCCTTAAATCAAGCTTAAATCAAGTTCAGCCTTGTTACCTTTACAGGTGGGCAAATGATGCTCACAGTAAAAACCCTGCAATGGATCACACTGCTAAGCAATGGGTGTGCAATTATATTTGCATCCCTATGTAGGTCAGTTCAACATATTTTTACCAGTGTTTAAAAAATGTACTTGCATCATATTCATGAAAATTCATACTGTCATGAAATGTACCATCAGACAAAATTGTTTTCAAGGTTGTTTCGTGTTTATTTAGCCAGTAAAAGAAAGTTCTCAGTGTAAGCTGCTGAGTCAGCAAATTGCTGTGACAGCACACCAGAGCAGTGTTATAATAGTGCTATCTCTCTCTCTCTCTCTCTCTCTCTCTCTCTCTCTCTCCCTCTCTCTCTCTGTTGTGTCTGCTGTTTCTGAAAATACTTTTGAACTTTACATCCTGTACATTTTCTTTTTGTTATGTGGATCCCACATAATCTCTCAATTAAGCAAAGCTGTGGTTCTGGCAGGGAACTCAAATCATGTAAACATCAAGCATATTCTAGGTGCTTCCAATACCAGATTGAATTGTTAGTCGAATAGCTAGTTTGTTATTTGTACCTCGATAAACATTTCGCAGTTCACCTCCTCCTCCCCAGCCTCCACCTGCTTTTTTTGGCTTTGTCTAATGGGGAGGGCCGCTATCCTGCCCCCCTGCCCATGGCTTCCCAATGGCCAGCCTCTCCACTTATCTGTGAGCTGACAAGGCCAAATAGTGTAGCTTAAAATGTGTATATTGTAGTAATGTCAAGCCTGTTTTAATAAGTAATCTATCACCTGAGTTTTCTGACTGAATTATCGGTTCACTCGATGCCACTTCTAGTAGTAGAGCTTGCACATTGACAGCACTGGCTCTGAAGCATATGAAAGAGAACAGGGAAGGAATTCACTTGTGATTGAGCGAACCTGCACTGCCTGTTTGCCCCAGTCAATCAGTCTGTCATTAACACCTGCTGCTGCTGTCTGTTCATTGTCATCAGTGAGTTAGGGGAAAGCACACACCGTATCATAAAGAAACAAAAAAGCCAGGAACACAAAGAAACACTCAGCGTAGCAATTTCAATGGAATTAAATGAACACAATAAAAATCTCCATAGAGTGTAACCCTGCCACGCTGCTCCAGCTGAGGATATGTCATGTTGTTTAAGTGTCCTCTGCTAATCGCTCATATTCTTCTGCCAAGCCGGTGGGTTTGAGTCCTCAATAGGTAGCACACTAAGGTAGAGCAGCAGTATAAGAACTTGCTAAGTCTTACTTTTGAAATACATACACACTTCTTGAGAAACACGACAAGGGTAGTCCCATGTATGCAATGAACTGCATGCACAATGCATGCATTACTTTATAAAATTGCAATTTTCATAATATACAGTTAATGTCAAAATTATCTGAAGCGTTTCTTAAAATGCTTCAGATGTCATGAATGTCTTTACATTTTCGCCCTGTTATTAATTTATTCTGCTTGTAATGACTGTGAATGGCTCTGGGTTCTGTTGCACCAGCATTTTCCTTTACCTGGCTTTGGCCTGTTGAACATCCTTTCTCATGCTAGCCAAACCATGTGACAGTGAGACATGGGTGTGGCTTGCAGAATTGAAAGGTCTCATTGTCACATGATGTGACTAGAATGAGGAACGCTGTTCAGGCCTGGTGTCAGAGGACCATTATTCGTTCCCCCTAGGAAACAATATATTCGGGAATATTGGTTCCCCTTCCAAATATTTGTACCCCCTTATTTTTTTGTAACAAAGTAATCTTTCTTTGCATATGTCTATATCCATGGATTTTCAACTAAAACCTTAATTTAAGACCACTTTTTCTAACCCTAACCCTGGACTTGTACCATCCAGTCCCCTCTGACAGTTCCAGTCTCACCTACAATAATACATGATAACAGCCTGCAAACATTGCTTTATACATGCATAATTTACATACAAATAGGATAAATAACAAACGTGCATGTAGGGGGGAACAAATATTAGTTTACATTTAGGATTCTTAAATGGTAACTCAATAAGGGAGCGACAGAACCAAGAGTGATTACAGACACTCCGGAACAGTACAGGGAGTAGAACGAGCAAGAACCTCTGAGAGTGATTACAGACATGCCAGAACAGTACCGGGAGTAGAAAAAACAAGAACCTCTGAGAGTGATTACAGACACGCCAGAACAGTACCGGGAGTAGAACGAGCAAGAACCTCTGAGAGTGATTACAGACATGCCAGAACAGTACCGGGAGTAGAACAAACAAGAACCTCTGAGAGTGATTACAGACACTCCGGAACAGTATGGAGAGAGGAACAAGCAAGAACCTCTGAGACTGATTACAAACACTCCAGAACAGTGCTGCCCAAACACGGTCCTGGAGAGCCCCTATCCAGTAAGTTTTGTAGGTCACCCTAAATCGCTAATTTCTAAAGACTGGGAACACATGGAAGTTATTGATCAATTAAGCAAATAACTTGTTCAATTAAGGGAACTCTGGTCACTGGGCCAGTTTACATGCTGGGAAAATGTCATGACTTGTTTACTGTCTTGACTTATTTACGGTGGTACGGTCTGGATTACAATTTTAGTTAGTTTTGGTTTATGTTTAGTTTATGTTTGAATACAAATATAATACATTATACAAAAATCAAATACAACATGAAGTTTAAAAGCAGGAATTGTTAAATTAAACAAACCAAAACTATCTAAAATTATAATTCAGCCGTACCACCTTAAATAAGTCATGACAGTAGACAGATAAGTCATGACATTTTCCCAGCATGTAATCCAGGCCATTGAGGGCTCAAAAGGGTAGTTCATTTTTTGTACCAAATGATCTCTAAATGACTTCATTTAATAAATCACCTGCTTAATTGATCACAATGAAATTGTTCCAGGTGTTAAGAAATTGATGATTAAAGGTTACCTATAAAACCTGCTGGATAGGGGCTCTCCAGGACCGGGTTTGGGCAGCACTGCTCCAGAACATAGCATTAATTAAATGTAATTACATTTGACTGTACAGTGAAGACAGATTTCTGGTTCAGTACTTTTGCTTTGCCAGAATATTTGTTTTTTTATGTGGGAGGAAAAGCATAACTGTATAGTACTTCTTTAGCGATCGTCAGCAACTTGCACAGACTAATATATGTGTAGGCATATAGGCGTATAATTAAGACAAGGAAGTGGAAATGAAAGTCGTGGTTTAGATCTCATTTACTGCTTGTACAATCTTAGGTGAAAGACTGCAACAGAAGTGCTGCAAACTTACATTCAGCTCTGTGACAGCCTTTACTAATCCCTTTGGATTTAACAACATTGTTTCTTCTTGTTCCTGTCTGATCTGGTGCACGGCTGCACGGTATTTTAAATTAAACCTCCTCATGTTTATGTCTAAATCAATACAGCAACTGTGCGGCAGAATTAAAAAAAAAAAAAAACTTTAAATTACCCACCATGCAAACATCAAAACAATGTTGCTTTGTAATGCTGAGTTTCACATCTGAAGCATTACAATATTAATGCTTCAGATGTGAAATTAATATATTAAAACTTGGAAAAGTAAATGGTATGTTTCTCTCTTTTTTCTCTCTTTCACAGATATATGAGACATGACGTTCTCCTCCCAGATGACGGTAAAGATAATATCACAATCTTTACCCGAATCCTCGACAGACTGCTGGACGGCTATGACAACAGGCTGAGACCTGGCCTGGGAGGTGTGTAAGAGTTTCGTGTTGTGCATTGCTTGTGTTTTGTTTTTTTGTGGTGTTGACAGTTTTCAGATGTAGGCCATTTCTAAGTGCTTGTGTTCAGTCTCAGGGGCATCTGAACCTCAAAGAGATTTTATATAGAAAAGCTTAATTCCCAGTAACATTTTGAGTACTGTCGGATGAAACTACACAAACGTCACAGGATTTTAGCTGTATCTATCAGACCCAGACGTTTGAATTTGTTCAACACTGTAGACCTGTATGTAGGTCTAGGAAAGAGTGCTTGGAGGTGGGACACCACGCTCCTGCAATGATATAAACAGGGTGTCAAACAACAGAGATCAGTAGGAGGCGCTGTGGTCCTGAAGTGGGAAGTGACTCAGCACTCTGCTCACACGCACAGCAAAAGGGTTTTTTGTGTCGATTGCTATGTCTGCTGACGTGTGGGTGTTTGTGCATAAACATTTTTTTATTTTTTTATTTCAAGAATTCGTTTTTCTGGTTTCTTTGTTTTCTTGTTGTTGGCCCCATGGCAGCTCAGGCATGTATAACTTTCAGAAATCAGCACCACGCTGTCCATCCAGATGGAATTCAAGAGCTAAATGAGGAAAAATCCATTCAAACTGTGGTGCAAAAATAAAAAAGAATTACATTCTACAGGCTGGCATCAGAGCTCATTGAATAGCACTATGAGAAAACCCTTCAGTTTATATTTCACGTGGTGTCCCTGTGGGGTCTGTGCACTTGATGTGTGAATTATGCTGCAGGCACTGTTCCAGTTGCTTGTTTCCAGGACAGTGAACTGGGCACACATTTGGTCTATTGTTATTTCTCTGGCTGTTTAAATACTGTATTAAGCAGTGTTTGTGGTGCAGAAGGCTGCTCGCTCTGCATTACCATACATACCCTGAATCATCCAAACTCACCTGACGACATAAATAAGAACATTAGTCGCTAATTGATCCCAGAATCTCATCTAGCAGCTTCTTGAAGGATCCCAGGGTGTCAGCTTCAACAACATTACTGGGGAGTTGGTTCCAGACCCTCACAATTCTCTGTGTAAAAAAGTGCCTCCTATTTTCTGTTCTGAATGCCCCTTTATCTAATCTCCATTTGTGACCTCTGGTCCTTGTTTCTTTTTTCAGGTCGAAAAAGTCCCCTGGGTCGTCGTTGTCAATACATTTTAGAATTTTGAATGCTTGAATCAGATCATCGCGTAGTCTTCTTTGTTGAAGGCTGAATAGATTCAATTCTTTTAGCCTGTCTGCATACGACATGCCTTTTAAACCCGGGATAATTCTGGTCGCTCTTCTTTGCACTCTTTCTAGAGCAGCAATATACTTTTTGTAACGAGGTGACCAGAACTGTTATGGATCATTTATGTTGCATTGCATATGCTACAAGGAATATCTTATACCCTCTGAATTTATTTAGTATTGATCGTAACACAATTTTTGTTCCTGGGTAGTAAGTGTTATTTCCTAATTGCTTATGCCTCAAAAGTATAGAAAATGGCTATTATTCCCCACAAACTTTGCTTTTGTGACCAGGACAGTGATATTTTGAAATTTACCTATTTCCAATGAGAAAACGGGCAAATTTGTGTCTTTTCGTTCACATAAAGTCAGAAAAAAACAACATATGAATCCAAATTAACATGTATTTATATTAAAGTAATACAAAAATGACTACAAAAGATTTAGCAGTGAGTAGTTTTTCGAGATTTACGATTATACTGTAAATCACTTTCACGAATCAGCCCCCAAATGTAGTCTCCCATCATGTTCTCGTTATACTGTCCTTGGTAGCGGCGTTCAAAGTCCAGTATATCCTGGTGGAAGCGCTCGCCTTGCTCCTCCGAGTACGCTCCCATGTTCTCCTTGAATTTATCAAGATGAGCATCAAGGATATGCACTTTGAGGGACATCCTACAGCCCATTGTGCCATAGTTCTTCACCAGATTCTCAACCAGCTCCACATAGTTTTCGGCCTTGTGATTGCCCAGGAAGCCCCGAACCACTGCGACAAAGCTGTTCCAAGCCACTTTCTCCTTACTAGTGAGCTTCTTGGGGAATTCATTGCACTCCAGGATCTTCTTTATCTGTGGTCCGACGAAGACACCGGCTTTGACCTTTGCCTCAGACAGCTTAGGGAAGAAGTCTTGAAGGTACTTGAAGGCTGCCGAATCCTTATCTAGAGCTCTGACAAATTGTTTCATAATGCGCAATTTGATGTGCAGTGGTGGCATCAGCACCTTCCGGGGGTCCACCAGTGGCTCCCACTTGACGTTGTTCCTCCCCACAGAGAACTCGGTCCGCTGTCGCCAGTCCTGCCTGTGGTAGTGCGCCTTGGTGTCCCTGCTGTCCCATTGGCAAAGATAGCAGGGAAACTTGGTAAAACCACATTGGAGACTGTGGCAATGCGCCCCGCCCCTGTGTGCATTTGTGTGTTATGTGTTATATGTTGTATGTTGCGTGCGTGTGTTAATGTTGGTGTATAGAGATTGGTACACGGGATATAAACGGGTCTGTGTTTCACGTGTACTTAATGTAGATTTGTATTTAGGCACGAGGAGGGCACAAATCACTTCACGTGCTGGTTAAATGTAATATGTGAGCACGGGGTTGCACAGAATTAATTCACGTGCTGGGATTCAAGTGAATAATTAATTAGTAATTGAATCCCAGCACAACAGTATATATAGATGCACATTTCTGTCAGTCGGGGTTAGGTGTTCGGTGAGTGGAGAACGGATTTGGAGACGGAGGTAATTGTAAAATTAAAGTAAATAGTTAAATCTGCTCACCATGTTTTGTTCGTCTGTCTGTGCACTGTCTAGTCCGTTTTGTGTGTCTATTTATTTTGGCGCAAGTGCCGTGTCCAGTGTTTTTTGTGTTTCAAACCTTTTATTTTCTGTGCTGTTTTATTAAATGCTGAGCGAAACCATTCGCTCAGCTCCACCAAACTCCAAGTCTGTCTGTTTATTTCCTGCATCTGGTCTGACGCCACCCACTCCGGCCGTCTTTGTGACACGTGGTGTCCTGCGTGGGATCTACAGCGCCTCCAGGACTCAGGCCAGAGCAGGAACAGCATTTTTGAATTGGAAAAAAAAAGAGAAAAAAAAAAGAGGAAAAAAAAAATGGCAGAAGACGCCATCAAAGTGCGGGACTGGATGCTGGAAAATGCTGGGCTGGAGGCCCAGTCTATACCAGTAGTCATCCGGTTCCTGCAGTTTATGGATAGAGAGCGATGGGAGGCGTATGAGAGGGAACAGACCGTAAGCACCTGGGAGGAAGGTGTGGGGTTGGTCCTCAGCTACCTGGAGGCAGTTTTAAGTGGAACAGCAGCCCAGGTAGCAGGTCCACCAGCAGAGGAAGAATGCCTGCTGTCCCTGTCTCCACCAGCAGAGGAAGAACGCCTGCTGGTTTTGCCTCCACAGCCCAAGCGGGAGGAGCCTGAGTGTCCACAGCCCAAACGGGAGGAGCCTGAGCATCCACAGCCCAAGCGGGAGGAGCCTGAGCGTCCACAGCCCGAGCGGGAGGAGCCTGAGCGTCCACAGCCCAAGCGGGAGGAGCCCGAACGTCCTACGCCTGAGTGGGAGGAGCCCGAACGTCCTACGCCTGAGTGGGAGGAGCCCGAACGTCCTACGCCTGAGTGGGAGGAGCCCGAACGTCCTACACCTGAGTGGGGGGAGCCCGAACGTCCAAAGCCCAAGAGGGGGGAGTCGGTGCGTCCACAGCCCAAAAGGGAGGAGTCGGTGCGTCCACAGCCCAAAAGGGAGGAGTCGGTGCGTCCACAGCCCAAAAGGGAGGAGTCGGTGCGTCCACAGCCCGAAGAGAGGGAAGTCGGGGCTTCCACAGCCCCAGGACCCAAGCTGCCAGCAGAGGGAGAATGCCTGCTGGTTCCACCTCCACCAGCAGAGGGAGAATGCCTGCTGGTTTCCCCGTCAAAGGCGGAGCTGCACCGGTTCCCTGCAAGAGAGGCAGAGCAGCACCAGTCCCCTGGAAAAGGGGGAGACTACACGCTGCTCCCACCTCCATCGGCAGGAGACTACACGCTGCTCCCACCTTCACCGGCAGGAGCAGAGCAGCCGGAGCTGCCTCTGCCTCCGCCACCTCCACTGGCGGGAGCAGAGGAGCAGGAGCTGCCTCTGCCTCCACCACCTCCAGGAGCAGAGGAGCAGGAGCTGCCTCTGCCTCCACCACCGCCAGGAGCAGAGGAGCAGGAGCTGCCTCTGCCTCCACCACCGCAAGGAGCAGAGGAGCAGGAGCTGCCTCTGCCTCCGCCACTGCCAGAAGCAGAACAGCAGGAGCTGTCTCTGCTTCCTGTACCTCCACCACAGAGAGTACGGTGGCCGGAGCCCCAGAAAGGGGAGCTGTCGGCCACGAAGAAGGGGGAGGAGGTCTGGAGACCACCAACCCCAGCAGCAGTTTCGCTGCCGGAGATCGTGGGGGAGGTCCGGAGACCTGCTCCCACTGCAGCTTCTTTGCTGCTGGAAGTACTGTGGTCGGAGCCCCACCAAAGGGAGCTCCCGGCTACAAAGACAGGGGGAGAGGTCAGGAGACCACTTTCCCCAGCAGCAGTTTCGCTGCAGGAATGGACCAGCATGCTGTCAGCCATGCCACTACCGGCAGGGGTGCTGACAGCATGGCCAGCCATGGGCCCACTGAAGCCTCCCTTCCCAGCCCGAGACTTTGTCCTGGACTGCTGGATTTTTAAGGGGGGAGGTGGCCGTTGAGGCCATGTGTGCTGCGCACAAGGGGGGGTATATGTGGCAAAGCGCCCCGCCCCTGTGTGCATTTGTGTGTTATGTGTTATATGTTGTATGTTGCGTGCGTGTGTTAATGTTGGTGTATAGAGATTGGTACACAGGATATAAACGGGTCTGTGTTTCACGTGTACTTAATGTAGATTTGTATTTAGGCACGAAGAGGGCACAAATCACTTCACGTGCTGGTTAAATGTAATATGTGAGCACGGGGTTGCACAGAATTAATTCACGTGCTGGGATTCAAGTGAATAATTAATTAGTAATTGAATCCCAGTACAACAGTATATATAGATGCACATTTCTGTCAGTCGGGGTTAGGTGTTCGGTGAGTGGAGAACGGGTTTGGAGACGGAGGTAATTGTAAAAGTAAAGTAAATAGTTAAATCTGCTCACCGTGTTTTGTTCGTCTGTCTGTGCACTGTCTAGTCCGTTTTGTGTGTCTATTTATTTTGGCGCAAGTGCCGTGTCCAGTGTTTTTTGTGTTTCAAACCTTTTATTTTCTGTGCTGTTTTATTAAATGCTGAGCGAAACCATTCGCTCAGCTCCACCAAACTCCAAGTCTGTCTGTTTATTTCCTGCATCTGGTCTGACGCCACCCACTCCGGCCGTCTTTGTGACAGAGACCCATCAGGAATGCCACCATTTTGAAGTCTCCTATGACCTCCCAGCCGTACTCATCATACTTCAAGGCGTCCAGCAAGGTCTTGATGCTGTTGTAATCCTCTTTGAAGTGCACCGAGTGAGCCAGGGTAAGAGACGGGTACTTGTTACCATTATGGAGCAGCACGGCTTTGAGGCTCCTGGATGAGCTGTCAATGAAGAGGCACCACTCATTCTGGTTACAGGCGATTCCGATTGCCTTGAACAGACTGGTCACATTGTGGCAGAAGCAGAGCCCATCTTGACAGGTGAAGAAGCTGGAAAAAGGTTGGTGACGCTTCCTCTGATCTGCGACTTGCACACTTTCATCCAACAAGTTCCACTGCTTGAGCCTAGACGTCAAAAGCTCCGCATTGGACTTGGTGAGACCAAGATCTCTAATCAAGTCGTTGAGGTCTTTTTGGTTGGGGTAGTATGGGTTTCTCTCCTCAGCTCCACCTCTGAAATTGTCTTCTGGATCTACAACGTCTTCCTCGCTCACTGACTTGCTGCTCTCTTCCGGAGGAGTGGGTACGGGGAGCTCATGGCAGTGTGGCACCGGGGCGATGGATGAAGGAAGGTCCGGATACGTGATAGCAGGTGCATTCATGCCAGTCCGACGTTTGGAAGGGTCCACCATGCAGAAGTAGCAGTTGCTTGAGTGGTCAGTGGGTTCCCGCCAAATTCTTGGGATAGCGAACTTCATGGCTCTTTTTTCCCCTCTGTACCATCCTACAAAAATACATTTATTTCACCCATGACTAATGTGTAAGAGATTCTCGTAACATTTTTCATATATGATATATTTTTTCAATAACATTGAAAATTGTAAAACATTTTAAAATTAAAAACTTTTACAATTTTAAAAATTTTAACAAATTTTATAACATAAAATTCTGAGCAACAATTGTCCATCTTACCTTTTTTGCAGTGCTCGCAGGTGAAATATGCCTTGTAGGCCTCACACATCTTAGCAGATGCTTCCACGGAGTACTTTTTCGCTCTTGTCTTGATAAATTGGCCGCAGACATAGCAAAATGCGTCTGCCGGATGCTTGCAGCCTCTTGATGCCATCTCAGAAAAATGCAGATATGTATGCATTTAGGCAGCTGGAACTAAACTGAACTGGTGGGCTTAAGGCCCCTGTATTTATACTACTATTTATATTACTGGAAAGTTCTAGAAAGTTCTAGAAGTTACTCCAAGTTTACTCAGCACTGAATCTATCTGGAATGTTCTGGAAAATAGGTACATTTCAAAATATCACTGTCCTGGTCACAAAAGCAAAGTTTGTGGGGAATAATAGCCATGTTCTATACTTTTGAGGCATAAGCAATTAGGAAATAACACTTACTACCCAGGAACAAAAAAAAATAATTGTTACATGGTGTATCAGTTTTTATCACCCCATGGTCTGTGTGCTTTATTTATAATTTCTTACCAGTTGGCATGTTTATTACATTTCTTCCTCCCTGAAACAGTGAGTTTGTCAGAAGTTTTCCATCACCCCTAGTGGTCATTTTTATATTGACCTCATTACAGAACAGAAGGACATAAGAACATGGGTGGCTCAGAGACTGCCCCAATGGTGACTATTAAACATGTAGCATATCTATGAGTGCAGACACACGAAATGGATAAGAAAGTATTGTACAAATTCAGAAGGTTTAATGTATACCACTCTAAAGCAGGATTGTTCACCGCACGTGTGATTATGTACAACAGTGCACCCCTGGAGTGGTTTATTGCATTTATAACACAGTGTTTACTTTGAAAAAGAAAGCAAAAAGCACGTATTTAAAGTTTTAGTTTTTGTTCACTTTCAAAAGTGGTCCCATCATTGTAAATATCCAGTGTTTCAGAGCCACACAAAAGTGAACTGAGGTGGATCGTTATTGGAGGTATGTTTGTGTATATTGCCTTTGTGCTTCAATAAAGAAGGTTTGGAAACGCAGACTAGCACAAGTGCCTGGATGGCAAATGCAGCCTATTTTACAGACTGCAGTTCTATACTGGGTACCTGTGTAGTTGCTGTACATGAATGCACCCCTATGATGCAGCCTCACACATTGACATGAAAAGAAAGACAATTGATGCCAGATCCCTAAGACATTAGATTTGATAGCTTGATTCAGCACAAGTGTGTGTCATTAGCCAAAGCTTAATGTGTATTTCCAGTTGGATGATGATGTAATGTATTGGAAACTTGTTCCTGAATTTTGCAATATTTTCTACTCTTTCTATTCACTAACAAAAAAGCAAAAAATAGACGTTTTTGTTTTTCAAGAAAAAAAAAAGCGCAACACTTCTCTGGCAAGGTTAAAGGATATATATGTTTCATGTCTGGTTCTATCAGCAGGTTTGTGGTTTTTCAATAGAAACGTTACAATAGAGATGAGGAGCTTTTGAAGTGATAACATCTTGTGACAAACAAAGACGGGACCCAAGATTATACCAGTTAATCAGTGTAGGTGTGAAATGTCATGTGCGGAGTTGAAAAGCCTTGCATTAAACACAGGAAAATCACACAATGTTCAGTTTCAATCATTTCTCACTTTTTTAACTTTTAAGGGGCGCATACAATTATTACAATTTATATGAAACCTTACAGACCCAATCCGTCCTACTAACAGTGAAAGGGGTTAACCCTAGTAAGGAGGATTGACAGAACACAAAGAGCACTTGATTCCTGATCCTCTCATCTCTCAGACTGCAGAGTGATCAACACTGTCAAGAATCTGCCCTAGATAGAGAGATGCACCTCTCATTGAAGCACCCAGGACATTGCTAGGCAACCATGGAATGTTTGCACAAACAGCACACTTCCAGGTTGTTTTCATGCTGCAGAGCATGGTGTTTGAAATTAGAATCCATGCCTGCTTTCCACCCTGTAGTTGTGCATCACACTGTTGAACACACTTTCACAGGCACATCAGCATTTCAAGCACATGTTTGCTTTTATACAAAGCCAATTAATGTGATGAAAATAGACACGGTCAAGGTGTACCTGTAACAGGGAGCGAAATGTCAACCACACACACCGCAATCGAGCATCTTAACCAGCGGGCGAGAAAGCCAGGATCGTCTGCAGGTGTGGAGCTTGTAACATCACCTCACCAGCAGGGCTCTGTGTCCGTAATGCATCACCCAACACTTTTTTGTTTTACTTTTACCCTACTCTACAAGTACAATTAATGGCAAGCCAATATAGATCTATCCATCCCTATTACAGTGGATTTGGCCATGCAATAAAATTGACAGTAAAATGTCATTACGTGAGCTCTCTTCCATTTCATGCAGCGTACGTTAATGAGCCGAGTTGCTGTAATTACAATTCCTTATGGGAACAGGCACCAACACAAGACAGCTTTATTCATCACTCCAAAGTCTGTGAGATGAACAAGCTTTGTACATATCTCACATTTCTAACAACAAAAACTTCAAACATACCAATACCAAAGCACTAAATCTTAGCCACATCATGTGGTATAAACATAACGTAAGATACTTGTTGTTTGAAAGAGCTCGTCATTGGTAAGATTTTCTTTCTATATTTAAATCAAAGTTCTCTCAGTTACCTAGACTAAGGAGTGAACCATGGGAGGAGATTTGACACAAGCCACAGTGAAATATAGTGAGTGCGCTCTGCAGAGGATACGTGTCTGTCCCTCTGTCAATACAGAGGCCCTTCACTGAGTCTCACTTATCATGAGTACTACTGATGCACCCAGACCCTTAACATCACAATATCAGTAACACCTGCAATTGCTGAAATCCTATAAAGGTGTTGGTATCCAGTCTTTTATTTTTATAAATGCTGCTTTCTGATTATTACCCCTTTTCTTAAGCTGAGGATGTGATCACATCACAAGGTTCAATTCTGTGTTCCAGAAATAGTCTCATGGATTATATCGTCTTAAATGCAATGCCATAGTCAGCCAACTGTTCAGAATCAAATACAGACAACCAGTATGTGTCCATCTTGTTTTTATGACTTTTTGTATTTAATTAAACCATTTATCTGTGGGAAAATCTGTTTCTATCAACACACTTTAAAAAAAACATGAATGCATATTGCCAATTTGAAAGGAGGTTTTGGCATGTTGTTGCAGGACAGAGTTGTATGTCTTGGTTAATGGATAGGGGTTTGAGATAAAGTCAAAACGTAGGGCCTATTCTGCAATTATTTTAATCCAGTCTGTAATTTTACCCCTGTTTTGATTAAAAAGTGAGAGTGTTTAACCTTCTCTGTGCCTGTGACGAGAGGACCCTCCTAATGCACCAATGATGATATCAGTTCCTACAATGGGTAACAGTGTTTCAATAAAGAAACTACATGGCCTTATGGGATCCCAGCAGGAGAGATAGCACCCTATTTATGGTTGGTAGGAAAGAAGATAATAGATTTAGTATCTAAAATTGAGAGGTGTTTTTTTCCTTTAAAAAAACGGAGCAAATTGCAAACAGGAGTAAACTGCTTCAAGCACAGGCCCTTTGGCTTTCCAGTGTGAAAAACAGCATGAGACATGCACGGAGCAATAAAAACACCAGCTCTCTCATTGTGATCACGCTGAGAAAATGCTGGTGGTATAGTTTAATCATAAAAATATATAGCAATTGATTGATAAAGGGATGCATCAATCACAGTATTATTTTTTACATGAAAAACATGATATGAAAAAGCATGGAGAATATCATGTGTTTATTGATAAGAAACTAGAATCATGTATTCTGGGATCGGCAGCCACTACCTTCAGCATCCTTTCATAAGCAACTACACTTCCTAGCAAAAGAGAAGTGGCTGAAACCACGATGGGCTTATTTTTGACCATCATGACATACAGTACTTCCATTTAACAAATTAAATCAGTAATCAGAAATAGGTCAGATAATACCTAGCTGCGTAATTGTACACAGATTAGATTTCTGGATGTACTCCTACCTTGAGTGCTGTTCAAACAGGATGTGAAGCTGTGGCGGGGTACACCCCGCCCCTGTGTGTATTTTGTGTTTTGTTATTTAATATGTATGTATTTGGGCACAGGTGTTTAAAGTCGGCTGGGATAAGTTCATACGTCCAGACTGTGCCTGGACCCGATTGAATGATTAATAAGCAGTCAAGCTCAGGCACAGCTGCATAAGAGGAAGAAATCTATCACTCAGGGTTGGGTGTTCAGGGAGCAAGAACGAGAAACGTGAGTGAAAACAGAAAATTGCTACTTGTGCTGGCTTTAAACCTCGCAGAACTGTGGTACTGGTCTGACTTCACCAGAAAGCGTCATTTCCACAGAAGCTCATGGAGGAGGACGGGCGGAAGGCAGGTGGAAAACCCTGATTTCAGAACACTGCCTAAAGCTCTGGGTGACTGCAGATATTAATAATAATACAACCGGGGGGAAGATTCTGCTACTGGAGTTGTCATGCCCTGTGCCAGACACTGCTTCGACTGAAGACACTGAAAAAGACTCCTAGTGGAAACGTTTGAATTGAATGTATTCAAGATTCTTTTAGTATTTCTAAATGTAGCTGTGTTGCATGTTTTATAGATATGGGTGATTTAATATGAAACAATCATGGCCTGCAATGGAAATGTGAAAGGGTGTGTTCCTATACCACTGCTGGTCAACAATGATAAGAGGGCAGAACCTACTAACTCTTACTGAGATCCCCCATTTTGAAGCCCAGACTGTTCCTTAAAGATAGTTGTCAACAGCTCAACAATGACATCATCCCTGTTGATCGGTTGGCATCCAGCAATGGATTTAGGAACACAGACGATGTCTGGAGATATTCCTGAGACAAGTTGACTAGAGTCCTGCAACTGCCTTAGAAACACTTACTTGGTGATTTATTGTGGCTTCTCTCTGACCATAACATAGCAAGTCAAAGTTGTGTGAATAGCTGGAGCCATAAGAGAAAGGCAATTTGAGCCCTCTCTGGTTTTGCTAAGCCTCTCCTCCCTGTCGTTTGCTATTTAAACTCACTGTAAATCATGGGAGGCCTTAAACTGCAATGCAATGGGATGCTATGCTGAACTATTCAGTTGTGCACGCTTAATATATTAGAACAGAACCGTTTATATTATGAAATGCGTTTAACCACTTAGCTTACCCCGATAACGCTTAAATTATGTAAAAGGAATTCTGGATGCCAGCTTGATTTCACCGCTTACGACAGCCGTCATGTTTTTGCTATTGCTATTGCTCTAAGCTCCTGCGGCTTGTTAACTTTCCTCACCAGATAAGAGAGGGGGCTTCTGCTGTCTGTGGCATGGGGCAGAGCTCAGACTGCTTTAACACTGCGTGGACTGGCATGTGTGCAAATCATTGAAATGGCTTATTCCTGTCTGACTGCTAATGACCTTTAAAACACATTAGTGTTGTGAAAAAGAACCCTCCTGCTTCAGGTTTACAGTGACGATGTTCAGCACATTTTCAGAGCTGACTATTTTCATGTTGCACGTTTGCATGGCTAAGTGGATCTCTCTCTCTCTCTCTCTCTCTCTCTCTCTCTCTCTCTCTCTCTCTCTCTCTCTCTCTCTCGTCAAGCCAGATGCAGTGTTTGTCATGTAAAAATCATTTCCCTGGCCTTTCACCATTCATCATGTGGAAAGACCAAGGGAGAAAAAGTGCTTTTGCTCTGCCTTTTAACAGGCTTGTCTGAAAGGCTGCTTTGCGTGCTTCCCATCACAAAACAGCCCTGGTTAACCATTGCCAGATGGGTTTGGTAAATTACCCTGCTAACAAACCATGTTCAGCTCATACATTTTCATTACCAGATCATGGGTTTCAGACTGATAGACAATTAAAAAAAAATATATATATATTAAAACTTAATGCTAATCGTTTTGTATCTTTGTTATTGTTTCCACAGAAAGTGTAACTGAAGTGGAAACAGATATCTACGTTACAAGTTTTGGACCAGTTTCAGACACTGACATGGTAAGTTTTGTGTGCACTGCATGTTGAGAAAATGATGATGTGTGGTTTCTTGAATTTATAATAATCATATGTTGTGCCTCTTCTTAAAAAAGCCAAATGTGCATTTCTCCTGACATGCATTCAAACTCACTTCTGATAAGGGCAGCACATTCAAAACAAAACATCTCACTGCCTAAATAAAAAAAGCATGTCAGTGACACCCATCCTCTGCCGTGGCTATAAATTCAAAACAAGAGCTAGCAGTAACAGGAAACAGTGGTGCATCCGCTGTTTGCACCTGGGCATATGTATGTTTGAGGTACGTGTAATGTCCTTACTCTCTGGTAAACAGGTAATGAAGATTCGGATGCACAGGTGGGTCTCAATTCACATGAACTTTATTCCATGGTTAGCAGGTAACATTAATGATGTTTATTACTGCTGTCCTGCACTACTGTTTACATTGTATTACTTAAAGGGGCAGCAGTACATTTCAAAAAGAAAAATATCTTCTTATGTTATTATTATTATTTTTTATTTCTTAGCAGATGACCTTATCCAGGGCGACTTACAATTGTTACAAGATATCACATTATTTTCTACATACAATTACCCATTTATACAGTTGGGTTTTTACTGGAGCAATCTAGGTAAAGTACCTTGATCAAGGGTACAGCAGCAGTGTCCCCACCGGGGATTGAACCCACGACCCTCCTGTCAAGAGTCCAGAGCCCTAGCAACTTCTCCACACTGCTGCCCACTAGTGTTTAAACATTAAACTATCCAGAACACGTGTGCATACTAGTGTTTAAACATTAAACTATCCAGAACACGTTTGCAACTCACTATATGTCCTCCTGCTATCCTAGAATGTACAAACAGATTCACAAACATTTACATTTGTTTTTTACATACTTGCATGTACCAGTCTTATGTCAGAACAAAGTCCTTCAGATGTGCAGGAGTGTTTATTCTTTCTTTGAGGTATCGAGGGGTTGCATCATCATCGTCCGTTCCCTCTGTGTGACTTTTTAACCCTTTGCGGTCCATTTATTCAGCGCGTGTCAGGCGCGTCAGGTCCAATTTATTTTCACACGCGCAGTTTATTTTAGACGCGCTGTTTAAAAGTATTTTTTTTACAGTAAAACAGGTTTAAAAGGCACTGCATATCAACAGAACACTCAGTACTGCATCTCCAGCCCCGCCCCACCCCTTGTTCGATATATTTTTTACATACCCCGTAATAGTAGTACATACCGATAAATCATCTCCTGATCACTCGTTTTATGACCAAACTCCTCAATAATGCGATCCAAGTCGTTATTTTATTACTATAACATCTAAAAAAAGCTCTGCAAATGTCGGTGATGTTCTCTGAGCGCTGGATGCGGAAGCAGCTATCTTGTTTGTTTATGTCCATGTTATCTATGTGGTGTCGGTTCTGTCAGTATTCATGAGATACGCCCCTTTTTTTCGGCTTCTCTCGGCTCCTATCGGTCTCACTCGGCCATTGAATGGTTTTCTCGGCTTTTTCCGGAGATCGTTGTCTACAGATGGAAGATTTGGAAGCTTGATTCTTAGGCTGTTAAACTACAGTTGCAGGTGCTTTGCCTGTGGAACAGCGTGGGGTTGCGCTGTAGACTGAGAAATCGGTATAGCTTTTGCTTTAAGTCTTTATGTTGTACTGTGGCAATGTCTTTTTCAGTGTCTGTAAAAATCTTTCCACATTGCCATTAGCTTGTGGCAAATCTGGTGTGATATTTTGATGGGGAAATCCAAGGCAGGTAGCAAATCGGGCAAAATCATCACTGTTAAATGGAGGTCCATTGTCTGTCTTGACAGTCTTTGATATTCCATGCTCTGAGAAGGTTTTGTCGAGTTACGGATTTGCTTCTCTGGCAGAAGTCGTGGACACTATTTCAACTTTTGGGAACCTGGAATGGTCATCCATCCTGACAAGTAAGTATTCTCCTTCAGTGCAGTACAGAAATGAATGCTGACTTCTGACCAAGGAGAACAGAGTCATTTGCAGTGGTGAGCGTACAATGCTGTTGGTTGCTGCTTCACATGCAATGCACGATCTAATGTGATTTTCTGCCATTGCGTCAGTGCCGGGGAACCAGACCTTTTCTTTTATCAGATGGTTGGTTTTGACAATGCCTTGATGGCCTTTGTGAGCAAGATCAAAGACACGACTGGGCAGTGATTCTGGGATTAAGAGTCTGGTTCCTCATAGATACATGCCTCACGTATGTATATTTGTCACAAAGACAGCCGGAGTGGGTGGCGTCAGACCAGAGCCAGGAAGTAACACACAGAGACTTGGATTTTGGTTAAGCTGAGCGTGTGATCGCGCTCAGCATTTAATAATTAACAGCACAGAAAATAAAAGGTTTGAACACAAAACAAAACAGGACATGGCACTTGCGCCAAAATAAATAGACAAACAAAACGTACTAAACACTTAACAAACGGTGCACGGAGAGACAAACAAACACGGTGAGTACAAACACTTATATTTACGATCTTATTTATTTTAACTCCTCTCTCTCTCTCTCCCGTTCTCCACTCTCGAACACCCAACCCTGAGTGAATGCTACGTGTCTCTATATATACTGTTGTGCTGGGATTCAATTACTAATTAATTATTCACTTGAATCCCAGCACATGAATTAATTCTGTGCAACCCTGTGCTCACATATTACATTTAACCAGCACGTGAAGTGATTTGTGCCCTCCTCGTGCCTAAATACAAATCTACACTTTTTAAATACACGTGAAACACAGACCCGTTTATATCCCGTGTACCAATGAATATACACCAACATTTACACACGCACGCAACATACAACACATAATAAGCACACAGGGGCGGGGCACATTGCCACATATACCCCCCCCCCCCCCTGTGCAAAGCCTCGGGCTGGGAAGGGAGGCTTCCAGGGGCCCACAGGTGGCAATGTTGCCAGTAGCCAGGCTGCTACTGGCCATGCTGTCAACAGACGTGCTGACAGCTCCCAGACTGACTCCTTCAGTCGGGGCAGTCCTGGCAGCGGAAAGGCTGCTTGGGGGATGGTCTCCTGACCTCCCCTCTTCTTCGTAGCCGGCAGCTCCCTCTTCCGGGGCTCCGGCCACAGTCTCTTCTGCAGCACAACTGCTGCAGTGGGAGCAGGTCTCCGGACCTCCCCCACGATCTCCGGCAGCGAAACTGCTGCAGTGGGAGCAGGTCTCCAGACCTCCCCCACGATCTCTGGCAGCGAAACTGCTGCAGTGGGAGCAGGTCTCCTGACCTCCCCCACGATCTCCGGCAGCGAAACTGCTGCTGGGGTTGGTGGCCTCCAGACCTCCTCCCCCTTCTTCGTGGCCGACAGCTCCCCTTTCTGGGGCTCCGGCCACCGTACTCCCCGTGGTGGAGGTACGGGAAGCAGAGACAGCTCCTGCTGTTCTGCTTCTGGCAGTGGCAGAGGCAGAGGCAGCTCCTGCTCCTCTGCTCCTGGAAGTGGCAGAGGCAGCTCCTGCTCCTCTGCTCCTGGAAGTGGCAGAGGCAGCTCCTGCTCCTCTGCTCCTGCCGGTGTAGGTGGCGGAGGCAGAGGCAGCTCCGGCTGCTCTGCTCCTGCCGGTGTAGGTGGCGGAGGCAGAGGCAGCTCCGGCTGCTCTGCTCCTGCCGGTGAAGGTGGGAGCAGCGTGTAGTCTCCTGCCGATGGAGGTGGGAGCAGCGTGTAGTCTCCCCCTTTTCCAGGGGACTGGTGCTGCTCTGCCTCTCTTGCAGGGAACTGGTGCGGCTCCGCTCCTATTGCAGGGGACTGGTGCGGCTCTGCCTCTGAAGGGAAAACCAGCAGGCATTCTTCCTCTGCTGGTTGTGCTGGGGAAACCAGCAGGCATTCTTCCTCTGCTGGTTGTGCTGGGGAAACCAGCAGGCATTCTTCCTCTGCTGGTTGTGATGGGGAAACCAGCAGGCATTCTTGCTCTGCTGGTGAAGGTGGGAACAGCTGCCTCTCAGGCTTCGGATTCCCGCGGTCCCCCCGTCTGGGCGCTGGACGCTCGCGGTCCCCCCGTCTGGACGCTGGACGCTCGCGGTCCCCCCGTCTGGGCGCTAGTTCCTCCTCTTCATACTGGGTGGGGCATATGGCTAACGTGTGCCCATAAGCCCCACAGCCAGGGCATAACTCTGCCGCGAGGTTCTTTAAAAAAACCTCCCAGCCATCATCCCCGACCTCCTCCCTTTTGGGCTGTGGACGCCCCGACTCCTCCCTTTTGGGCTGTGGACGTTCGGGCTCCTCCCACTCAGGCGTAGGAAGTTCTGGCTCCTCCCGCTTGGGCTGTGGACGCTCTGGCTCCTCCCGCTTGGGCTGTGGAAGCTCAGGCTCCTCCCGCTTGGGCTGTGGAGAGGGCAGCGACTGCTCCTCTCCCTCTTGCTCACTGGAAGGCATCCCTCCCATGTCTGCAGCTAGGTACCCCAGCACCACCATGGTGAGGTCACGAACGGATGCCGGGTTGTGCTGTTGCTCCCAGTCCTCCCATCGTTTCCCATCTCGCATCTGCAGCGCGTGAATAACCCAGGGGAGGTCACTGGCGAAGTTCCCCTCGGGGTGCACCAGCCAGTCCCATATTTCCCGGGACGGTGGGGAACCCGGTGGCAGTGGGGTGGCTACTGCCCCGTTGTGGCTGTCCACCTCCCAGCCCGGCATGCAGGATGAGGGCTGCAGCTGTTGTTGCTGCTGCTGCTGCTTCCGCTGCTTCCTGCAGCTCATTCTTCCCATCCTTGCTTTACTATATATATTTTTTTTATTTTTTTTTGTAATCCAAAACCCCCTCTCCTGGTCTGACGCTTGGAGGCGCTGTTTATCCCACTTCTGACACCACGTGTCACAAAGACGGCCGGAGTGGGTGGCGTCAGACCAGAGCCAGGAAGTAACACACAGAGACTTGGATTTTGGTTAAGCTGAGCGCGTGATCGCGCTCAGCATTTAATAATTAACAGCACAGAAAATAAAAGGTTTGAACACAAAACAAAACAGGACATGGCACTTGCGCCAAAATAAATAGACAAACAAAATGTACTAAACACTTAACAAACGGTGCACGGAGAGACAAACAAACACGGTGAGTACAAACACTTATATTTACGATCTTATTTATTTTAACTCCTCTCTCTCTCTCCCGTTCTCCACTCTCGAACACCCAACCCTGAGTGAATGCTACGTGTCTCTATATATACTGTTGTGCTGGGATTCAATTACTAATTAATTATTCACTTGAATCCCAGCACGTGAATTAATTCTGTGCAACCCCGTGCTCACATATTACATTTAACCAGCACGTGAAGTGATTTGTGCCCTCCTCGTGCCTAAATACAAATCTACACTTTTTAAATACATGTGAAACACAGACCCGTTTATATCCCGTGTACCAATGAATATACACCAACATTTACACACGCACGCAACATACAACACATAATAAGCACACAGGGGCGGGGCACATTGCCACAATATTGTATATTTTTTTCTTTGGCAACGACAAGTAACTGGTGCCAATGTCCAGTTCTGAGTCAAATCACGTTGAAGACAGGGATCTGATTTTGTGGCTTTTTAGATCTCTCTAGGGTCATCGCATGGGGAAAGGTGTGGTCAATGACAAAACTAACCTGTTCTTCTGCAAGCACTGTAGCCTGACTGTTGTCCATCTCTGAAGGTGAAAGCGGATGTCTTGAAAAGTAGTCAGTAGGATTGCTGGAGCCTGCTTTGTAGGTGACATCAAATTTGTAATTTTGAAATTTTAGTAGCCATCTCTCAATTCTTGGTGGTGGCTTGGAGGAAGGCTTGTTGAAGATGGGCACTAGTGGCTTATGATCAGGGATGACTGTAAATGTCTGTCCTAAAAGATAGAGGTGAAAAGGAAGACTGCCAGTGCTTCTCTTTCAGTCTGGGAGTATCTCTGTTCAGGAGATAATTCTTTACTGGCATATGCTAGTGTGTATATCTGACCATCTTGGGATCTTTGGGTTAACCCTTTGCGGTCCTATGTCGGATCTGGTCCGACATTGCAATTATTCCTATCCGGTCCAATGTCGGACCCTGTCCGACATCATCAAAAAGACGCAAAAAAAGGGTTTCTAGTCATTTTTTCTCCGGAAAAAGCCGAGAAAACCATTCAATGGCCGAGTGGGAGCAACAGGAGCCGAGACAAGCCGAAAAAAAAAGGGCGTATCTCATGATTAGTCATACTTGCCCCTGGCATCAGATAACGGCGGCCATAAGGAAACAAGCTGGCTGCTACTGCATCAGCGCTCAGAGAATATCACGGACATTTGCAGAGCTTTTTTCAGATGTTATAGTAATAAAATAATGACTTGAATCGCATTATTGAGGCGTTTGGTGATAAAACGAGTGATCAGGAGATGATTGATCGGTATGTACGACTGTTATTATTATTATTATTTATTTATTAGCATATGTGAAAGCTATAGCGAACGAAAGGGTGGGGCGGGGCTGGAGATGCCTAGTGAGTGCTTTGTTGATATGCAGGGCCTTTTAAACCCGTTTGACTGTGGAAAAAAAATACTTTTAAACAGCGCATCTAAAATTAACTGCACATGTGAAAATAAATTGGACCTTACGCGCCTGACACGCACTTAATAAATGGACTGCAAAAGGTTAATATGGCTCCTAACCCAACTGGACTGGCATCCACGCGCAGTTCTGTTTTCTTCAGCGGATCAAGTAGGCAGCACCGTGGTCACCTGTTAGTTTACTCTTTAGGGTGTTGAATGCTTAGTGATGTGGTTCAGACCAGGACCATGGCTGATCTTTGTTTTGTAAGCTCTCTCAGAGGCTGTGTCACTGTAGCTAGGTCAGGGATGAAATATCCACAATAGGTAACTAATCCAAGAAAGCTTCTTTGACTTGTTTAATGTCTGCAATCTTCTTGGGGTCTGCTGAAACACCTTGTCTGAAAACACACATCCAAAGAAACCCAGTCTTCTGACTGTAGTCACACTTAGCTGCATTGAGCATCAGATTAGTCTCATATCATCTTGAAGACTTTCTCTAGGTGATCATCGTGTTCTTGCTGAGTTGTGCCAAACACCAGTATGTCACTGCTGACATTCAGTACACCTGGTATGCCTGCTAGGGCTTCTCTGATAATGTTCTGGAAGATCTCAGCTGCCATGAGATTCCAGTTAAGCTGTTTGTAGCGCCACAGACCGACATTCTAGCAAATGATATCCAGCGTTTAGGTCTAGCTTAGAAAACACCTTTGCTCCATTGAGATCGGTGATAATGTCATCAACAGCGGGTGTTAAGTGTCTTTCATATAGAATGTGTTGATTAGGCTATCTCATATCAACACACAGTCGAATATTTCCAGACTGTTTTGGTTTTGGAGCAACAACTATAGGCGACACCAAAGGTGTGGGGCCTTCTCCTCGCTCAATAACATCCAGAGCTTCAAGCTCCTCCAGTTCTTTTTCCACAAGCTTACGCATGTGAAAGAAGAATGCGTCTGTGTGGATGAGCCGATGGTCGAACAGTAGGATCAATGTGGAGTTTTAATTGATGTCCCTTCAGCTTTCCTATGCATTGAAAAATGTCTGCATATTTTTCTACAAGCCAGCTCTTCTGTTTATCTTTGACATTACAAACTAGGCGCACAAGGTCAAACGCAACTGCTGCAATGTAGCCAAGCAGTGTGACAGCTGCATGATCTACTATAAATAGTGCCTTCTATGGTCTTGTCTCGAAAGTTCATTTGTGATTTAAATTTTCCTCATACTGGCAGAGGTGTAGTTGAACCATATAGGCATATATCAATCAATCAATCAATCAATCAATCAATATTTATTTTATATATAAGCCTTTCATAGTGGACCACCATCACAAAGTGCTTTACAAGATAGTGAGGAACAATGCATAATACATTAAATATAGGCATAATACATTAAATAAAAGGCTAGGAATTCTAAACATTGTGGATGCGTGTGTCAAGCTGAATCATACAAATAAGATGGAGTAAAAAACCTGAATTAGCAATTTAGACAACAGCTAATAACAGACACCAGGCTTAGACAGCATTAAAAGCAAGAGAGAACAAGTCTTAAGAGCTGATTTGAAGTGAGCGACTGTGGGAGCTGCACGCACTAAAGCTGGGAGAGAGTCCCAGAGAGTCGGGGCCATGAAGCTAAAAGAGCACTCTCCGAGTGTTATACGCTTTTGCTTGGGTATAACCAGCAGGCCTGAGTCAGAGGACCTCAGCTTGCATGCAGGGACATAGCGGGTCAGCAGGTTGGAGAGATACTCTGGACCTGTGTGATGGAGGGCCTTGTAGGCAAGCAGGAGAATTTTGTAATCCTGAATTTAACAGGTAGTCAGTGCAGTTGGGCAAGACAGGGGGTAATGTGCTCTTGTTTTTTACATCTGGTAAGGATCCTAGCAGCGGCATTTTAAACCAGCTGCAGTCTGTTTATGGCGCATGACGGAAGACCACCATAGAGAGAGTTACAGTAGTCGATGCGAGAGGAGATGAATGCATGACAGAGTATCTCTGCATCCAGGAGGGAAAGGTAGGGACGGACCTATGATATGTTTCAGAGGTGGTAGAAGAAGGTTTGTAATGAAATGGAAAGAAATGGTTTGCGGTGGCCGGGTCTCGGGGGTGTTACAACTGAGGGGGGACCGTGCATGACTGAAGCAGTGTTAGGACTAGTTGGCCTTGTGAAGAATAGGGAAAAAGAGATGGGTTGCTCAGAGATTCTCAATTACCAATGCATCATACAGCAGGAAGCTATTGTGTCATCTATCATCAATCTTGAAGGTGTAATGGACACTGTGGTGCAGTGTGTCAATTTTATAAAAAGCAAATGATTGAACCACCATCAGTTCAGAGCCTTTCTGGAGGAAACGGATGCACAGCAGGGAGATGTATTTTATTTTTCAGCAGTATGGTGGCTTAGTAGAGGGGTGACATTAAAGCGTTTCTTTCAGTTGCGAAAATAAATCGATGAGTTTATGCAGAGGAAAGGTCGCCACTTACCACAATTAACAGATGAAGCATGTCTATGTGATCTCAGCATCCTTGTGGATGTCATTGAGCATCTCAATTACCTCAATCTCAAGCTTCATGGCCAAGGACATTTGACCACATAAAAGCCTTTGAGCAGAAAATTAAACTACTGCAAAAGCACTTGAGCGAGGGAAACTTCACATATCCCTGCCTCTAAGAGGCTGCTGGTATACTACCTCACTTCACCAGTACACACAAGTACAAATCTCTCTTGGAGTACCTTCGGGAAGAGTTTGAGAAATATTTCCCAGATTTTCGATCCCATGACAGCGAGCTTGTTGTATTTGCCGACCCCTTCGGTTTTGACACAGAGACCACATTCCGGGTGACATGCAGCTAGAGCGGATTGAGCTCCAGAGAGCTTGCAGTGTGAAGCTGAGTTATGAAGCCAGAGTTTGACTGATTGAACTTCAGAAAGCTTGCAGTTCAAAGCTGAGTTATGAAGCCAGAGTTTGACTGATTTAATTTCAGAGAGCTCGTAGTTCAAAGCTGAGTTATGAAGCCAGAGTTTGACTGATTGAATTTCAGAGAGCTCGTAGTTCAAAGCTGAGTTATGAAGCCAGAGTTTGACTGATTGAATTTCAGAGAGCTCGTAGTTCAAAGCTGAGTTATGAAGCCAGAGTTTGACTGATTGAACTTCAGAAAGCTCGTAGTTCAAAGCTGAGTATGAAGCCATGGTTTGACTGATTGAACTTCAGAGAGCTTGCAGTTCAAAGCTGAGTATCAGAGCCAGTTTGACTGATTGAACTTCAGAAAGCTTGCAGTTCAAAGCTGAGTATTGAAGCCAGAGTTTGGCTCATATTGAGCTTCAGAAAGCTTGCAGTTCAAAGCTGAGTATTGAAGCCAGAGTTTGACTGATTGAACTTCAGAGAGCTTGCAGTTCAAAGCTAAGTATCAAAGCCAGAGTTTGACTGATTGAACTTCAAAGAGCTTGCGGTTCAAAGCTAAGTATCGAAGCCAGAGTTTGGCTCAATTCTATGCCAACCTTCCAGCTGCATCTTTCGTGCATTTTCAAACTCATGCTCTCTGGATTGCATTTCTGTTTGGCAGCATTTATGTCTGTGAGAAAACATTTTCGCTTTTGAACCATAACAAATCCAAACCGATCAAGGCTTAATGACTAACACCTCCATGCAATTCTTTGTATCTCCACCATGAAGTTTGAGCCACGACTTGATGCCATCATCAACAACAAAGTCCAGTTGCACAAGGCACACGAACACAAATAATATACAATACATGAGTAAGACTTTTCAGTATTTAAGTCGTTTATCTTATATATTGTGGCAAAGTGGTAATGACGTGCAGGTGAGTGCAGTGCAGAATAATCATACAGACAGACGTTGGTACAGGTGCAAGGGTGTTTATTTAATTTAATAAATGTCCAGAGCCTCAAGGCAAAACCTGTAAATAATAACAGTGCTGGAAGTGATACAGCGGCGTGTATCACTTCTAATTGTAATCCTACGGGTTTGACCCGCAACCCCAAAGTCCCGTTCCGACACCCACACTAAACACGAACACAAAGACAGTGCGTGATACAAGTGTTAAAAGGTGCAAACACAGAGACAGTTCCGAAAGTGAAACAGGTGAGTGGTGAAGTCCGGGTTTTCGCTGGCCTGCGGCTGCAGCTCCGGATCGTGCTCAGTAATCTTAGTGAGACAACAACACACAAGACACACAGTGTTAGGACACAGACACAAAACACTCACGGTCGCTTTCACGTTTCGGGCTCCTTCTCGGTTATATGTTTTAACCATATGCAAAGGAACAGATCACTCAAGCCATGCCCCCTATTTATACCCTCGCCCATGACCCCGAGGTTAACGAGCGCATCCGCTCCTCCAGTCCTCGGATGCCACACCGCTTACCGTCTGGGTCACTGAGCTCGGGTGCCATGGCTCCGCCCCCTTCCGAACTGACCGACTTCCATCTACCCTACGGAATAAATTGTCGTGCCATTTCATTAAGGGTACTCTGTTCCTCGTATACCGTGCTCTCACAGGTCGAGAGGGAGATCTAACACTAAGACTCATTCGATCTTTGTCACATATATATATATATATATATATAATATATATATATATATATATATATATATATATATATATATATATATACAGTATATATATATATTGCAATATAATGCCATAATTTACTCTCCTTTTAAAGTTTAAGATACAATTGATTATGTTGAGGTGGTCGGTATAGCATTGTTTATTTGCAGTAACTCAACCCTAGCCAGAGACAGCTTACTTGACTGGACATGTAGAATACCCATCGCCTCAATAGTAATCGATTGTAGATTAAAGGAGTGTATAAAACACAGTTTTTATTCCACACCACATACCACACACCTTGTGCACAGATGGTAATGATAGTCTTCACAATTTATTGAATAGGCTGTTACTGTTAATAAATGCCAAGTATTTATATATATATATATATATATATATATATATATATATATATATATATATATATATATATATATATATATATTGTGATAAACCTCAGGGCATGGTCCTGAATGGGAGATATGTGAGGGCAGAGATTTTGTTAGGACTTTGTCCGTTCACAAAATGGAGGTCCCAATAGGACTACAGTTTCCAAAATGGTCGCCCACCACAAACTACACTACCCAGGATCCTTACCAGGTAATTAAGGTATGTCAGCACACCTGCAGGTGATCAAGGGTAATGACCAGCCCTATAAAAGGAGCAAACTGACAGCACCATAGTGAGAGGGGAGTAGAAGGAGTTTGGTGCTGTGTGTTGAGAAGATTTCTGTGTGTTGAGAAGATTTCTGTGTGTTGAGAAGATTTCTGTGTGTTGAGAAGATTTCTGTGTGTTGAGAAGATTTCTGTGTGTTCTATTGATTTCTGGATTGCAATATTGTGTATGACCCTGGACTGTTTGGATAACCCTGTTGGCTTTCTTGACCCTATTTTGGATGACTACCTGATTGTTGGCACACTCTGGATTAACATTACAACTCTGATTATTGGACTTCCCTTGAAAATAAACACGCAGGTAACATCCTGTTTAAAATAAACTTACACTTGTTGTGTCTATTGTGTTGTCCCCGCTCATACTTGTGAACAAAGTACGCAAAGAAGGACTAACTTTGTCACAATATATATATATACACGGTATTACATGGTAATTGGATATTCAGTTGTCTAGGTATGATACATTACACGGTACACTAGTGTACCAAAAATAAAGGCTGCCATTTTTCTTAATTACTTTTTTTTTTTTAATAGCTAATTGTTTAGTGATTTTTCTAAAAACCATTAGCAAGCTTTGGTTGCAGTAGGCCTACTTTTAATTGTTATAAGAAAAAAAAAAAAAACGCCTTACCTTTTTGCTGTTATTGAACATCTGTTCGCATGGCGTGTGTTCCACTGTCTGCTCATGTCTCCCCACACTAATTAACCTCCCATCAGTAATTAACCATAGGCAATGGAAGAGTTTTGATTAATCATTTTACTTTGTAAGGAATACAGAAAGTATAAGTCATCCGATACTATGAGCAAAATAAACTTCTAATAGATTCCCCTGAACCTCTGCTCTTTGAGGGTAATTGTAAAGCCTCCACACAACTATAACAGTGTCACACGGTATTTGTTTCCCTTTTCATTACTCCTCTGATTATGTTATGTCTCTTTTTTTAAACAAGACAGGAAAACAGCATTTAGGTGTCTTTTTCTTTTTCTTTCCTTGTAAACTTACAAATCAGGGATTCAAAACAAGTGCCCAAAGCCCATTGAAACAGTTAGAAATAGCAAAGATGAAGCAAAGCTTTGTGTGTCCGAATCAAACTGCACGATGATATACAGTACACCGTCTTTCTGTACAATCCTAATCCCCAACATACATATTTGATAGTATGTTGTTGTTCTTGTCTAAATAATGTTTTAAAAAGTGCAGCTGTTTTTCTTTTCTTTTTTGTAAATGTACAAAGCAGGGGGTGGATGCTAGAATTTGAAACTATTCCATTGAATTAGAAATACTATTTTTTTTTTAATAACACATTTGTTATAGTACGTTGTTGTTATATTCTAAATTAAAGACTATATGAACTGGATTATTATTTTTTTTTGTATTTTAGTAAACTATTTTGAATGTATTGAACTACACAATTAGATCAAATCTTTCTTTCAAAACAAAACAAAAGAAGCGTTATGACAGCATGACTGGCGTATTACATCATATGTTTGCAAAATGTGTAACATACAGACTGATGGTGCGTTAAGAAAGTGAGCCGCTCAGAGCAGCTCAGTGAAATAACCCAGTTACAGCACGCTCAGTTCCACTCCATCTGAGCAGCTCAGAGCTGCAGAGCAGATTTCATCAGTGATCTGAGTGAGAGGGAAAATTCTTGCTATGAGCCGATGAGTTACTTAACGCACCCAAACAGACAGTCTCCATGTATTACACACTCAATAACTTGAAATAAAGAAGGTTTGCATCACAAAGCACTTTAAAGTTATAAGTGTAAACGTTGTCAGGATGTTAACAATGGAAAAAATACAGGTATGTTATTTAAACAGTTGTAGCAACATGTGGGGACGTATAACGCTATATTTATCAGCGTTATACATGTCCCTGTGTTTTTACTGCCCGATTCACACTTTTACAATTACTGGTTGTTTAATAAGGTCTGATGCAGAGCTCACAGAAAAATATTCCAGTATGTATGATAGAGAAAATGGGAATTACAATATCCAGTGGAGGATTTAGTCAAGAACTAATGGATTTTTGTGTACAAAAGGAATTGCTTTGTCGGTTTGACAGCCACTCGAGCATGGAAATCCAGCGTGGCATTGTACACCTTCTTTCCTTCCTTCTGTGGATTAAAAGCCATTTCTCATCTTTTCAGAAAGAAGATGAAAATTGCTCGGATTACTCTGAGCAAAATTGAGTGTCACTGAAATCAGCAACATTCATTTCAATCGATGACAAAAATAAAACGTTGCTCTGTTGATAACATTCATGGGTGGAATTAAAATGTTATATTACAAGCTGCTCCTGTATAAAAAGGGAGTGTGGGGCTAACCATTTGCTAAAGAAGCTTTTCAGAAGTGTCTGCGCTTCAGTGTGAAAAAGCACAGCCGGCATATTTACAGAATTCTTCTATTGAATTATCTTTCTTTTCTTTTTTTTCAATATATGGTTCTGTTTGGCTGTGGGTATGGTCTCTATGAAATACAATATGTACGATCAGTAAGATGAAGCCTTTAAAACATTCAAACATGGCCGGGTCTCACAGGCAACTACTTCATGTTGAGAAAAAGAAACACAAATGATGCAACCAGAATCTTACTGCTGTGCTTGTAATTATTGCAACAATGTGTTTTTGTCCCCATTGGATCGATCTCACTGTAGTGCATATTCAGGCTCAGGGGTGCCTAACTTTGTTTAATAGTGAGGGGTCTAAGGTACAGAAGAACTGTGGAGCGTAGCGAGGCACTTTTTTTTTTGCTAAGAAGCTCTGGTAAACCTTTTTACTGTTCAATCTTTTTGAAGTTATGGTTTTTGTAATAGTAAACCCACAAAATTGGACAGGTGTTTCAGCATAAAATATAGACTATTTAGTAACTGAGCATTTATTAAGTAGCACCAAATGGTGGAACCAGTTCCAGTGGCATATCTGCACAATGCTGTACAGTACTTGTAATTCCAACATGCAGCTTATTAAAGGGAAGTGCTAAACAAACACAAACAATAACATGTTATAATATGGCTTGTTTATTGAGAGATATATTGACATATGTATGTTAACAGTTAAAATATTTCTTGCTCGGCTTTGTTTTAAATGTAGTGCTGGATGCTAGAGAATGTTTTTTTCACGTTTTGTCATCAGACATTGCTCAATTATCACAGTGAAACCAGCTGTTCCAAGACTTTCGGAAAGTAAACACTCTATTGCAGGACAATGCTTGGTGCTGATAGGTTGAAACAATAAGCACCTGCCCTCACATTGCAATGCTTCGTGCTAATTGGTTGAAACACTAAACGCCGGCCCTCACACAGCCAATTCATGACAATATTACAGGCAGTGCAGATCAACCATACACTGCTCATACGTTAGCAAGAGTACAGTTGTATTCGGCCACACCAACAGCACTTCCACTTCCCGCATCCTTAGACACCAAAATAAATAAATAAATAAATATGGATGCGCCAAGTATGTGAAATGTACCTGCCCCAGACCAATGGAGTCAATGATATACTGAAATCTAACAGATTTCAGTAGGCCTATATCATGAGCACTGGCGTAGCCAGAACATTTTTGCCACTGGGGCAAAAAAACAAATATCTCTAGAAACTTTCAGTTTTTGCCAAGCGTTCCTGTTCTGATTCAGATTTAAGTAAAGCTATGGACAAAAGTTCTGCAGCACCTAGAATTTTAGAATTGGGAACAAAAATAAAAACTAAATATATGAACATAATTAATATATTTTATTTATCATGTAATCAAATAAACTACAAAATGATATCTCAAAAGTCTATCGGAAACCATAATAGTAGTACAGTATTTCATGTTCTGAAATGTCACATTTTTAAATTTTTGTCCGTATATGGAAAACTACAAAGATGTATTTAATGTTCATAAAATGTAACCAAAATGCATGTACCCATATTAGCTTATTAAATAGATAATATTAAAATACGTTCTCATATCGTACATGAATATAGATTCATATTCATTAACCAGGGTCTATTCTTTCATTTTTTTTCCTGAAAACATCCAGACTGAAAACTATAATCATTGGTTTAAATAAAGCTTCACAGTTTGATTTATTAGAGCGTGGCAATGTCGAATAACACTATTTGTCAGCTATTCAGACCTTACAAGTTACAAGAACAAAGTTTCATGAGTTAGATGGGGCAAAACGCCCATATTAAAAACATTAATAATGCATACGATTTCCAAAGGAATTAAATATATTTTTAAATTACTGCCACCTGTGCGTATGCAAGGCAGTAGTGATTGAAAAAAAAACTGCATCTTGCCCCATCCTACCCTGTTATTTCCAAAATGTACCATTTTTGTTAAACTGTTAACTATTTTGAAAGCACATAATAAACAATACATTCATTTGTATTACAGCAAACTTATAGGCAATGGGTAACAAGAAGCTAGTATGGCATTTAGTCTTTAATTACAATTATTATTTATTTTTATTAATAATGATCTAAAAATATGTAGCCCTAAAGACAAGACAAGACATGAAAATGAAGAGCATGGTACCAAGCACCCAGTTTAAATTATTAGTAAGTACACACGTTTTGATATGAAAGCTGAACATTAACATCAGCAAAGAACAACTAAGTTACATGTTTTTAATGAAAAAACAATTGTAGCCAACGTTTTCACTAAAGTAAAATCAGGCTTGTGTGATTGTAAAACGCCACTTTTTGATATATTTACAACTGCTTAATCTAAGTTAAAAATAAAATATTTTAGTGCAAACTGAACTTGTTCAAGGCCCCGCGGCAACATTACCCTATTTGTAATTCTAAAACCCAACATTATTTAATTTTTAATAACGGTCTGATACTCTCCCTTCCTTACCTTTTTTTCTTTTAATAGTGGTCTCTGTTCCTTCTGATATTTTTGCAAGTAATAAATAAAAAAATATATGCCTATATTTGAGTATTAATATTTCTCTGACCACCTGCCAAGTTCACATTCACTTAACAACGTTTTTTCTTACTGTTCAAACCACTATGTGCGTGTAGGGAGAATTTATTGTGATTGTTTTTAAATGTGGCCCATCCTCTGAATACTTTTCCATGTTTATATTAGATTTTAAAGCAAACCAATGCCAAACACAACAAAGTATAATACATAAATAATAAACAAAAAGTGTGTGTGTGGGGGGGGGGGGCAAAATATATAGTTTGACCCCCCCCCCCCCCATATTCAAAGTGGGGGGCATGTGCCCCTTCTGCCCCGTGGGGTTAGGCGCCTATGTTCAGGCTGTTAATTAGAGTGTAATAGTTTAAATTAGCATAGTATCAAACATTTAAAAATTGCCATGTCAAATATATGTTGGTGTTTATTGCAAGAGTATGTGGCCCTGTATGACTAATTTTGTTTTAATATTTGATATCCGTATATATCAGTATTTCACACAGTGTATTTCAGTGTTTCTCATTGCAGGTTTCAGAAACTTTCTAAAGTTCCAATTTAAGTGTGTTTATTTTTAAACCGATCCTAGCACCCCTAGTAAGGTATTAAAAAGTGTGTCGAAAATGACATAATTCACTCACCTACATGCAGCATGTATCATTCATGGTGTTTGGTTTCCAGTTATTATTTTGATTTGTTTTTTTTACATGCTTTTTTTGCAAGGTTCATAGCAATTTTTCCTTTTCTAAATTTCCCACAAGGGCTTGTTACATCCTCAGTGTGAGACTACAGGACTCATTTGATTAAGAACCTTGATGAGCTCAAACCACTTAAAAATATGTTTCAAGAATGGGGAAGGCAAACAAACTAAGAATTGGAAACCAAAATGCCTTGAATGATACATGGGTGAGAAACGGATTTCACTGTGTACACCCTACTTACTCTACCTTTTCAGCCATATTGCTTCAGGGACTGTGATTTAATGTTTTACAATCAACACTTTACAATGTTCACTCATTCTCAATACATTTTACCATGTACATATTGAATGTTCCCACGTTTTAAATAAGACACCTAGGGGGGGGGATGTTCAAACATTCGTGTTATTGTATGGAACTCGCGGAATCCTGAATGTACATTTAATCAGAACACTTCAAATATAAAATGCTGATTTATGATTATCTGGTGGTTGGTAGAAATTGGACGGCACGGATTTAAAAATAATAAATACAAAAATGAAATCCCACTATTCATGTACCCTCATTCGGGGGATAATTTGCCACATCTTATTACATAAAACTCTTTTAATGTGAATTTTGAAATCTTTTTTGGTTAAAAAGAAAACAGTATATATTTTTTTTCATCTATGTAGACTTGGTTGGGATTGATTTTCTAATGCTGACATTTACTTTTGTATGTATTTTAGTGTGTACGATTGTAGGCTATAAATAAATACGTTTGAACTGCCATTGGTGTTTGTAGTGGTTAGTTATTATACATGTATACCATGTATGTAACACTTCATTATATATTTATTAAGCTTTTAAATTATGATAGATCTCCCTAACAAGGATTAATATTTATTTCTTAGCAGACACCCTTATCCAGGGCAACTTACAATTGTTACAAGATATCACATTATTTTTTACATACAATTACCCATTTATACAGTTGGGTTTTTACTGGAGCAATCTAGGTAAAGTACCTTGCTGTACCCTGTAATGACCTGTAAGGAAACTTGATTGTAATAGTATGCTGTTTTCTATACCAAGATTTTAATTATTTACTCATGTTTTTATTTGTATAATTCAAATAAAATCTACAGTATTATTATTATTATTATTATTATTATTATTATTATTATTATTTATTTCTTGGCAGACGTCCTTATCCAGGGTGACTTACAATTGTTACAAGATTTCACATTACTTTTTACACTATTTTTTTTACATACAATTACCCATTTATACAGTTGGGTTTTTACTGGAGCAATCTAGGTAAAGTACCTTGCTCAAGGGTACAGCAGCAGTGTCCCTTAACTGGGATTGAACCCACGACCCTCCGGTCAAGAGTCCAGAGCCCTAACCACAACTCCACAGAATAAAGGTCAGTTGTCATATAATGTACGTATCCAGAGTTCAGATCATTTCTTGGTAGTAGCATTACACAGGGTACAAATAAGGGTATATAATTTTAGCAATACAACAAATGTTCCGTAAAGTTACAAATGGTTAAAACAATTACTCTCATTCATAACCACAAGTATAGAAAAGGCTAAAATATTTATAACTACAAATATTAAATTATCTAGATCCTTACAATACTGACCTACCAATATATCATCTGGTGTATTGGGTCTCTGAAATGATTAAACATAGCGGATTGTATCTAAATGTGTCATGACAGGAGACAGGGCAATCTGCACATACGTTCCAGATGTTGTAAGATGCATCACAAATCACCTGCTTGTTTAGTGACTGGAACCCCTTCCTGTTCACATGCGCATGGTGCTGCGGTGATTTGAGTGCAACGTGTGTGCAATCGATGACTCCCATTACTCTGGGAAATCCAGCAATGTCATAAAACTCCCTTTTAATATTGTGTAGCTGCTCCTGATTAAGTGGGATGCTGATATAATCGTTAACCCTCTTTATCAAGTTGTGACCCTTTGAAATGACCCATAGACATAAAACGACTATGCTGCCAAGCCAACACCTTCATATGCGGGGTACGGCACAGCCCCTTTTCGTAGGCAATTCAAGGTCCTCTCGCAGAGTCTGACAGAGGTCGACAAAATGCCCAATACAGATGCAGTTGAGTTTTTAGATCGTCATCTGGTAAATCTAAGACATGAACCCTGGTCCTGCCTTTGTATCGTCAGTGTTTTCCCACGCAAACAAAATAAATAGTCGCAAGAAGCTGCTTGTTGAGATATTAACATTATTTTGTAAAGCAACATAATTTATTAACACGATTATTTAATAACGAAATAGGCATAACGACTGCTTGAAAATGCCAAAGTCAATGTTACATACCGATGTATTTATCAGCACAGGAGTTATCATTTATGACCTTTTGAACCCCCCCCCCCCCCCCATCCCATTGCCTTAGCAAGTCTTGGCCTGTCTGTCTGTCTGTCTGTCTGGGTAAGGAGTATACATCTTCTTGGTTATATACAGAGTTAAGGGCTCTAGCAAAACATTACTATGTTAAACAAAACAAAAATATCACATAAAAATTGGGTTATTGCTTCTGACAAAGTAATAACCCAGTTCCACCAGCATTATATTGTGGTGATGCCTAAGGGGACAGTGCACGCGACACAGACCCTGTATTGAAGGGTGTTATTACATTCATAAATCTGATGGGAGCAAAACGGTTATGTGATATAAATTATAATAGTGAATAACATTACTTTTTATTTCCCATGTCAGTGTGTGAAGGCAGTAGAGTGCAGTTTGCGCTTGAGGCACTGTGTGAGATTATAGCAATGGCTCTTGCCTACAATGACAGCCCATTAAATAAAGAAGGAGGGAGCCCCTTGTTTTGGCATCTGTGCATATTCTCTGTGATGCTAATGAGCAGTGGGCATGTGATAGGTTGAAAGATGATTATAGCTCAATATGGAAAAGGACATGCCCATCAGTGTGGTTTTGCTCATTATTAACCTGGACATTTGGAAACTAATTTGTTGAGCATTCCCTTGAGGGTACCAGCTGATGAACAATGTAAAGAGATATAAACCACCTTTACTCATTTTTAAAGCATATTGGGCAAGGAAGGGTATATTTGATCTAAATACAAGACCTGGAGATTATAGTTGCGTGTTTTGGATGACATATAATGGTTCTGCGAGGTATACACATCTTTTATATATAATTTGTGGTGTTTGTCCTTAATTGCAATTCAAGAATTTTAACTGGCAGCAAAAATACACTTTTATTTTTGTTTCTTTCCATTACTAATTGCTTAACCTTTCTTTTTTACTTCAGGTACTCATTTTGAAACTCTAATTAGGCTTAATTAGGCTGTTAAAATGTCACCCAAAACTGCTGTCATTGTAAAAGTAACTGTAGTCTATTTGTACTTGTTTTTGATCAGTTAAGCTGGCTTGCTAGTTATTCTAAAGTGAGGGAATAGATGCTTAGCAAGCCCAGTCTAGGAAACACGATTTGCATCCTTAATATATTGCTTCAAAAGAGACCTTCATTATGTTACCATAGCTACAAGTCTTTCTGCTAGTTTGCTATCGAGATGCTTGCTGTGTAATAATCATGCAACAATAGTCGCAGCCTGCCTCCCAAGTATCCATGGTGAATATCTCTTGTTCAGTCTCAAGGACCATTTACTGTTATTCCACCTTTTCAGTAAATTACTTGTTTTTATGTCTGCTTGCTGACGTGACCTGAATACATTTGTTTTAAAATAGATATTTGTGTGTGTGTGTGTGTGTGTGTGTGTGTATGTGTATGTGTATATATATGACTGTGCAAAAGTCTTGCATTTTTCTACTCTGATGCATTATGAGCATCAACAATTTACTCAAAGCCTCCATGTGTTTTCTACTATTATAACAACCTTGACTTGCATCAAGCAAAAGAAAAAGCATTGAGTGAAATAGCTCGCATCACTTGATTTTCAAGGTGTGGTATCTGAAGCATAATCAACAAGTACAGAGAAACATCATCTGTAATTGACAAACCCAGGACTGGAAGACCCAAAAAGCTGCCTAACAAGGATGAGCAATACTTGAAGATAATATCCTTAAGGAATAGAAAGAAGACAAATGTTGAATTGACAACAGAACTGGCAGAAGGCACATGTGTCGTTGTCCATCCATCAACAGTCCAAAGCACCTTTGACCATTGTTCCATAGTCCAATTTATGTGTTCTTGTGCATATTTTAGCCTTTTAGTCTGGTTCCCCTTTCTTAGCAGAGGTATTCTTACTGCAACGCATCCTTTAAGTCTTGATTTCAAGAGTGACCTTCGTACTGTTGACTTGATGGACAACGACACCTGTGCCTTCTGCCAGTTCTGTTGTCAATTCAACGCTTGTCTTCTTTCTATTCCTTAAGGATATTATCTTCAAGTATTGCTCATCCTTGTTAGATGGCTTTTGGGGTCTTTGTGGCAAAGTGGTTAACAGTGTGCAGGTGCAGGTGATCAATGAACAGACAGACAATTATAATCCAGGTGCAAAGTTTGTTTAATGATATTTATGTCCAGTGCCTGACAGCGAAACAAACAGTAAACAATAAATGATGCTTTTCTAATGACTCATGTTGTAAGGTTTATGAAGGAAGGTAAGCATGGAATTAACTACTTTGTTACGCAGTAAGGATGAGACCAGGCCATGTTTCACATCTTAACAATGTTTACCATTTATTATTCCAAACAGCAAGCATTACATTCTACATTAAACATTATTGTTGAAATACAATAACGTGGCACTAACGCACCAGATAAAGAAATTGATCCAAATTACCATCCGCTGAGAGAGAAAGAGCTTCAGACACTACATCGATAATTACGTTGATCTTGAGGTATTGCGAGCTTCTCTGTCTGTGTATTCCTCTATGCCTGGTATTTATACTCTAGTTGGCTCAGAGCCTATGTGACTCAATTTTGTTTCTGTTATCTTACTAGTTATAGTTGTCAGCAGTAGTATTATTCAGCTGTTACTTCATTCAGGTGCAACCAACCACTAACTACTCTATTTTACAAGGTCACTGTGGTTAATGTTTGCTGTAGTTCTCTTTTCTCACCCATTCTTGCACTTGCCTTATCACTCAACATTCTAGGCTTAAGGCCAAGTGGGTAGTTGCCTTAGCAACTCTACTTATGTCAATGTCACCATAGCAAACTTGTTTCCTGTCATTTATATTAGAGCAGCGCAGACCTTGTTATCAGTTTTGTTGCTAGGCAGGCCTTGTTAGCTGTCCTGTTTAAAATGACCAACACAATTTCTTTCATATGATTACCAATACAACTTGTTTTAAAATGATACAAAATGATTTAAAAAAAAACAAAAAAAAAACATTTTTGCTACTGTATTGAAAGCATGCATTGTTTTTCTCTCGGTTCATCCACACCGTATCACCTACATTTCTGTTAGCATTATGACTTGCCAGTTTCTCATCTGTCTGTTTTTAATCAAAAATCGATGTCATTTGTGCAGTATTTCAAATCAGATCAGAGCAATACTGTAGATTTCAGTCTTTACATGAAAAGATTATTCTGTTGAGTGCAGCAAGGCGTATTGCAGTCAGTGTTTAAACAGGTGGTGTACAGGTGTATGAGAAGGGTACAACTATAATCCAATTCACAGAGACAGTCATGTAGATACATAGATAAAGTGACAGCACAGTTCTAGGGAGAATAATATTTATATGGCTGCACGCAGCTTAGACTTTACACAGATTGATGTTGATGTCGCTACAGTGCAGTACCAGCTAATCAAATGCATCGTGTGTGACAATAGGACAAGACACGTTAATGCATGCAACATGTTTTCGGATCTGCTTAGAAATAGCAGGGTTTTTTACTGTGACAGTTCTGTGGTAACCGATGGTGATACTTTACCTGGTTATTGATAAAATGATGACTTAAGATTATAACAGTATTTCAGGATATTGAGTGGGAGGCTCTGCAAGCTCTTGAGAGGGGAGAGAGGCAGGCTTTGTGTTGATCAAAAGAAATAGAAGATGCAGTGGAATTGAGGGAGGGCATTACACCTTGTGGATTTTATACGTATCAATATTTAATTGTTTCCTCATGTTAAGTCAGTGTCTCCCATTCCAACATGTTTTCACTGTCCCTCGATGTAATCCGACTGTGGTACTCGTTCATTTGCATATCTCGCACACAGCTTGTGGAATGCTTTGTTTTGTTGAAGATGTTCTGTCCGCAGGATCTTTGTCAGAATGTAAGATTAAGCTTTTTGTTCGTAGCTTTTCGTTTCTTGCTCTTACTGTGTGCATGTGGCATGCTTGCACCCAGCCTCCACCCTGTAAGACAAGGATAACTCCTTGTTTGTTTAGATGTATCCGGGATACTGTTGGAAACTAGTTGTTGCAACTCAAGCGCATGCTGTGGCTAGAGAATACAAATGTAATTGACAGCATAGGTATGTTCTCTGGGTGAGCTAACTTACACAAAAAAGCTGTGATCCCATTTTAATTCTGCAACACTCTTTCAGTTTAAATATTAAAGGGGGTTGGGGCACGTCATTATGCTGATCATGTGGGCAGGAGCCTGTGAGTAGGAACAGTTCATGCCATGGTTGAGAGGCCTGCCCTTTGAGATGGTTGGCAGACAACAAGTCATCAGATGATTTGGTTACAGCAGGATAATGAGCAGCCACACAGACACACAGACACACACAAACACTCCTATATGTTAGCAAACCTTTAATTTCTGCAAAAGTCATGTATGGTCTGCAGTTACTGTAATCCCTATCTATACCCTGTGGCAGGCATGCATTCAGTGGACAAGGCAAGCTCACACACTTGACCATCTACGATAAACTCCCCCAGTAAAAAAAAAACTAAACTAAATTTCAAGCTTGGACAACAACATATTCTCCCATAATCCTAAGCAACGTTGGAACAAGGCATTCTTTTAACAATGGGAAATGGGACCAAGAATGATGTTTGTGATACAAGCACGAGCTATCACAAAACCACCAAAAACACAGTGACACTCAGAAAACCAGCACCTCAATAACATCTTTCATTGCCAAAGGAAAAACAGAGATCAAGAAAGTTACATATGCAGAGACCTTCACACGTAGCAGACATGTTCCCAGACTCACACACTGCAGAGTATTCTGCAGGAAAGTCTGAGAGTGCACAACAGTGAAAGACGTTTCTATTACAGTTTCAGCATAAACATTGCTTTAGAAATTCAGGTTGATTGATAACATGTCTCTATATACTGCAATAATGTGCTCATTTAAAATAGTTGACAATGAAATGTGACTGACAGTGGTATTATTGATCCGCAAGATGCGTGCAGTGTAATGAATAACGGTGCAATACCACTTTGTTGTTCATTTGGGCTTTTTTCTTATTTATTTTTTTATGATGGACTTATTGCATTTAGAGTTGTTTTTTTCTTGTTATAAATTAGGTGCAGTAGCTCGTCCTTTGGGTTTGTCATGTGATGAAAGTAACAATGGCAACTGTGTTTGCTTTGCTGTCGTGCAAAATCAACTACAGTGGGCCTGTTTACAAATTGTTGGCTGCTCCCAAATCAGCCACCTACAATTACAGCACAATAAGAACAATTTGATTGCAAAGCATCTAATTATTTTGAAAGCTCAATGTTGACAGGTATGTATATGTTGTAAATATAATTTTTCCATCTGATCTATTCATAATAAAAATAAACTTTGAGGGACCCCAGAGTGGCTCCCCAGCGAAAAGCATGGCTGTTTGGTGGTTAGGGCTTGTCTTTTATTTATGACAGAATAATTGCCAGGTATGTCATTTACTATATATAGCCCATGTCCAACCCCTGTAAATTATTATAGATGATTGTGCTGTGAGCCTGTAAAAGTACCTACATAGCCCCTGTCTTGTAATACTTCGCATCTCCAAATACCAGTGGTGACATCACTAGTTTTTGATGATCAGAATCATAGAACATTTTAAATCACGATTGTTCACCAGCCGTTTCAGCTGGGAACTACAAGCTTTTAAAAATGTATGAAATGAGATATGAGACAGAACACTACACATGGTGCAGGCATAAAAATGAAGGATACAATTATATTATGTTGACAAGAAAGGCACAGAGAAATGCATTCATAGGAAAGTGCTGTTTGAGTCCTCACCACAAGCGGTGCTTGCAATGCAGTGGGACTGCCCTTCTGCTTGCCTCGTGAAGACATTTAAACATGTGCAGGGTCGTTCTGACTTGGGACAGTTTTAAGGGTTGCCTAGAAAAGCTTCTTTTATAAACTCAGATTTCAATGGAAAATCATTTTCAAACTGAACCATACCCATTTTACTGACAGCATTTGGTTGAAGCGCAAACACTCGCATGAGAATCAAATGAAACTGGACCCATGACATACCAGCTGCAATAAGAAAGGTGCCTATACTATTAAACTAAACTGTTTTATAACATATGGATTTTCTAATGTATTAATTTCCTTATTTTATTTCGCTGTGTTCTGAGCTTGTAAGCTATTCCATGGTACATTTTAACAAGTTAACTGAGGTGAAGAATTTTATGTTAAATACAGTAATGTAATTATTTCTAGAGTCGGTGTCAAACCTCAATGAAAAAAATGTGCTGCCGAGCTGATAAAGAACCTTGTGCACACGCGCACACACACGCACACGCACACGTGTTGTGTTGTCTTTGAAAACCGCATTACTGGAATGTGCCGCAGAGTTTGAAAACGATTGGTTTGATGTCTGACAGGTTTCTAGTGAGTATTAATAATACTGCATTACTGGAGATGAAACTGGACCCATATTCGTGATATTTAGAAATTTACATTGTATTAAGTTTCATATGGAATAGCTAATGTCAGTCAATGTGATTAACAAATAAATAATACTGTAGTTTTTAACAAGCCTTCCCCTTCTTTTTTCAGGCACTGTAGAAACAGATTTGTAGAAGTGTGCATTCTTGTAAAATGTAATTTGGTCTTGCTGAGCCACCTGAAATGTATATGCATGTAGACTTTAGAATGCACATCAAATGGCGTTGAAAGGGGGATATGTGTAATTTAAAAATTGACAACCCTTAAAGACTTAGAAATGTAGGCTAATTCATGTTATAATATTTAAAACAATTGCTCATAGAAACAGATTGAGCTTTATAAAGAGCTGTGGTTTGTCCATTCTTGCACATGCGGAATGCCTGGAATGCCCCTTTATTGCGCTAGTGTTTTTTTATCCCAAATAATTTCCACCTGTTTCTTTCATGATATTGTGTGTGTGTGTGTGACATTCTCCCTATGTGTGTGCTGGGTTAGGGTTAGGGTGAGTGTGTGACATTCTCCCTGTGTGTGTGTGCTGGGTTAGGGTTTGGGTGTGTGTGTGTGACATTCTCCCTGTGTGTGTGCTGGGTTAGGGTTAGGCTGTGAGTGTGTGACATTCTCCCTGTGTGTGTGTGCTGGGTTAGGGTTTGGGTGTGTGTGTGTGACATTCTCCCTGTGTGTGTGCTGGGTTAGGGTTAGGGTGTGTGTGTATGTGACATTCCCCCTGTGTGTGTGTGCTGGGTTAGGGTTAGGGTGTATGTGTATGTGACATTCTCCCTGTGTGTGTGTGCTGGGTTAGGGTTAGGGTGTGTGTGTATGTGACATTCTCCCTGTGTGTGTGTGCTGGGTTAGGGTTAGGGTGTGTGTGTGTGACATTCTCCCTGTGTGTGTGCTGGGTTAGGGTTAGGCTGTGTGTGTGTGACATTCTCCCTGTGTGTGTGCTGGGTTAGGGTTAGGGTGTGTGAGTGACACACTCCCTGTGTGTGTGCTGGGTTAGGGTGTGTGAGTGACACTCTCCCTGTGTGTGTGCTGGGTTAGGGTTAGGGTGTGTGCTGGGTTAGTGTTAGGGTGTGTGAGTGACACTCTCCCTGTGTGTGTGCTGGGTTAGGGTTAGGGTGTGTGTGTGACATTCTGTCTGCCACCCCTTCGCCGCCCCTCTTCCAGAATCCTGGAGTCACCACTTGGGGGTAGGCTATTCTGTCTGGATAATCATGAATAATCTTTACAATACTGCAAAGATAAGTTGTATTAATGATTCATTTCACACTATTTTTTTCAAACAGAATTCCTTTAAAAATAAATTTAAAAAAAAAAAAACCCTCCAACAGTATTGCTTATATGTTAGACATCAGGACCATCTCACATAGTCGACAAAACAAAAAAACTATGTCCATAATGATAGTTCAACATGCTCACTTTATACTAACAAACACTGTTGACTTTCAATGCCACTTTTTGACAGGTGGATTTCTGTTTCAAAACATATTTAAACGTGCACTGTAAAAAGTGTTTGATTCTGACAGCAGGCGCCTTTATTTACATTCCTTAATGATAAAGAAACATGAAAAAACTGGCATCCATCTATTCAGGTTGCCGTGATAATGAACTGTCACCTTGGCAACCGAAAGCAGTATCAATACTTTCCAAGCTTATAATGATCAATCAGAAAAGAGGAGACTCGCCTTTGAAAACATTTCAATTAATTTAGTATTAATTGATTTTTGTACTAAACCTGTACGTGACTCCACACTCAAAGACAACAACAAGGTGGAGTTCATATAAATACACAGATTGGATCACAAGCTCGATATTGCTTATATCTTTATTAGCTTTATTATTAGGTTTATTATTAGGCAGCTTTATTAGGTTTGGCATTGCCCTGGTTTGAGGGCATGTTCTCCTGGTAGACCCTGGGTCTCGTGATTACTCTAGAAGGCCGCACACATTTCATAGGCATTGCTGCGGATCAAGTCCTCCCAACAATGCCGCCTTGTATCCTGATGGTGCTGGCTACTTTCAACACCATAATGCACACATCCATTGAGCCAGAACTGTGCATGAATGACTTCAGGCTTTTCCCATGGCCACCACAATACCCAGATCTCAACCCACATGAGCATGTTTGGCATGAACTTCAACAATGGATTCATCCTCACGATCCCCTGCTTGCCTCTCTGCACAAACTGCCGATGATGGATGTATTACAAGGATGAAAGGGATGCCTCGAGACGCCTTCCAGCCCCTTCTGGGCTGTATGTCACGTTGTGTTAAAGCTGGGCTCAGTGGTGGCCAGCCAATCTTATGTACAGGTCCTAATAAAGTGGTCAGGCAGTGGACATACAGACTGCCAAGGCTGTACGAGATCTTTATGAAAACATACATACCCACATTAGAAACAGGTTTATTTCTGTTTCTAGGTTTCTTATTCATCTGGGCTGAACTCTGCAGGGAATATGGTCCCTGGAATAACGCTGGGAAGATGTGTTACCCCACTTAACGACACAGTAATTCAAGTATGAATTTTTAAGGATGCCCCGAGGATTCAACATCTGCAAGGCGTCTGTCGTCTTAAAATAATAATAATTAGTTGAAAGGTTTTAATGCATAATATTTGTGGTGACCCTAGAGGAGCAAATGTTAGGGGGAGTCCAGTGGCACTGCAATGAATACAATCCCTCTGTTTTTGTACAGAACATGTACAAAACAATTGCTGGAATATAAGGCTGACCCTGCATGAGTATACTGCACATACTTCTATATAATGTACAACTCGCATCACATAGACATTCTTCTAAAATGTGTAAAAGAGTAATTATTAAATTCTGAAAATGACAGGCAAGTAATTATTTCCACATTGCTTGGTAAACATTTTGAGGAGGTTTTTGTTAAATGCGTCACAACGACATTTATGTTGTAAAACTGAAGACAGCAAGAGTGTCAGTCAGTCCAATTGTTCTGGGGGTCAGTGCTCCAGTTGATTAATGACCCTGGACATGTGGAAAAAATATCAAGGCTAACTGTCAGGACAACTTTCATGGCGCCTGTGACCAGGGCCATGGTCCTTCACATATTATGAGCACTAAATCTGAGTGATAGTTCATAACAGGCAGAAACAGTAAGTAATGAGATTATAATAACAGGCAAGGAGGTGTGAGCCAACGCTAGAATACAAAAAGAATTTACATGATTAAGCAGATGCTTACATTATCCTACATTCACATTTTATTCTGCTTTGTTTTTCCCAATAAGGAATATACAATCGACGTGTTCTTCCGGCAGAGATGGAGAGATGAGCGTCTGAAGTTTGACGGTCCGATGAAGATCCTCCCCCTTAATAACCTGCTGGCGAGTAAGATCTGGACCCCAGACACATTTTTCCATAACGGGAAGAAATCTGTAGCTCACAATATGACCACACCCAATAAACTGCTCCGCCTGGTGGATAATGGAACACTGCTCTACACCATGAGGTAAGACTTCCAGTTTGTACTGTTTGTGTTTTCAGCCAGTATCCTCGACTGTTCTTCTTACTGGGGTTTGTTTTAATGATAGAATGCACACAGTAATCTGCTGCTGGGTTTTCCCCACTTATTACCTTGACAGAATACAGTGGAAAGCAGGTTTAGGACGGCTTTCAGCTCTTTGAAAACTATGCACTGTAAGCTTGATTGAATAATCAAAAAGGACTTCCTTCCTTAAAATAGTCAATATAAATCTTCTTCAGTTTCGTTTGGATATCTCTTTGCAACACAAATGTAACATTGCAGTGCATCTGTCCCTGGCAGACCAGCTGAATGCAGATCCTTGCTCATTTGTTCTTTCTTTCACTGGACTTTATCACCGCTAGCATTAAAAAGCATGACATAAAATAACATCTTTAATGATATGTATCTGCTATGTGAACGGAACAAAGGTTATTTAAATCCATCTCAACTTTTATATTTGAAGCCTTTGGGCTGACATAACTTGCAGTCAAAGTGATGTGGCATTGATGTTACAATGCATCCACTTCATTAACAAAGTAACTAACAGAAAGATAAGCTCAAAAGAACATCATTTTCGAAATTAGACATTTTCAGTCCCAGGCATGTTATCGGTTCATTAAATGTGGCATATGGTCCCAATATTCCTCAGGCTACGAATAACATTTTAAAATCAGATGGTTTTGAAATGTGCACGTGTCCTGATAATTTTATGTATCTCAGTTAACAAGTTTAACAGTGCAGTAATATGCCTTTTCTTTTTAAATCTGTGAAAAATTCATGTAAAACAGAGCTGTGTTAAATGTGTGTACAATGTTTTTGCACACCCTCACCACTGCTGGTAGCAAGTTGCAAGTAAGATAAAGCTCTTGTTATGATAAAACCAAAGTGCCTGGAAGGTGCATTTCTAGATATGCATTTTGAACAGCTTGAGGTCATCTATCTGTGCAAGCACATCATTAGCTAGTGGGGTTGTGAATTTTCTTTATTTTAAAGCAAATGGGCCAAAGTTGAATAGGCTAAGCAGAACGGTAATGTTGCTACTGGTTTTATAATGCACTGGTTCTTTCTCCTTTGAGAAGGCCCTTGGGCACAATGCCTGTGTTAGATGCATGGCTGTATGGAGACTGACCCCAACAGGTAAAAAGGTTAAAAGCTCTAAACATGCATGTGCAAACCAAACAGGCTTGTGTGTACAGTGTTTTAAGGACCCGCTTGGAGAGGCCCCCCGCTCCCTGTACTTTAGATCACAGGACATACATACACATGTAATAACATGGTAATAAACATGTAACTACCAATAGCTCCTGCTTACATGGTAACTACTGTTGGAATTAATTTGCATGTGACTGACCTATGTTGTGGTGTTACTGTTCGAATACATTAGGGAACACAATATTGTTTATAAGGCCATGTCCATGTAATTACACAGTCGTTACTGGAACTAATCATGTTATTACAATGCAATTACACAGCTATTCAAGCAAGTGCTGCAAAAGAGAACAAAACATGGATATGACATTTTTTTTATATAAGTACAGTGCACTCCACTCAGTATTGGCTGTTTCAATAACATTTTTTTTTATAGATATACAAAGGGCCCTGAAGAATTATTTTATCTCACATCATAAGCCCACAGCCTCTGTGGGGAGCACTGCTCCAGATACAGTACAGTTGTCCCAGCAGCATGACATTTTGAGTTTTTTTAGTGTCAGAGGACCTTGGCAATTTGCACACTATTAGGGCAGCAGTGTGGAGTAGTGGTTAGGGCTCTGGACTCTTGACCGGAGGGTCGTGGGTTCAATCCCAGGTGGGGGACACTGCTGCTGTACCCTTGAGCAAGGTACTTTACCTAGATTGCTCTAGTAAAAACCTAACTGTATAAATGGGTAATTGTATGTAAAATTAATGTGATATCTTGTAACAATTGTAAGTTGCCCTGGATAAGGGTGTCTGCTAAGAAATAAATAATAATATTACAGGTATTATGCAGCACGAGGATTATCATCATATTCTGCAACACTGGGGCTCTGCAATTATGTAATTTCGTTTTGCATAATTAATGTGCAAGTTTATAGTTCTACAGTTGGTGCATAATTTGGTAATACATTTTTTTTTTACCAGTGTAATTAAAATACCCAGACAAAGATGGCTGTTTCAGATACAGTATGCTTTTGTAAAGAGAGACATTATTATTTCCTACAGCAACATTTGAGAACATACAACGTTTAGAATAAATCAATATGACATTCCAGGGGAATAGAAGGTCTAATTGTCTGCTTGTTATTTCATTAAACTCCGTCTCGTTCTTTTGATGCAGGTTGTGTTCTGTGCTTTTTCTTGGTGTTTTTTCTCCAGTTCTACAGGGACTTTGGCTTTGGCTCTTAAGAACAAAAGAAGATTAATAACAATTGAAAAGCAGCTGCTGTGTTCTACTGTGAGGATGCTATTCTACTGATACAGAAATACTGTGCTGTTTGAGTTTAGCCTTTTATTCTCCATTCCACAAATAACATTAATAGCAATGTAATTACAAATTAACTAACACTTGGATTATCAATAAGGAATTTGATACTAAATTAATTTGAAGATAATATACAGTAATGCTGCATTCAACACTTGTCAGTTAACACTAGCCCTGCTCATATCAATGTACCTTTAGTAATGTTCAATGGCCAGCAAAGATTTTGTGAATGCTATCACAGGGCTGCAAATCCTTTTGAAAATGGGTACTGATTGGAGCACACTGATTCCAGGGGCGACCCAATTAGGTGGTCAAGCCACAGCAATGAACATGGTAAAGTCTGATAAATCACCATGCAAATTAGGCGTAATACATGTATAGCTTTTTTGTTTGATGATATTAATGGAGGCGCTATTAATGTAAAACAGTGATTCTGAACCATTTGAAACACCAGTAAGAATACTATCAATTTGGAGCTCCCATGGGCAGCCAGAACAACACTGATTTGATGTGGCAGTGAGTCTGCAAGGTGCTTAAACTGTTCTACATGGATACACTGCCATTCATCTAATTCCTAAAGGGTTGGAGGTTGTAATCTGCTTTGAAGTCTGTTATCCAGTATGGCCCGTATAGTCATTAAGTAATGTGTACAGTACAGCAGACACTAAAACATCTGTATTCAGCCCACTAGAAACCTTGTCAGATCTGCTGAATCTGACTTGTAACAGGAAGATGCAGCTTTACAGGGATCTTAACTGCATAACAAACGTACCTGTCATGCAAGAGACAGCATACTGAAGGTTTCTCCAATTTCTTGCCCAGACCCTGTATGGTGCCTTAAAATTCTTTCACACACCACATGCAGATTCTGTGTTAGAACATGCTAAGGAGGGCTTAGGTCGGCCAGGGTGTCCTCGGCTCACCGCGCACCAGCAACCGCTGTAGTCTGGCCTGGCGCCTGTGGGCTTGCCTGTAAGCTGCCCAGAGCTGCGTTGTCCTCCGACGCTGTAGCTTTGAGGTGGCTGCACGGTGAGTCTGCAGTGTGAAAAAAAGTGGTTGGCTGACGGCACACGCTTCGGGGGACAGCGTGTGTTCGTCTGCACCGCTCCCGAGTCAGCGCAGGAGTGGGAGCGGTGAGCTGAGCCTAAAAATAATTGTATATGCCAAATTGGGAGAAAATAATAAAATAATTGCCGATTACTAAGTTAAAAAAAAAAAAATAGAACATGCTGCAGGGATCATGCATTATCAGCACTACTGAGCTAAGGCAGGGAAGTACAGGTATCTTAGCTACAGCCCCTGGTATTCGCAAATGTCTGCTTGAAATAAAATGAAAACAAAATGATTGCATTAGATTGGGTCAAGGGTCATAAGATGCAGTGTGTTGAAATACATATGGTACACACAGTGGTGTGAGGCAAAAACACAAAATAAATCTCTGGGGGAATAATAGCTAAAAAATAAAAGTTCCCTGTAAACTCTGGTTCATCCAACACACCTCTGTCTTCCTATACTTTCACTGGGATTAATCCCTGTCCCTTTCCTACACAGATATGTCAAACTCTTGACCTTGGTTCAACACACAGGGATCCCAAGTTCACAAAGAAAGTCTCTGGGCAGCAATTAAATGCATTTTGACCCACGAAATGATGTCAATTGTACCAGAGTGGCACTGGCCTAACCCCAGGTGTTCCACGCTTGGAATACGCATTTCCAAAATCTAGAAAAGTATAGAACAATGACGGTTTGATGACATCTGGAATCTAGAAAAAGAACATCACATTCTGGGTGCCAAAAGGCATTGCAAATGTAGCCATTGCCATCATTTACCATTTAACAGTGACTCAAAGTGATCTTAGAAAGAGCATTGAGACTGCCTGTGATAATGGACATGAACTGCATAGTTCACAAGGCAGCTCCCTTCACTTTGTATCTTCAGCACCATTATCACCGCGTAATAAACCTGCATTTCGCTGTTTGATCAATGGAGGTCGAAGGTTCAGAAGTATATCATTTAGTGTGAAATTGGTACTGCAGCTTCAATACAAGGATGCAATCGTATTCGTTCTGAAATCCTGCTTTCCTTCAGACTTCTATTCAAGAGCTGGAATCTCAAGCCAAAAACAAGTTTGATGGAATCTGATACGATACTAGAATATCAGTACAATGTGTATTTCTTCCTGTCTTTGTCAGATACTGGCTTGGGAGCAGGTGGTCCATGATCTGAAAGATGAACTCCCCTGAAATAAACGTACTTTAAAATGACATTACCTAGATTTTATTCCTTTTGCAATTTCTCAGTGTGTTAAACATTAGAAACCTTACATGACGAATCAGCCAATCACTTGTAAGGGCTTATCAAAATTCGAAAACATCTCATACTGTGTATATGTAAGTAGTTCCCGAGTTACTCTTATTAATGATTTGTCATGGATTTAGTTTCAGTCTGGGAGTTGTACTAGAGAGGCACTAGATGTAATGTTCCGTGATTAGAGGCAGCTTGTGAAATGTTCTATATTCACTGACCCAAACCCAGTACTCCCCGCACCCTCTGCAGGGGGCTGCCAGTCCATTCAACACAACCTTGGAAAGTGTTTCGGATTGCTGTTTGCAGACATGAGCTGGTATTCCTCAGTGTAGCCGATAGGCAACGTATCAATCATAACTATCCAGACCTCAAACAGGTCTTGCACTGCCTGTAATCATTTCCGTGCCACGGTCAATAGAATGCTACATCCCCCTGGTGTTCCACAATAAAAATTGCAACTCCACATTGTTGTGCATCTGTTCTTTTTTAAATAATTTTGAAACAAAATAGCAACTTAGGGGAACTAATTTAGAGTTGTAATTTAAACAAAACCAGTGTTTGTCCTATAAACACCAAAGAGCTTATTTTGTGTTCCGTTTTCTTCATGGAGGTACAGCCTTCATTGTGATTCAGATTGGTACTGTTAATTGATTTGAGCAGTTTTCAGGATTTACAGCGGCTCTATCATTTAACTGTGAGTTACATACAATGTTTACAGTTGAAAATTTTACAATTGTGATGGAGGATCGGAAACAGCATAAATATAACTTGAAACCTGGTACTACTGTGAAGTTCTGTTTTACTGCAAGCTCAGGGAAATGCTGAGTAATTACATGCCCAACCTGTCTTGGCAGTCACACTTGCACAATTTAATTTTTGGGAGTAAAATAAAGAACGGGTGTTCCACAGAGATCCGGTATGAATGGATAAGATTTGAGGTTTCACTGCACTTGCGGGACGGATTGCTTATTAAAATCCTCAAGCACTGGGTCTGAGCGAGGTTGAAAGAGGAGGCAATTCCATGTGCTCCCATACCGGTATACAAGCCATCGAACAACACAAAACCCTAGGTGACTGGATCCGGTCCATTGTAAACGTTTTAAAAGAATTCAATGCAGTGACACAACCATCTTATAAGACATGCTCAGGATTTTAAGAATAAAACATAGAAAACCTTTGACTGTTTTGTAAGGAGACTAAACTGTACAAATCAATAAGGTTCAATTGTGGGTTTCTAAGACCACTAAATATCGTACATGTGCACAGGTTTCTAAGCAACAAGACCCTTTTCTACATTAACAAAATACTGTCTGCTTGTTAGGGTAATCACACACGTACTCTGTCCTTTTAGCATGTCTGCTTACCATGCTGTTCAGAACACCCTTAATTGAGTGGTCAGTACAGTGTGTGTGTGTGTGTGTGTGTGTATGTGTGTGTCTGTGTGTGTGTCTGTGTGTGTGTGTGTGTGTGTGTTAATCAACACAACCCACAAACCCTGGAGTGTGTTATCCCGCTTATAAAACAGACACAGTAATACATAGAAAAACAAACTTTTTTATATTTTTTTAAAAAACAAACAATTTTATTGTATATTCTTCCGCTTTGGAGAACAAATAGTCCATCAGGCATGGTAAAATGGAAGTTTTCAACATTTCCAACAGTAAATACAAATACAATAATAGAATACTATTGAATGAATTAAGCTATATTTATGCACGGCTTAAAACCCCTCAGCAGCCAATCAGCGTGCAGCAGTGTGGAGTAGTGGTTAGGGCTCTGGACTCTTGACCGGAGGGTTGTGGGTTCAATCCCAGGTGGGGGATACTGCTGTTGTACCCTTGAGCAAGGTAATTTACCTAGATTGCTCTAGTAAAAACCCAACTGTATAAATGGGTAATTGTATGTAAAAATAATGTGATATCTTGGAACAATTGTAAGTTGCCCTGGATAAGGGTGTCTGCTAAGAAATAAATTATAATAATAACATTCCGTTTTATAAATATATATATATAGGCAGTTAAGAATGACGTGCTAAATATACCACGTTGTATTTGTTTGTCCTCTAGTTAATTGTATCTAACCTGTTTTGCATCTCCATTGCCTACATATGTCTCTAAAATACAGTTTTGAGTAAAACACAAGCTATAGCAAACATGTATCATTTTAAAACATTATGGGCAGGATTTTCAAAAGGTCGTAAATGATAACTGCTCGCTGGCGGAAGAGTCGCCTCCCTGTATGCTAGTAGTTTCCATAACAGCGAATTCTGCTTCCATTCATTTTTCTTGATCTCGTTAACATGCATTTTGATTAACGAGTTCCCCTTATCTTGTCTTTGAGACAGAAAGTGATGTACGTGATCTGCGACAAGTAAGCTTTTTAACGAGAAATGCGTTCATTAATGACCTCATCGACTCACTTTCAAAGCATTAATGAATGGATTTAATTAACACATTTTGTTTGAAAATCACTTGCTACTAAAGCTCACGTTACTATACCACAAGTTCGATACAATAACACTGTTTTTTGAAAATCCTGCCCCATATCTGTTATTAGGGTATAGAAAGGTCTCAGTTTGCATGCCTTACTCTCAGGAAATCTGTTACACAAGGTCATTTCACCTCAGCAATTTATTTGTTTATTATTTGTTTATTTAGCAGACGCCTTTATCCAAGGCGACTTACAGAGACTAGGGTGTGTGAACTATGCATCAGCTGCAGAGTCACTTACAATTACGTCTCACCCGAAAGACAGAGCACAAGGAGGTTAAGTGACTTGCTCAGGGTCACACAATGAGTCAGTGGCTGAGGTGGAATTTGAACCGGGGACCTCCTGGTTACAAGCCCTTTACTTTAACCGCTGGACCACACAGCCTCCTAGCTGGGTCAAAGCAGCTGGTTGGTTAGACAGGAAAGAAGCCGTTGAGAGGATGGAGAAGTGATGAAGGAATTGCAGCACAATCTCAACACTTGGTTTGCAAACATAGTTTTCTTTAACCTAATGTAGTACCAAATACCAAGTTATAAAAAGCCTTATTTTACAGTTCTTTCAAAATTGCACCTTTAGGATCTACTATATACAACAAATGGAAGTGCACAACAAGTAACATTCCTGGGGTTATCTTGTTTGCTGCAGTCGCATTATTGCACACCATTATGTTATGAAGCAACAGCAAACGGTTCTGTGTTAAGCACAGGGAATCATGTGCAAGCTCTCCCTGCACTGCACAGTAACTGAATGCCAGTGCAATCTCCAGGCTTAGGGATTCTTGGCATCCTTCGCCGATGCTACCCAAAGTGTCAACAGATTGCTGGTAAACGTTTCTATGCTTACTCAGCTTCCTTTTCCTGGCACGCCTCGTCACCTGCCCTCAGAAATCAGAAAGGAGATTATCCTTTTTAAACAAGTTGTCCTCAGGGTGCCTTACCTCATTATTGCGTTTTGGCCAATGCTTTCTTCTTCTCTTCCATGTTGCGGTTTCTGTGTCTTGTGACAACATAATGTCATGTGATTAAACATTGGTGTAGAGGAGCTGGTGCTTAAGACTCATATAGATGCACATGTTTTTATTAGATTACTAAACATATATATAGATTTTACAGTACTTCCACTATAATTTTTTTTTTTTTAAATGCAAACATTTATGCTCCAGTGAGCTGACTTGAACACATACTGATTTTCACTCAAGTACAGCTTCTGTGGTGTGATGCACTTGCTGTTCATAACAGCAGAGCTCCAGATAATCTGTGTACTGGGTGTTTTACACATTGAAAAAATATGAGTTACGTATGATATTTAAATTGTATGCACATTGCAGTTTTGTTGCACAGGTTGAGTTTGCATGTTATCAAGCTTCTTGTGCTTCGTGGGTTCCCGGCGTCTCAATGGTCAGTTGTGAATATACTCCATGCTATAGCTATAGAATGGATCATAGTGATGTTGAGACAGCTGATTGTAACCTGCCTAGAAATTACCAGAAACATGTGACCAGTAAGTCCAGGGTTTTCAATAAAAACAATTAAGAAAAACATAGGGTTAAAATCACTCAGTGATGGGATTCTTCATCCTTAGGATTTCTCAGCTCCGTCTTAACACCTAACCTAACAATTTACCTATCTGTCAACTGAATTTTTAGAAGGTAAAACTATATAATAAATGCAATATTCTCTGTGTGGAGAGTCGGGATGCTTTTTATTGCTATAGCAAGGTGATCAATAAGGAATACAATATAGTTTAATAATATTTAGATCTCAGTGTTTTTGTTAATATAATCATTTGTTAAGAGAGTTCTGAATGGGTGTAAGGTTTTATATACATTCTGAATATTTATATGTGCCCTTTTAAAAGGTAATAACTGAGAGATTATTAAAACTCTGTTTGTGCTTAATATTTGGGGTTTCAGAATACTATATAAGCAACACACCCTTATTTCTGCCGGCCTAGTTTATCTAATCTGGCCTTGGTGTAAATGGCTAGTATTCATTCCTGGAGGGGGGATGAATGGCTGGTTAAATTATGTGACACTGAGCTTGTAAAGTAGATAGTGAGGAGACAGGAGAGAGGAGACAGGAGAGAGGAGACATGGGGAGCTTAGGGAAGCAATTTATATGTGTTTCTTTTTGAAAGAGCCGCGATAGCAGAAAAGGGGGCTTTTATGGTTTTGAGTGTAACTGTTACATAATATTTTGCACACAGGCTTAAAATGTGGTTGTAAAGCTGGCATATATATATATATATATATATATATATATATATATATATATATATATATATATATATATATATATATATATATTCTGTATGTTGCTGACAGACATTTCATCTTGCTGACACCAATACATCTCTGATACGAGATGAGGGCTCAGAAACTAAACATCTACACTGACCAGCCAGCTCACACACACCATCTCTGATACGAGATGAGGGCTCAGAAACTAAACATCTACACTGATCAGCCAGCTCACACACACCATCTCTGATACGAGATGAGGGCTCAGAAACTAAACATCTACACTGATCAGCCAGCTCACACATACCATCTCTGATACGAGATGAGGGCTCAAAAACTAAACATCTACACTGACCAGCCAGCTCACACACACCATCTCTGATGCCAGACGAGTGCTCAAAGACATCTGCTGAGGGCAGTTGCAGTTCAAATTAACACCAAATGAGACCTGGGAGACGCTCTTCATTTCGTGTTCAAAACAATTGGTTTCTCTGCTGTTTCCACAATAAAGACTTTGTTAGTTTTGACAGTCTTTGTCCAGACTATTTTATTGTAAAGAAGACGGACATTACATGGGCTTGAGGTGCTATGCTCAGAACTCAGCTTATTCAAGTCATTTAACATAACAAAGATTCAGAGCTAACTGATTTTTAAAGCACAGCAGTAGAAAACGCATGCAGCTGTACTCACAATAAAACATCCATTCTGTGGAGTGTTATGGTTTTATAGATAAGAGACAGCAGTTTCAGAAGCAATGCAAGACTGATAACAAAGCATGCTAAATGCTGTTTGATAACTGAGTCTGATGTTTCTAAAACTGCCTAAACTAGGAATTATAAATATTGCTTCTTGGAGATGGTCTGATACAGAGTTACAGACCCATAAACCTGTAGTTCCATGCTTACCATTAACGCACTTAACCCATTCACACTACTCAGGCATTGCACAATCTATAGCGATTGTGAATGACGTGAATGGCAATCACATGGTTTCAACATGTGATGATCAGGTTTTATTTAGCATGCGTGGATAGGGTCCTCCTGTTTTATACTGTCATCCTGACATCCTGACATCAAGGCTGTTGATTTAAAAGTACAATGTACTGAGTTTAAGAAGTTACACTGTACTGCTGTGTTGCTTTCCAGTACATATTTACCCTGGTCTTATTAAACAACACTGGTATTGGCTTTGCACTGCTACTGTTGTACGTGATTCTAAAGCTGTTTATAAAAGTGTTATGTCTTTGTGTTCTTGTTCTGTTTCCCTGGTGTTGTTGTTGTTGTTATTTACAGCTTAGGAAACCTTTCTTGTTAAGTTCTAGAAATGTGTGCTTGTTTTAGTTGAGTCTGTTGTACAGGACAGTATTGCATTGTGCAGTGCTCCATATTGAATGTGTATCAAGCTTGCAGTTGAAAGGGAGGTTTTTTTTACTGTAGGTGGTGCATTGTGATGCACATCCCTGAATTCCACAACAGATCATTTCCATAAACAAACCCTGCATACTTTATCAGGAGCCTCTGCAGGAGTCCATTGTTGTTAACGGCTACAGAGTGTGTGTAAGTGTGTTACCTTAAATATACCTAAACTCTGTAACTTGTAACAGTAAATAATTGAATAGTATTCAAATACAGCCAGTATCATTGTACTATAGTGTTACACTGTGTTTCCATTTTTAAGTAATGAGTGACACAATCACTCCAAGTACGTTCATGGACTGTAATATTCTATTTATAGAAAAGGTACAATGTAAGGGAAGCAATGTATTATCAAAGCTCTTCTTAGCAAGCTGGTGTAATCTGGAACATTGCTATACTCCCACAATGAATGCAAGAATGTCATAGCAATTATTTTGTACACAGGATTTTATGAGGCAAACCCATCTCCGCAAGCTGCTCTTATTGTTAGTATTTTGGTTAGCAAGTTGCTAGATCTTGTGAATGTGTATTGGTCAGGGTCTGGATTGGTAAGTGCAGGTATGACAACAGTCAACATCCTTCTAGCAGATTAGATTGTGTCCGAACAGTTGCTATGAACCCCTGGACTCTAAGGCTGAATTGATAATGTCGAGTGCTCTCTTCTGTTGCAGGTTAACAATCCACGCAGAGTGTCCCATGCACCTCGAGGACTTCCCAATGGATACACATGCTTGTCCATTAAAGTTTGGAAGTTGTAAGTTTCTGTTTTTTTGCCCACTCTATATTCTTTTAGCTTTAAATGCAATTGAAATTGTTTTTGTTGTTTTTCCATTTCCCTTTTTCATGATGTTCACAATGATTTAGATTGCTGCAATATCTCTACATGTGTCTTGCTTGCAGAATCAAAACTGGCAGGCATTGAACATCCTTGTTACATTCAAATCACTTGGTATACAAATACATATGGATTGATATCAAACTGTTTGGAATAAGGACTCTGTCAGCCTCTAGTCTGATATTGTAACAGAAGAGACTGTGTTGTGTGGTGCACATGGAAATCTCAGTAGAGATCTGCACATATCAGTTATTACATATCATTTGGTGCATTACAAGGAACATCACACATTTGAACAGACATTTCCCTGTTCCTTACTAAATCAGTACACAACACCACTTAACCCATATTTAAAATGTAGAAGTTTCTCTATGCAAAATAGTGCATGGCAGTTTTTTTTAATTAGTATACATCTCATGGATATAAGGCTTCAGAAACCAGACAAGGCAAAGCAGAATTGGTGATGCAATGCGACATGCACTTGAGGAAAACGCTGTGACTTGGAACTGTGTTCAGGCAGCAGTATCCACTGTTTCTACATTCCCTTTGGTACACTCAGTGTTCAGTAAATTAACAGCTGACTCCCCCACAGTCAACTTTCACTCAGTGCTGAAAAAAAGTAGCGAGATTGTAGCCCTTGGTAATTTAAATATGGGAACTGCTGAATCACATGCTGCCACCAAAAGCAATACTTAGTTGCTGATATTAACTATTGAAAGAGAGCAGTCTTTTACTGCCCTAGGGTGCTGGAGAATGAATAGGAATGGATGCAATGCTGGTAACCCTATTCCAAAGAGAAGGCAGTTTCAAGGAAGACACTTCTCACTGATTACTTCACACTAGATTGTATGAGTTTCCCTGAATTCTAGGGAGGGCTTACCCATTACACAAGACTGTGCTGATTCAGGTTTGACAAGGAGCCGTGACCTTAAATATTTGCATATACTTAATAATTAAGTAGTGTAGAACCCAACTACTCTGAGCACAATAAAAGGGGAACAGTAATAATGTTGTATTCAAAAGCTGTCCAAATGGATTTTAAATTAGCATAGGATAACAGTACACTGTACTTGGCTAATAATCCATGAGTAATTGCTGTATTTGTGTCCAGTAACTGAATTGTTTCTGTTCGATTTTGTCACTGAGTTTCCCTGAAGTCTTTTCAGATTAGAGCTGAGGTATATCTCACTGTTCACAGCTCTCTAAGCCAGTCCAGTTGCTATTGTATCTCTGGAGGTTCGTTTGATTGGCACAGTCTCATATCCTGCCACACTTCAAGTATGAAAGTTAAATGACGTGTAACAATACTTTCAGTGATATGTCAGCAATCTACCTAAACCTCAGAGAAAATGCAGTTCGCTCGCCAGAGCAGGGCAAAAGGGCGAGAGACTTTCTCAGATATATTCATTAGGAGCATGATACACTAGAAATTCTGACCTAGTTCAAAGAACATTATTCCTTGAAGGGAGTGACATGCTGTAGATGTGCTGAAGATCAATATGCTACACTCCTGACCTGTTGGGTGTCAGTTATAGTGTGAGTGAGCCAGCAAATGCAAACAGAACAGTAAATATTCTAGAGACAACTGATAATGAAATATGCTTTCATTGAAGAAATACCAAAGCCAGTTTGTTCCAAAGCCTTTAAAAACAATAAGGTTTATTACAGTACATAGCTTGGGTGGTGGAGTCTGTCAAACACAATCTGACCTTGTTCAAATGCCAAAGTGAGGCTGCAACTATTTCCAGCTGCAGCCAGACTTCAGAGAGTCTATACTGTTCGATTGTGTTTCTGTATTATTGGCATGTCATCCACCTACCTGCAGCCAGACTTCAGATGAGGAGAGTCTATACTGTTCGATTGTGTTTCTGTATTATTGGCATGTCATCCACCTACCTGCAGCCAGACTTCAGATGAGGAGAGTCTATACTGTTCGATTGTGTTTCTGTATTATTGGCATGTCATCCACCTACCTGCAGCCAGACTTCAGATGATGAGAGTCTATACTGTTCGATTGTGTTTCTGTATTATTGGCATGTCATCCACCTACCTGCAGCCAGACTTCAGATGATGAGAGTCTATACTGTTCGATTGTGTTTCTGTATTATTGGCATGTCATCCACCTACCTGCAGCCAGACTTCAGATGAGGAGAGTCTATACTGTTCAATAGTGTTTCTGTATTATTGGCATGTCATCCACCTACCTGCAGCCAGACTTCAGATGAGGAGAGTCTATACTGTTCGATTGTGTTTCTGTATTATTGGCATGTCATCCACCTACCTGCAGCCAGACTTCAGATGAGGAGAGTCTATACTGTTCGATTGTGTTTCTGTATTATTGGCATGTCATCCACATCATAGTAAAATGAATTGGCATCCCCCTGTTTCCGAAGTTTACTAAACTATCCTACTATATCTGAGTGTTCTCCTATTTCATCATTCCAACATCACAAAGGTGTAAGTTACTGTAGGTCCTGGGCAGGGAATGTGTAGACCATTCTTCTGCTTTCTTTCAGATGCGTACACAAACTCTGAAGTGGTTTATATTTGGACCCTCGGCCACGATAAATCTGTGGTGGTGGCAGAGGATGGTTCTCGCTTAAACCAGTACGACTTGCTGGGCCATGCTGTCAGCACTGAAGTGATCAGATCCAGCACAGGTAGGTGTGGGTTTAGCACTGAAGTGATCAGATCAGCACGGGTAGGTGTGGGTTTAGCATTGAAGTGATCAGATCAGCATGAGTAGGTGTTGTGGGTTTAGCATTGAAGTGATCAGATCAGCACGGGTAGGTGTTGTGGGTTTAGCATTGAAGTGATCAGATCAGCACGGGTAGGTGTTGTGGGTTTAGCATTGAAGTGATCAGATCAGAATGGGTAGGCGTGGGTTTAGCACTGAAGTGATCAGATCAGCACGGGTAGGTGTTGTGGGTTTAGCACTGAAGTGATCAGATCAGTACGGGTAGGTGTGGGTTTAGCATTGAAGTGATCAGATCAGCACGGGTAGGTGTTGTGGGTTTAGCACTGAAGTGATCAGATCAGCACGGGTAGGTGTTGTGGGTTTAGCATTGAAGTGATCAGATCAGCACAGGTAGGTGTTGTGGGTTTAGCATTGAAGTGATCAGATCCAGCACAGGTAGGTGTGGGTTTAGCACTGAAGTGATCAGATCAGCACGGGTAGGTGTGGGTTTAGCACTGAAGTGATCAGATCAGAATGGGTAGGTGTGGGTTTAGCACTGAAGTGATCAGATCAGCACGGGTAGGTGTGGGTTTAGCATTGAAGTGATCAGATCAGAATGGGTAGGTGTGGGTTTAGCACTGAAGTGATCAGATCAGCACGGGTAGGTGTTATGGGTTTAGCACTGAAGTGATCAGATCAGCACGGGTAGGTGTTGTGGGTTTAGCACTGAAGTGATCAGATCAGCACGGGTAGGTGTTGTGGGTTTAGCATTGAAGTGATCAGATCAGCACAGGTAGGTGTTGTGGGTTTAGCATTGAAGTGATCAGATCAGCACGGGTAGGTGTGGGTTTAGCACTGAAGTGATCAGATCAGAATGGGTAGGTGTGGGTTTAGCACTGAAGTGATCAGATCAGCATTAGTAGGTGTTGTGGGTTTAGCACTGAAGTGATCAGATCAGCACAGGTAGGTGTTATGGGTTTAGCACTGAAGTGATCAGATCAGAATGGGTAGGTGTGGGTTTCACTGTCTGTGTGTCACTGTCCGCACATGGCCGGCAGCCATAGCGCCTGAGACTCAAACCTCCCAGGTGTGTGTAAAGTGAAGCCTGCTTAAGATCACATTGGTTAAGATCAAATCCTGTTACTATCCCTATTTAGTTTCGTCCTCGTTTCTTTTGGTATGCAATGCTCTGTCAGTAACCAATCTGTCCTTTTTCTGTAACGTGCATGCTTTCAATGTGTACTGTGTTCCTTCACAAGCAGAAGCACCCTGAGAGGCTGCCTTGCAGGACACGTTGATCAAGGCAGCCCCTGCTCTGAGGACGAGCCAGGTGCACCCTGTGAAGTCACTGATCCTTCTGCTTTTCTGTGATTTCTGAATAGTTGCACACGACACCTTGTATAGGTCTAGTGGATCAGATGACCACAAAAAATTGCCTACATTTCAGACTAGGGAGTTCTCTTATTTAATTGCATTCTCTAACTTTCTGGCTGTCGTACTTCCACTGCCTGATTGATTACGAATATGAATGTAGCGTCATCAGCATGATAATAATATATGCATTACCCCCCTCTCTCTCCCCTGCAGGAGAGTACATAGTGATGACTACGTATTTCCATTTGAAAAGGAAAATTGGCTATTTTGTGATTCAAACATACCTCCCATGCATCATGACTGTCATTCTGTCCCAGGTATCCTTCTGGCTCAACAGAGAGTCAGTACCTGCGCGCACGGTGTTCGGTAAGTGTTATTAGACTCTAATCTTGGAATATGTTTCAAAAGCAACTTAACTTAACCTGGAAAATAGATATTCAGCTAGTTTTTATACCACCTGACAAATTGCTTCTTTATGAAATACTGTTCCTGTTGAAATATTGCGTGGTTTTTCAAAGTCGTGCCAAACCTAACTTTTTAGGTTGTTTTTTTTTTTGGGGGGTGGGGGAGGTGCAAATTAAAAAACAGCAGTGAAAAAGAATATAAGAGGGATCTGATACCATTTTGTTTTTTTCGTATTACCTTTTTAAACAAAATCTTTATGAACTTAGAGCAATTAATAAGCACTACTACTATAATAACAAAAGGGGAATGTGGCAGATAATTAATTAAGTGGTATGCTCAAGTTTATGAATACGGTAGTGTGTTATTTGTAAGCTGCTGAAACTTATTGTAGGTAAATGCATTTACTGTTGCACTAATGCTTTCTGAGTACAGCTCTGCATGTATGTTACAGCTTTAATTCCGCACTGCTGTTCAAATTTCATAGCCCCTTTCACAAGAGCCCAATACTGTAGCAAGTGCACCATTAACAGACAAACTCAAGTTTCTGTAGTAGAGAAGGAAGCATATTCTCATACCATATGTGCACAGTGCAGACTTCCTTGGAGAGACATTAGTTAGCATTCTGGGAAAGGGCAGAAACAGTCTTCCCTTTGCTGTGCCGTTTGGATATCTGTGAATTGCGGAGCTGCTTCATTGAGTGCTCCACTGGACAAGTGTCAAACGAGCAGACAGAAGGACCGCATGTTCGCTCATTAATATAAAATTAAACACTGCAGTGGAGCACATGTCAGTTGGCCCCTTCATGAAACTCTTGAGCAGAAGGAGCAGATTTTAGGAAGAGCTTGAGATGCCAGTAATTTACAATGCTGAGAGACAATACCTGTGCACAGCTTGAGGGATAGGACAGGATTGTGGTGCATTCGACTCTATAAACTCTTGAGGAGCATCAATATTATACAGGATTTATCCTGTTAATATGAAATGCAGTGTTTATTTATTACTGCTGAACTAATTTAAACCAGTGTCTCTTTATAAACTAATGCAAAAGTTATAATTAAATAAAACCTGATCTCATTTGCTAAACATGACATTGATAGTAAAGACAAACATAACCCCATTTCAATGGTATTCCCAAACTAGGGATATGATGTTTGCTAAACAGTTTTAGCTGACCAGGTTGTTACTGTATATTTTAATAACTAAAAACAAACCAATCTGTTAACGCATCTGTTATCAGTTAATATACTAAAAATACGCCCGTTAAAACATATTATGAAACATGTCTCAACTAAACTGTAACCTCTTGCAAATACAAAGAAATTAAGTTGTATTTCTGTATGAGTATAGTAAATTAGTCTTATAATTAATAAAACACCTCCGATACAAAAAAATGAAATTAGTGGATAGCCAATAAACACGGAAAACACTGGAAAACTGTGGAAATGGTTAATCAATTCACGTTGACTTTACCCTTTTCACATAAAAAAAATCAAACCTACTACAAAAATAGTAATAAATACATTTCTCTGTGCTGCTGGGCAATGTCCCGCCTTCCTGAGTTGTATCTATCATTGATTCGTTCTAAAAACTTTAAAGCCGCCCCAACTACTGAGTGACAGCACATTGCTACATTTCTATTGGAGACTCCACTTACGAGATTTAAATCGAGATTACAATCAGGATGGAGGCTTGTTAGCGGGATTTAAAGCTGTATTACAGTTAAGATACAGAGGATTTAAAACAGAATTGTGGCGAAATGTACAAAAATGCCTACACACAAAAACCCCAGAAGAATGTGCCCGTGACCATAGGGATTTTGTTGTGGAAGACAGCAATGGAAAGAAGGGACAACTTAATACATATTTTGACACACACACACACACAAAAAAAACGCTCAAGCATTTTGGAAAGTAACCGAAAACACTGATTTCATTAAAAATGTATTACTGGTATTTTGATATCCTTTTTAAAGAATGTTGTGTTTGTAAATTATAGTGCTAAGCAGTAGAAACTCCAGTAGTTTACAGCCTCATTACAAGATAATAAGCATGCTCATTCCTCCTGTAGTTAATACAAATACATATTTCCTAACGTTGCCACTGAACAGCTGGACAAAGCATGTAGCAAAAAAATCACATAGAATGAAAGATTGCAAATTTTGATAGATGAATACAGACAATTTTAAAACAAAAATGCTGCAGCAATGAAAAACCTGGGTCCCCGAGTGGCTCACCTGGTGACAGCACGGCTGTGTGGTGTGCAGGGTGAGTCATACAGTCAGGGGAGCGCAGGTTTGTGTCCTGGCTGTGTGGTGTGCTGGGTGAGTCATACAGTCAGGGGAGCGCAGGTTTGTGTCCTGGCTGTGTGGTGTGCAGGGTGAGTCATACAGTCAGGGGAGCGCAGGTTTGTGTCCTGGCTGTGTGGTGTGCTGGGTGAGTCATACAGTCGGGAGCGCAGGTTTGTGTCCTGGCTGTGTGGTATGCAAGGTGAGTCATACAGTCAGGGGAGCGCAGGTTTGTGTCCTGGCTGTGTGGTGTGCAGGGTGAGTCATACAGTCAGGGGAGCGCAGGTTTGTGTCCTGGCTGTGTGGTGTGCTAGGTGAGTCATACAGTCAGGGGAGCGCAGGTTTGTGTCCTGGCTGTGTGGTGTGCAGGGTGAGTCATACAGTCAGGGGAGCGCAGGTTTGTGTCCTGGCTGTGTGGTGTGCAGGGTGAGTCATACAGTCAGGGGAGCGCAGGTTTGTGTCCTGGCTGTGTGGTGTGCAGGGTGAGCCATACAGTCAGGGGAGCGCAGGTTTGTGTCCTGGCTGTGTGGTGTGCTGGGTGAGTCATACAGTCAGGGGAGCGCAGGTTTGTGTCCTGGCTGTGTGGTGTGCAGGGTGAGTCATACAGTCAGGGGAGCGCAGTTTTGTGTCCTGGCTGTGTGGTGTGCTAGGTGATTCATACAGTCAGGGGAGTGCAGGTTTGTGTCCTGGCTGTGTGGTGTGCTGGGTGAGTCATACAGTCAGGGGAGCGCAGGTTTGTGTCCTGGCTGTGTGGTGTGCTGGGTGAGTCATACAGTCAGGGGAGCGCAGGTTTGTGTCCTGGCTGTGTGGTGTGCAGGGTGAGTCATACAGTCAGGGGAGCGCAGGTTTGTGTCCTGGCTGTGTGGTGTGCAGGGTGAGTCATACAGTCAGGGGAGCGCAGGTTTGTGTCCTGGCTGTGTGGTGTGCAGGGTGAAGCATACAGTCAGGGGAGCGCAGCTTTGTGTCCGGCTGTGTGGTGTGCAGGGTGAGCCATACAGTCAGGGGAGCGCAGGTTTGTGTCCTGGCTGTGTGGTGTGCAGGGTGAGTCATACAGTCAGGGGAGCGCAGGTTTGTGTCCTGGCTGTGTGGTGTGCTAGGTGATTCATACAGTCAGGGGAGTGCAGGTTTGTGTCCTGGCTGTGTGGTGTGCTGGGTGAGTCATACAGTCAGGGGAGTGCAGGTTAGTGTCCTGGCTGTGTGGTGTGCTGGGTGAGTCATACAGTCAGGGGAGCGCAGGTTTGTGTCCTGGCTGTGTGGTGTGCTGGGTGAGTCATACAGTCGGGAGCGCAGGTTTGTGTCCTGGCTGTGTGGTATGCAAGGTGAGTCATACAGTCAGGGGAGCGCAGGTTTGTGTCCTGGCTGTGTGGTGTGCAGGGTGAGTCATACAGTCAGGGGAGCGCAGGTTTGTGTCCTGGCTGTGTGGTGTGCAGGGTGAGTCATACAGTCAGGGGAGCGCAGGTTTGTGTCCTGGCTGTGTGGTGTGCTAGGTGAGTCATACAGTCAGGGGAGCGCAGGTTTGTGTCCTGGCTGTGTGGTGTGCAGGGTGAGTCATACAGTCAGGGGAGCGCAGGTTTGTGTCCTGGCTGTGTGGTGTGCAGGGTGAGTCATACAGTCAGGGGAGCGCAGGTTTGTGTCCTGGCTGTGTGGTGTGCAGGGTGAGCCATACAGTCAGGGGAGCGCAGGTTTGTGTCCTGGCTGTGTGGTGTGCTGGGTGAGTCATACAGTCAGGGGAGCGCAGGTTTGTGTCCTGGCTGTGTGGTGTGCAGGGTGAGTCATACAGTCAGGGGAGCGCAGGTTTGTGTCCTGGCTGTGTGGTGTGCTAGGTGATTCATACAGTCAGGGGAGCGCAGGTTTGTGTCCTGGCTGTGTGGTGTGCTGGGTGAGTCATATAGTCAGGGGAGTGCAGGTTAGTGTCCTGGCTGTGTGGTGTGCTGGGTGAGTCATACAGTCAGGGGAGCGCAGGTTTGTGTCCTGGCTGTGTGGTGTGCAGGGTGAGTCATACAGTCAGGGGAGCGCAGGTTTGTGTCCTGGCTGTGTGGTGTGCTGGGTGAGTCATACAGTCAGGGGAGCGCAGGTTTGTGTCAGGGCTGTGTGGTGTGCAGGGTGAGTCATACAGTCAGGGGAGCACAGGTTTGTGTCCTGGCTGTGTGGTGTGCTGGGTGAGTCATACAGTCAGGGGAGCGCAGGTTTGTGTCCTGGCTGTGTGGTGTGCTGGGTGAGTCATACAGTCAGGGGAGCGCAGGTTTGTGTCCTGGCTGTGTGGTGTGCAGGATGAGTCATACAGTCAGGGGAGCGCAGGTTTGTGTCCTGGCTGTGTGGTGTGCTGGGTGAGTCATACAGTCGGGAGCGCAGGTTTGTGTCCTGGCTGTGTGGTATGCAAGGTGAGTCATACAGTCAGGGGAGCGCAGGTTTGTGTCCTGGCTGTGTGGTGTGCAGGGTGAGTCATACAGTCAGGGGAGCGCAGGTTTGTGTCCTGGCTGTGTGGTGTGCAGGGTGAGTCATACAGTCAGGGGAGTGCAGGTTTGTGTCCTGGCTGTGTGGTGTGCTAGGTGAGTCATACAGTCAGGGGAGCTCAGGTTTGTGTCCTGGCTGTGTGGTGTGCTGGGTGAGTCATACAGTCAGGGGAGCGCAGGTTTGTGTCCTGGCTGTGTTGTGTGCTAGGTGATTCATACAGTCAGGGGAGCGCAGGTTTGTGTCCTGGCTGCGTGGTGTGCTGGGTGAGTCATACAGTCGGGAGCGCAGGTTTGTGTCCTGGCTGTGTGGTGTGCAGGGTGAGTCATACAGTCAGGGGAGCGCAGGTTTGTGTCCTGGCTGTGTGGTGTGCTAGGTGATTCATACAGTCAGGGGAGCGCAGGTTTGTGTCCTGGCTGTGTGGTGTGCAGGGTGAGTCATACATTCAGGGGAGCGCAGGTTTGTGTCCTGGCTGTGTGGTGTGCAGGGTGAGTCATACAGTCAGGGGAGTGCAGGTTTGTGTCCTGGCTCTGTGGTGTGCTTGGTGAGTCATACAGTCAGGAGCGCAGGTTTGTGTCCTGGCTGTGTGGTGTGCTGGGTGAGTCATACAGTCAGGGGAGCGCAGGTTTGTGTCCTGGCTGTGTGGTGTGCAGGGTGAGTCATACAGTCAGGGGAGCGCAGGTTTGTGTCCTGGCTGTGTGGTGTGCTGGGTGAGTCATACAGTCAGGGGAGTGCAGGTTTGTGTCAGGGCTGTGTGGTGTGAAGGGTGAGTCATACAGTCAGGGGCGCGCAGGTTTGTGTCCTGGCTGTGTGGTGTGCTGGGTGAGTCATACAGTCAGGGGAGCGCAGGTTTGTGTCCTGGCTGTGTGGTGTGCTAGGTGTTTCATACAGTCAGGGGAGTGCAGGTTTGTGTCCTGGCTGTGTGGTGTGCTGGGTGAGTCATACAGTCGGGAGCGCAGGTTTGTGTCCTGGCTGTGTGGTGTGCAGGGTGAGTCATACAGTCAGGGGAGCGCAGGTTTGTGTCCTGGCTGTGTGGTGTGCTGGGTGAGTCATACAGTCAGGGGAGCGCAGGTTTGTGTCCTGGCTGTGTGATGTGCTGGGTGAGTCATACAGTCAGGGGAGCGCAGGTTTGTGTCCTGGCTGTGTGATGTGCAGGGTGAGTCATACAGTCACGGGAGCGCAGGTTTGAGTCCTGGCTGTGTGGTGTGCAGGGTGAGTCATACAGTCAGGGGAGCGCAGGTTTGTGTCCTGGCTAGGAAGTCGCAGGTTTTTGCTGTGGATTCTGGAGGGGGTGTCGCTTTGGCTCTGGCGCACCAGCAGATTAGGGAGACAAAACAGGCAGGGACATGTTTCTCCTCAGCGCGCTACAGCGGACCCTACTGGCCAGGTGCCGGTAGCTCGCTGACACCCGCTCTCGAGTTTCTGAGTGTAAAAGAGGAAAACGCGTTTAGTCATATGATCGGCGGGTGCCCAAAGCTTCAGTTCTCCTGTGCTGTGTGGGGAATTGCTGCGATGAGGGGGAAAATAATTGGGCATTCTAAATTGGGGAGAAAATCTTGGGTAAAATAATTGTAAATAAAATAAAAACCACGGAGTAAAATATGAAGTACACTGCTCCCTTTTTATAAGGTGTTGTGGTCATGGTGCCCATTTGCGCCATAATGCCATTCCATTCCACTTTCATTCTCTTCATAAGGCAGAACACAAATAGCACTGTATGATGTCTCTGTTTGGAGAGATGTGGTTCCTTTTCCTCTTTCCAATATTAGAATGTTTTATGAATAGCTTAGTATTATGTTGACCTTGAGAACTTATTCCCAAAAAGTATTATTCAGTAAACACTGTACTGTGTAATATGTTTTTTTATGTGTCTGGGAAACTAAATTCTGAATTTGCTGTCTGTTCTAGCCCACGCAGCCTGTATTGGGGCAATGGTTCTCAAATTGGGGGTTGAGGAAATGTTACAGTGGGTCCACATCACAAGCAGACCTACTATTCATAATGACACAGGGCGGTGAAGCAGCTCTTTTATATAAATTATACAGAATGCATTTTGCTTTAATAGTCATGTTCAAATGTATACAGTAACTTCTGACTGTGTAACATTTCTTTGTGAATAGCTTTTTTTTTAAAAGGGGAGGGGGTGTGCCTTGGGTACAGTGGGGTTCTAGAGGATCAGGTACAGTGGGGTTGCAGAGACGCAGGTACAGTGGGGTTCTAGATGTGCAGGTACAGTGTGTTCTAGAGGTGCAGGTAGAGTGGGGTTCTAGAGACGCAAGTACAATGGGGTTCTAGAGGCTCGGGTACAGTGGGGTTCTAGAGGATCAGCTACAGTGGGGTTGCAGAGACACAGGTACAGTGGGGTTCTAGATATACAGGTACAGTGGGTTCTAGTGCATGTACAGTGGGGTTCTAGATGCACAGGTACAATGGGGTTCTAGTACCTCAACTTTAGTACCCAAGATGTGCTGTATTTGAACTGTATTGTCTAAACTTTTCAACTGTGAGGTTACCTGGGGCTGTAGGCGTAACACTGCATGACTGAGGCAATGTTTTCTAATATTTATATAGCTGGGCAGGATTTGTGATGTTAATGTGTGAATGTCTATCAGCTGCAATGACTTTGTTTAAATTAATGAAGTTATTTTTTTTATTTTATTCATTTTATTGTGAAGCATTTTGAGATGGCTTTGCCATGAAAGACGCTATATAAAAATAATTTGATTGATTGAATTTACAACCAGTGTAGCTCTGTGAAACCGGGGTAAATAAATCAGAGAAAATAATAATTTGGTTTAAATAAAACGAACACCTAACTTCCTATGGGTTTATAGTGTCTTCCGAAATAAAACGGCACCCTTATCCTGTCCTGCTGGGTGTACTTTGTGCCTTATGTCATCATTCAGCACACAGCCGTGTTTCTTTCCTGCGCTGCAGCCCCTTGCGATGTGCCTGCCACCTCAGACAGATCGCTTCCTTTGAGAGCGAACACCTCAGGAAGTCATTACGGCAGCTCTGTATTTATTGCACCACATACTGTAGTATATCAGCTCAAGGTAAAATCAGAATATAGCTTCTTCTTAATTCAGGTCTTTACCAGTGTTATAGTAATATTAGAATGTGCTAAATTATTTATTATTATTATTATTATTATTTATTTCTTAGCTGACGCCCTTATCCAGGGTGACTTACAATTGTTACAAGATACCACATTATTTGTACATACAATTACCCATTTATACAGTTGGGTTTTTACTGGAGCAATCTAGGTAAAGTACCTTGCTCAAGGATACAACAGCAGTGTCCCCACCAGGGATTGAACCCACGACCCTCCGGTCAAGAGTCCAGAGCCCTAACCACTACTCCACACTGCTGCCCTACTACTCCACACTGCTGCCAAAAAGGTAAATAATGCATGTTAAAAATAGGCACAGTAATATTGCTGTATTTTTCTGTTTGCAAAGTTGGGAGTTAGATTTAAAAAAAATAATCATTGCAATACAGTAGTCAGTACCAAAGCCAGGCGTTGCTTGAAAACGAAGGAACATAGCTAAGAGGCGGATAGGTCTGTCTCGACTCAAACTGACAGCTATAGTCATTACTCAATTTGCTTCAAGGAACCCTATTGCATTGCATTGAAATCAGTTATTTCAAAGACTAAATTACATATGCTCAAATGTATTGGACAGGCCATAGCTACACATTAAAACAGCACAAAGCAAGAAACAATCGCTCCTGGTTCACTCAATCAGCAGCATGTTTACTCAAACAAACAAGCTCCAATTGAGCACTGCACGGCCTTGTGAAGAGGTCTCATCGTTTTTAGTTGTTGTTTTTCCTAGTTTAGGACATAAACAAGAGCAGCTCCAAATGAAAGCAGAACAGAAACCCTGGTAAGTGTTATTAACTGAAGTATTCTGTCATACGTTCTGTGCAAACTGAGTGCCATTTAATAGTACTCCCTGATCACTGCCTTCATTGTGATTTATGATAACAGCATGCTGTTTTTAGGGCCTGTACGTCCTTCCGCACAGTTTAAGCAACCAGAGCTCTCCCAGACTGTACAAGGTCACATCTCTTAAACAACAAGAGACACCATGCATGTCATTCTTTAACTTATAAAAGAGGCCAACGTACCAGAATTCAGGAATGAGCCAATACTCATGAAAGAAACCAACACCAGCACAGCATTCTTACCCTTATTTAGGCAGAATAGCATGCAGGTAGGGATTGATATGGGCATATGTAAAGAAGAGTATCTTTAAAATGAGAATTTAGGAGTTTATAGATTAGTTGGTGCTGTTCTTTTTTCCTTTGTGCTTCATGGCATACCCGAGTCGTGTAATTATTGTGCAGAAACCCACACCGTGTCGTGTCTTATTACTTAAATAAATAAACTCCCATCACTTTTGTCACTGTTGTTGATGCCCATTAGTGAGCTACTTTTGTAGCATCCGTTCTCATTTGGATTATTAATTATTGTCTGTATATTTTAAAGCACACAAGTGAATGGGCTGGGGTAGCTGGAGTGTGTATCACTGGCAGGCCTGAGCATCCAAGCTAATCAGAGATTTGGAGCATGACATTAGGATGTAACAGACAGGAAAGAATGTGCTAGAAGGGGCTTGCCATCCTTATCCACTTTCTAGAATTAGAGCCTGCAGCCCGGCAGATTGCAAGAACCCTTGATACTGTAGAGACTTTAGTAAGCAGAGGAAAGTGAATGTAGGTAAGGTAACTCAGACACAAAACAAACATTACACTTCAAAGATCCATTATGACCAATCAATACTGCATCTATAAATGTGTCACAGTAATGCAGTGCTATAACAGCAGCAGTGTGGAGTAGTGGTTATGGCTCTGGACTCTTGACCGGAGGGTTGTGGGTTGTACCCTTGAGCAAGGTACTTTACCTAGATTGCTCCAGTAAAATCCCAACTGTATAAATGGGTAATTGTATGTAAAATAATGTGATATCTGTATAATGTGAAATAATGTATAATGTGATATCTTGTAACAATTGTAAGTCACCCTGGATAAGGGCGTCTGCTAAGAAATAATAAATAATAACATGTAAATAAGGCGTTTGTAAGAAATCTTGGTAACACTTGTTTGTCTCTAATTACCGTGTATTTACATAGTAGTTAATATATAATAAATATATGTGTACTTAAACATAATTACAATGTTATTATTCATAGTTACAATGTAGTTAATGTGTACATTTCTTTGCATGATATATGTTACTAAACAATTGTATCATAAAATGGTTAGGGTTATATTGTGCAAAAAGATTTACACATGAAATATGTTGTAACTATGCATGATAACATTGTAAGTATGTGTAAATACACATGTATTTACTAAGTAACTACTATACAAATAGTAATGTAAAATGTTACAAAGAAATCTTATAATTACTTTATAACATTATTGTTTTGTTTGTTTGTTCCAAAGAAGGGGTCTGATGCATTGCTAAACAGTTTTAGCAAGTCTTTTTGTTGTTAGTTTATAAATAGGTTACTATATAATGGATTAACTAACCACTTTTAACAGTTGATTAAAATGAAAATCTAATTAAAGTAAAGCTTGACCCATTAAAAAAGTTATGGTAATAAAATGCTATTCCCAGTAATTAAATTGTCACAAATCCTTAATAACACGTTTATAAAATGTGTTACCAAAACAGACTGGCTTTATTTTTCATGCGTATAAATGCCAGAGTGTCATTAAACTGGTAACATACCTCCCTTCAACATGATCCTGAAAACCCAGAGAACGATGCAGATGTAATTACCTTTTACAGGGGACACAGAACAAGGTGATGTGGGTGAATCAGGAAATATATCAACTGTTATTTTAAATATGAGAAGAGAAAACCATACCAGCCTCAGATCATTCTCCTGTGAACGGGGCGAGATCCTTGAAATTGAATCAGGGTTTCCATGTGCAGCCGTCCCCAGCTCTTGTAGGTAATATTAGTTTCATTTGTTTCTGCAGCCACTCATTTATTGGTGGGAATACCTAACTGCCATGCATGATTTATGAATCTCCATGTCATGGGGTGGAAGAGAATGAACAGTATGCCCCTCGGCACTGACAGACTTTATTTGTATGCTAAGCAGCTCACTGACTCACGGTTTAGGCTTCTCTCCATACACAGTGTGTTTAGAGTTCAGGAATACAGTACCCTACCCTTCCTGCTGAACCCCTGGGAATCAGTTTATTATACCCAATAGAGGGACTCAATTAACCATCAAATAAGAGTCAATTTATTATACTCAATACAGGGACTCAATTAACATTCAAATAATCCATTAGGATCAAATAAACAGAGTATTCAATACTTTGAGATTACTGTATTTTGTCAGAAGAAAATCTGGCAAAATAACTGTCTGGATCAAAACCACTACTACTAATAATAATAATAATAATAATAATAATAATAATAATAATAAGAGGGAAAGTTTGGAGCTCTGCCATATTGATTGACACACCTGTCTAGCTAATCCTTCATCATAGAGAAGGAAGAGAGGCTCTCACTTTAAATATAGTATGCTTTTTTTCTTAGAAGATGTGATCAATGTACTGCATTCTCTCAGTTTCTCCTGCATTGCATATGTTGTTCAACATATTTTTGCTTATGTATATAATGGTTATAGCTTCTAAAGTAGTTGCACGGCAAGACTGAGCACCATAGAACACAAAAATGGAAAAAACTAGTGAGACATTTTCAAATCATTATTGCACAGTGGAATCCTGCAGTTACTATCGTGTCTGGCAGACTGAGAGCTGGTTACATGGGGGCACCTCTGGATAGCACTGAGATTGTAATTAAACAGTTTCCTCATACCCCCATATTCTGAGCAGCACTTTCAAATGTCAAGGAAAGAAAACAACGTACAAAGCTGAAAAACAAAACTCCTCCTCTCTAAACTGCATCCGGCCAAGACAGACCTGGAGTCAGCTGAATTGAGGTTTATCACTGACTTGAAGAAATTGTGACTGGCTAATCTGACTGACCTGAAAAATGCATGTGTTATGAATTCAAGGTGCAGATCACCCAATAGAATGTTAGCAGAAGCTGTGAAGAGGCGGTCGCCCTAGCAACCAGCAGCAGCACTGATTTAGGGTCAATCACAATGTTTACAGAGTTGAAAGTCAGTTTAAAGTCTCGCAGCGGTTCCAAAATGTTATGACTAGCTTGGCGTTTAACAAATAGGACTGACGGTGGCGCCAGGGTCACGGTGAAGAGGAGCTGTTGGTATTGTTGTTGTTGTTGTTTTCTGTCGCAAGCAAGGGCCCAGCCATCAAGTGCATCAAACCATTTTAGTTACCAGTATTTTTGCAACACTGTTTGCTGGTCACAAGATGTTGGGAACATACCTCCACTAAACAGTCCACATTGTGAGCTGTGCTCCACTCAACATACTCGGTTCAGTGAACTCTACGGCTGATTAAATCCACAGAAAGAGTATAGTATCTTCACAGATGGTGATAATCTGTTTCCATATTGAGTCCTGTGTGCTCCATGTCAAGCTAATTATTATTCATATGTTAAACGTATTCTGATGTTTCAGTAAAAATAACAGCAAATATCAACCCATAAAACCACAACAAACTGCACTTAAGATGATAGTGAGACCTAAAGACAGGTCATGAATGCTGTGTTTTCATGTCTGTAGAGACATATATACACATACAAATGTACATAACTGATCTTATTAAAAAGGTTGTGCATCTCGTAAGTGGACGAGCACGGCTTAAATAAGTCAGAAAGCATTGTTTCAAGAATCGAATATCATTGTTTGTGTTTTGTTCCACTCTTGGGGAGTCCATGCTCTCTGTTTTCTCAACTCCACATCGAAGCAAAAAAAAAAAGTTATCAGTAATAGATAGTATGAGTAACTAATTATGCTTATAATAAAAGAGCAGGATTGGATAGTAGAACCTCAGGGATCAGGGAGCAGGTACCAGTGCCCTTTCCACTGGGTTACAGCACACAACTCTGCAGATCAACCAAATTCCATTTTTTTTATTGACGATGCTGGTCTGTAAGCAGCGAAATTTATTCCTTCTACATTGCACCAGCCTCAGTAGTGGACTAGCACTGGTGTACATACTAGTGTTCTGCAGTACCTCATTTAGGCTACCTCGATACGATACCCTGCATAAGATCACGATATTCGATATTATCACGATTCTTTGGATTTTATGTCCATTACATGTTAATAAATGGCTGTCAAATAAAAATGTTCGCAAGTACAAAGTGTGGTATAAAAAGAGAACTGTCAATGCCAGGATGAGTGTTAAGAAAAACACCCAGTCCCACTGGTGCTAACAAAACTTACAGTACTGTGAAACAAAATAACACAAATACTTTTCTCAAACCATGCTTTTTATTACTAGGTCAGATGTTGTCATACAAGGGTGTCGTAGAAGTGCTCTAAGGAATGAAAAAAGGAAATGTTTTTATCGAGAGAGAGAGAGAGAGAGAGAGAGAGAGAGAGAGAGAGAGAGAGAGAGAATCATTTCTTCAAATTAATTTTATAAAATAAGTTCAGCTGGTGAAAAAAAAGTATTTCTGGCAAAGAACTTCTGATACTGTAGTACTGAAAACACTGATAACAACTATTAGAACATAATATAATGTCTCATCTTATTCAAGCCAAACGTCTCCTTCAAAACAACGTTGCAGTGCACTTAAATATAAACATAGGAAATGTTACACAATTTTATTCAGACCATCATGCGAGCATGGATGTTAATTTTGCTAAGAAAAAAAATTAGACAAAATACTTTTACAACTATATATTAGAGCAGATAGTTTACCTGCTGAACTGCGTATGCACGCCTTGAACTGTATAAGGAAAAAAAAACTATGCAGCCTGTGTATGTACTGTATGTTTTTGTGCTGAACCTGCAACAGTCAGACGTCCGTTTCCAGCATGAAAGCTAATTGTTTTACGCACACACAGAAAGAAAGTTTACCTCAAAATCCAAGGAATATATAAAGAGTGTTAACAAATATATTTGTGCATCTTAGTGAACTAACGAACGGCATTTTGATCAGCTTTTAGAGCGTTGCTATAGTGTTATCTTTACACAGTGTTTTTTTTTCATAGTATTGTACAAAATTGTACTATTTCAACTTCATATTGTTAAACACACACACACACACACAGACACACACACATATATATATATATATATATATATATATATATATATATATATATATATGTATATATATATTAATACTAACTGGGTGCATGATTTACATTTTGAAGGCGAGATGGAATTCACAGAATCTCAATAATATGTAAAACAAAAGAACTACAGTAAAAGTAAAACTATTTTCCCCGTAACTTACATGCTGTCCCTTCACTTCAACAAAGAGATTGGGGTGGCGATCTGATAAATGCTTAAATAAATTGGTGGTGTTTCCTCCCTTGTTTTTGACTTCTTTCAAACACCTCCTACATTTTGGATGTCCACCTTCAACTGGATTGCCGCTTTCATTTAATGGATAGCCAAAATAGTTCCACACTACACTTGTGGAATTGGCTTTAGAAACCAGCTGTTCTCCCGCGTCCGCCGGTGTTACTTGGGCAGTACTGTAATTAAATTTTCTGAGAACGCGCAGCGCAGGAAAGTTAGTTTCTTCCAGTATAAGCAAAAAAAGTTCATATTGTTTTTAAAGCACACAATTAAAGTGTTGTTTTGAAGTCTCAAAAAAAAAGAAGAAAAAAAGACAGGATCAAAAAACACAATATATCACCAAAAAAAAGATGGGACCGAAATAAACGATATATCAATTTTTTTTTTTTTTTTTTACCCGATATTAGGTATTGTATAATGTTTGTATCATGATATTTCGATATACCAAAATACCGCAGAACACTAGTACATACCATGCACTGTCGCTGGTGTGCGTATCGGTGGACACCCTTGTACTACATGTCAGTTGTCATTAAAGTTTCTTTTTCTTTCACAGGTGTCACTACCGTCCTCACAATGACCACCCTGAGCATCAGTGCTAGAAACTCTTTACCCAAAGTGGCGTACGCGACGGCCATGGACTGGTTCATAGCCGTCTGTTATGCCTTTGTGTTTTCTGCACTGATTGAATTTGCAACGGTGAACTATTTCACCAAGCGGAGCTGGGCGTGGGACGGTAAAAAAGCTATGGAGGCCCAGGAGCAGAGGGTAAGTGGTTTTGTCATATTGCGGGGGAATTGTAGTGCAGAAAGCCAGCATTAAGGAACATGCTGGATGACATACAGCAACAGCCCTTGCCTGTGCTGTTTGTGACCCAGCGTGCTCCTTACTGCTGGCATTCTGGACCATCATTCCCCACTGTGAAGCAGCAAGCGGGCGGGAAACAAGTTACTAGGCTTAAATAGGAAATAAAATAGGAAAAGTGATTTTGAACTTGGGAATAGTAAGTGGAGTATAGTACATGACAACAGGGGGTAATGTCACATCACATCAAGCACCCAGCTGACAACAGCTGCATGTCACTGAATGAAATACAGAGGACTTTATTATGGGATTTTATTTTGTGTGTTTTATGCTTAATTCTAGAAAATGTATGATCATTGCAAAAACAAGTTAAATCAGACTACAAAAATTCTCTACTTTCACTTTTAACTAGATTCTAGCTAGGAGCAGTAGAAAGCAAACCAAGCCAATGTGTACCAAATTGCAGTGTGCCAGGCAATTATTTTGCACTGAGCCTTATGTAAGCTTAAGAGCAATGCAAATTACTCAACACGCACAAATAATGATCCGCAATTATGATAATGAGGATCTCAGTGGTTGCATCAGTCTAATTAGCAGCTGCACTCGCAGAGTTAGGAGTACAGAGAGCAGTAGTCTCTGTATGGCATTTGTGGAGCATGAAAATACAAACCAAAAAAGAGGTAGAGGAAGAACAGCAAAGTCCTCTTGGCGCACGGAAAAGAAAAGAAAAGTTTTCTGAGAAGGAGCTGAGAGTCCTTGTGGCTGAGGTTACAGAGTTGTTTGGAAAAGTGTCAGCAAACATCAGTAATGCTAGAGTCCTTAGGAATTTATATATATATATATATCAGCCTGCCCTTTTTAGCATGACATCCAGACATTTGCCTAGAACTCTGGAAAAGGTGGATTTGGCTATCCCTCCAGACATTCCAAGTGTGGTCTGAAGTGAACCAGAGGCTAAGTAGTGCACAGAACACAGCACTTTCACATATGCAGGGATAGCGGTCCCTAGATTGATGCTGGGGTCTAGCTCATCCCTCAATTCAGCTATTGGGTCTAGGATGACCTGCGGAGTGAGACGATAACGCTTTAGCACAGCATCCTCCGGCATCCCAAACAAAGTGACCCTTGGATTGACTATGAGGGGTCTTATTCATCTTGCCCTTCTCCTCCAAACGTGTTCCTGCCTCTCCTCAACAAGAGCCAAGTGTCACCGCATCAGGAAGTGTAGCAGAGCAGCCATCCTGAAGCCAATGACAGGTATCTGCAGGTGTGTGCTTTTATACAGCTCTTAATTACTCGCTTCTACAATGGTTTGCACCTTGTAAGAAGAGGTGTAAAGTTTTTGGAGGGTCAGCAATTGCCTAAGTGCAAGGCAAAATCCTTACATCACATTATAATATTTGCACCCGCTTAGTATCCAGATCCCGCCCAATTCCATGCTCTTTTCTTCATTTGAATGTATTTCAGTATAATTGTAATGAATTAAACGCCAGGTGAACACCATTCTTTACATAAACCACATTTTTTGCAGCTCCTAAATCAGACTTTACAGCGGTTAAACACGATTTATGTCAGTATTATGGAGGTTTTCCACCCGCATACCACTTTGTGCATATCCTAACATCACCCCCTATATCTAATATCTTTAAACACATGCTCATACAATATATCTGTACAGTTCTTTTTCCAAATTGTTCTGAAATGACTTGTTTTGAGAATTCAAACTAAAGTACCTGAACAAACCATGTATGATGTGTAGAATGTTTGATAAAGTGAAACTTAACTAGCAGTTGGTGCTTGATGTTAATTAGCCACAAGGTTTTCTGAATGCTCTGTATTCCAACACAGAAGCACATGTTTTTCTACCTTAATAGACAAGTATATTATGCACATTATGCTTAGTACTGCTTAGCAATACTGTGTAATGCCCAATTGAAAAGCATTGGGGTTTTTTTATTAATCATTCTATATACCAGTATTTTATTCTTGGAAAACGCCTCACCCATCTTCTACATGGTGCCATTTAATGTACTGCATGTAGTTTACAGCTTTACTGCCATGACAGCCAAGTTTGCAGAACCCTAACATGAAAATCCTTTATACACAACTCAAATAAATAAATAAACCAATAAATATCTGCAATCTGAAATAGAAACAGTACCGCCTCCTCAGCTGACAGTGCATGCTCAATATTTGACCTTGGAATATATAACTATTGTCAGGATCATTGGGTATTATTACTTTAATAATATTACCATTGTCTATGCTGATTGTCTATGCCTCAGTTGCCTCACATTGACCTTAGAAATGGCTTTGGGGCTTTTTTGTTTTGTTTTGCAATTTTTAGTTGCACCAAAATAATCCTCTCCCTAAATGTACCCAGCACAGGCACAGTGGTGAAATACTGTATGGGTATGTGAACAAGATGGTATGGGGGTGACATCAGACCAGAAAAAGAATGGACAAAGTACTGCAAGTAAAGGGCTGCTGCGCGTATTTAATAAATAATAATAATAAACAAACACTAGACAGAACACAGAACACAGAACATAGAACACAGAACACAGAACACAGAACACAGAACAAGGGTAAAAAAAAACGGGACTATACAAAAAACCCCCAAAGAGTAAAGAACACAGGACAAACAGCACGGCACAGCACAGAGCACGAAAACCACTCACCACATACCTCTAACACCAACATTACCTCTAACACACTTACCCTTTCACCCTCCCCCCCCGTGATCATCTTATTTATACACCACATTCCCACGTGTGTTTGCAGGGAGGATTTTAACTCCGTCCCTGCCACCCAGTATACTCACATGTACAGACGTGCTCAAATTTGTTGGTACCCTTACAGCTCATTGAAAAAATGCTTCATTCCTCCTGAAAAGTGATGAAATTAAAAGCTATTTTATCATGTATACTTGCATGCCTTTGGTATGTCATAGAATAAAGCAAAGAAGCTGTGAAAAGAGATGAATTATTGCTTATTCTACAAATATATTCTAAAATGGCTTGGACACATTTGTTGGTACCCCTTAGAAAAGATAATAAATAATTGGATTATAGTGATATTTCAAACTAATTAGTTTCTTTAATTAGTATCACACATGTCTCCAATCTTGTAATCAGTCATTCAGCCTATTTAAATGGAGAAAAGTAGTCACTGTGCTGTTTGGTATCATTGTGTGCACCACACTGAACATGGACCAGAGAAAGCAAAGGAGAGAGTTGTCTGAGGAGATCAGAAAGAAAATAATAGACAAGCATGGTAAAGGTCAAGGCTACAAGACCATCTCCAAGCAGCTTGATGTTCCTGTGACAACAGTTGCAAATATTATTAAGAAGTTTAAGGTCCATGGAACTGTAGCCAACCTCCCTGGGCGCGGCCGCAAGAGGAAAATCGACCCCAGATTGAACAGAAGGATAGTGCGAATGGTAGAAAAAGAACCAAGGATAACTGCCAAAGAGATACAAGCTGAACTCCAAGGTGAAGGTACGTCAGTTTCTGATCGCATCATCCGTCGCTTTTTGAGCGAAAGTGGGCTCCATGGAAGAAGACCCAGGAGGACTCCACTTTTGAAAGAAAAACATAAAAAAAGCCAGACTGGAATTTGCTAAAATGCACATTGACAAGCCACAATCCTTCTGGGAGAATGTCCTTTGGACAGATGAGTCAAAACTGGAGCTTTTTGGCAAGTCACATCAGCTCTATGTTCACAGACGAAAAAATGAAGCTTTCAAAGAAAAGAACACCATACCTACAGTGAAACATGGAGGAGGCTCGGTTATGTTTTGGGGCTGCTTTGCTGCGCCTGGCACAGGGTGCCTTGAATCTGTGCAGGGCACAATGAAATCTCAAGACTATCAAGGCATTCTGGAGCGAAACGTACTGCCCAGTGTCAGAAAGCTCTGTCTCAGTCGCAGGTCATGGGTCCTCCAACAGGATAATGACCCAAAACACACAGCTAAAAGCACCCAAGAATGGATAAGAACAAAACATTGGACTATTCTGAAGTGGCCTTCTATGAGTCCTGATCTGAATCCTATTGAACATCTATGGAAAGAGCTAAAACTTGCAGTCTGGAGAAGGCACCCATCAAACCTGAGACAGCTGGAGCAGTTTGCTCAGGAAGAGTGGGCCAAACTACCTGTTAACAGGTGCAGAAGTCTCATTGAGAGCTACAGAAAATGTTTGATTGCCTCTAAAGGTTGTGCAACAAAATATTAGGTTAGCGGTCTGTGACAGGGTTGACCGATGGTGTGGTGTAAAATGACAGACTCCAGTCCAGTTTTACAATTTAAGCGCTTGGTTTTTATTTCCCTTTGCCCCAAGATACCAAAACGCGCTCCAAACAAATAATAATAATAAATCAAATAAACAATAGGGAAGCCGGGATACACAACAATGTGTAACCCGACAAAATAACAAGAAACGGGGGGTTGCAGTCCCAAAATAAACCAACAACAAAACAATAGTCTGTCTTCTTTGTGCAGTCCAAGCACGGGGAAAACACAGGGTAATAAAACTCAGCACTTCCGGGTTGTCGCTCCTCTAGCGTAATCCCAGAGCGTCCCGTTAGTGCTCTAAAGAGACAAGGAGTAGATGGGTTAACAGGACAGTCCAATCCACAAAACGTCCCTTCCTCTGTTTCTCTATTAGTTAGTTTTAGTTTTAGTTTCAGTTTCTCTCTCTCTCTCTCTCTCTCTCTCTCTCTCTCTCTCTCTCTCTCTCTCTCACACGCACTGTACCTTGCCAGAAGGAACAGAACCCCGGGCCACTCCCCCTTTTGTATGCCCCGTCCCGTGCGTGATTGCCACTGCGCTTCCCGACCGGGTCTGTGACGTTGCGCACCGCGGCTCCACCTGCTCCTCCTCCCCAGTGCCCTCACCGGTCGGAAGGGAGATCTAAAACAAGAATTCACTCTCTCTTTGTCACACGGTCCCATCATTTTTGTCCATGCCATTTTCATTTGTTTTCTTATTTACAATATTATGTTGAATAAAAAATCAAAAGCAAAGTCTGATTTCTATTAAATATGGAATAAACAATGGTGGATGCCAATTACTTTTGTCAGTTTCAAGTTATTTCAGAGAAAATTGTGCATTCTTTGTTTTTTGTGGAGGGGTACCAACAAATTTGAGCATGTCTGTACAACCCTGTGCCTCAGAAGGCTCTCAAACCTGCCACACTGCCACAGGGTAACAAAAACCTATTGTTCTGACTTTGCTTAACTATTAATGATATTATTAACGTTTTTTTCCTTAACTATTTGGTAAAGAGAATGTTACCCACAGTGTTCTGAATTTAGTTTGGCAAAACTAAACAGCACACTCTGTCACTGAGCTAAGATATGAATGAAACAAACAAACCAACAAACAACCAAAAAGGCCTTGCTGCTGGTAGTCATTGGAAGAGAAAGGGCAAGGTCATTGAAAGAAGACAGTGAAGGGTATATGATGGAAATAATCGAGGGACAGGAACACAAGCAAGACAGAGACAAATGTATTACTGCAAGGTAGTAACTGAGGTTAATAAAAGGGGTGATGAAGGGATGGGATCACAAGGTGCCTGGGGATAGAAGGGTGAGAATAGAATGCATAAAACAGTGGAAGACAAAATGGAGGGGTGACAGACAAGAGAGAAATACTGGGAGTCAAACTGTGCTTTCTCTGGAGCTGCTTGGTGTGAAAAAGCAAAGCACAAAGACACCAGTAATGATTGAACTCCATCAATTACTGCTGAGACATTTGAGTGTGTGGCTCCGGTTTGTGCAGGTTGAAACACTGCTGCACGTGTTGGAAGGAGGTAGGTTACAAGAAGGTACAGGGTGTCCCATTAGCATGTCCTCTGTTATACCAGGCAGCCACATCACATTGAATATCTGATTTGAATGTGTACTTCGGTGCCTATAGAGAACCAATATTAAGCATGTATACCAGTGATTCCTGACTTATGGGCACTCTGTGTTACCCTTCCGTGGCTGTATCAGTCTGTCTTGCAGTTTGTCATGCCACCTGTAGCGGGGTAGCAATGGGTTTCTCCTTGCTTTTATACACGTGTGGCGGGCAGTGGGGCCTGCAAATCGGGCAGAGCTCTCGCTTTTGTGAACATGGCGTTTCAGCTGATTCTACAGCTTTGACCAGGGTCGACCTACAAAAAGGTGAAGCAATCTGTCAGATTCCAGCCTAAAACTGTTTGTAAAGCTTCAGCCGGGGAAGGTAAAGAAAGACCCTGTCAAAGGGGGCTGGGTCAGTAGAAGGGCAGCTGTGGGTGTCAGCTCTGCTGAAAGCAGTCCCCAGGACCATGTCTATCCCCAACATCTGAGTAACTCCAGTATTGCTTTACTATGAGTTGGGATTTCGTATGAATTGTTCAACTGGACTAGCAAGCTTCCCTTTTCTGCTTGTCAGTCTGTATGTTTCTTAGTCAGGTAAGTGGACAGGAAAAAGTTGAATAAACACGTTAACTTTACGTTGATGTATGAAGAAAAGGCGGCTTGTTTTTCCACAACTACAACCTTGATCATGCACCCCATCACGGAATGTCCAAATAAAATATTAAAAAATTCTTGATTTTTCTTTTTATATTTTAGAAGAAGGATTCAGCACCGCTTTCAAAGAAAGCCAATAACACATACAATATTGTTGGGACGACCTACGCCATCAACATAGCTAAAGATCCAGGCTTACCTACGATTTCAAAGAGCGCGGCCACAGCAGCTGCAGCAGCGGCTCCCGTCAAAATCCCCCAAATGGAAGAAAGTCCCCCGGAAAGCAACAAAACCTACAACAGTGTCAGCAAAGTGGACAAGATGTCCCGCATTATATTCCCTGTGCTTTTTGCCATTTTTAATTTGGTGTACTGGGCGACCTATGTCAACAGAGAGCCCATCATTAAGGGGTCAAGCCCTAGTAAATGAATTTGCCTACACACGGTCAGGTTTTGTTGTCAAAACATGATTTTTCTTTTTTCTTCTTCTGTGTACCGCTAAAACTGTTCACAAGAGTTGTTTAAACATTCTCCTTTATTCTCTATGGGAAAATGATATCTTGTCACAAATTACTGTGATTCTGTCAAAGCAAGTTAAAGAGACAAGTCAGCTTAGTTATTTCCTAGGTTTCATTTGCTTGTAAGTAACAGTTCAACAGCGGGATTCAGTCAAGTTTCCTGCATTGCATTAAGCTTAGCTAGAGTTCTACAACAGAAGTATTATATACAGTACGTAGTCTTTTCAAGCAATATTATCTGGTATATACAATAATCATAAAACACTGATATGTTAACAAGGTAGAATATAAATACTGACTCACATACAAAAAAAAAAATCTTTCTTTTAGCGGAACAGCTACTATCCTGAAGATGCATACTGTATTATAGTGTTACATATTTTCTAATCTCATTGCATCCTTGTCTGTCTATTTGTTGGTAGTTTCCCTTTAAAATAAAATTGCATTTGGCAGGCGTTTTGTATGTTGAGGTTCCTTAGCAATAGCCACCACAGGTACTGATTTTGTTGGGGATTCATTGTGGCAGCCCAGAGACTGTCAACATACATTTACTACACTTCAATATGTTGTTCTTTTTAGCCTGCACTACTGTACTGGCAGAGTATATAGCAAAGACTCTTGATAGTTTAGCTCAATGAATCCAGCACTGGGGAGACAGTAGTTTACGATACAACCTGCGTCATTATGAATTTCAATTTTCAACCGAGATTTTATTTTTTTTAAATAATTAACTACATTTATAAAATAAAATAGACACAAGTTTACCAGTAGAGTATACATAAAAAGATAAAACAGTTTCAAATCTAAATACCACCACAGTTTAATTTCTGTTCCTTCCTTTTCTTACACACTGTGAGAGTTGACTTGGTTTCAAAACCTTGGTGTACAAGAGGTCCTATCCCCATGATCTGAACAGTATCAGGATCAAGGTCCACTGCTGTGTAGATCAGCTGAATAGACCCTGCCTCTGTGGGACGTGTGAACACAACTTCTAAAAAACGTGTATCTTTACTTGAGGACAACACTTGACAGTAATTTTTTTGGTTTTTAACAAGAAAACTGTGATCTTTGTCCGAAGGAGTGTGCCTGACCATTGGCTATGGCTTTATCCCTTTCTTTAGCTTGCATGTTCAATGGGAGAGTTCATGTGGGAGTGTTTTCTTTAAAGACTGGATATTTTGGCATCTCCGTCTGATTGTTCATTGATACAATGCCCCAGTGGGTCCCCAGTGGCTCACCTAGTGAATGCAGGGCGAGTCATGCGATCCCAGTTCAAATCCTGTTGCTGAACTTGGCTGGGGGCCCACAGGGTGGTGCAACATTTGTGCATTTTAATATTGGGTAGGATAAAAATAATAATACAATGTCCCGTTACTGTTAAAGTATAAGCAGAACAAACCCAATCAGACAAACCCATTTCTGGTAACAAGTTACGTTAGTAGTCCCAGTGTGTCATATTTACAAGAGAACCCTTAAGTCTATAGTCTATATACTCCAGTTACTCAAATGTGTGTCTAAAAAACATCCAAACACATACTGCATTAGTCGACTGTTTACTTTAACTATTCAAAGTTTTTACAGTTTATATTTCTGAAGGTTGTTTACTTGACAAGCCCATGTTGAAAATACTAACTGTATGGCTGTTTCATGTAAAATGTTATCAGTATACAAAAACACCAAAATATTCTTGCTGAGAGTGTGTAAAAGGCTACACTATGTAAGACTGTCATAGTTTGGGACACTGCTTTAAATAGCTGTTAATAGAGGGTGTGCCTTTCCCCAAATGTTCTGAAGTTCTGTCCCCCTTCCGGGGGGGTCTACAGTCTTCCATGGTCAGGCACTAGTTGACCTCTGGGTCTGCTGGATATTGTCCCTGACTTCCAAACAATCAAATTCACAAGCAGACAATATAAGAATATCACCACCACAGTCTGAGGCATTACTGATGAAGGTGTTAAGCCAAAACGTTTTAAGCCAAAAAGTTGTTAGTTGGATCTTATAATTTAAGATCTTAATGTAATGAAACATCTTCAGATCTTTTTTAAAAGGAGTCAGCGATTCTCTTAATGAGATCAAAACCCTAAAGACATTGATAGACACCTTGTGAAAACATTGTCTACAACAAGAAGACAGGAACGTAACCATATCTGCGAACATGAAGCCTGAGATAACACTTTAGATTACGAGACATACATTACTGTGTAATGACATAATAACTGGTGGTGGAATACATGTATAATGACCTGTGCCATGGGACTACTGTACCGTGTTATAACTGTGTAACAAAATGTTCACAAGGCCATTTCCATGTCATTGCGTAGTAGTTATCTACTGTAGCAAGAGCAGGAATTGGTAACTACCCAGTTATTACAATGGAATTCTATAGCTATGCAGGCCCTGTAATGATCTAGTGCCACCTAAATCTGCCACTTTACCTTCTGTAGTGGTTCCCAGTGCCTGAACGACTGCTCTGCTGCTGCGTCAAGGGAGCGTGTGATAGCAGTCTATGAGAGCCAAAGTATCCTTTCATCTTGTAAAGAAACACATGGGCAAAATGATAGAAGTGCAGTTTGTGGATACAGCTGACATTGTGGTTGCCTTATATTGGTTTGTGTTTTGTGTAACCATATAGTTCTGTGTAGACCAGCTACGTTAACCACCACTAGTGAAAAACAAAACAAAATAATCATTTTGCATTTAGGCCAGCAGCAGTTTAATGCATGACAATCCTAGTGATTTTTATACCTGTAAATAATGCTGTTAGTTGAAAGTCCCCTGGTGAAAATTAATTATTTCTCGTTTTGCTTAGGATTGGAGTGTTAGCATTTCCTTGTTAAATGCAGGTTCCTTTGGCGATTATGAGGAACATGTTTATATTGGAATACACTGGTGACTGGCATGTAACCTTTTTCTAATGAGAGTCCAGCCCTTAAGATTGTAAAATATGTTTAAGGCACTTTTATTTAAAAAGTTTGGGATTGTTCAGCGTTTATTTCCAAAATGAAAAACATCAAGGTAATATCGTGGGAGGACGCAAACAAACTGTAATAGTAGGAGTATTTCAGGGTTAGAATACATCATTAAAACATACGTATTATGTAGCACTGCAGCTGTGTTGTCTACTTTAAAGAAATTGAAAAAAACAGCCAACATTTTTTGATAAATCCAGCAATGCTTGTGTAAAAACGGAATGGAAATAAACAGCCTTAAATGTGTTATACCCCCAACACTGGAAGATTCCAGTTAGGATCATGGATGTGGGTGTTTTAATTAGGGGTGGGCACCAATATCGATATTTTGATATGATATCGATATCGTTCGATATTGATAATAATTTCCATATCGCAATATCGTGGGATTAAAAAAAAGTCACATACTGTCGCAGACATACTTTTTATTGCTAATACTGCTAAAAATATAAACCCAGTATAATCAAGTTTATTTTATATTAAGATACAACAAACCCTATACATACCAATCATTGTTAGTCTCATAGGCAAAAACCACACATCAAGTATTATTTAACCATTTTATACCATTGATTGGCGTTTTTCTTTTTCTAAGAACCCGATTAACAAATGTATTTGAAACATTAAATAGCTATAAATCAAGAAAAACAACAAATTCACAACCTGTGTATCCTCTCGTATGCTCTACTCTCGTTTCTTCACCTGTTTCCTCTGACCGGACAATCCCTTAGCGCAGGGCTACTCAACCCTGGTCCTGGAGGGCCGCTGTCCCTCCTGGTTTTTGTTCCAACTGTACCCTAAATTACTTAAGTGGACCAATTAAGTGCTTATTAGAAGCTTAATTGGTCCAATTAATCAATTCAGTGTACAGTTAAAACAAAAACCAGGAGGGACAGTGGCCCTCCAGAACCATGGTTGAGTAGCCTTGCCTTACCGGAAACTATATCCTGTTTTCAAAAAGTGCGCACATCAACTAATTAAGAAACAGGACCATCTTTTTTAAAGGGATACACATTTGAAAACAAACTTAACACACACAAAAAAATACTAAACACGAAAATCGGTTTAAATAATTTGATATATGTATATATCACTTTTTTTCTTCCATTCAGAACATGCTCACAAGGTACCAAACACTATTTGCATGCTGCATTAAGCACTATTGGGATTATTGTGAGATATGCGCATGCGTCAGTGTGGTTCATTGCATTTTTTCCATGCGATTACTTACACTGTTATTAATGTAATTTTAAAATGTGAAATGAGATGTACTTTTAAAACATCAAAACACATCTCAAAATAATGCAACATTCATTATATTTTTCTGTGTTTTGGAAGACTTTGATATTATTGATATCGAAATACATGCACGATATCAATATACAATTTTCATATCGATGCCCACCCCTAGTTTTAATGCAATAACATAACTCTGTAGTATTGATGCAGATCATGTTGCCTGCTTCTTCTTTTTAGCATTTCCAAAAAAAAAATCTCTTTTTTCTTCCCCACAAATATATTAAAAAAACCTGAGTAAATCACACTTCCAAAACTATTGAACCCTTTCGAGGGTCAGACCCTCTTAAAGTGCCCCAAACCACCTGACACTCATGTATGTATTCTGAAATCCTCAACAACATGTATGCAAAAGATAACAAGTGACAATCTGTGGACATCCTTGAGGGTCAGGACACTGGTCAGGGCAGAACATGCTGGGAAACGTCTTTACAACCATGGTGAGAGTCTTTGATTTGTGTAATAACAGAATTCCTTTCAATGTCAGCAGGGATGTGCTGGCAGCAGCTTTGAAAAGGTCCAGCTTTTTCAAATGTGTGGCATTGATTGAGTGAGTTAGGATCCTGGATACAACACCAAGTACGACTCAGATCAAGGGTAGTGCTAGAGGTCATTCATTCACTTCCACAACAAGACAAGGCTTTCATGTGTTGCTTCATCGCTGTGATTCACAGCAGAAGATGCTGAGCCCAGTTTTTTTGATAACCCTGCGACTATGTTTACATGCAAAAGTATTAGGCATGCACACACATTTGAATTTGTTTTTCTTTGATTCCATCAACGTACCTCAACAGTTAGGATAGTAGCAGCTGATTTCAGAGCTGCTGTTGATTTAGGTAGGGCAATCCAAAATTAGTGTCAACCTGGGGCTGTGAAACCAGCCATAAGGGTTTGGTTTCCAGTATTTTTGGATCTCTTAAAATAATACTGCCTTGCCATTTTCTTTGAAATGAAACTATATCACCTAGATTCAAGATCAACAGTATGTAGTATTGAGGAAACAGATGCTGTTTTCTGTGCTGCCATTTTTCACTCTTTTGTCTGAAAGAAAACATACATGCAAATAAATAGTTAAACTTTAAATAAAAAAAAACCTAAAAGTGGATGTTTAAATGGGAATTGCATTGATAAAATGGCACTAAGGTGACTGGCTAGAGAGAAATAGTTAATAGTGGGTTCCACTTTCACTGCTCCAACTATGCATCTCAATACCAAAATCTTCAGGAGTGCCAAAAGACATGCACTATAGGTAAGGCTTCTCCTCCTGTGACAGCCTTAGCGATTTCATCGTGTAACCCGTGCTTTTAATACACATGCAGTGTTATTCATTGCTGTTCAAATCAAAGCCATTCAGGCAAAGAAAGGTTACCAAGTATCTCCAGCTATAGAGAACTGGGATAGGCTTGTATTAAATGCAGAATATAGCACACCTACTGCAAACTCGTGCTGTGAGTTTAGGGGGTTGGATTCAATAAAAAAATACAGCGTCACTTTCTTTACCTTTTCCTGCGATTCAATCAAACGGACATGTCTCTACATCCTAAACAATCTGCCGCTCTGATTGCCACGGACATCTTGAGTATTAATAGGGTGTTTTTATTAAAATGGATTCAGGGTCTTTTTTTCTTTCACCATGTAAATGTGATATTCTAATAATCCCAGAATTAAATAGAGAGATACGCGTGTGCTCAACTGAGGAGTACCCCTGCTGTAGCTTGGGGTTTATGTGGCAGGGACAGGGTTCAAACTCCCTATCCCTGGACCCCTGTAAGAAAGCTGTCAGGCTAAACTGGACAGATACTGCATAAAGGAAGGACTGGGAGACAGCTCCCTGGCTCAATGTGAGCAGATGCTTACTGTATGTACTGTACCTTACAACATACATGCTAGGGTGTGTGTGTGTTGAAACACCTGGCCCAGCCTTAAAGGGACAGAACATTTGATTTTCATTCCGTGTTGTTTTGAAAATAAAAACACACCTGACCTTCTGTTGCCCTGTCTCGCCCCCCCGCCAGAATTTGATTGTATTTTATGATTGAATCCATGTCTCTGAACCAGGTCTTATAGCACTCCTATATTTACAGGGGTGTTAGGATTTCCTTATTTAATTCAGGCCTTTCAGTATTTGTTCAAATGACCGCTGGATTTGTACTATATATTAAAAAGTTTAATATTCAAGCCAGTCCACCTGATGCAAGCTTGATTCAACCTGTGCTTTATATTTACAAGCTTAAATAACCCATTATTTAATTGTGAATGCAAAACTATTAGCCTACATATCCAGGACTGTTTGATTTTAAGCAGTCTACAGTTAATTGCATTTTCTGTTTTCGTCGTTGTTGTATTGGTTATAGTGTTATTGTCATTATGTCTTCAAGTGAATTGTTCTGAAGAAATTTCTGATTTAAGTGTTTACCTCTTCTGTTTCTCTCTTGTTTTGTTTGTTGGTTATTGGATGTAAACAGTGTGTTGTTTTACCATGCATAACGTTTTGAATTTCCACTGTACTTTCAATAAAAAATAAAAAGATACTTAAATGAGTTATTCATTCGTACCTGCTTACACTGCTTAGCCACTTAGGACCTGTACCTAATATCAGGTTGGGTCACAGTGTGTCCTTTTCACAGTTATGACACAACATGGCATAGACTCCTCTATATATATATATATATATATATATATATATATATATATATATATATATATATATATATATATGGATAGATAGATAGATAGATAGATAGATAGATAGATAGATAGATAGATAGATACCTGTCAAACATATATAAGAAATTCAAAAAGTAAATGAGCCATTAGTTCAACACTTGAACATAACAATTTGACCTACAATTTGTAGATTTAGAAGAAATAAAATGAGATAATGTACAATACAGAAGAATAAAGGAAAAAAATAAATGGAAAAAAGGAATAGCAGACTGTTACATCATGGACTATGTAGTAAATGACACATTAATAGATTCAAATAGAAATACATGAGTGTAGTTTCCCTTGACAAAGGTATGTTAAACATACCGAAATGTTGTAAGTTGATTTTTTTAGTGCTTTGACCGCTACAATAAAAGTGTCTAGGTGTGTACAATATCCGTCCATCTTCAAGCAATGCTTTAGATTTCTTTGGCAAAGCACCTTTTCATATCAAATGCCAGAATCCACATTGCCTTTGGTATTAAATCTGTTCATTTGCTCAGTTAGTAAAAGTAATTAAGTTTTTTGCAAGTAAAAATTAAATTATACATAAGGATATTCAGAAGGCAATTCAAACCCAATATCCCTGGTGAAATGATCGACGGGTCATAAACAGAGTGAGTGCCCAATGAATTGAAGTGCTGCTGACAGTCATTCCCTTCGTCAGGCTTGGAGCAAGCCTCTCTGTTACTCATCCACTGGGCACATTTCTGACAAGGCAGTTGAAAGGATGGTTGGGTTTCCCAGTTAATCATTCTACTCAAGCTTGAATGCCATTATCATTACTAAAAAAGCAAAGATTTGCATTAAGCAAGGAGATGACAGGATAATTGACAGAAATGAATGTGCCTTGTGTGAGGTTCAGTGGAACAATTGCTGAGAGGTTTCGGCTTTATTCATTTCTGTTTCTAAGTCTCCGCTTTCAAAGCCCTCATTCCCCATTGTTCATTAAATGTGGGGTAAGTAATGTGGAGTTGTCATTGGCAATACACTCGTCCTTATCATCAGTCTTTTAAGTGTATTCTGACCTCTGATTAGCTTTAGATAGCAAAAACAAAACATCAAATGATCAAACAGGAATTTGTCAAGATGTGCTCCATGATAACCGCTAATGTTTTTGCACACACACGCACACAGACACACACACACAAACACACACACACAGACAAACAGACGTACATAGACATGCACACAGACACGCACACAGACACACACACACACACACACACACAAACAGACGTACATAGACATGCACACAGACACACACACACACACACACCTAAAGGAAATCCTTTTATATTACAGGCTTGGGACCTTGAACCAAGCCTCTGATAAATTCACTTTCTCTCCAATTCCTCAAACATTCACAGTGGAAGATGAAGGATACATGAGTTCAGCCAATCCTGTGACGGTGTCCGTATTATTCTGTTGCTGTAAAAGAAACAGTAAAGGTTATTAAACGTGATTGACACTAATACGAGAAGAGCCGCTCACACCTCTCTGCCCCTACGTGCGCAGCACCAGGTAAGGAGGCTCCCAGAGTGCTTCACTTAACTGTGAAATATAAAATTAGCACTCATCTGCTGTATACTGCAGAGCTAATTATGATGGGACCTGAAGGACTGAGAGACGCATAGTCATTGTTCTGAGTCTCCCAGGGGTAAAGACAAGGTAAAGTCTTTCTGTCTTGAATGTAAAAGCTTTATGATTCATGTAAATCAATGTGCATTCAGCAGTTTCCTCAAAGATGAAGCCTGAAGAATAGCAGGCACAGATGCTGCACTCAGGTTGGTCAATCCATTTTCTAACCAGCAAGCTTTTTTCAATAACACACCACCTGGAGCATCATCGCCATATATCAGAGAGGGTCTAAAAAATTAAGCAAAGCGGTGGTTCTGGCAGGGAACTCACTTTAACCTTAGATCAAGTCATTATCATCAAGCATATTTTAGGTGCTTCCAATACCAGATCAAATCATCAGTCAAATAGCTATTATGTTATTCATCCTTCAATGCACCATACATCCAGTGTTCGGCAAGGAAAGGATTTATATCTTACCATTATGTCCCTGCTGTGCGCCTCCTCCTCCCCAGCCCACCTGCTTTTTGGTTTTGCCTAATGGGGAGGGCGGCTATCCTGCCCCTCTGCCCATGGCTCTCCTACGGTCAGCCTCTCCACTTATCTGTGAGCTAATTTATGGGCAGGGGTACCTCGAAAGGTGAAGTCAAAGGCCAAAGACTGTAGTGTAAAATATGTCTAATGTAGTAATGTTGTGCAGTCTAAACTTCAATAAATAATCTATTGCATGAGTTTCCTGGCTGAACTGTAATTGGCCCTTCTAGCTGCTCATTTAAACCATTAATTGCACTCATTATTCAAGAGACTGCACTGAAGTAAATGTCAGTCTGTTTGACACTACTGCGTGTGCAAAGAAGTCTCTATGTCAGTGGTACTCAACTCTGCCCCTCGAGATCCAGTCAAGTCCAGCTTTTACTCCAAGCAGGTTCTAATGTAGTTAATTGAATCTGCTGAGAGGCAATTAACTAATTTAAGACCTGATTGGAATGGGTCTTGAGGGCCAGAGTTGAGTACCACTGCTCTATGTTGTAAGTTTCTGTACTATTTACACCACTGATGTTAACGTGCACCCCTAATATTTCATTTTAATACCCCAATCCTAGCCTCGGGGGTTCAGGGGAGTTCCCTGGTGCTGTGAAATGCGCTAATAATAAAATCCAGGGGTGACGTAACCCTGCTGGGCCTAGGCTGATCAAATCAACCCCTTACTCACACATCCTGACATGAGCAGCCCAATGAAAATCTCTTTCGATTAAATTTGAAATCAGCAAACAAAACTATCTTGAGATTTGGGAAATAAAGCTACTTGAGTCAATTAAGAATAAAAGGAAAGCTATTGTGACCACTTACACAGGACTGGACTGTATGGGAACTCTAGGGGATCTCTATTCCACTTGAATCCACCCCCCTCTCTCCCTCCTCATCTACCAAGAACCTCGGTGTCACCCTCGACCCCTCCCTCTCCTACTCTCAGTATATCTCTACTCTGGCACGCTCACTTCTTCCTCAGCAACATACGTAGAATTCGCCCCTTCCTCACCAACTACTCCACACAGCTCCCAGTTCAGGCCTTGGTACTGTCCTGCCTCGACTACTGCAACTCCCTCCTGGCCGGCCTTCCTGCCTCTGCTACTCGCCTTGTCTTTTCCCTTCCTCGTTTTGGCTGGTCCCTTTATTTTAAGTTGGCCCTTGTTTCTTTACATTGTCTGAAAGGAGTTTTGACAAATTGTATTTATGGTTCAGTGAAGTTTGTTCTTTGTTTTTTTTTTCTTTGCCGCTGTTTCTGAGGTTCCTGTCCTGTTAGTCTTGTTCCCATTCACACTGTTTATATTTCCTGAGTGAATTAATGGAAATATAGACTGCAGCCAAATCATTCAGTCTAAAATCATTTCTGATTCTATCTCATATGTATTCCTTTAAGCGGGATCTGTGTTTAATTTAATTTTTCTCCTCGAATCCTACAAACTGGCAGTGGCCTAGGTTCTGGATTGCTGAGAACGACTCAGTTGAAACTGTCCTATATTGCAGTAATTGGTCAATGTCATTTACTGTCAGTATCAATGCATTACCGGTATGAAATTGGTAAACCATATTAAGTTAATTGAGTAAACTGATCACTAAAACATAGACCATCTTCTTGATATTCTTATTATAATTGTCACCTAGCTTGTAATTGTACCTTTATTCTGGTATATACTGTGTGTGCATGTATATGTTTTAAAGGAGGTATAACTGAAGAGCACAAAAATGAAAAAGGTTTTTTTTTTCTGAAATAAATTACCTTTTGCGTAGAACCCAAAAAAGAAATCATATATATACACACAAAAATGTGAACAAAAATACAGATCAAAGAATCATGATAAGTTTTCAGTATGGACCGTAACACACTGTCAAAATGAAAACATTATAAAGTTAGTATCGGGCGAGACCTCCCTGAGCATTACACAATCCTGGCAGCGTTGACGCATAGACCTGAGCAGCCTCTGGATAGACTGCTGTGGGATGTTCCGTCACTCTTCCTGTGCAGCTGCAGCCAGCTGGCGATAGTTGGCTGGTCGTGGTTGTCTCCCGTGGATGACACTGGCGATTTGGTCCCACAGGTGTTCTATTGGAATCAGGTCAGGAGAAAAAGCTGGCCACGGGCAAGACCTCAACATAGTTTTCTTGAAGTCTTGCAATTGTAATCCTAACACTGTGTGGTCTTGCATTGTCCTGCTGGAAAATCAACACTTCCAGATTGGCTTGCAGGAATGGAAAAAACGTTGCCTGAAGGACTTAGGCAGTGTATTGCCGAGCAGTAAGGTTGCCCTCAATCTGCACCAAAGACGTTCTTGTGTTAAAGGAGATTCCTCCCCACATCATCACAGTCACATAACGCGCACCATGATGTCTCCGCACACGTTGTCTTCTGTCAGGTCTGTCAAGGGCAAAACGGCATTCATCAGTGAATAAAACACTCCACCACTCTCTCTGCCACCACATCAGATGTTCTCTGGTCCACAGAAGATGGTGATTTCATCTCTCAGCTGTCAACATATTACCCTTGAACGGCCTCCGAGCATGCAAATCATTTTCATGCAGACGGCGAGCTACAGTCATTCTGCTGATGCGCGGGTTATTTCTTCCTGGAATTTCTCATCTGTATCCACTGCAGTCTGAAAACGATTACGCAGATGGATCAGTCGGATGTGACGGTCCTGGGCCGGTGTGGTGACCCTCTGCCTTCTAGGACATGGCCTGTCCCTCACAGAGCCGGTTTCCTGGTTTCTCTGGACTAGTCTGCTGATTGTTGAAGGAGAACATCTCATTCTGCCGGCAACTTCTCTCACAGACAGGCCGCCTTCAATCATGCCGATAGCAACCAGGCGATCTTCATTACTCAAGCAGGGCATGGTCGTACCTTTCGCTGTTCTTGCGTTAATTAAAATCATGTCTTTTCGAATGGCTATTTATACTCAACTCAAATACCAAACACTGAGCCCCTGACCCTTTGTATATTTTCATGATTTATGGTATTATTATTGTTTGTGGCGCGGGTTTTAAATGTTTTAAATTCCCTGTGAGAATGCGTGACTGTCAGCTACTGATTATTTAACTAGCTAACAGTCACACAGACTTAATAAACTCGTGCAGACTGTGGCTGAGGGGTAATAAGATCATTAATAGCTAGTATTAACCCCTCGGCCAGGATATAAAAGACCTGCAGTTTGGCTGCACAGTGGAGAGTGTCAGTGGCGGAACAACACAGGAGTAAAGTGAGCTGCCTTGGTAACAAAACAATTGCTATTGCTATTGCTATTGCTATTGTATGTATTTGCTTACGATTGTAAGTCGCCCTGGATAAGGGCGTCTGCTAAGAAATAAATAATAATAATAATAATAATAATAATAATAATAATAATAATATTGCTATTGCTATTGCTATTGCTATTGCTATTGCTATTGCTATTGGTATTAGTATTATATGTGCCTGCTTGTTTACACCAATTCCATTATCTGTTTGTTTTGGCCCTTGTGCCCTTTTGTTTTTGTGTTTTGTAACACTGTTTTTTTTGTTTGTTTAAATAAAAAGCTGAGCGCCGTTGCATCTCAGTTTCACCCTCCAGTATTGCCTTGTTTTGGATTCATTTCCTGGTCTGACATCACCCTTGCAGCCATCTCTTTCACAGCTGTATATACACAAACATATTTTAAAAATATCACATTAGCTGGAAGGCAATGAAAGTGTTTTGAAAAATTGTCTTCCCTGGAAAATTAGGTTAGTTGTTAATTTGCTTTTCCCCCGAATTAAATGCTAACATTTGAATAATGCAAATAATTTTTCTGTGATTGCATAATTAAGTAAAAAGACATGTCTGGCATAACAATATGTCAGCCAAAGAGGATTAAAAAGGAATATTATTAACTGGTCCACATAATAATAATAATAATAATAATAATAATAATAATAATAATAATAATAATAAAAGAACATGATTTATTCACAGTTATAGGGTACCAAGTGATATGAGTGTAAATGACAGGGTAAGGTCATTGGGAATTGGCTAGCATTAACATGATTGGGAAAGATTGTAAAGAGGCAAGACTAATGGCAGAGTGTTTTCTTTATTGCAGGTTCAATTTCCCAGTGTAACACTTGTGTGATATATGAGACACTAACCTGATTTAGTATCTCTAAATGGTAATGGGTGGTTTGCAAGCTGAGCATGCTTCACCTGGGTCTCACATACAGCCAACATTCAAACCAATACGAAGCTCATCAGCTAATTGCAACTGATTGCAATAAAGATGAGAAGATAGAGAAAGGTGACCGGCTACAGCCGGCAGCTCATCTCGTGTCCTTGAAGAGCACATTGTCAGGACGTAGCTCTGTCTTATACGATTGATTGCAGATTGGAAGATGAGCTGTCAGGCTTCTGCCTTCAGTGTAAATTTACCTCTCCCTGACATTGCTGGAACTAAAAGGGGTCAGTGATCCAGATACAACAGAGAAACTTCCGAAGAGGAACTGAATCTGGGGATTTTCCAAAAGAGAGAAAAAAGAAAAAGAAATCAGAGGAAATGGGTTAATGGGTCATGCTTATTTTGTCATTTCTGTTGGACTGGTCTGGTTTAACTTTGTTTTTTTCTAAACACACCCTTATATGACTTTATATCTTTTCAGTGTGTCCAGTCCCAAAGCAGATCTCCTCTCAGTAATACAGACTCACATTGAAGTATTTCAGGACAAAAACTGAAATTGCTGTCTCCCCATTTATAATTCACAGGAAATAATGAGCTAGAGAGGCATGGCATTATAGAGCCATTAAAAAGAGGGACTCAAATGAATATGCCTTACAGATTTCTTTGCAATGATACACTCAGTTCTGCAGATGTATTATTGTTGAACAAGGTCTTCATGCAGTATCTTAGCAACAACTTCATTGCATTATGTGGCACACGGCCCAATGCTTTTTTTGCAAAAATTCTTAGACACTTCCATGCATATCAAAATAGATATAGAAACGTGTCCCTGGCATGCCTACTACATTGTATTGCTTTTCATGAGATGTATTCACATGTATAATTTAAACCAGCTGCAACAAGCAACATATCCTACAGGTTGAGAGAATACAGACTAATGCACACCCTTACCCTACACTGTAGAAACCACATGTTAAACAATACAGACCAATGCACACCCTTACCCTACACTGTAGAAACCACATGTTAAAGAATTACATATAAAATAGACTTTAAACACATTTAAATGTTTATTATTTTAGTCAATACTTTAGATGTTCAAAAAACACCCCAACTAAAAGAAGAATAGTACGAGCCAGCGCCATCTAGTTTCCTTTTGCATTGCTGGTGAATACAGTACACATATGCACACTAGATGGCGCTAGCTCTTACTTCTAAAAATACACTTTTTGCTGATCTAGCCTCTGTTACAAATGTCTACAGCAGACAACTAGAACTGAAGAGCAGCTCCTGCATGCATAGTCAAAACACTTTAATACTCTCATATAATAAAGACAAGCACAGTCTTTGAGTAATTGCAAACATAAAAACAAACAAAAAAACAGATTGTGTTGGGAAAGTGTCTCTTGAGTTATAACAGTATATGTCCTCGGCACCAATGCCTGGATGTTTGGAAGGAAGTAATAATAAAACATCAAAACCAGGATCATTCTGTTTGGTCAGGTTCCCTCTTGTGTACTTCTGTGGTGCAATGCAAGACACAGACAGCATACAAATACTGGCATGCTTTTCTTTTCATGATTTGCAGTAAAATGTTCCTGACCATCCTGTCCTATTACTGTCTTCATTGCAGCATACAGACCACAATAGTGTATTACATTGTAGTTATTAAATAATGTATATTAAATATTCTCTTTAAATTTATGGGAGAAAGCCAGCAGACCCTTTATGGCATATAATTAGGGCTTCTGTTTTTGGTTTTTTATTAATTTCATTTTTCAGTGCTTATTATTTGGGGTTGTGGTAAGGATGGCTGATGGGTGATGTCAGACCAGGAAGAGATGGGACACAGTACTACTGAATTTATTATAACTAAAAATATTAAACAAAACACTTCTCACAAAACAAAAGGCACGATGGCCAAAACAAACTGATAAAATAAAGCAACAAGTAACGTGCTGATGTAAAGCCAGCATGTGTAGCAATTGATCTCCCTTTTGTGATGGAAGTGGGAGCTACAGGTGGTCTCCCTCTTTTGGTGGAAGTGGGAGCAACAGATGGTCTCCCTCTTGTGGTGGAGGTGGGAGCAACAGGTGGTCTCCCTCTTGTGGTGGAGGTGGGAGCAGAAGGTAGTCTCTTGCTATCACTGGGGACTGGTGCGGCTCTCCCTTCTTGGGCACTGGGCGCACAGGCTCCTCCTCCTCGTCGGCGACCTTGCACCAGCGTCTTCCCCTTCTTTCGGGGACGACCACTCCTCCCCTTCTTCTTCAGTGCCGGTGGCAGAAGGGACCCGTGCACGATGCCGCACGCGGTGGTGCCGGGCTCGACACAGGCGAAGCATCACTCTTCCCCTTTGGAGGTGAAACAGGTGTCCGGGTCCGCGTTTTTAGTAAAATGTGACCAAGAGTGAGTTTTTGCAACACTGATAAATGGAGATGCGAGAGTCTGTGTGATGTATTTAAACACGCAAAGTAATTTAGAATTGGTAATATATTGTGATTAATTTGGTATAATAATTGTTTAAAAAGTGGTAATGTATTTAGTTGTTATTGATGTCTATATTTATTTGCACAAAGGTCATTTTGCTGTTTTAAGTTTACTGTTTCAATTTAAAATGAAAAGTTAAACTGCAAGTAGACAGAAACCTCATTGTGATAACATTAGTAAATAACACAAGCTATGGTGAATTACAAACTTAAACCATTTCCCTGCGTTTTGGATACATAAGTGTACTGCATCCTCCTCTATCTTTGTCCATCCGTTTGCCATTTTCCCCCAACATTACTGTGATCTCAGGCTATATACAAAATTGTCAGCCAGGGTCTTTAAACTACGTGCCACGTATGTTCACTTCTCATTGGTCAGTTTCCCTAGTAAAGGTGTGTGCAGCTCCAGGATCGAATCAGTGGAGCCTGATCCAGATCCTCGTAGTAAAACACCATCTCATCATCCGGCTCAAGTGATCCCGGATCCCATTGACTTCTGTACTGACTTGCGATTATATCAATAAATTATCGTGAAATAAAAGTTTTAGTACTCCTGCAATGTGAGGGGGACATTTCCCCATCATTGAAAAATGTCCCCCGCGTCCCCTGTGTAAATGATGCCTATGCAGGCTCTGGTGCACAATGCTTCACTTACAGGCTTCAGAGCTTTGCGCAACAGTAATATACTTCCCCACAATCAGCTATGGAGTATTTTATGAAACAATATAGTTAGTAAGGGTGGCAAATACTGATCTATGCAGAAATTATATGTAATTATAGAGAACACAAGTAGGATAGGACATGTTAAATAATTTACTATTAGGAAAATGTAGACAATATCAAATATTGCTTCAGGAAAGAATCCTCATGGCTGATTGTGGGGAAGCATATTATAGCTGCACACAACTCTGAAGCCAATTACTGAATTATTGTGCACTGGAGCTCATGCAACACTGATATGCTTCCTCAGCCTTGGAGTCTTTTGAAAAATAAACATTTCCTCAGAATAATTAGTAAGCATGGCAAATAATGGTCTAAGTAGAGACAAAATTAGAGATCAAACAAAACTCACCTACCAGAAAACGCAACAGATATGAAATTAAATGATAGGAAATGAGATGATAAAGTGTCCCTTTAATATTCACATTAGAATCAGAGCTTCAGCTTTTTAATCATTTATAACCAAAGCGGAGACCTTTAAAAACACAAATCTTCCCCTGTATGACCCCTTCGCATATGATGTGCAGGGAAAAGGAACAGCTTTTTGGTCATGAAACATTCATTTTCAAAAGCAGTCATGTGTCCGTGTTTGAATGGCAGCGAAAGAAAAGCGCGTGCTCTAAAAGCCTTTTTCAATTTGACATGAAATCTCAGATTTACAGTTAGAGGGAGCCATGAGAGGCTTCTTTTAGACAATTTAAACAGAACCGTACATCAAACAAGATCTGAACTCAAGTGCCTTCAGAATTCAATATACACCGATATTTTCTATTACTGCAAACATCAAGGTTTGGGGTGGGGTGGGGTGGGGTGGTGTTGAATAAACGAGAGAAGGTAAGGTGCAAAACATTTTTTCACTCTCTCTATGGTTGAGCTTGTCTTATAGATTGTATAAGATTTTAGATAAGTTAATGATTTGTTCCCTAAGAAACACATAATTAGTACTGTTTTCATACAATTACAGAGCATAACGTAGGTCAAATGTACGTTGAGTCCGGGGGAACCAGCGATCCATTCAACTGACAATTAGGAGGAATCGGAGAGAAGAAGAACAGTGGGAGAAGGCAAGAGACAGCAGTGTGGAGTAGTGGTTAGGGCTCTGGACTCTTGACTGGAGGGTTGTGGGTTCAATCCCCAGTGGGGGACACTGCTGTTGTACCCTTGAGCAAGGTACTTTACCTAGATTGCTCCAGTAAAAACCCAACTGTATAAATGGGTAATTGTATGTAAAAATAATGTGATATCTGTATAATGTAAGTCGCCCTGGATAAGGGCGTCTGCTAAGAAATAAATAATAATAATAATAAAAGAGAAGAAACCACTGCTGAAGGGTCAGTCTGCCCTGAGCTGCCCTTCTGTTGAAGGCAGAAACAAATATGAATCGAGGTATCTTGATGCATCATTTTAGTTTTGTCTCACATGCAATGCAATTTTTTGTTGGCCTGTCGAATGGGTTCTAAGTAGGTCGCAGCTTGTTCAGAACTCTGCAGCTTGTATTGTAAGACCAGGGCAGGATGACACCTTATCCCTGTTTTGAAATCTCTGGTGGATATTGGGCTGGTTTTAAAGTCACATGGCATTGCAGCTTCTTGCCTATATTTCAGAACTGCTCGTTCTACACAGCATGTGCCTCGTCGTGCCCTGGGATCTCAAGATCTTGGTTTACTAGTTACTCAGGGAGTGCAGGCTTTTTCAAACTATAGGGCCAAAACTCAATTCCAAAATGCATTAAAAATGAACTTGTAAACAGTAAGCACTGCATTGGAAAGAGGCCTGTTTAGCAGTTTTAGGACAGCAGTATTGAGATCAACGCTTTTCAGATAATTAAAATAGACCTCAGTTTCAACCTGTTCCTTTCTGTTGATCTTTACCATGCGTATGAGCATTTCAGCCATTGCACGGATGGAGGAATAGTGCACTGAAGCCTGTGGTAAATGAATGTCATGTTTTGTCACCGACTGTCTGCTTAACTAATAGTCCCTGTCTACAATGACTGATGCCGCAGCTCCACCAGAGACGACAGTCTCATTTGTATAGAACTGGTGCCGTGCCAAAACAAAATGAAGGGTAAATATTATTAAAGGCAGGAGTTACCTTTCTAGAAATGATTCTGTCACTTTGTGGCGAGTTCATTCTGTTTCTGTCAGCGTATCTGTGCTGGATCGTAAACATGAAGAAAGCTGCAGCCAGTAGAGCAGACAGTGCAGAAAACAAGTCCCAAGTGTGTGGGTTACCATTTACTACCACTGTGCAGCTGGATTAATGCATTAATTAAATACAATACCTAGTGTATCAGAACTGAAAGGGCAACTTGATATGTGTATCAAATATTAAGTAACTTTACAATGTATTCTTGTTTAAATTAACATTGTATATCATTATCTGTTTATCATTACATCCTGGTGACTTTTAGTTTAAAATACCCCTGTGACCCTCAAAATACCCCTTAAACATCTCCAAGTTCACCTGGTACTCCACAGTGCAACCATTCCTCTCTCCCCCTCAAATGCTCTGCTTTCACCTGGTACACCACAGTGCAACCATTCACCTGTCCCCCTCAAACACTCTACTCCTAATGGATGTCAGAAATACTTCACTAATAAGTGCCACTTAGAACAAATGTGGTATTTCTTACATGCACCAAGAGATAAGCATTGCTATGGCAGTGTGATGAAAAAGATCCTTAAGACCACATCAGAACTTTAACACATAGGATTTGCTAGCAGCCCATCTCCCATGTGTAGAGAGAAATGTCTGAGCTACCATTCTGTGCTGCCAGCTCCTTTCAAGCAACAATAGGAGGTGCTGTGGAAACATGGCAAGCCACCAGTTAGTCATGTTAGAACCGCTCTCACTGAGGCTCTAGTGGAAACAATCTGGAAATGTATTACTTTTCCCAAACCTCAAAATCATCAGCGGGTGAAACAACCATTATACCATGCTGCTTGTCTCTCCAGTGTCCTAAGGGCCTTAGAATGCACACATATTGCTATTAAGGTCTGTTGGGATGACGATTTGACAGACATGTGCATTTAGTACTGAAAAATGAGAACAATGCTATGTTCAGGGGTCTCCAAAACTGGTCCTGGGGGGCTGGTGCCCCCCCCCCCCCCCCCCCCCGGTTTTTGTTCTAACTGTACACTAAATTAATTGGACCAATTAAGCTTCTAATAAGCACTTGATTAGTTCAATTAAGGGTACATTTGGGACAAAAACCAGGAGGGACAGTGGCCCTCCAGGACTAGGATTGGAGACCCCTGGTCTAATGTTAATATAGCACACTGATACAGACCCCACAGTATTCTCCTTTCAAGTGTTTTCAATTCTTTTCCTCCCTCAATGGTAAAGTAAATGGTGCTGAACAGGTGAATCATACATGCCAAGCGTGCAGTATATCTGGCAGTCCACTGTTTTCTTAATATGTATTCTGTGTCCAGTATTTTCTTAGTCAAGGGTTTTTTTTTTTTTATTTTTTATTTTATTTGGTTGTTCTATTTCTAACATTTTTAATACTGTGACATTCAAAACAGCTATCATACTTTTGCAATATACAGGTATTCTTTACAACCAGAGGCACTGTATAATTGTGTAAAAGGATAATTGGTTGCATTTACAATGAAAATAGGGGTAGCATGCTATGATTGCTACGCTATTATTCCTGAAAACAAATCATTTGACCCTGTCCTTTTTTTATTTTGACAAGGTTTACAACAAACTTCTAAGTGTCGCGCCAGTGGGTGTCATTTTATAGTCATTTAGGAAGGGTTATGCTGATATTTCATAAAGTATGCATCATAAGAGCATAATGTGTGTATATCTGCACCAGTACTGCTCGTATAAAATCAAATCATACACACAATCTCAAATAAAATATCCAGTAAAATGAAAAAAACATTCCCACGAAAAACGCCCCCTCAAAAAGGATTAGATTATTTTGGTTTAACTAAAGCAAAGGCAGGAAGGCTGAATTGAAAGAAACCTCAGCACAAGAAAAAAAAACACATGGACACACAAAAATGGCTGTTCTTGACAAGTACAGGATACCAAAAAAACACAAAAATTATGAAAACCAACATAAAAACACTGGTGTTCCCCCCCCCCCCCCCCCCCCTTGAAAAATGATAATGCGACTATTTGCACGGTCGAGCACATGCACACACTGAAGGACTAGCCTTGAAAAAGGCCAATTACCCAACATCAACTCAAAAAAACTTTTTTAAAAATATATATTTTAATATATTCTTTCAGAAAAGTTAGGAAATCACTTTTTGAAAGTGAAAGTAATATATCTTTGAAAAGAGTTTGATTCGGAGACAATTCTGTCTGCCTGACCTCCTCACTCACACAACACAGAATAATGCTTAGTCCTCCTGGATTGGATCTCTGTCTCTAGACTCGAGACTGACAGTCATTACTGCCCTGTTATAGCCGGGAGCTGATTCAATGCATTTTCTTACATATAAATTTATATTTTCTCAGAATAGTAGTACGCATACTCTGAAAAAATGTCCATACCCATTACGAATACTTGTACTCGTACCCAGGCACACCCCTGGTGACATCATTGTGCCACATGTAAAATAATCAGAAGTAATCTTTTAATATTGCCATACAGTTAGGCTTCAAATACTGAACCACACACCCTACAAAAAACAAACCTTAAAGTTCTACTAAAGAGTTTTTAGGGCACTTCTGATGGTAAAAAAATTCACATTCAAACTTCAAAACAGTCCCAAAACACTGTCAAATAACATGTGATTTAATGGCATCTCCACTTTTTACAATTTATCTGCTTGATCCTTCTGCTGGTATCGTCATGTGTTTAATAAAAAACAAACATATTTATCCACGTGCCTCTTTGAATTAGAAACAAACATATTTATCCACGTGCCTCTTTGAATTAGAAAATGAGCAGGCAGTTGCTGATATCTTTTGTAATTATTATTATTTATTTCTTAGCAGATGCCCTTATCCAGGGTGACTTGCAATTGTTACAAGATATCACATTATACAGATACCTTGGTCAAGGGTATAGCAGCAGTGTCCCCCACCTGGGATTGAACCCATGACCCTCCAGTCAAGAGTCCAGAGCCCTAACCACTACTCCACACTGCTGCCCACACTCCCCACTGTGTAATTACTGTAGACTGTAATTACACATGGGGCTGTGTATTTACTTTGTAACTACTATGTGAACACATCACAGGGTTTGAAAGTGCAGATCATATAAAATGCTTTTTTGTGGAAAAGAAATATCTTTGAAGTCAGAATACATTTTTAAATAGAACCGAGGAAGAGCACATTTCAAAACCACCAGCCAATGATGTCCCTAGTGTGTGAATTCAGCTTCAGCGCCTGCCATGTGGGTCAGACACACACACTTGGGGTGTAACAGACAGCTGGGGGAGCAGTAAGGGATTCAACTCTCACATGATAAATCATGCTCTGTGATCTTTACAAATAGGAAGACTAAATTGAACTGTGATATTGAAATGGTAGGAAACATATTAAGGTCGTTTCTGAGGTTCATTTGGGAGGGTTTGTCGTGGGAATTGTGCTGGATTCCTGGCCTTTGTCAAAGGGGTGTGTCACAAAGACGGCCGGAGTGGGTGGCGTCAGACCAGAAGGGAATACACAGACAGACGGTGGTGATGAGAAGCTGAGTGCAAATGGTAGCACTCAGCGTTTATTAACAAAGTAAAAGGTTTAAACAGAACACAAAAACAGGACACGGCACTTCACGCCAAAATAAACAGACAAACAAAACGAACTAACACTTAACAAACGGTGCACGGAGAGACAAACAAACACGGTGAGTACAAAACACTTATTATTATTATTTTCCTTAATTTTACGTTCTCCTTCTCTCTCACCAGTTCTCCACTCTCGAACACCCAACCCCGAGTGAGTCAAACGTGCATCTATATGTACTGTTGTGCTGGGATTCAATTACTAATTAATTATTCACTTGAATCCCAGCACGTGAATTAATTACGTGCAACCTCGTGCTCACATATTAAATACTTTAAATGCACATGAAGTAATGTGCAATCCCGTGCCTAAATACAATTATACATTTTAAATACTCGTGTTACACAGACCCGTTTAAATACAATTATACATTTTAAATACTCGTGTTACACAGACCCGTTTATATCCCGTTTATATCCCGTGTTAAATGTTGGTGACTATACACCAACATTTAACACACCACACGCAACATACAACATATAACACACAAATGCACACAGGGGCGGGGCACATTGCCACAGGGTGATACACACGTTTTAAAAGCATTGCCTTATCACTGAACATTATAACAGGTTTTCCTCGCCTTTAGCTGTTTGTTTTAGGCATATACATTTATTTAAACTACAAAAGCATGAACGGTTGCCGCACTATTTTACCTACAGCACAGGAAGTAAATAGATACTAGGAAGGATACGTATAGAGCTTCAGATCAGCGTTGTACTTGAAAAAAATCGGTATATCAGGAGTACAAATATTTTTTTCCATATCGCTAAGCTTTGAATAGCTGGCAGCAGTTGTTATTTTTGTAATGGGATGCCCGGCAGATGCCATGTACAAGTCAGGTAACATATAAACAATTAAAAAACTGCTTTTAATCAATAATTCTAACCCAATGTGAAAAACACTGTGTGTGTTCTGTGTGAATAGCAGCTGTGTCTCTCCTCCACTGTTTGTATTATCTTAGAATAGAGACTTTGTTTTAATTCCACAATAGATACATGGTTTCATATTTTATTTTACTTTAAGATAAGTGTATTGCAACCCTTTATTCCTATTTTTTTCTATTAAATCAGCTGCTTGCTGCAATCTACAGTGCCACCAAGTGAGAGGCTGGGCAAAATGACCACATCAAAAGAATACTAATTTAACACATTCTTATTACCTACTCAGCTCAGTGGGACCAGTTCTTTTAGAAAGCGATACACACACACGCACACAGTAATAAACCCCCAGCTTTCTGATTCTCAGTCTGAATCTGCATGTTATCACTGTACTGGACAGTCCTCGCTTAGATTATATTAACACTTTGATGTGTGTTTTATAAAACGCTCTGACAAATATTTTAATAGAAGTGCCTTTTACCATGAAACAGCAGGAAGTCACTTCAAAGGGGGTCCCAACAAGTAAAAAGTTTAAGAACGAAGTTACTGCTACTGATAAGTGGAATAGAGGGAATGTTGCAATATAAATACTTTGAATGTAATGCATGCAACCACAGGAGATTACCAGTGGCAGGCAAAGTCAGCACTTCCAGTCCAGGTCTTTGTTCAAACCATGTCCTTACTGTTAAATTGAACCATGTGAGCAGGTCCTCAAGCGATGAGTCATTTCATTACACCAGTACGGGCTCTGTCCTCTATAACACCTCCATGGAAGCTCACACCAGCACGGGCTGCCCTGTGCTCTATAACACCTCCATGGAAGCTCACACCAGCACAGGCTGCCCTGTGCTCTATAACACCTCCATGGAAGCTCACACCAGCACGGGCTGCTCTGTGCTCCATAACACCTCCATGGAAGCTCACACCAGCACGGGCTGCCCTGTGCTCCATAACACCTCCATGGAAGCTCACACCAGCACGGGCTGCCCTGTGCTCTATAACACCTCCATGGAAACTCACACCAGCACGGGCTACCCTGTGCTCTATAACACCTCCATGGAAGCTCACACCAGCACGGGCTGCTCTGTGCTCTATAACACCTCCATGGAAGCTCGCACCAGCACGAGCTGCCCTGTGCTCTATAACACCTCCATGGAAGCTCACACCAGCACGAGCTGCCCTGTGCTCTATAACACCTCCATGGAAGCTCACACCAGCACGGGCTGCTCTGTGCTCTATAACACCTCCATGGAAGCTCACACCAGCACGGGCTGCTCTGTGCTCTATAACACCTCCATGGAAGCTCACACCAGCACGGGCTGCTCTGTGCTCCATAACACCTCCATGGAAGCTCACACCAGCACAGGCTGCCCTGTGCTCCATAACACCTCCATGGAAGCTCACACCAGCACAGGCTGCCCTGTGCTCTATAACACCTCCATGGAAGCTCACACCAGCACGAGCTGCCCTGTGCTCTATAACACCTCCATGGAAGCTCACACCAGCACGGGCTGCTCTGTGCTCCATAACACCTCCATGGAAGCTCACACCAGCACGGGCTGCTCTGTGCTCTATAACACCTCCATGGAAGCTCACACCAGCACGGGCTGCTCTGTGCTCCATAACACCTCCATGGAAGCTCACACCAGCACGGGCTGCCCTGTGCTCCATAACACCTCCATGGAAGCTCACACCAGCACGGGCTGCCCTGTGCTCTATAACACCTCCATGGAAGCTCACACCAGCACGGGCTACCCTGTGCTCTATAACACCTCCATGGAAGCTCACACCAGCACGGGCTGCCCTGTGCTCTATAACACCTTCATGGAAACTCACACCAGCACGGGCTGCCCTGTGCTCCATAACACCTCCATGGAAGCTCACACCAGCACGGGCTGCTCTGTGCTCTATAACACCTCCATGGAAGCTCACACCAGCACGGGCTACCCTGTGCTCTATAACACCTCCATGGAAGCTCACACCAGCACGGGCTGCCCTGTGCTCTATAACACCTTCATGGAAACTCACACCAGCACGGGCTGCCCTGTGCTCCATAACACCTCCATGGAAGCTCACACCAGCACAGGCTGCCCTGTGCTCTATAACACCTCCATGGAAGCTCACACCAGCACGGGCTGCTCTGTGCTCTATAACACCTCCATGGAAGCTCACACCAGCACGGGCTGCCCTGTGCTCTATAACACCTCCATGGAAACTCACACCAGCACGGGCTGCCCTGTGCTCCATAACACCTCCATGGAAGCTCACACCAGCACGGGCTGTCCTGTGCTCTATAACACCTCCATGGAAGCTCACACCAGCACGGGCTGCCCTGTGCTCTATAACACCTCCATGGAAGCTCACACCAGCACGGGCTGCCCTGTGCTCTATAACACCTCCATGGAAGCTCACACCAGCACGGGCTGCCCTGTGCTCTATAACACCTCCATGGAAGCTCACACCAGCACGGGCTGCCCTGTGCTCTATAACACCTCCATGGAAACTCACACCAGCACGGGCTGCCCTGTGCTCTATGATACCTCCGTGGTGGAATTACGTCACAACACTGACCAATTCAGTGACGAGTCGGCATAAACATTTAATCCATAGCTGGGGTGAGCAGGTTTCTCCATGCTTCAATATTCTTGTATTGTTTCTTTTAGTAACAGAAAGCTCCAAAGAACTGTTAGGATTGTCAGAAGTATAAGACCCCCAGACACAGGCCGTGGGCATGCCCTTGGCTGTCTCATTCCAATACTTGTCTGTCCCTTCAAAAGATGACAGGTATGGAAGAAGTCATATAAATGTTAAACATTGGATTATTGGTTACATTCAAGCTTGAAGGAATCACATCTTCCACTTGAATTAACAAGCAATGCTGACTTCAGGAACATCCTGTTCATGGTACTGACTGGAGAAACATAATCAAACCCTTCTGAATGTAAGAGATGTGATCATTATATCCCAGTTGGATTTAAAGATAGGCAGTGCCAAAAGCAAAAGGCCAACAATCTTTCACTGTACATAAACCCTCTTGGGGAGGAGAAATAGAAATTCTGAGACTGTAAGAGAATGCCATCCAATATGATAGACTAGCTAATGCAGGATGTAAAATAACTTGGTATGTATGTATGTATGTATGTATGTATGTATGCTGAGCATCAAAAGAAACCTATCACTATCATAACACATTTATTTTTGAAAAAAATAAGGTATATAAATGATAGACATTGACAAAATATTTTTGGCTTATTTTTAATCACTCGATCATTCATCCTTGGCCATGACACGCTTGAGTGACTATGACTGAAGCATATGCACTTAATCACCTAATTAGTGAGACAGTTGATTGGACACTGGATATAGAGTGATTTCATCTATTGAATTGCAAGCTTGAATAAGCAATAAAGAAAATTGCAGAAAATTACAGAAAAAAAACAATATGCCATGTCTGTCAAGAGAGCAGCGACCTCGTGCAAACGGCATTTTGGAGGCTGGACTAGGGCAGCGTACTGTGGCTCGCCATTTTGGGTGCTCACAGCCAGAAATTTCAAACCTGGTGAGCTGGTATAAACAGACACACTCTGTCAATGGCAGGCCACAAACTGGGAGACCAAGAGTCACAACACCCGCCCAAGATCGACAGATCATTTTACAGCATCTTCATGATGTCAATTGTTAATTTGACCGGTGTTCTGATCATCTGACCTACCCGCTCAGGATGAGCTACCCGGTAGCTGAGATTGTCAGACTAGTCTGAAAAACTGCACTACCCCTCAGAATGAGCTACCCTGATTGAAAAAGTATAGCAGAAGTTAATTCAAAGGCAGTAAACTTTACCCTGAGAAGCTTGCAGTCTATATTGTCTATACATTTTTTTGAACACAATAAGTTTTTTTAAAGGATTTTTAATTCTATATATCAGGTGATGCTCTGCGATGCGTCTCCGAGTTAAAGACTGTGGATCAGAGGGGATGTACAATCTTACGGGGGGCACTTTTTCATGCTACACTGGTTTTGGATAGCCCAGTCATGTTTTCCTATCAAGTTAATAGCAATATTGACTGTGTTTGATGCCTGTATAAAGTTATAAGCTAATATATTATAACTTCTAGGGGTGCCCGAGTGGCGTATCCAGTAAAGGCGCTCCACGTGGAGTGCAAGATGCGCTCTATAGCCTGGACGTTGCCGGTTCGAGTCCAGGCTATTCCACAGCCGACCATGGACGGGAGCTCCCAGGGGGCGGCGCTCAATTGGCCGAGCAGTACTGAAAAAGGTTACACAAGTTTACAGATCTGAAGGGACTAAATGTTTGTATACTATGTAGTATTTAAATATGTATCATGCACTTAAAACATTAATATATGTGATTTTTTTCTCTTTTTTTTTCTTTAATCATTACCCGAAAAAGATCCGGGTACCCAGGTATTTTTCACGGCGGGTACCCGGTTCTGGATTTTGAACCTGTGCCAACCTGTTATATATGCAGTGCAGTTTCTAAAGAAACAAATATAGCAAACATTTAGATTCATTTTAAAAACAGACATCTGTTTCTACACAAGGTTAAATGAAGTTCTTAGTTTGCTTGGCTTATCTTCCAGAAATCTGTTACTGCCGTTGTCATTTCACCCCAGCAGTGTCTTCTGGGTTAAAGCATGTTACTGGCTTGTTGTCAGTCAATAGGGGAAACAGCTGACTGGTTACTGACAGAAAAGAAGCCAGTGAAGGGGTGGAATCAATTTCACTATCCAGTGAAGTGCAACAGATTTTATTAACCTAGTGTAGTACTGGATATCATGTTTCAACATGAAAATACATGTTTGCTAAAACGTGGTTCTTTCAAAACTGCACATTTGAGACCTATAGAATGAACAAGTGGTGGAGAAAATGTAAGGAATTATTTTGTTAGCTGGAGGAGGCTGTCTGGTCCAGTGGTTAAAGAAAAGGGCTTGTAACTAGGAGGTCCCAGGTTCAAATCCCACATCAGCCAGTGACTCACTGTGTGACCGTGAGCAAGTCACTTAACCTCCTTGTGCTCTGTCTTGCGGGTGAGACGTAGTTGTAAGTGACTGCAGCTGATGCATAGTTCACACACCCTAGTCTCTGTAAGTCGCCTTGGATAAAGGTGTCTGCTAAATAAACAAATAACGTAATCACTTTAAAGGCACGACACTGTTGTATTGTAAAAACAAACGACTCGAACAACGTGTTACAGTAAACTAACAGTATGCTTTATTGTGTGTTTTCCTAACTCCAGCATTGTATCTCACTGCCGTAAACCAGCACGCCCACTCACCTACGGCAACACCCACAATCCACACCGCACGACACCCACACACACACCCATCATGAACAATAATAACACAACATTTCCCCCCCCCTTCCCCCGCACAGAGTTTCAGGTGTGGAAGGAGGTCACAAAGTCCTGCAGGTAGCCCGGACGCTGGCGAGCCCGGCTGGGCCGTGCTGCCGGCCCAACAGGTGCGGGGCCTCCTCCATCGGTCACAGCATCTGCACTGGAGGGCCAGAACCCGGTTCCATGATGGCCAAAGGGTACTGGCTGAGATCCAGGAGGCGGCACTTTGCGCAGCCGGCTAGCGTGCCAACGAGACCCGTCCTGGAGCTGGAAAGTAGTTGGTCCCAGCTGGCGGCTGACACGAAGTGGGGTGGACCAGAAGGACTGGAGCTTGTCTCCACGGTGGGGCCGTTTAGCTCTGACCCAGTCCGATGTGCTTATGTCAGGCGGTTTCACTCTGCGTGCTCTGTCGAGCTGCTGCTTCATGCGGCGCTGGTGCTGGCGGACCCTGGTGTGAGCAGCGGGTGCATGAGGGCGAACCTGGGGTGGGCGCAGCCTATCCAATGGCAATTGTAGCTCTCGACCCAACATTAGCAGCGCTGGCGAAACCCCTGTGGTAGTATGCTGGGTCGCTCTGTAATGCAGGAGGGTCTGAAGAAGAGCTGTTTGGAATGCGCAGCCTTGGGCCAGAAGCGCTCGGATACCGTTCTTGAGGGTTTGATTAAACCGCTCGACCCCCCCGTTGGCCTGTGGGTGGTAGACAGCTGTGCGGATGTGCTTGATCCCTCTTGAGGAAAGTGGAGAACTCGGCAGAGACGAACTGTGGCCCATTATCAGTGGTAATGGCCCGAGGCAGCCCCAGCAGGCGATGACAGTGTCTAAGAAGTTGATTATGGTTTGGAAGGTGACTGAGCCCACTGGGAAGACTTCAGGCCATTTGGAATGGAGGTCATAGATGACCACGAGAAAGCACTGGTGGTGGGGTACGCCATGGATTTCCCCACAGATGTCCATCTGCAGGTGTTCCCATGGTTTGGACGGCAGAGGCGTCACAGGTGACCAAGGTTGGGCTTGCGAGGTCAAAGTGTGCCAGGATGGGTGCAGTGGTGAGCTGGCACTTCAGCAGGCGCACGGCCTCCCGGCAGTCAACAGTCCAGGTCCAGGGAGCCTCCTTCTTAAGCAGCTGACGCAGGGGTGATGTTGTGGCTGAGTACTGCGGCAGGAAGCGGAGGTAGTATGCAGTCATTCCCAGGAAGGAGGCGAGCTGTGCAGCCGATGTGGGCTCCGGAATGTGGTGGATCGCGTCCACATTAGACTGCAATGGGAAGATGCCGTGTGCCGACAGCCGGAACCCCACAAACTCGATTTCCGGCACAGGAAAGACGCACTTCTCCTTGTTGAGCGTGAGGTTGTGCTTGGCCAGCATGCGGAACACCTGGCAAAGGCGCTCATCATGGGTAGAGGCGTTGGGGCCGTGCACCACAATGTCGTCAAGATAGAGAGACACGCCCGAGACGCCGGCGAAGACGGAGGACATGATCTTTTGAAAGCAGCTGGGTGCCGAGCTCAGACCGAAGGGCATGCGGGTGTCAGCGAAAAAACCAAGAAGCATTTATTGTGTATACATCTGCAGTGTTATATAGTCCCAGAGGACCTTTAATTTGTATTTAAGAATTTGTTTGAAGTTTTACTTGTTAAAAATAAACTGCACATTTCCATTTATTGTGAAGTTCTGCAGTAAAAAAAAAAAAAAAGTGTCATCTCAAAACTAGAGGACAGAGCACTTGATTGATGTGGATGGTCTAGGCAGAGGTTCAGATGAAACTAAGGAAGGAGGTGGAGCAGCCAGTTATTTGTGTGTGTGTGTGTGTTATTATTATTATTATTATTATTATTATTATTATTATTATTATATATCCATATATCCATGTTCATTGGATATACACCAATATATATATTTTTTGTATTGTGGCATGTTTTATCAGTGTTTATTGGTTAAATCCAAAAATCAGAAGCCCTAATTATAAATTAGCAACATCGTCTCTATTGCTAGGGAAGGGAACACAGTGTGGCAATAGAAAATGGCAAGGCAGTACCCTGCTAGTAATGACACACACCAACATTCAGGGAGAAATGAAAGGAGGCATAAGAAGTCTGGGCAATATGATACATCATTGTGGCAGGACAGAGGAAAAGCCCTGCACATATGAAAGGGGGCAGGGCTAAGCCCTGCTGAAAATGTATTTGTTTATTTTTAAGAGGATGTATTATTATTTAAAACAAATGTATTGTTTGTGTTTATTTTAGAACAGGGTACCCCTCCGCCCCTGTGTCTAATTTGTATTATTTTGTATTATGATTTATTTATGTATATATATGACATCAGGTACTGCCTGTGTTTCAGTTCCTGCTTCTGGTCTGACGTCATCAACCTCAGCCGTCCTGTCACAATCATGCATCTAATTCCTAATGCCATCTAATTCCTAATTCCTAATGATAAAAATCAGTAGGAAAAATTCATCCGATAAAATTAGCTACTTAGATTAAAAAAAACCTATATCTGTTAAAACTACGAATGGTAATATCATGCTACAGTATAACTGCAAATTTTATTTTGGCTTTATTGGCTGTTTTGATTTGATCGTCAATAATGCTTCCACCAATCCGATGGTTGCATACAGTGCTCGTAGCGATTCTGCCCTCTGGCAGATTGGTATACAGAATAGGTTAAAGAAGTGTTGGACAAGAGAAATAATGTGTCTGATATCAAAGTGGATATGAGAATGGCAGTGACAAAACCAATTTGCTTGAAAACATTAAAAGTAGACCGGACATTTCCATCAATGGATTTAAAAAATGTGGAATTGATGATGCGATCAGAAACCCAGAGGCAGTGTAAACTGTGCCTGCTACTGTAGTAGGACTCTTCTTTTTTTACAAGAGGTTAATTGTTTATGCCAGACTTGTTAGAAAGTCTATAGCAAAATGGTACACATTTGCTTTGGATTGTGTGGTAAAGTATGGGGTAGAATAGCAGAGGGGAGATATATTGGTCCCTGTATTGCTAGGAGCATATACCCCATGTAACACTACAGGTGCAGTGGAGACAGGGAGATGTAGTTCAGTTAGTAGTTCAGAGGGACAGACAACTACATCTCTCAGAATAGCAGAGGGGAGATATATTGGTCCCTGTATTGCTAGGAGCGTATACCCCATGTAACACTACAGGTGCAGTGGAGACAGGGAGATGTAGTTCAGTTAGTAGTTCAGAGGGACAGACAACTACATCTCCCAGAATGCAATGGTCTAATGAGGTATAACAAATTAGTTAATTGTAGAGCTGGTTGCAATTAACTAGGAGACCAGCTCAAACAGTGCTTGGTTGTTGGTGTTAGCACGGGGGGTGGTTGCAGACACTGCTAAAGGAAAGCCAGTGAGTAGCCTACATTGGATATACAAAGGTAAAACTAAAAACAGCCTTTTGGTGTATGAAAAGGGGGGGACGAATTAGCCCTCTCCTTTTAGAGTAAGGGACTAAATGGGTGAAATCACCCAAGTTAAGATAGAGCTCAGAGAGAGCTAGATTTTTATTTGAATTTTGTACACAGTGTTTTTGTTTGCATTTAAAGGGCCAGTCCCTCCATTTCTGTGTTTTGGACTTTGAATAAAAGAACAATTATTCACTGCATATTACGTGTCAGTAGTCTGCCTACAACCCGGAAACACCGGAAATGACGTGACTGCATGAGAATAGCAGCCTTGTCACACTATCAAAAGGGGGCGCTATCTCACAATTGTTATTGTTGATATGTTGTAGATACTGTTATTACTGAAGACACCCATCATGCAGGTATTGCAAAGTCCATAAATAAAAGAAAACAAAATGTTAAAATAAATTAGTTCTGCACTGTATAAAACTGAACTGATTTTTCCAGTTTGAAATTATTTCAAAGCAAATTTAAAGTATTTTTGTTTTGGCTTTATTGATAAAGTTTTCACAATGGCTTCTTAAATGTTCTTCTTAATTGTTCTCCAAGTTGCTGCAGTGGCATTGTGGATGCTAGTATAACGAGTTATTGTAAATGAGATAGTGTTTTAGCAGACAGATTTCATTAAATAAACATGTAATTTAATGTTTTTGGAATTAAAAGTATAAATGCAAAAATGTGGGGCATTTTTTTTCATTGAACATGCTAAGTGAAAAACAGCAATTCAAAAACCATCAAAATCCCCCAAGTAGCAAATCCACCGAATTTAATTCCAGCCAAAATGTCCCGTTATCCAGTAGGTAGGTAGAATTTCCCTTTATCCGGTATTTTGTATTCGAGTAGGTAGGTAGAATTTCCCTTTATCCGGTATTTTGTATTCGAGTAGGTAGGTAGAATTTCCCTTTATCCGGTATTTTGAATTCGAGTAGGTAGGTAGAATTTCCTGTTATCCGGTATTTTGTATTCAAGTAAGTAGGTAGAATTTCCCTTTATCTGGTATTTTGAATTCGAGTAGGTAGGTAGAATTTCCTGTTATCCGGTATTTTGTATTCAAGTAAGTAGGTAGAATTTCCTGTTATCCAGTATTTTGAATTCGGGTAGGTAGGTAGAATTTCCCTTTATCTGGTATTTTGAATTCGAGTAGGTAGGTAGAATTTCCTGTTATCCGGTATTTTGAATTCAAGTAGGTAGGTAGAATTTCCTGTTATCCAGTATTTTGAATTCGAGTAAGTAGGTAGAATTCTTTAAATCTGGGAGTTGTAAGAGTGAAAGAAGTGATTTCTGGAGTAAACGTAATGGATCTCTTCCTAGTGACCGATGAGTTAATAATACTGGCTTTAGCATTATCAGTTTACGTCCAGTCCTTGCCTCCCTGCTCAGTTCTATGGACTGTGATGCCAAGCCGTTCCAGTGGGGCCCTGTGGGACTGAATCCTGACCCTATTTTAAAAGATAGGAACACGGAGAGGAGTAGTCTGTGCTCTCTGTTCTAGCCACTGAGAAAGCTTGAGTTGATGCTCCTCTCTTAGCCTTAGCAGGCCAGACATTTTGTTTTGTATATAGAAGTTTACAAGCTGATGCTTAACCATCATTTCTGATTTGCTAGCCTGACCATCAGTCACCCAGTCACATGGTCACGAGAGTTCAAATGATGCATCACAGTGGATCTATCCTGCTTAAATATCTACTAATTAGGTCCCTATGAAATTCACAGGAGAATTAGAACGACATGACTAACCTGCAATTCAGTCCTAAACTTTAAGAAGTCGGTGTAGCCGCTCCACCTAAACTGATGAAAAAAATAATTAAGTAATCAACCCATCAAATTCTGGCTAATTAGAAAGCACCTCCTAATTATTGCCATTCTAGAAACTGATGCATTTAAAGAAAAAACTTACCTCGAGACTTGCTGTTTTAGAACACATAGATGCACCAACAAAAACTAATTTCTATCAGAGATCGCATGCAGCAATATCCTTATAATATAAGTTATTTTGAAATCCGTAATGTTAGAATTCATCAGATGTATAATAAAGTTCCAGAATTAATAAATACATACCGAGCACTAGTATAAGAGTTGCACAGATGGCAGAATAAACAAACTGTGTTAAAACTTTCCAAGAAGTTTTTGAAAAATTGATGAGTTACTAAAACCCTGATCAATGCAGAATAAAGCCACGTTTTATTTAACCAGCTCACAAGTCTCTGAAGGCAATGAGGATTATAGACCCACAACATGTTTGTAGTTTGGATAAAGAATCCCTCCTGTTAAATTGTATGCCAAGGTTTGATGTTTACTGTAAATCAGAAATGCAAGGATATCAACTATATGCAAAAGAAAAACGGTAGTGGAATTTCTTTGACCGAATTTTGGAAAAATGCAGAACTTTTTCCCAGTTTAGCAAGAAAGGCTAAAATATATTTGTCAGTTGTTACCAATTTTGTGGATGCTGAAGAAGTGTTTCTTCATATGGACACATTTTCAACTTCAATCCATGAAAAAAGACTGGTTAACCAACTGAGGATGCTTAAGTTTAATATATAATGCACAAGAACTGAGAATGGATTTTTTTGTCTTTCATGCAAACATAAGTAAAACTTATGGGCTTCTTATGAACATTTTTATTTGTTTTACATTATATTCAAAGAACAAAACAAAACCAATAAAAGAAAACAAAGAAAAAAAATACAGTTTACATAAGTTACATAATCTATCAAATGCACAGATTCCAATAAATGGTTATAATATCTATAGTGTTCAGGAATCAGGGCCAGAAACAGGCAATCCATTAAAAAACAATATCTTCTCTTCTGTTGATGAAATATATCTGGTGAGATCCAGATATCAAGAAAAGGGGTTTGTTTTGTGGGGGTTTTTTTACGAAATGATTTTCGTAGAAGTGTACTGGTAAATTAAAACCTATAAATAATGTATTTCCACTTATGAGTTCCCAGAAATAATATTGAAAAACCTTCCTTTTAAAATCCTGTTGTACGTATTCACAGAGATGTAAGGGTTAAATAAATGTCAGTCGCCATCTACAGCGTTCTGTTTATTACTTTGCTAATACGTACTTTGTAGGAATTGGATGAGTAATTGAAATGGTTAAAGTAATATAATGGGATGATTATTTAATGATTGCTCATTACGTCATTTACTATGGAGGCTATATCGACATCAGGACTAAATTACAGGTTAAAAGACTAGTCGCATAAAACACAAGGCCCTATTAATAATGTATACTATGACAGCATTGTTAACAGATGTGCATACTGTATAGGTATAGGGTATATAGGTCATGAGACCAGACTTTGTACAGCAAAACAGGCATTGTTAATGTTGGAACTGTGTTTGGAATAAGCAGATACACATCAAGAAATGTTTTTCTACAAGGGAGGAAACAATCACCAATTCCACATCAGAAACCCCTGCAGAGGCGAGCAGAGGTGCTGGAGAAGGTGTTAAACCCACTGGTCTGTAAATCTGTTAAACAGAGCTGCAGTGCAGGACTACTAACACACACACACACGCACGCACACACACACACACACACACACACACAGAGCTGCAATGCAGATCTACTAACACAAACACAGAGCTACAATGCAGGGCTACTAACACAAACACAGGGCTGCAATGCAGATCTACTAACACAAACACAGGGCTACAATGCAGATCTACTAACACAAACACAGGGCTGCAATCTAGATCTACTAACACAAACACAGAGCTACAATGCAGATCTACTAACACTAACACAAACACAGGGCTGCAATGCAGATCTACTAACACAAACACAGAGCTACAATGCAGATCTACTAACACAAACACAGAGCTACAATGCAGATCTACTAACACAAACACAGCTACAATGCAGATCTACTAACACAAACACAGAGCTACAATGCAGATCTACTAACACAAACACAGAGCTACAATGCAGATCTACTAACACAAACACAGAGCTGCAATGCAGATCTACTAACACAAACACAGCTACAATGCAGGGCTACTAACACAAACACAGAGCTGCAATGCAGATCTACTAACACAAACACAGCTACAATGCAGATCTACTAACACAGACACCGGGCTACAATGCAGGGATATTAACACAAACACAGGGCTGCAATGCAGGGCTACTAACACAAACACAGGGCTGCAATGCAGATCTACTAACACAAACAGAGCTACAATGCAGATCTACTGACACAAACACAGGGCTACAATGCAGGGCTACTAACACAAACACAGGGCTACAATGCAGATCTACTAACACAAACACAGGGCTACAATGCAGATCTGCTAACACAAACACAGAGCTGCAATGCAGATCTACTAACACAAACACAGGGCTACAATGCAGATCTACTAACACAAACACAGCTACAATGCAGATCTACTAACACAAACACAGGGCTGCAGTGCAGGGCTACTAACACAAACACAGGGCTGCAATGCAGGGCTACTAACACAAACACAGAGCTACAATGCAGATCTACTAACACAAACACAGAGCTACAATGCAGATCTACTAACACAAACACAGGGCTACAATGCAGATCTACTAACACAAACACAGGGCTACAATGCAGGGCTACTAACACAAACACAGAGCTACAATGCAGGGCTACTAACACAAACACAGGGTGGCAATGCAGGGCTACTAACACAAACACAGGGCTGCAATGCAGATCTACTAACACAAACACAGAGCTGCAATGCAGATCTACTAACATAAACACAGGGCTGCAATGCAGATCTACTAACACAAACACAGAGCTACAATGCAGGGCTACTAACACAAACACAGAGCTACAATGCAGATCTACTAACACAAACACAGGGCTGCAATGCAGATCTACTAACACAAACACAGAGCTACAATGCAGATCTACTAACACAAACACAGAGCTGCAATGAAGATTGTGGCAATGTGCCCCGTCCCTGTGTGCATTTGTGTGTTGCGTGTGTTAATGTTGGTGTATAGTCATTGGTACACGGGATATAAACGGGTCTGTGTTTCACGTGTATTTAAAAAGTGTATATTTGTATTTAGGCACGGGATTGCACATCACGCACGTGCATTTAAAATATAATATGTGAACACGGGGTTTCACGTAATGAATTCACGTGCTGGGATTCAAGTGAATAATTAATTAGTAATTGAATCCCAGCACAAACAGTATAAATAGATGCACGTTTAGTCACTCGGGGGTTAGGTGTTCGGAAGAGGAGAACGGGTGAGAGAGAGAGAGAGAGAGAGAGAGAGAGAGAGAGAGAGAGAGAGAGAGAGAGAGAGAGAGAGAGAGAGAGAGAGAGAGAGAGAGAGAGAGAGAGAGAGAGAGAGAGAGAGAGAGAGAGAGAGAGAGAGAGAGGGAGAGAGGGAGAGGGAGAGAGGGAGAGAGGGAGAGAGGAGAGTTAAAATCATTAATCGTAAACGTAAAGTGTTTGTACTCACCGTGTTTGTTTGTCTGTCCGTGCACCGTTTGTTTAGTGTTAGTCGTTTTGTATGTCTGTTTATTTTGGCGTGTAGTGCCGTGTCCCGTGTTTTTGTCTGTTCAAACCTTTTATTTTCTGTGCTGTTTTATTAAATGCTGAGCGAAACCATTCGCTCAGCTCCACCAAAACCCCAAGTCTCTGTCTGTTTACTCCCTGCTTCTGGTCTGACGCCACCCACTCCGGCCGTCTTTGTGACACGTGGTGTCCTGCGTGGGATCGACAGCGCCTCCAGGACTCAGGCCAGAGCAGGAACCCCATTTTTTTGAAAAAAAAAAAAAAAAGTGTTGGATTACTAAAAAATATATATATAAATAAACAAAATACAATGGAAGGCTGGAACTGGAGAGACGGCTGCAGTGAGCTGGAGGAGCTCCTCGGCAGGTTGGAGGACCAAGGCTGGTGCCTTGCCTGCGGGGTGTATGGGCACACAGTGGCTGTCTGCCCCTTCCAGGAAGAGGAGGAGGAACCAGCCCAAATGAGGAAGGTGAGGAGAAGGAGGCAGAGAGGGGGAAAAGTGAGGAGGAAGCAGAGGGAGCCAAGTTGGTGCACCATGTGCATTGCCTATGGGCATGAGGACGAGGACTGCCCAGAGCAGGAGCCAGGGGAGGAGGAGCCCGAACGTCCTACGCCTGAGTGGGAGGAGCCCGAACGTCCTACGCCTGAGTGGGGGGAGCCCGAACGTCCACAGCCCAAGAGGGGGGAGTCGGTGCGTCCACAGCCCAAGAGGGGGGAGTCGGTGCGTCCACAGCCCAAAAGGGAGGAGTCGGTGCGTCCACAGCCCAAAAGGGAGGAGTCGGTGCGTCCACAGCCCAAAGGGAGGAAAGTCGGGGCTTCCATAACCCTAGGAACCAAGCTGCCAGCAGAGGGAGAATGCCTGCTGGTCCCATCTCCACCAGCAGAGGGAAAATGCCTGCTGTCCCCATCTCCACCAGCAGAGGAAGAATGCCTGCTGGTTTCCCCTTCCGAGGCAGAGCCGCACCAGTCCCCTGCAAGAGAGGCAGAGCAGCACCAGTCCCCTGAAAAAGGGGGAGACTACACGCTGCTCCCACCTCCGTCGTCAGGAGACTACACGCTGCTCCCACCTTCACCGGCAGGAGCAGAGCAGCCGGAGCTGTCTCTGTCTCCGCCACCTTCACCGGCAGGAGCAGAGCAGCAGGAGCTGCCTCTGCCTCCGCCACCTCCACCACTTCCTCCATTAGGAGCAGAGGAGCAGGAGCTGCCTCTGCCTCCACCACCGCCAGGAGCAGAGGAGCAGGAGCTGCCTCTGCCTCCGCCACCTCCACCGGCAGGAGCAGAGCAGCAGGAGCTGCCTCTGCCTCCGCCATGTCCACCAGCAGAGGGTGAATGCCTGCTGGGTCCCTGTCCACCAGCAGAGGGTGAATGCCTGCTGGTATCACTTCCCCCACCGGCAGAGGGTGAATGCCTGCTGGTATCACTTCCCCCACCAGCAGAGGATGAATGCCTGCTGGTATCACTTCCCCCACCAGCAGAGGATGAATGCCTGCTGGTATCACTTCCCCCACCAGCAGAGGGTGAATGCCTGCTGGTATCACTTCCCCCACCAGCAGAGGATGAATGCCTGCTGGTATCACTTCCCCCACCAGCAGAGGATGAATTCCTGCTGGTATCACTTCCCCCACCAGCAGAGGATGAATACCTGCTGGTATCACTTTCTCCACCACCTCCAGGAGCAGAGGAGCAGGAGCTGCCTCTGCCTCCACCACCTCCAGGAGCAGAGGAGCAGGAGCTGCCTCTGCCTCCACCACCTCCAGGAGCAGAGGAGCAGGAGCTGCCTCTGCCTCCGCCACCACCACCGCCAGAAGCAGAACAGCAGGAGCTGTCTCTGCTTCCCGTACTTCCACCACGGGGAGTACGGTGGCCGGAGCCCCAGAAAGGGGAGCTGTCGGCCACGAAGAAGGGGGAGGAGGTCTGGAGACCACCAACCCCAGCAGCAGTTTCGCTGCCGGAGATCGTGGGGGAGGTCCGGAGACCTGCTCCCACTGCAGCAGTTTCGCTGCCGGAGATCGTGGGGGAGGTCCGGAGACCTGCTCCCACTGCAGCAGTTTCGCTGCCGGAGATCGTGGGGGAGGTCCGGAGACCTGCTCCCACTGCAGCAGTTTCGCTGCAGAAGAGACTGTGGCCGGAGCCCCGGAAGAGGGAGCTGCCGGCTACGAAGAAGAGGGGAGGTCAGGAGACCATCCCCCAAGCAGCCTTTCCGCTGCCAGGACTGCCCCTGCTGAAGGAGTCAGTCTGGGAGCTGTCAGCACGTCTGCTGACAGCATGGCCAGTAGCAGCCTGGCTACTGGCAACATTGCCACCTGTGGGCCCCTGGAAGCCTCCCTTCCCAGCCCGAGACTTTGTCCTGGACTGCTGGATTTTTAAGGGGGGAGGTGGCCGTTGAGGCCATGTGTGCTGCGCACAAGGGGGGGTATATGTGGCAATGTGCCCCGTCCCTGTGTGCATTTGTGTGTTGCGTGTGTTAATGTTGGTGTATAGTCATTGGTACACGGGATATAAACGGGTCTGTGTTTCACGTGTATTTAAAAAGTGTATATTTGTATTTAGGCACGGGATTGCACATCACGCACGTGCATTTAAAATATAATATGTGAACACGGGGTTTCACGTAATGAATTCACGTGCTGGGATTCAAGTGAATAATTAATTAGTAATTGAATCCCAGCACAAACAGTATAAATAGATGCACGTTTAGTCACTCGGGGGTTAGGTGTTCGGAAGAGGAGAACGGGTGAGAGAGAGAGAGAGAGAGGAGAGTTAAAATCATTAATCGTAAACGTAAAGTGTTTGTACTCACCGTGTTTGTTTGTCTGTCCGTGCACCGTTTGTTTAGTGTTAGTCGTTTTGTATGTCTGTTTATTTTGGCGTGTAGTGCCGTGTCCCGTGTTTTTGTCTGTTCAAACCTTTTATTTTCTGTGCTGTTTTATTAAATGCTGAGCGAAACCATTCGCTCAGCTCCACCAAAACCCCAAGTCTCTGTCTGTTTACTCCCTGCTTCTGGTCTGACGCCACCCACTCCGGCCGTCTTTGTGACAAGATCTACTAACACAAACACAGGGCTACAATGCAGATCTACTAACATAAACACAGAGCTACAATGCAGATCTACTAACACAAACAGAGCTACAATGCAGATCCACTAACACAAACAGAGCTACAATGCAGATCTACTAACACAAACACAGCTACAATGCAGATCTACTGACACAAACACAGGGCTACAATGCAGGGCTACTAACACAAACACAGGGCTACAATGCAGATCTACTAACACAAACACATGGCTGCAATGCAGATCTACTAACACAGACATCAGGCTACAATGCAGGGATATTAACACAAACACACGGCTGCAATGCAGGGCTACTAACACAAACACAGGGCTACAATGCAGATCTACTAACACAAACAGAGCTACAATGCAGATCTACTAACACAAACACAGCTACAATGCAGATCTACTGACACAAACACAGTGGTACAATGCAGATCTACTAACACAAACACAGGGCTGCAATGCAGATCTACTAACACAAACACAGGGCTGCAATGCAGATCTACTAACACAAAAACAGAGCTACAATGCAGATCTACTAACACAAACACAGGGCTGCAATGCAGATCTACTAACACAAACACATGGCTAAAATGCAGGGCTACTAACACAAACATAGGGCTGCAATGCAGGGCTACTAACACAAACACAGCTACAAAAAATCAGATCTACTAACACAAACACAGCTACAATGCAGATCTACTAACACAGAGCTACAATGCAAGGCTACTAACACAAACACAGGTCTACAATGCAGGGCTACTAACACAAACACAGCTACAATGCAGATCTACTAACACAAACACAGGGCTACAATGCAGATCTACTAACACAAACACAGAGCTACAATGCAGATCTACTAACACAAACACAGAGCTACAATGCAGATCTACTAACACAAACACAGGGCTACAATGCAGATCTACTAACACAAACACAGAGCTGCAATGCAGGGCTACTAACACAAACACATAGCTACAATGCAGATCTACTAACACAAACACAGGGCTGCAATGCAGATCTACTAACACAAACACAGCTACAATGCAGGGCTACTAACACAAACACAGAGCTGCAATGCAGATCTACTAACACAAACACAGCTACAATGCAGATCTACTAACACAGACACCGGGCTACAATGCAGGGATATTAACACAAACACAGGGCTGCAATGCAGGGCTACTAACACAAACACAGGCCTGCAATGCAGATCTACTAACACAAACACAGAGCTACAATGCAGGGCTACTAACACAAACATAGAGCTACAATGCAGGGCTACTAACACAAACACAGGGCTGCAATGCAGGGCTACTAACACAAACACAGGCCTGCAATGCAGATCTACTAACACAAACACAGAGCTACAATGCAGGGCTACTAACACAAACACAGGGCTGCAATGCAGGGCTACTAACACAAACACAGCTACAATGCAGGGCTACTAACACAAACACAGGGCTGCAATGCAGATCTACTAACACAAACACAGGGCTACAATGCAGATCTACTAACACAAACACAGAGCTGCAATGTAGATCTACTAAGACAAACACAGGGCTACAATGCAGATCTACTAACACAAACACAGAGCTACAATGCAGATCTACTAACACAAACACAGAGCTGCAATGCAGATCTACTAACACAAACACAGAGCTACAATGCAGATCTACTAACACAAACACAGGGCTGCAATGCAGATCTACTAACACAAACACAGAGCTACAATGCAGGGCTACTAACACAAACACAGAGCTACAATGCAGGGCTACTAACACAAACACAGAGCTACAATGCAGATCTACTAACACAAACACAGAGCTACAATGTAGATCTACTAACACAAACACAGAGCTACAATGCAGATCTACTAACACAAACACAGAGCTACAATGCAGATCTACTAACACAAACACAGAGCTACAATGCAGATCTACTAACACAAACACAGAGCTACAATGTAGATCTACTAACACAAACACAGAGCTACAATGTAGATCTACTAACACAAACACAGGCTACAATGCAGATCTACTAACACAAACACAGAGCTACAATGCAGATCTACTAACACAAACACAGAGCTACAATGCAGATCTACTAACACAAACACAGAGCTACAATGTAGATCTACTAACACAAACACAGAGCTACAATGCAGATCTACTAACACAAACACAGGGCTACAATGCAGGGCTACTAACACAAACACAGAGCTACAATGCAGGGCTACTAACACAAACACAGGGTGGCAATGCAGGGCTACTAACACAAACACAGGGCTGCAATGCAGATCTACTAACACAAACACAGAGCTGCAATGCAGATCTACTAACATAAACACAGGGCTGCAATGCAGATCTACTAACACAAACACAGAGCTACAATGCAGGGCTACTAACAGAAATGTAACGGGGCTACTATTGATTGTGTATTGGTTCCTAGGCAACTAGGTGTTTTTATGTTTTGTTCGTTTTTTGTGTCGTGTTTTTTTTTTTGTTTTTTTTAATTGATTGATTAGTGGTTTATTGGATAATTTATTTGCTTATATAAACTGCCTCTTTGTTTGAGACGGGGAGTAGAGAGGAAGGGCCGATAGGTGCGGAGGACCTGCGATTCGGTGTGCTGCTACTGTAGATGAGCGTTCTGGAGACGCGCTGTTTTGTGTTTGCAGTGTTAGAGCCGAGTGAGTATATTCCAAAAGTAAAGTGTTGGGTAATTATAGAGCTAGTCTTTTGAATAAAGCTCTGTGACATGTGGTTAAATCCCGGTCTAATAAATTTTGTTTTGTTAGATTAAAAGTCTTCCAGCAGCAGGTAAAAATCCCCACACCTTTTGGTTTTGTTTACTAATGCTACACCGCTGTGTCCTTCTCCTCTCATCTGGTTTAAACGGGGAAACGTCTTTGTCTTAAACATACTTTGCTGGCCAGCAATTACGGGTGGGGGATATGAGGGGCCGTTCAATTCAAAATTTCAACTTTTTGGCTATAACATATATCAGAACGGGTGTAACATATGTTAGAATGGGTATAGCATATATCAGAACGGGTATAGCATATATCAGAATGGATATAGCATATGTTAGAATGTGTATTACATATATCAGAATGGATATAGCATATATCAGAATGGGTATAACATATATCAGAATGGATATAGCACATATCAGAATGGATATAACATATATCAGAATGGATATAGCACATATCAGAATGGGTATAACATATATCAGAATGGATATAGCATATATCAGAATGGGTATAACATATATCAGAATGGATATAGCACATATCAGAATGGGTATAACATATATCAGAATGGATATAGCATATATCAGAATGGATATAACATATATCAGAATGGATATAGCATATATCAAACTTGTGTGGATATACAGCAAACTGGATACATCAAACTTGTGTGGATATACAGCAAACTGAATACATCAAACTTGTGTGGATATACAGCAAACTGAATACATCAAACTTTTTTTTTAAGAATTGACACGTGACACAGCAACAAATGCATGTGCTTCTGTGACCGTCATTTCATAATTATCTTCAGTAATGGCAGAGTCCGCGAAATCTGTAATTGATTTAGTCGACAAACTGGCAGGTGATAGGAGCCTGTTAACAACTTTAGCAAATGTTTTAGAAAACGGGGGTCGCAGGATGCACGAAGTCGTAAATGAAAATAATGTGGAAAAAGAATTAAACTATTTTTTTGAGACCAGCTTCATCAGTTGCCGCCGGGCCTACACATTCCGAAATCAGTAACACGTCAAGTCTTGCATCATCTTATTTCACGAGGTCAACGATACGACCACCACAAAGATTAACCCAACCAACCAAAAAGTAAGCATTACCTAGTTATATTTATTATTTTCAAGTGTGTTTTAAATTTTAATAACACGCATTTTGTGTGTAGGCCACACGGTAGTGTCCTATACACCTAGGCACGATAAACCAAATACGTGCATGCACGCCAAAAGAAGTGGTAATTCATAAATTCGTAACAGGCTTTTGTAACGGGAAAAAAAGTTAAGTTTAGTTTATGTGTGAGCTACGTTGTTATATTATTGTTATTATTTTAAGTAATTTATATTTGTATACATTAATGGATGCTTGAAACAGCCATACTGAAATGTAACTTGAACGAGTACTACATTTTCACAAAAGTAAGCCTATATACATGAATGAATAAATGCACATGTTATGAAAATAATGTGATATATTTCTTTGTTTAAGAAGGCGACCAACTTTCAAAGGTCCTGCTACTTTTACAAAGGAGGTAGTATTGCTGGGCGGACCTCACAACAATGTAGTTGTAAAACACGGAACCAAGCAATTACTCTATGAAAGTGGGCATGTGATGAATGCCTTTGAATTCCACAAGGAGTGGTCGGCTGAAGAACTTCTAGAGAATATTAGATCAGCTTTCAGCAGTCATCTTCCTCCAGGAGCTAAGTATGCATGTTTATTATTACTAATGCTACAGGGCAGATATACGTTAAGATGTACTATAGATGTTCTGCAGTTTAGTGCTATATAGGTAAAGTGTTGTGCTGTGGATTTTTACAATAGTTATACTATTAATATTAAAATCCACTGTGTATTTGTTACACTTGTATTATGTGTGAAAAATAAATACAAAAAGTGCCACACTGCTTGCACTTTACAAGTGTTTTAAAACATGTTTTGCTTTAATTATTTATTGGTGGTTGTTGAAAAACGTTTTGCAAGATCGCTATCCAAATATCTTAGATTTAATGCAAGAAAAACCTTATTTAATTACAGTTTGGAAATACTCATGGCTTGCCACAATAAACTGATAGCTCCTTCTCTAATGAGGAACCAAACACTCAATGGTTGGATGATGAACAAAATATTTAAGCAACGCTCTGTCTATATTCGCCCCTCTGTTGAAATCTTGGATCTGCAAAGGCTGGACCAACAACCTGTAAGTTTTATTTTTCTTGTTTTGTGAAATATTTGCCTCATGTCTATTTTAGGATTAAGTTACTAGGGTTTAGAAGTTTTGCTGTGTTACTTCTAGGTAGATGACATGCAAATCATATATTATACTTTTCTATAATTTGTCAGGGACAGTAATAAGTTATCTGTTCATCTGAAATTGTGTATTTGAGGAATTGTCAGAGAAACAGTATCCATCTTTATTAATAAATTAAGCATTCTTTGGCATCATCTGTCATCGTAATGCAGTTACACAATTCTGTTTCAGGAATAATTTTTATCCTGTTTAAAGAAAATAATACCACAGATTTTTTACTTTTAAAAATAAGTATGCTTTTGATGTAATGTATAATAAAACAAATAGATTTTCTATTTTGAATATTCATACATTATTAAGTTTTTATTCATTTATTTCATTACTTTGCCATTTTAGGAAGACTGGGATAAAACTAATGTGCCAGATAATTCTCAGGATCCTAACTGTATTCGTGAAGAGACACTAGTTGCAGATGAAATACTTGGATGTTCCTCTGAACCTGTGACATCCAATCCAGATGGTCTGCATAATGCTGGAATCGCATTTCCAAACTATCTAGGCTTGGACAGTAATGATCTTCATGCAGTACAGGATGTTTGTGTTTCTGCAGACTCTGTACTAACACAGACACCAGTGTCATTTGGTGTAGAGGCATCTAAAATACACACTACACTGTTTCAGTCTACATCTGCCATGACTTTGGAAACTAATGTTCTGGAGAAAAAAGGATCAGATTGTTACAAGTAAGATATTGCTTCATTTTTCTCAGTTTGTCACCATAAATGTAACACCAGTGTAACACCAGCTTTGTTACCATTGAATTTAGGAGGAACGTGTATGTAAGCAGAAGAGTTTCAATAAAATATCTTTTTATTTATTTTTATTTTAGGCAGTATACATTGCTTATCTATGATTGTATTGAGCTTAATTCTTCAAGTGATGAAGAAGGAGTACAGTTTGCTGAGAATTCATCTGTCCGCTTACATGATGGGTATTTTTTTCAAAATATTTATAATGTGTCAAAATGATTGCATTTCTCCCACTAATATTTTTGCAATGCTCAAGTGAACCCTATCGTATACAGACAAAAAATATAGTGTTTTATATTTTTAGCAAAAGTTGTGTTCACAGCACAATGTATTAACTACCTAAATGTTCTTTTCTTTTAGAGATCAAGTAACTCTTCATGATGTTATCACAAATCTTGCCCTACAAATAGATGAAGATGCAGTTTCAAAGTTCAATATTGATAGAATAAATATATGGGATGGTGCACTTCGTGGATTTAAGCGCAAAACATACAAGCCAGAAAATAGAATGTCTGTAATGTTTACTGACTCAGATGGCAACTCGGAAGGAGCTGTGGACAGAGGTGGTCCTACAAGGGAATTTCTAACTTTATTAATGCAGACACTACAGAACAGTAAAATATTTGAAGGTTCAGAAGACTGGAAAAATTTGACCTGCGATTCCCAAGGTAATTGTAGTTTTAGGTATTTAATTTGTTTTTTAATCTTAATTTTCTTGCAATACACCCATCTATAATTTTTTCACATGCTTCATTCTTTTATGTATTTCAATAGCATTACGTGATGATGATTACTTTCTGGCTGGAAGAATTATAGCCATATCTTTGGTGCATGGCGGACCATCCCCCAACTTTTTTTCTCGGACATTATATGACAGTCTAGCCTATGACCCTCAGCAGGTCACACCTTCTGTGAAAGACATCTGTGATTGTGATATTGCAGAGATAATTTTGGAGGTGCGTTCAAAGTTTTAACTTGAATACATTTAATGAGAATCTGTGTACCACTATTAATAATAATACTAATGTATTATTGGAAAATATTCCTCTTTACATAGATTTGTTGTGTGTTAGCAGTTTGTGACTATTGCCATGCTTCATGTTATTCTCATACACTCCCCCCACACACTAGTTTTTATAAAGGTTTGGCTGGTATGATGTTGTCATACCAATTCTGAGTTAAGTTTTATACTTATGTTTTGACTTTTTCAGATGGAGAATGTGTCAACACTAGAGGGGCTTAAAGATGTTGCAGCCAAGCACTGCAACCTTCTGCATGTGGCAGGATGTTACCGCTATTTACAAAATCTGCAAGACAGAGATGTACTTGTACAAGACTTCATGAAGTGGTATGTTTGTGGCCGAACAAGAAATTCCCTGGAAAGGTACATTTATTTTGTCATGCATTTCAGTAGATTACTATATTTATACTTGTCAGTTGAAAACATGAGTATATTAAATATGGAGTGAGAGTGTAGCAAATACCTGTTCAACCATTTAATTAATGCTTACATTAGCAATATTCACATTGAACTGTGAGTAATAGTTTGTTTAGATTTATAAAACATGTTAAGTACACTGTCACAGTAAATGTAGAAAATATTCTATGTAGTTTTGTAAGAAATATCTGAACTGATGTCCAACTTTATTTATTAGTACGGTATGTGTTGACTGGTCACTAACATGAAGAAAGAAGCAGGCATTCTGTTTTTCATGTACTTTATATATGTTTCCTAGGTTAAAAGAGGGATTGAAGACGCTTGGTGTGCTTGACGCCATTGTTGCACATCCTGTTCTTTTTGCCAATTCATTTTGCTGGAGGGAGGAAGTGCTCACATCTGAACAGTTTTCAGAATTGTTCAAAATATCATTCAGCACTGCTGGAAGTAATAAAAGACGTGAGGAACAAAGAATTGTGGGCTATTGGAGAGATTACCTACAGGATGTGGAAGGTAAAGATAATGTACTTGCAGCAATGTGGAAGGGCTGCTGGGTCATTGCAGCTGACAAAGTGGATATGGTTTAAATGTAATATGTACTTTTTCTGCAAGAAAGTGTAAGGTTACCTTCACCCAAAATCCCTGTATACAGCTAGGTTGAGTCACTTGTCACCTGAAGCTGTCCTAGGAACCAAATTTTCATACCAAAATCGTAATCCCCAAAACTGTAATAAGCCAAACACAATAAAATGCTTGCAGTCAAACATGCAGCCCAATAATATACACCTGCTAATAAGCAAGTAATTACTTTCATATTGAAGGGATCAAGTTTGTTGCACCTAAGGTGACTAGCCATGGCCATCAATTGCAGACTTGCCATTCTGAGATATATACTTTGGCTCAGACCTATATGAAAGACATTTACTATATTATGGTATTCATAAAGGTGACAGTTGCGGGGCTGGGACAAGACCTAAAGCATCGTCAATTTTCACTACATTAATTGTTTTCTGTACCACAGCCACCAGCAAGCTTTGGGGGGAAAAAATGTAGGAATATTTAACGTTTAAAAAAATAAATACACATTTTTCATATTTAGATAAAGTGTTGGAATATAAAAATACCACAAATGCCTTAATATCCCTTTTTACAGTGTGGTAATTGTTTGAATGTAAAATGATTTTAAAGAATATGATGTAATCCATGTGTATAATTTTGCAAAAGAAAGTTTAACTTTGATGCACAACACTTGTTTATGCATTTATATAATTATTTACTTTTATTTTTCACTATTTTTATTTTCAGATGCGGATTCCAGCGTGTCATTAAGACAGATTCTAGCATTCATTACAGGAGCAGACAAAGAGCCACCTCTTGGTTTTCAACCACAACCGTCTGTTGAGTTCCTGCATGAGAATAATGAAGGATATATCTCCAACTTTCCACAAGCTAACACATGCTGCAATATTTTAAAGCTACCAATTTTGAAGTCCTTTGATGAATTTAAGAAGCAGATGGATTTTGCTATTCTCAACTCTCCAGGCTTTGGTCACCCCTGAGGCAGTCCTTCATACTCTTACCAACTCCATGTTCAGTTGGACAGTTTGGGACAGTTCAGGCTTTTTAACTCGCATCTCAATGCATTTAGGTATGTTTTACTCGGGTACCTCATTACTTGTTTAAGAGAAGTAGTACTGCACTTAACAGAATGCAATGAAGTGTGAGTTAAAAAGCCTGAACTGTCCCACTGAACATGGAGTCATATGGTCACCTTAAGTATAAAACAGTTCAGTGCAAATGTTTGGGACAACCACACTATTGTACAATTATTTTTGTTTTGGTTAATTTAACAAGATGTGGTTGTAAACCAGTTTTTGAACACATGGTTGTTTAGTCTAAATGCAAGTTAATAAGCGTCTTCATTGATTTTATAAGGCACCTGCAGCCAGAAAGCAGTTGCATATTTATAGAAAGGGTTGCCATTGTTCTCATGTCCTCAGTGAGCCACCATAGAAATGTTTGTGTAGTAGCAGCTATTTGTTTGCAAAATGTAATTGTGTCAACAATGTAATTCACACATTTTTAGTTAATGAAAGATACGTTTTCATAATTATAGATGTGGGTATGCAAACTTTTCTTAACAAAAAGGAATGTAATGTGACTGTTTGCCAAATTTGCGTATAGACAAATGGTCTCAAAAGACAAATTCATTTTATTACAATTTCTTCATAGATAGTCAATATCAATCCTATTATTTACCTTTTCTGCAAATGGATTTCAAATGTTTGCCCGCGATTGCAGTTTAACAAAAACAGGAAGTGCACAGAAATGTATTGTTTTATTTTAAAATAATTGTTTCACACTGAATTTAGTTACCTAAACAATTTGCTCATACTCCAGAAGTTTACATGTGTATACATGGTGTCCTGCTATAATAATTTGGCCATCCCGATAAATTGTTAGTTAATGTTAGTTTGGTTCTGAAATTGACTAATAAAACAAAAGCGATATACTTTATTGTAGCGCTTGGTTGAGCCACCTTTTGCAGTGCAAAGAGCCTCTAACCTGCATTGAATCTACCAGGTGTTGCGTCATTCTTTGGTCCAGGTTTCTCCAGATCGGTGCGAGTCTCCTTTAGTTCCAACATATTGGTGTGTGGGATGTGGATGGGTTTATCTCCGCTGACGAGCCAGGCACTTACACAGGTGCTCAATTGGATTTGTGTCTGGGCTGTGGGGCACCCATGGAAGTTCAATGCCTTCATTCCTTTTCAGACTGTGGCCACACAAGACACACTACTAGATGTTTATTGAAGGATATCTCAATTCTGCACGGTGCATTAACATTTGAAAGAAAAATCTATTGCTGTGCCAAGATTTGATGCCCATACTCTTCAGAAGGACAGCGCTACATACCACTCCTTACATGTGACCAGTCCGGAAGAGAAATCAAATCAAAGCATTCCACTTTTTTCCCCTCGGTGCTCCAAAGCCCAGACATCAGTCCGATTGAGCACCTGTGGCAGTATCTGGATTGTGAGCAGCGAGCTACCAATCCCAAGCCCCCCCCCCCCCCCCCCCCCAATCTATTGCAACTAAAGGAAACTCAAACATGGATATGGAGAAACCTGAAGCACAGCATGGAACACTAGGTACTGTAGATTATAAAAACAGTAGAAATAACTGGTAAAATGTTGTGTTTTAACTTGTCAACACAGTTATAGTTATTATAAAGAGGTTACTTGATTATTACAAAAACTGGAAAGTATAACAATTGTAGATGTTGAATGAGAATTAAAAGCAACAATTTTGATCACATACTTTGACAGGTTCTTTTGTTAAGTGCATGAATATTTGAAAATTAATAATTTGAAATAAAATGACAAGTTGATTTATTATATTTTTAAAGTAAATGTTTTTGCATTACAATATTTGTTTTCTATCATTTTATTTAGCAATTCACTTTGTAGGTATTACTGAGCCCATTGGCATCTTATAAGTAAGATGTGAATGTTATTACATTTAAAAATAATGCATGTCTGTTTCTGAAGAAAATGTGTAATATTTAAAATTAAATGGTTACAGTGGAAATAAACACGCAAACTGAAGATAAAAAGCAAGGTATAGAGGATTACATGGAAATTTTTAACATGGCACAAAAATAAAACCAAGGCATATTTTATTCTATGATATAGATGACTTAGAAAAGAAAAAAGCATGTTTTCAAAAAATAATTTTATTTCTCTTCCATACTTACATTGTCTCTGGCTAGATTTGCACCTTTAAACTTTTACAATTACTTTCAGAAAATCTGGAGAAGCTTTTGCTGTGGAGCAAAAAGCTTTAAAAATCACCCTGAAAATCTCCCATCTATCTGAGGTGCATTCTGTGTGACCATATACAGTTCAATTTGATGAACAGTCTTACACTCAGGAATCCTGAGTGTGTGACTGTTGGGCCACTCTTTAAATATAATATTTGATGAGCAGTAGAAAGATTTTTTTGTACTTCTATGTGACTTCAAACATCACGCTTCATAACCAAAAACGCTCTGTAAAATATGACACGTGAACATATAATGATCTATTCCATAATTTAAATCATCAGTGCTCGGATCTACCATTGACTGGAGGTAGTTTATTTGCTCTTCAGACAGCAGTGTATTTTCATGCAATATATGGTCATTGGTATCATAGTCTGGATTTTGAGCACCATCGATATCATATTCTGATACAGGCACATCATGAAGAACAGTACTGTTCTGCAACATTCCTTCAGTCCACAACTGGTAAGGAGAACGATGTCCTTCAGTACTCAAGGTGTGGTTATTCCACTGGTGCATGAATTCTGTGACAGATCTATTGATCTTGCCCAAATAAACATAATGAAGAGCATAAATGTGGTACCCTCTTATAGATTCTAATATTCCCTGATTTTCCATCCAGTGAAACAAGTCACTGTAGTAGTGTATGACCACTCTGTTGAGCTCTGCCCACAGCCGCTCAATTCGTTGGTTATGAACACTCCTTCCCGCTATGAAGCTACCTCTATTTACACCCCTCATAGTAATCATAAAGCGGGCAACTCGAATATTCTCTCCCCCTAGATCCCCCCTAACTCGGTATGGTAGTCCAAATTTAGATACTCCATCTTCAAACAGTGTTAAAACTGTTTGGGACAAATTATTTGTGCAACATTTTAAGTAGATGAGAAGTCGACTGAAGCCATCCACACATCCATGGAAAATAAATCTCCATGACACTAGCTTGTGGTTACCATCAATGTGCCTGTGGAAACAATAGAAACTCAATTTAATTACAAATACAAGCTTCAACGTGGATATTTATAATTATGCATGCATGCTGCTGAGATCGGTATTTTCCATCTCTTGTGGCTCCAATAATACAAATGTCCTCCTTGGGTTGTGCTATATTGTAAAATAATAAAATGCCAACTTGAATTATAACTGACAACTGAAAGGAAAACAATTATGAAGTTATTTTTCGTAAGGATAAGGTAGTCAGTAACAAACTTCTTACATGTAAACTACTGTACGTCTATGCAGATATTTGTGGCATTTTTAACCTGTCCTTGACCATTAGGTGGTCTTTTATCACATACAAGCTTGCAGAGGTGGGCCAAAATAAATAATCTACATAAAAAGATATTAATTTAAATAACTATGCAGCATAGGTTGTGTTACATATCTTGTTTGGTAATATTTGATTAAACTACTGCGAGCAGCAAGCTTTCTATGTGACATATTAGGGCGAGACAATGTCAGGAAATGGTTTAAAAAGAATATGCATACCATAAGTGATTTGGCCCGGGCACATTGTAAACTCTGCGTCTAATTGCTCTTCGTTTTCTTACAGCTCTTCCAACTGGATCTAAAATAGAAAGCCGCTCCCGAACCCTCCACCTTTGCACTCTCACTCCTCTCTGCACAAGACTGCCCCTGACATAGCTTTCTCCAGCATTGGGAGTAAGAGACAAAACGTGTTGTATTTCATCATCAAGACTGTGATTACTCATGTCAGAAAATCTGTTGTGATGGGAGGTATCCATTCCCATTTCTTTTCTTCTGCGATACACAGTAGAAACGGAGACTCCCAGGCATTTTGCAATTGCTTTCCATGAAAATCCCATTTTCCGAAGAAAATCGATCTGGTTACTTCTGATTGAAAATCTAAACACACAATAGGAATTCAATATTGTTAGCGGGTCGCTGTACTAATGTTAGTGTGGCAGTATAACACATGGCCATTAAGATCAAAGTGTATGGATAATTTGTATGTAGCCTGTATAGGCAGGTCTACTTAGGCATTCATACAGGAAAGATAACAAACATACTTATCTTAATACATACGTCCTTATTACACCTACGTAATGTATTACAAGAAAACCTGTAGCCTATAAGAGTATTTTTATGTTTTACAGAAATAAGTAGTGTTCAGATTAGAGTGATATGTCTACAAAAGATAGATTTGTGAGGAAATACATTCGGATTAAAAAAAATGCAATATTGAGACAATACAATACAAATCGGGGCAGGGACAAAACCTACCACACGCTGGTCTATATAGTAAAGTAAAGTGTAAGGGTAAGGGCAAGTGCACATTGGCCCTAATCTTAAAAATGATGCCGATGGATATATTTATATTTTCCCATCCCAATACATTCGTATTTATATAATGGCTTGTACTATTCAAAAAGTGTATGTGAATTCTGAACACGATAGAATTATAAAGAGTTAAAAAAAACAACTTTTTGAAATGTCCCGATAACCCTAAACACGAATACCGGGCATTGTCAACATGTAACTCCACAGCACTTCATTGTTTAAATAAGTACATTCATATATGTGTGCATTTCCTTGTAAAGAAAGCTGTACTTTTTACCTTGGTATTCCCACGTGTCCTTGTCTCGCTGCCACGGTTCTGTAGGTAGAGTCGCAAGTATTTACTTGCATAGAGTCAATATTAATGCGTAAAGATTCAACTGCACATTTCAGATCTGTGTGAATTTGTTCAAATATGGAAATCAAACTTGGATGTTGAATATCAGCGTAGAAAAAATAAATAAGAATTGCTGCTATAATTTCGAGATGACTCTCTAGTTTAAGAAACAAAACTTCCATCAGTATTATGTCTCTACGAAGTTCCGCTTGCTCTAGGCGTCTCAAACACGACTTCAAAGAAAGTAAAAACTCCTCAATATCGATTATTGATGCTACACATGTGTTAATCGGCAAACAGAAAAGAAAACAGCAAAACATAAAATTAATAAACGCCATGATAGGATTACCTTCGCCGCTGCACTTCACTTTTCCGACCCCTTTAATTGTATGTGTATATATATATATATATATATATATATATATATATATATATATATATATATATATATTTTTTAAATATCTATGGTATGTTTATACATCATGTATTAATCATTACATGGCTCCTATCACCTGCCAGTTTGTCGACTAAATCAATTACAGATTTCGCGGTCACAGAAGCACATGCATTTGTTGCTGTGTCACGTGTCAATTCTTAAAAAAAAGTTTGATGTATTCAGTTTGCTGTATATCCACACAAGTTTGATGTATTCAGTTTGCTGTATATCCACACAAGTTTGATATATGTTATACCCATTCTGATATATGCTATATCCATTCTGATATATGTTATATCCATTCTGATATATGCTATATCCATTCTGATATATGTTATATCCATTCTGATATATGCTATATCCATTCTGATATATGTTATACCCATTCTGATATATGCTATATCCATTCTGATATATGCTATATCCATTCTGATATATGCTATACCCATTCTGATATATGCTATACCCATTCTGATATATGTTATATCCATTCTGATATATGCTATATCCATTCTGATATATGTTATAGCCAAAAAGTTGAAATTTTGAATTGAACGGCCCCTCATAGGGGGAGGTATTGTTTCTTTGTTTGTTAAAGCAGGTCAGTCAGTTTTGTGTCTTGTCCTTGGTGTACCGAAAGGTAATTGGTTGTTCATTTGTTGTTTTATTTTTGTTATTATTATGCTTGGTGTGTGTAGACACGGTAGTTAAGTGATTTATATTTCATTACGTTTTTGCTAGTTTTCTGAGTGTGTATGTGTAATGATTTGAGGTTATTGTTGATATTTTGATTATTATTAGTTTGGTTTGGGGTTAATTGGTGTTGTTGAGGGCAGTAGCCACCTGATTGACTGCTAATTAGGTAATGTAATTTTTATTGTGTTGCCTTTTGTTAACAATGAAGTCTTGCCAGTCTTAACAACTAATTAACCCCCAATTCTGTGCCCCTTATTTTGCTGCTAAACTTTAACTTTGCTGTTAATTGTCTTAAATATAATTAAACTTGTATTTTGTTGTTGAACTGTTCTAATGTAGTTAAACCAGGTACATTGCTGCTAACATTCTCTAATACTGTTAAACCCTGTTGGTGGGAAGAGCTGTTTCCAACCATTTACCACTCTTAATGAGAAGTGCAATCGTGGCTATATATGTTGGTCTAATACCCCATGCTTTTAAATACTGTGGCTATTGGCTGGCTTTAATTTCCCCTCCTTGTTTTTAGTAATTATTTGATGCATTTTATTGTATAGTTATTTAAACTGATAGATGTAAACCTTAGATCATTGTAATAAAGCTTTGTGTCTTTGTCATTCTGTTATCTTCCCTGGTCACTTTGCCTCTATTCCAAACCTTTTAATTTAGTTTAGTAGTGCCCCCCTTAGTGGCAGTGTTAGGACTCTCATTGGGTGTCACTGGGTGGCTGCTATGCAAACACAGAACTGGAGTAGGGGCCGGGAGAGCATGGGTCCTTAATTAGCAGCCAAATGGAAAAGAAAATCTTCATCCTACCTGGGCTAAGTGTGAAAGAAACCAAGAGAAGCTGATGATGTGGGAAGGAGTGTCTTTGAAAAATAGGCATTGCTGTGTAGCAAAAGGGTAAAGCAGTGTAAAGCAAGGTAGCAACATGGGTATATTGGCTCCATATATCCGCCTGTAAGATGAATATGCCCTAGCCTAGTAGCAGCACTGGTGAGGCAGATCACCAGCATGCCAGCTCCCCTCACAGCAGCAGCAGGAGCAGCAGCACTGCTACTGTCTTAGCTGACAAACACTATGGCTGCCACACTGGCCTACGGCTGCGAAGGTTTGAATGTTAAATGAAGATTCCTAAAATCTAAACTACCTTGTATTTTACTAAATATTTAACAGAATATGTACCGTTTAATGAGGATTTATTATGTATGTCTTAGCAGATGCCCTTATCCAGGGTGACTTACAAGATATCACATTATTTTTACATACAATTACCCATTTATACAGTTGGGTTTTTACTGGAGCAATCTAGGTAAAGTTCCTTGCTCAAGGGTACAGCAGCAGTGTCCCCCACCTGGGATTGAACCCACGACCCTCCGGTCAAAAGTCCAGAGCCCTAATCACTACTCCACACTGCTGCCCTTATTCCTTTAAAACATATAATAGTTTAAACGGTAAAGAGCCATTTTACATTTAAAATGTTTCATTTAGTAAACAGTTTCAAAGGCTTACTAACTTGGCTTGTGTTTTTCAGGCACAATAAAAGCAGATCTTGACCCCCACAGCTTTTACAGTTGTGTCTATCTGCTTGGTGCTGGCCAAGGTTGCACCAATTGTTTCTTCTAACTTAGCTTGTGTTTTTGATATCTCCACTTTTTAAATGGCTGGGCACTTTTGATAACTTTTTATGAGTAGAAGAAATAAGATACTTACAAAAAAAAGAAAACGCTATTAAATACAGTTTTGTTAAGTGCGGTTAGCGGGTTGTCAAAGTTTTGATTTGGTCCCAGCCTAAGTGTTTTTTTCACATTTCCAAGGTGTTTTTTTTTCAGATTTAGTATATAATAAAGAAATGTGTGAATCCAAAAAAAACCCAGAATCAAAGAATGCTGTGAAATTGCTCTTACCAACAAAGCATTGCATTGGTGAGCAGGACTAGACAGACTAACTGCCAAGTGGGCTGCAGATGGAGAGAGCACTGAGAGTGAAGCTGCCCAGGGCAGACAGCAGTGGAGACAGCACTGAGAGTGAAGCTGCCCAGGGCAGACAGCAGTGGAGACAGCACTGAGAGTGAGGCTGCCCAGGACAGACAGCAGTGTAGACAGCACTGAGAGTGAGGCTGCCCAGGACAGACAGCAGTGGAGACAGCACTGAGAGTGAGGCTGCCCAGGACAGACGGCAGTGGAGACAGCACTGAGAGTGAGGCTGCCCAGGACAGACAGTAGTGGAGACAGCTGTAGCGGTCAGTGCAGTCAAGTCAGGTTATTGCTGGATGTAATATACACTGTTTAAATTTGTTTGAGAAGTTGCAAGTTAATTTTTTTTCTCTTGGTCAAAGTAGACAAATGCAGCTTTGTGGAGCTGTTGTAAAAATTCCTTTGAGTAATCACAAACTGAGATCTCAGCAAACAGGCAGTTCTGGACATTGACGTGAACCAGTTCCATTCCACCCCTCGAGAACGCGGAGGGGGCGGGGGAAGAGCGTCAGTCACGCCTGACAAGAGAAAGGAAATTTGAGCGAACTGTCAATCAAGAGCTGTCGGCAAGGCCAAGGAGTGGCTAGAGACGAATTAACCAGTGTTTAAGCACGTTGCGTGACGTTAAACACCACCCATGAATTCAACTATCCAATCAAAACGGTTCCAGGTTTAATTCAAAAAGACTGGAACAAGGTCTGAAGTTGTGCTGAAAGTGGTTGGAAAAGGAATCTGGCTGAAAAAGAAACGGGCTGATGGTGTTCTGATAGTGTCAGAAAATGAGGTAGAAGTGGGTCTAAAATGAGGTAGAAGTGGGTCTAAAAGGAGTTCTGGGAATGTGGTTCTTAAAGTGTCTGAAATCTGTTTTGAAATCTGCTCTGAAGTGGGAATAGAATCAGATATGAAAATGGCTAAAATCATGTCCTGAGAAGGCTGAAATCAGCTCTGAAGAGGGCCCTGCTCTCTGCCCTGTGAGAGACTGAACCAGGAAACAGGACATAACAAAGATCCGAAAGCGGGTTTTTGTTTTTATTTCGCTGCTTGAAATCAACTACAAAACGAACTAAAGCAGCTAGCCAGCAGCTGTGCCTCTGGAAGGCCCCTTAGCCATACGAAAGAATTGCAACAAGAACATTTTTACAAACTACGTTACTTTTCAATTGCAATGCATTACTTGAACATTGAGTTTTGTCTGATCAATGGAACCCATTCCAGTTGGAAACCTTCGGACAAGTCAAAGATAATGTTGCAAGACTATCAGAAATCAACAGCTGCCTCCCTTTGAAAATAACTATTATTTTGCGAGCCAACGCAATACAATGCCTAGAACATGCAGTACAGTCTTCTTTTCCTTCGGTGGAGAGAGATGGGAGAAACTGCAGTGTTCTCATCACCAAAGGAGACTGACTTCTTTGTTGAAAATTGATAAGTATTCATCATATCAACTATTAAACATTTTATCACTAGAGAAATTAACTGTAGCAAATGCTGTCAAGTTAGTGGATAAATTGTTCTAGGAATAGAATATAACTTCTGTTTTAGAGTGTGCAAGAAACGTATTTTATTTGTTGAAATGTGTAACTCAAAGGAGCTGCTTAATAAATGCAGAGCATTTGATCATTTCCCCATTCCTGAGTTAATTTGAATATAGAATCAATTGAGGTTGATAAAATAGCCAGTATGGTAGATTTCATCTAAAATAAATTACACGGTACATTTGATAAATGAGTTATTGGAATGTTGGATTCCCTTCTGAATGAGAAGTTGAATTAATTCTCGTGCATTTTTATATGAAATATGATCGATTTACAACGAGAAACAAGTATTGAAAATACTAATGCAAAGTAGACACTTTGTGTGATTAGCCATAATTAATATTAGTATATTAGCCATGTATGCTAATAATGTTGTGGTCGTTGTAATCGTTTGATCATATTAATTAATGAACTAATATTGTATTTTAAATATATTAATAAAAATATATTTATTTTCACTATATTTGGCGTCCCTGGGTGGGCGACTAGAGACTTATTTATTTTTAAATAAATAGTATACCGAATTCACTACAGAGCACTGAGAGTGAGACTGCCCAGGACAGACGGCAGTGGAGACAGCACTGAGAGTGAGGCTGCCCAGGACAGACGGCAGTGGAGACAGCACTGAGAGTGAGGCTGCCCACGACAGACAGCAGTGGAGACAGCACTGAGAGTGAGGCTGCCCAGGACAGACGGCAGTGGAGACAGCACTGAGAGTGAGGCTGCCCACGACAGACGGCAGTGGAGACAGCACTGAGAGTGAGGCTGCCCACGACAGACGGCAGTGGAGACAGCACTGAGAGTGAGGCTGCCCACGACAGACGGCAGTGGAGACAGCACTGAGAGTGAGGCTGCCCAAGACAGACGGCAGTGGAGACAGCACTGAGAGTGAGGCTGCCCACGACAGACGGCAGTGGAGACAGCACTGAGTGAGGCTGCCCACGACAGACGGCAGTGGAGACAGCACTGAGAGTGAGGCTGCCCACGACAGACGGCAGTGGAGGCAGCACTGAGAGTGAGGCTGCCCACGACAGACGGCAGTGGAGACAGCACTGAGAGTGAGGCTGCCCACGACAGACGGCAGTGGAGACAGCACTGAGAGTGAGGCTGCCCAGGACAGACGGCAGTGTAGAGAGCACTGAGAGTGAGGCTGCCCAGGACAGACAGCACTGAGAGTGAGGAATGCCCAGGACAGACAGCAGTGTAGAGAGCACTGAGAGTGAGGGATGCCCAGGACAGACAGCAGTGGAGAGAGTACTGGAAGTTAAACATGCCTATAGGGCTCCCGAGTGGCGCATCCAGTAAAAGCACTCGCTAGAGTGCAGGATGCGTGCTACAGCCTGGATGTCGCGAGTTCGAATCCAGGCTATTCCACAGCCGACCGTGGACGGGAGCTCCCAGGGCGCGGCGCTCAACTGGCCGAGCGTCGCCCGGGGGGAGGGAGGCCAGGGTGTCCTCGGCTCACCGCACATCAGCGACCCCTGTCTGGCCGGGCGCCTGCGGGCTTGCCTGTAAGCTGCCCAGAGCTGCGTTGTCCTCCGATGCTGTAGCTCTGAGGCGGCTGCATGGTGAGTCTGCAGAGTGTAAAGAAGCGGGCAGCTGACGGCACACGCTTCAGAGGACAGCATGTGTTCATCTTCGCCCCTCCCGAGTCAGTGCAGGGGTGGTAGCAGTGAGCTGAGCCTAAAAATAATTGGGCATTTCAAATTGGGGAGAAAATAATAAAAACTAATTGGCAACGTCTAAATTAAAAAAAATAAAAACATGCCTACTTCTAAACGTAGAATGACATTACAGTGGACTTACACAGCATCCTTTTTTCAGGCAAACCGTTTACTTTGTATTTTACCATTTAATAAATGTTAACTGCATTTCTTGATTCTTTAACACAACTGTGTGCTGTGACTTTAGAATTTTAAACATGCCTAATTCTAATGTTAAAAATATTACAGTAATATTGCTTGTTATTTCGCCCCTGTCTTGAGTCAACACCCCTCCTCCACTTTTGCCTTAACGTTAACTCTACGCCGCTGGGGCGTTGACTTGGCAAAATCCGAAATCCGATATATATATATATATATATATATATATATATATATATATATATATATATATATATATATATAATGGAACTGTTTGCAGCAGTTCAGAGTAGTCAATGTTCGAGAGCATACATGCTGTTTTAATAAAGGTAAGGCTCCAGGAGGCTCATTTGGAACACTTGGTAAGCTGGTGGGTGGGAATGGGTAAAACTGGAATTTTTCACTAAAAAAGTGTGTACAGTAGTCTGTCGCTGAACCGGACGTGTCTTGAGATAGAGAAGTTGTCAGAAATAACGAGATGTCCAGTTTAAAAACAAAAATCGCACATACATACATTTATTGTGCTCAATTTATTTTAAATGTAGAAATCATTGCGCTGAAATGACATGAATGTGTTCTCTGTACACATTACATTATGTAAAAATATAAATCTGTACAGTAGGCATATACCCTATAGATTGTACAGTACTGTACAATGAGAAAATAATAATTATAAATCATGATGCCGCACAGTACCTTACATATTCTGCGTACACTTTACAGAAATAAATCATTTTTACATTTACATAGAACATTTTACAAAGTATGTGTGGCTGCAAGTAAAACACAGCCTACCTGCTGCTTTTGTTTTCTGTTGGTATGAGTCACACTTTCTTTGCAAAAGCAATTAAAGGCGTTAGTTTAAACTCTGTAGAGTGTCTATTTATACGCCCTATTTTAATCATGGACTGGACAGATAAGCCGTTTACCAGCCAAGCACACTTCTTCACACAGTTGCAGCTTTTACTTTACACAATACCTTTTCCTTTCTTAAACACAGCACTTCTCTTCTCACTCCAGCTCCCTGGTGATCTCTCTCCTAATGGAGCTGCACGCTCCCTTTTCAGTGCATGTGGCTGTTCCCAATGAGCACCGTGTTACACAATTAGAAGATTCTAGAAGCATGTGGAATGTTCCTTTCTGAGACCCCACTACAAACAAAATACAACACCTGGTAGCAAAATGTCAGATTGCAGTTATTCAAGGAATAAAGCTCTTAGACTGATATCACAGTAGGCTACTTGTATCTGTTTTTCCATTTGTTTTCATCCTGTGTTTGATGTCAGACTTTTTTTCAGTGTTTTTTCAGACTTTTATTAGCGAGGGAACTGCTGTAATTTACAAGGGAGTTCATTTCTGATATTCTGTGCCGTGTCAATGGTACATTTCCATGAAATTATTATTATTATTATTATTGTCTGGTTTCTGCTCCTGCTCTTTATCGGTGCATGTTGAAGCTACGTTTGTGACAATTTGTTTGGGCTTCACAAACACGCACTTGTGTTTTCACACAGCAGTGTTCGTTGCTCTTTCCCGTGTAGCCGATGAGTCTGCTCCTGTTCCAGTCAGCTGATGTTATACTTATGCTGGAAGCACGTGGCACACACAAGGCAGTCCACTGGGACAGCCGGGACAGCCTTTAAATAAAGGTATATGTCACTGTAATACATTGCTGAAAATGTGATTTATGAGTTGAATTAGTCTAAGAATTAAAAAGGCATTTGTCTGTTAATATTTAAATTATTATTATTATTTACTCATTTAGTAAATAATAATTTACCCAAAGTGACTCACAAAGACTAATAATAATTTTACCCAAAGTGACTCACAAAGACTAGGGGGTGAACTATGCATCACAACTGCTGCTGCAGAGTCACTTACTATAGGACCTCGATTTTACGAAGGACGTGGATATTAATTGCTGCCTTGAGAAAAGGCTGTCCTTCACGAAATAGTAAATTATACAATTAAGTACATAAATCTTAAGGCATTTGTAATAAAAAGCTTTGCCAGGGTTCGGAATATGGATGCTGGTCTCGTAAAGTTAATCTTTATTGATGACAGTTGATCATATTAATGGGCTCTTGTGACAATAAGTGGTTTAAGCAGTTCTGGTAAATGAGGACATTCTCAAAATATCTTAAATGATTTTGAAATGAAAGTAGCAGTTGCTATTAGGCTTTTTATTGCAAAATGATAACTTCTTGGCATGTATCCCGCTTACATAAAGGCTGAAATGGTCCAGAAGCAAAGCTCCAGACTGGTACACCCTATGGCCTCTATTTTTGGACATAATTTTGGTAACTAATAATGGGTTCGGCCACTGTTATCTCTGATCACAGCTTTGACACAATGTGCCATTGATTACAGAAGGACTGGAGGCTATCTTGAGGGATGCTAACCTTTGACACAATGCCATTGACTACAGAAGGACTGGAGGTTATCTTGAGGGATGCTAACCTTTGACACAATGTGCCATTGACTACAGAAGGACTGGAGGTTATCTCGAGGGATGCTAACCTTTGACACAATGTGCCATTGACTACAGAAGGACTGGAGGTTATCTCGAGGGATGCTAACCTTTGACACAATGTGCCATTGACTACAGAAGGACTGGAGGCTGTCTCAAAGGATGTTAACCATTGACACAATGCCATTGACTACAGAAGGACTGGAGGCTATCTTGAGGGATGCTAACCTTTGACACAATGCCATTGTCTACAGAAGGACTGGAGACTATCTCGAGGGATGCTAACCTTTGACACAATGCCATTGACTACAGAAGGACTGGAGACTATCTCGAGGGATGTTAACCTTTGACACAATGCCATTGACTACAGAAGGACTGGAGACTATCTCGAGGGATGTTAACCTTTGACACAATGCCATTGACTACAGAAGGACTGGAGGCTGTCTCAAAGGATGTTAACCTTTGACACAATGCCATTGACTACAGAAGGACTGGAGGTTATCTTGAGGGATGCTAACCTTTGACACAATGCCATTGACTACAGAAGGACTGGAGGCTATCTCAGAGGATGTTAACCTTTGACCCAATGCCATTGACTACAGAAGGACTGGAGGCTATCGAGAGATGTTAACCTTTGACACAATGCCATTGACTACAGAAGGACTGGAGGCTGTCTCAAGGGATGTTAATCCGTTCAGTCATTGATTGAAATTGGTGCAGAAAGGCAGGCCGAGGGTCATGATGATGAATACTTTGTTCATTAATTGCAAACATTGAGATCTGGCTATTGGGGTGGCAAGGAAGAAGTCTCAGTCATTCTCCTCGGACCATTTGCTCTCAATTCTGGTGGATGGGTGCGTTTTGAAAGTAACCATCGCCGTCAGTGTACACATGCAGCATTGTTGGGTGGACTAGATCCCCAACGATGCTTGAGAAAACTACGCCACTAGCAAGGCCTTCCAGAGTAATCAAGGGACCCAGAGTATACCCAGAGAACATGTCCCACACCCGGGCGTGCCAAATCCAATTGGGCAAAGAAGGCTGAATGAAGTGGCCAGGCAGTGTATGGACTGTACATTTTATCAGCAGTGTTACTAGTTTATAGGTACAATGAAACCTGCTTGATGTCTCACTCTGCATATTGTCACCACATTGAAATATAACAGGAGCCAATGGAAACAAACTCCTGATAATATTACTTCAGTTAATATTACACTCCACTTGATACCAATCAATCATCAGACATTTTTCATATGTGTTTTTTTTTTGTATTATTGGCAGCCAGAAATGCTTATTTTGCTAGGTTATTAGTGAACTCCTGATAATGTCAACTCTACTGACCATTTCTGCCCAGTCTCTTTGAGGTTATATTAAGCAGGTTTGACTGTATAACCATTAAAACAATGAAAACAGCCTTAAATAGACAAATTATAATTTGTCAGTTTGAGCAATAAAGGCCCTCATATTGCTTTTTTTAGTAGGTGTAACAGGGCGAGCAGCCCTGTACATTGTTTATTTATTTTTAGATCGGGGTCTCCCCCTCCGCCCCTGTGCAGATTGTTTTGTATTGTTTATTTATTTTTAGTGTATTGTATTTGTCGGCGTGCGCCGTATGTTTTATTGTTTTGAGTAAATGACGGCGTAGCGCCGTGTTATTGTTTTGTTTATTTTTAAAAACGTGTCCTGGCAGAGGCGAGATCGGTGCTCGTCCTCTGCCAGGAGTAATAATTAATAAACCCGTGCAGATTGTGGCCGAGGGGTAATAGGATGATTTACTAATTGGTTAAACCCCTCGGCCATGATATAAAAGCCTGCAGCTCTCTAGTTCGTGGTGGGTGATAGAGAGGAGAGAGCGAGCAGAGAGACGGAGAGCGAGAGAAGGTTTATTTAAAAACGAAACTAAATCAGAGCATACAGGAACAGTGACAGCGACTGCCCAGCCTGACCTGTATGGTTTATGGTTTATTTATTTTGGATTTTGTGTTCGTGATTTGTTTTTGTTTAACCTTTTATTTTGCTCTGTGAGCGAGTGTTTTCTGTTTGAAATATTTATTTTATTTTTGGTTGCTTTTAAATAAAACGGCGCCCGCGCCACTGCATCATACCTTTTTGGTTTTGTTGTCCCTTCTTCTGCCGTGACGTCACCACTCAGCCATTCCTGTCACACGTGGTGTCCTGCGTGGGATCGCAGCGCCTCCAGGACGCAGGCAGAAGAGGGTACTGCATCTTTTTCATTTTTCTTTTTCGTTTTTTGATTGTGTGGAGAAAAGGAGAGTGAAGAGGAGGAAGAGCTGCAGAAGGCAGCAAAAGGAGCTGCAACAGCGACCACCAGGGGTTGTTGTGGTGGAGGAGTGGTGCCCTGGTTGTGGGGAGTTTGGGCACACAGTGGCCATCTGCCCCACCCAATACCAGGGAGAGGAGTGGGCTGCCCAAGCGAGCCAGGACCAGATACCCCGGGGGAGACCCCAGAAGCGGGAGCTACCAGCCGCGGCCACCAAGCGGGAGAGCAGCTGGGATGCCATCCTCCGGGTGGTCATGCATGACTGCTGGTGCCCCATCTGCGGTGAGCGGGGACATTCTCCACTCAACTGCCCTCTCCTGCCAGAGGGGTGCCTGCTATGCCCATTCCCACCAGCAGAGGGAGAGTGCCTGTTGGTCCCACCACCACCTGACAGAGGAAAAGTGGAACGAGGGGAAGAGGAGTGGTGCACCAACTGCATGAGATACGGGCATGAGGAGCACCACTGCCTGGGGGTCTTCAAAGACACGGACCTGGAGTGGGAGGAGCCCGAACGTCCTGCGCCTAAAAGGGAGGAGCCCGAACGTCCTGCGCCTAAAAGGGAGGAGTCGGTGCGTCCACAGCCCAAGAGGGGGGAGTCGGTGCGTCCACGGCCCAAGAGGGGGGAGTCGGTGCGGCCACTGCCCAAGAGGGGGGAGTCGGTGCGTCCACGGCCCAAGAAGGGGAAGGCCGAAGGTCCACAGCCCAGGTACCTGCCAGCAGAGGGAGCATTCCTGCTGGTTCCACCTCCACCGCCCTGGGAGGACTGTGAGTCGCTCCCACCTCCGCCAGCAGAGGGAGCATTCCTGCTGGTTCCACCTCCACCATCGTGGGAGGACGACGTGTCGCTCCCTCCACCAGCAGAGGGAGAATACCTGCTGGTGCCACCTCCGTCTCCATGGGAGGACGACATGTCGCTCCCACCACCACCGCCAGCAGAGGGAACATGCCTGCTGGTTTCCCTGTTGCAGCCAGAAGGGGAAGCGCCCCTGCCGCCTTCGCTGCCAGAAGGGGAGGAGCCGCCTTCGCTGCCAGAAGGGGAGGAGCTGCCTTCGCTGCCAGAAGGGGAGGAGCCGCCTTCGCAGCCTGAAGGGGAGGAAGCCCTGCCGCCTTCGCAGCCTGAAGGGGAGGAAGCCCTGCCGCCTTCGCAGCCTGAAGGGGAGGAAGCCCTGCCGCCTTCGCAGCCTGAAGGGGAGGAAGCCCTGCCGCCTTCGCAGCCAGAAGGGGAGAAGCCCCTGCCGCCTTGGCCGCCTGAAGGGGAGGAGCCCCTGCCGCCTTGGCCGCCTGAAGGGGAGGAAGCCCTACCGCCTTGGCCGCCTGAAGGGGAGGAAGCCCTGCCGCCTTGGCCGCCTGAAGGGGAGGAGCCCCTGCCGCCTTGGCTGCCAGAAGAGGAGGAGCCCCTGCCGCCTTTACCGTCAGGAGGAGAGGAGCAGGAGCTACCTCTACATCCACCACCACCACCACCACCACCATTGGGAGAAGTGGAGCTCCTGCTGCCGCCTTCATGGCCAGGGGCTCCCCTCCCGCCGTCGGCATCGCTTAGGGTCGCCTGTGTCTCCCTTGCATCTCCTAGGGTTGCTGCCGGTCCTGCATCGCCTCCCGAGGGTCCGCTGCCGTCTCCTCCCGAGGGTCCGCTGCCGTCTCCTCCCGAGGGTCCGCTGCCGTCGCCTCCCGAGGGTCCGCTGCCATCTCCTCCCGAGGGTCCGCTGCCGTCGCCTGGGGTCGCCAGGGATCCTGCTTCACCTGGGGACACTACACTGTGGTCGGAGCCCCACGGAGGGGAGCTGCCGGCCATCAAGAAAGGGGGGGAGGTCAGGAGACCAGCTCCCCCAGCCGCACTTTCGCGGCCAGAGGTCATGTGGTCGGAGCCCCACGGAGGGGAGCTGCCGGCCATCAAGAAAGGGGGGGAGGTCAGGAGACCAGCTCCCCCAGCCGCACTTTCGCGACAGGAGTTTGGGTGGTCAGAGCCCCACAGAGGGGAACTGCTGGCCATGAAGAGGAGGGGGAAGGTCAGGAGACCAGCTCCCCCAGCCGCACTTTCGCGGCAGGAGTTTGGGTGGTCAGAGCCCCACGGAGGGGAACTGCTGGCCATGAAGAGGAGGGGGAAGGTCAGGAGACCAGCTCCCCCAGCCGCACTTTCGCGGCAGGAGAGAGTGTGGAGGGAGCCCCGGAAGAGGGAGCTGCCGACCACGAAGAATTGGGGGGTGCTGGAGATTCCACCATGGCCACCCCCCGGAAACAACTTGCTTCCCCCTCTTCCGGGACATTGAGACTGAGGGGGGAGGTGGCCGTTGGGGCCATGTGTGCGTTGCACAAGGGGGGGGATATGTAACAGGGCGAGCAGCCCTGTACATTGTTTATTTATTTTTAGATCGGGGTCTCCCTCTCCGCCCCTGTGCAGATTGTTTTGTATTGTTTATTTATTTTTAGTGTATTGTATTTGTCGGCGAGCGCCGTATGTTTTATTGTTTTGATTAAATGACGGCGTAGCGCCGTGTTATTGTTTTGTTTATTTTTAAAACGTGTCCTGGCAGAGGCGAGATCGGTGCTCGTCCTCTGCCAGGAGTAATAATTAATAAACCCGTGCAGATTGTGGCCGAGGGGTAATGGGATGATTTACTAATTGGTTAAACCCCTCGGCCATGATATAAAAGCCTGCAGCACTCTAGTTCGTGGTGGGTGATAGAGAGGAGAGAGCGAGCAGAGAGACGGAGAGCGAGAGAAGGTTTATTTAAAAACTAAACTAAATCAGAGCATACAGGAACAGTGACAGCGACTGCCCAGCCTGACCTGTATGGTTTATGGTTTATTTATTTTGGATTTTGTGTTCGTGATTTGTTTTTGTTTAACCTTTTATTTTGCTCTGTGAGCGAGTGTTTTCTGTTTGAAATATTTATTTTATTTTTGGTTGCTTTAAATAAAACGGCGCCCGCGCCACTGCATCATACCTTTTTGGTTTTGTTGTCCCTTCTTCTGCCGTGACGTCACCACTCAGCCATTCCTGTCACAGTAGGATAGACAGAAACCGTGCAGGTTCTGTGGGTTAAACGATAACCACTCCTGGGCCGTCACTCTTTCATTACAAAGACGAACCCAAAACCTCAAAGTTATTGTATTTAACAAAAATTACCTGTCACAAAGACGGCCGGAGTGGGTGGCGTCAGACCAGAAGCAGGAAATAAACAGACAGAGAGGTGTGGTTTGGTGGAGCTGAGCGAATGGTTTCGCTCAGCATTTAATAAACAGCACAGAAAATAAAAGGTTTTAACACAAAACACGGGACACGGCACTATACGCCAAAATAAAGACAAACAAAACGTACTACACTTAAACAGACAGACGAACAAACACGGTGAGTGAAAGCACTTATATTTACGCTTTCTTTCACTTTTAGTTACTCCTTCTCTCTCTCCCATTCTCCACTCACCGAACACCCAACCCTGAGTGAAAGAAATGTGCATCTATATATACTGTTGTGCTGGGATTCAATTACTAATTAGTTATTCACTTGAATCCCAGCACGTGAATTAATTCTGTGCAACCCCGTGCTCACATATTACATTTAACCAGCACGTGAAGTGATTTGTGCCCTCCTCGTGCCTAAATATAAATCTACATTTTTAAATACACGTGAAACACAGACCCGTTTATATCCCGTGTACCAATGACTATACACCAACATTTACACACGCACGCACCATACAACACATAATATGCACACAGGGGCGGGGCACATTGCCACATATACCCCCCCCCTGTGTGCAGCACACATGGCCTCAACGGCCACCTCCCCCCTTAAAAATCCAACAGTCCAGGACAAAGTCTCGGGCTGGGAAGGGAGGCTTCAGTGGGCCCATGGCTGGCCATGCTGTCAGCACCCCTGCCGGTAGTGGCACGGCTGACAGCCTGCTGGTCCACGCCTGCAGCAAAATTGCTGCGGGGGATGCTGGTCTCCTGACCTCTCCCCCTTTCTTCGTAGCCGGTAGCTCCCCTTGGTGGGGCTCCGACCACAGTACTTCCGGCAGCGCAAGTGCTGCAGTGGGAGCAGGTCTCCGGCAGCAAAACTGCTGCAGTGGGAGCAGGTCTTCGGACCTCCCCCACGATCTCCGGCAGCGAAACTGCTGCAGTGGGAGCAGGTCTCCGGACCTCCCCCACGTTCTTCGTGGCCGGCAGCTCCCCTTGGTGGGGTTCCGGCCACAGTACTTCCTGCTGTGATGCGGAGCACCTGGCAGCCCCAGGCGATGCGGAGCGGCTGGCAACCCCAGGCGATGCGGAGCGTCTGGCAACACCAGGCGATGCCAGACAAGCATCCTTGGGCGAAGCGTCGCAGGCATCCTTGGGCGAAGCGAGGCAGGGAGTCAGGACAAGCTGGGGTGCGGGTGTTGGCCCTCTTCTTGGCCTCTGCGGCCGGGCAGTTCTTCCCCATGCTTCCCTCAGCAGCCTATGCAAGGGCTGCTGAGGGCCGCCAGCTTCATGTCCTGGTCTTTCTGGTGAAGGGAGAGGCAGCTCCTGCTCCTCTCCCCCTGATGGTGGCGGAGGTAGAGGCAGCTCCTGCTGCTCTGCTCCTGCCGGTGGCGGTGGAACCAGTAGGCATTCTCCCTCTGCTGGCAGCTTGGGTTCTAGGGCTGTGGAAGCCCCGACTTCCCTCTGTTCGGGCTGTGGACGCACCAACTCCTCCCTTTTGGGTTGTGGATGCACCGACTCCTCCCTTTTGGGCTGTGGACGCACCGACTCCCCCCTTTTGGGCTGTGGACGTTCGGGCTCCCCCCACTCAGGCGTAGGACGTTCGGGCTCCTCCCACTCAGGCGTAGGACGTTCGGGCTCTTCCCACTCAGGCGTAGGACGTTCGGGCTCCTCCCACTTGGGCTGTGGAGGCAAAACCAGCAGGCCTTCTTCCTCTGCTGGTGGAGACGGGGACAGCAGGTACTCCACTGCTGGTGGACCTGCTACCTGGGCTGTTGTTGTGGTTATGACCGCCTCCAGGTAGCTGAGGACCAACTCCACACCTTCCTCCCAGGTGCTTAGGGTGTGTTCCCTCTCGTAAGCCTCCCATCGCTCCCTGTCCATCAACCACAGGAACCAGATGGCTACTGGCATAGACTGGGCCTCCAGCCCAGCATTTTCCAGGATCCAGTCCCGTAGTTTGATGGCGTTGTCTGCCATTGCCCCTTTTTTTTCCCAAAAAAATGCGGTTCCTGCTCTGGCCTGAGTCCTGGAGGCACTGTAGATCCCACCAAGGTCACCACGTGTCACAAAGACGGCCGGAGTGGGTGGCGTCAGACCAGAAGCAGGAAATAAACAGACAGAGATGTGTGGTTTGGTGGAGCTGAGCGAATGGTTTCGCTCAGCATTTAATAAACAGCACAGAAAATAAAAGGTTTTAACACAAAACATGGGACACGGCACTATACGCCAAAATAAAAAGACAAACAAAACGTACTACACTTAAACTGACAGACAAACACGGTGAGTGAAAACACTTATATTTACACTTTCTTTCACTTTTAGTTACTCCTTCTCTCTCTCCCGTTCTCCACTCACCGAACACCCAACCCTGAGTGAAAGAAATGTGCATCTATATATACTGTTGTGCTGGGATTCAATTACTAATTAATTATTCACTTGAATCCCAGCACGTGAATTAATTCTGTGCAACCCCGTGCTCACATATTACATTTAACCAGCACGTGAAGTGATTTGTGCCCTCCTCGTGCCTAAATATAAATCTACATTTTTAAATACACGTGAAACACAGACCTGTTTATATCCTGTGTACCAATGACTATACACCAACATTTACACACGCACGCACCATACAACACATAATATGCACACAGGGGCGGGGCACATTGCCACATTACCATACATAGCTTATTTTACTCACCATCACCTCTTATAACACGCTTGCAAACATGCCTCCAGCGGTTTCCTTCGCAGCAACACAAATTGTCATGTTGCTGTGATTGCTGTCAATCGCCAACCACGTGGGTGAGATGGCAGTGCGTCAGCTGGTTCGAGTTAGGACACCAGTGATACCAGAAAAAGGTTTTTAGTTCTGATTTGTAAGTTCTGTTGTGACAAGTGTCATTGTGTCTTTATCCGTGAAGAGAAAGGTGGAACAAGAGTGCTGTGTGTTTCAAGAGAAATGGGGAATTTCATATTTCTTTGTGGGCATGAATGGAAAGCCAATGTGCTTAATTTGTAAACACAGTCTATTGTGAAATAATACAACATTAAAAAGACACTGAAGCAAACCATGGCAAGAAATATGATAAATATACAGGAATGTTACGTGAAGATAAATACTCTGAATTAGCAATCATTGAAAAAGCAGCAATTGAGGTTTACTAATGCTTGTAGCAGAAGTGATGCTGCTGTTAAGGCAAGCCATGTGATTGCTCACAAAATAGCTGTCTCTTCAAAACCATTTCCTGAGCTTTTGAAGAAATGCTGCTAAAAGCTGCTGAAATAGTGTGTCCTGAGAAGCAGCAAGCTTTCTCAGTCAAGTGGTCATAGACACGTTTTCATAAAATAATAACATTAGTTTTTAATTTGACTAAACACTTCAAATAAATAAAAAATAAAAAAGTGTTGTTTTTTTTTTTTGCATTTCACTTAACAAAAACTAGGATTGCACCATGAAAGAAAATTAAAACGTTGATTACTATACGAGTCATTTATTTTGCAAGTATGAGCTGTATCATAATATTGCAGACAGAAATGGACCCAGATTGATTCGCTTCTACATATATATATATATATATAGAGAGAGAGAGAGAGAGAGAGAGAATAATAGATGGGCTTCAGTGAGTTACAGGAAAATAATTCCATTTGGGTTTCTGTGACATCATAAATTACGAGACCGAAGGAAGAACAGCACAGAAAAACAAAATCTCAGTTGGTTAAACCCATTTAAATCCCTTGAATAATCTCCTGCAAAGTGAAAGTGAATTGTTATGAAAGGCGGAGGAAAACACTCCCAGACAATACCATTGTAAGAGTTGTAAGCATTTACAGAAGGCAAGCGAGCAATGAATAATGTGCCTTCAACTGTAAATGAACTAGAAACTCAGATATAAGTAAAATGAATGGAATTGTCAAGAGGCCAGTTCTGTGTGGGAAAGATACATTTAGCACATTAAAGCAACATGGCTGAAATAATCAGGGAGCTGAGAAAACTCCTAAAGGTGTTGGGCTTGTCAGAAAGGAGGGGGGGGATTTTTATCATTTCAGTGTAGCCTGTGGCTTCCCTGCTTTCTTTGACATTTCATTTTGAATCATTTAGATGTCAAATTGCAGCCTCTCACATCGCTGTGTCGTCGCTGGAGTGCATTAAAGGAACAAGAAGATGCTGCTCGCAGCTAGAAGGAAGGAAGGAGGCAACCTAACTCTGCTCTGCTTTTATTGTGGGAGACTTTTAGAAGAGATTCTTGTGTCACGGCTTGTGACCTCGATCTATCTGTGTCGCACCAACTACGCCACCTTACGTTTAAAGGAAATAAGACATTCTATTTCATTGTTATAGATTTGACTTACTGTTTATTTCAGTACCCAGGTTCATGGCGTCGACAGCAGGCCATACCAAACCAGGAAGACACAAAGGTAGGTATAAATCAATTAGTTTTATTATACTTAAACACGAACCAGGACGTAAGTCAAATCTGTAAGGACATCCAATACAAATCATCAAAACCAGTGAAACAATCAGGCTATAAAATACAGGATACAATCTATAAAAGTCAAGTAAAAATCAATCCATAAAATACAACTTAAAATATATTCATCTTACTATTTTCCTGGCCAGCTCATCAGTGAAGGATATAGCTCCAAACTCCTGTTCACAAAATTAGAAATGACCAATTTTCACTTCCTCAACAGGGGGCACCACTCCACCACTGGGCCTAGCCGCACAGCCTAAGCAACTCTCAGTTGTAAGTATGTATCGCTGTCCTCCACCATGCACAGCCCGAGGCAAATGGGGAGGAAGATCAAATTCAGTAGCTGCGCTATTTCTGTGGTGACACCCTCCCAGCAACATGTACACTGCACCGCTCACAGGAACAGCCCCCCTCAGAGAAGCAAAGAGAACAGAAAGTGGTTTAAGCCTTACTAATCAGTAAGTCTCTTTAATATTCACTAAATGCATGCTGTAATTCACCATAATACCATCTTAATCCAGAACGATAAACAAAGTGCATCTAACTTATCATTTAATTATGTGATCTATAGTTCATGCTTCCCCCCATTCAAGACTTAATTTATCCTGGGAGTTACATCCCTCCTGCAACACACTTCACTTATGGGTAAGAATTTACAAAACAACTCTTTTGATTCTCTCCCCCCAGCTATGACATCTAAACATATACTAAAAGTCCAAGATCAACTATTTATTTGCAGGAATCACGCCCAGAAGCAAATGAACACTGGTTGTGTTCCCCGTCTATCCCTCAGTGCTTCGTCACAGCTATACAGTGCAGGTCTGCCAGCCTCTGCTCCCTCTGCTCTGGCTCCAAGCCTCTGTAAAGACTTCGCTTCTTGTTTTGTTTTGTCTGCCAGCCTCTGCTCCCTCTGCTCTGGCTACAATGCCGCTGTAAAGACCTTGCTTCTTGCTTTGTCTTGTCTGCCCTCCTGGACACACACACACACAGTATTACTCCATTACGGCACTTGTTTGGTTAGTTCTCTTCCTGGGCGACCGGCTTATATCCAACAGTCTATTGCTTTCACCTGCAACCATTTTAGTAACTCAACCCGGCGATCCGGTCTCCCAGGCAACCAGGTATTCCAAGAAGAGCCTCCGGGTGACACAAAAACAATAAATACATTCACACTTAAATCGTGCTCAAAATCATTACAAACGTGACGAAAATAAATACACAGACTACTACTACTACTACTACTACTACTACTACTAATAATAATAATAATAATAATAATAATAATAATAATAATAATAATAATATACCAAAAATATGAAGTACACATCGTCACCAGTGACATTTGCACAGTTTAGCTTATTCGATTAGAAGACAAATCTGTTTATTCACATCCCCTAAAGGTATTTGAAGCTGGCTTTCTTCTACATCACCAGTCACAAGACACACAATAATCGACTTAAAGATATGATCTGGTGTATTTGCCATCTTGGTCCCAACTGTTCTGTAGTTGAGAACATTATTCTAACTTTCAAACCCTCTGGCCTGTCTGGCCAGGTACCTGAGAGTTTTTCATAATGGTCCTTTACATTTTTTTTAAATGTTACATTCCTTATTTGGTGTGCGTGATGTTTGCTGACCTCATCACCGACCTCACAATGACTGCCATGACTACCTGTCCTGCCTGCACTACCCTGGTCAGTTTGAACCCACACTAGTTTGAGTGAAGACGTGATTCCTTTGACTTGTCAGAACATGTTTCTTTGTGCGCTGATGACTGTGCCAGACCTTCCTCAGGTAAGGATGGAGTTCCAGAGTGTTCTCTTGGGAGGTAGATACTGTAGGGTCAGAAGTTGAGTCCTTTTTTCTTTTCAGTTTTCAATTGAATTGATGGAGTTGTTTGGTAGATGGTGTTTTCAGTACTTCAGTGTTGATCCACCCCCTATTGGCCAGTGTCAGTTCTTAGAAGATTTCAGCATGGTGAGAATGTAAAGAGGTATCTTAGCAGATTTAGGGAATGTAACAGGGAATTCCAGGGAATGTCATCCCGATAGTATTTGCATAATCGAGGGGGGGAAAAAAACATTCCAGTGATTGCAATGTTGTTTTTCCATGTTTGCGAGATCATGACGTTATGACAGGGTGTGGCAAAGTGGTAAAGACGTGCAGGTGAGTGCAGTGCAGTAATCACACAGACAACGTTGGTACAGGTGCAAGGGTGTTTATTTAATTTAATAAATGTCCAGAGCCTTAAGGCAAACCTGCAAATAATAATAGTGTTGGAAGCGATACAGCGGCGTGTATCACTTCTATTTGTAATCCACGGGTTTGACCCCTAACCCCAAAGTCCCGTTCAGTCACCCACACAAAACACAAAACACAGACACAGTTTGACAGTGCGTGATTCTAGTGCTAGTGGTGAAAACAAAGACAGTTCTGGTAGTGCAAAGAGTGAATGGTGAAGTCCGGGTTTGTCGCTGGCCTGCGGCTGCAGCTCCGGATCGTGCTCAGTATCCTTCAGTGGCTAAATAATACACAAGACACACAGGGTTTAGACACAGACACGAAAACACTCACAGTTCTTCACAATACGGGCTCCTTCTCGGTTAGTTAGTTTAACCATATACAAAGGAACAGATCACTCAAGCCATGCCCCCTATTTATACCCTCGCCCATGACCCCGAGGTTAACGAGCGCATCCGCTCCTCCAGTCCTCGGATGCCACGGCGCTTACCGTCCGGGTCACTGAGCTCGGGTGCCGTGGCTCCGCCCCCTTCCGAAATGACCGACTTCCATCTACCCTACGGAATAAATTGTCGTGCCATTTCATTAAGGGTACTCTGTTCCTCGTGCACCGTGCCCTCACAGGTCGAGAGGGAGATCTAACACCAAGACTCATTCGATCTCTGTCACACAGTGGTACACATTTCTGTTGCTTGAGGTGCAGAGGCCCTCCTGGTGTTTGCTCCTGCTGTATATTAAATGGCCTTATTGAACCAATAGAACCTCCTTCCAAGTCTTAACTTCGCCCTGGATAAGGGCGTCTGCTAAGAAATAAATAATAATAATAATAACTTGTTCATTATTTAATGATACCTATAACACTTGGAGGGCTCCACACCTTAAGGACAGATTTTGTGCGCCTCTGCTTTATGACATCACCAGATTACATTATGACATCATGGTGTTACAGATTAGTGCCTAAGTACCACATTCTGGTCGAAAGCACATGTGTCTGTGCTGTGATGACAGGGGCCCTGAGCTTTAGACCTGTCAGGAGACCCCACCCCCACCCTTCTTCCCCCAGTCCCATGTCAGTTGTAACTCAGACTCTTATCCTTGGTTGGCTCCTGAAAGTTCGGTAGTAGGGTGCTCCTCAGTTGCTTTGTTCTGATGTAGAAATGGAAAGGGGATTAACAGGGATGCTGTTTTGGAGCTGAGTTGAGTTTCTGTTTGACTCCCCCTTATGAAGATGTGAATTGATGTATTTGCCATCTTGTGTTTAGACGTGTTTGGCATGCCTCTATCATGTTGAGCATGTTGCTCTGACTCTTGTGCCATGCCAGTGAGTGAAACGAATAGTGCAAGAGAATATGCAATGTCAACATGAATAGAGGTAGTCATCAGACACGTATTCATTAAATCTCAAATAAAACAGCCAAAAATTAACATATGGAATGTGTTTTTACAGAACTGTGTTCTGGTTTAAACATTTAGAATGTCTTTTTCATTGACGTTCAGAGTGCAACTTCTACACTCTCGGCAACCTAAGCGTAGATGCTTCTGCTACGCTCTACAGGAGACGTGACTTTTAATATAGTTCAGCACACTGTGCTGGTGGAGCCGTGGTGCAGCAGGAGCCAGTTTCATACCCATGACTACCTGTCCTGCCTGTACTGCCCATGGTCAATTTAAACCCAAACTAGCTTTTTTCTATTATTATTATTATTATTATTATTATTATTATTATTATTATTATTATTATTATTATTATTATTATTATATTGTTGTAATATATAAAAAATGTAGGGTCAATGTATGTATTGTAAAGCCTGTACATGTTAAATGTATGATCCACATACACCATATATATATGTGTGTGTGTGTGTGTGTGTGTAAAAACTACATGTCAGTTTGGGTGATAGGACTATTACTGTTTTGTGTAGCTCCAGCACCAGCCTCCCCCTCAGAAGAAGTGGCCCCCCATAGGCCCTAGTGAGTGGAACCGCTTCTTCAATGAACAGGGTGAGCTGCAGGTTTCTCAAAGGACTGTCATGCATGAGATCTTCACCAAGGTCAGTGTAGAAACATTTACTGAGGACCTCATTTCACTGTATTTTGAATGTTATGTAGAAATGTTAGTAAGTGGGTCAATACAATTGAGTGTTGGAGCTGTGAAGCCCTTGTGTTTCTGTGTTTAGGGGCTCCACCCGTCAGTCCGGCCTGCAGGCTGGGAGTTCCTGATGAACTTTCACCCCTGGTACAGCGAGGAAGTGGCAAGGAGCTTATACAGGATGAGAAGAGAGTAAAGAGGGAGGGGAGGGGCATTGAAAATGTGTGGATTCTTCTTCTTCTTCTTCTTCTTCTTCTAGTCCTCATTTGTTAGGGGCAATTCAGTTGTTTATAGTCAGACCATCAGAAGCCAAGAGTCTGGCCAGCAGGCCTCCAGAGGGTAAAGAAGGGAGTAGTCATTCATTATCTCAAGGATGTTCTGGTCATATTGCAACAAGGTGCAGTGACACCATCACTTGGTATCTATGGAGTTAGAGGGGTTGACATCATAAGATGTACCGTAGTATCAATTGCTTTTACTCTACTGAAGATCACTAGAAAGGAATAGGAATTCCTATTGCATGTAGGAATACTCTAACTGGAAGAGGTGCTCGGAATCTTTGGAATTGTGATCCTTAACTAATATGCACTCAGTGGTGCTTAATTTAGAAATACTAAAAGAAACTTAAAGAAATAATGACAAGTTTCAAGTCTTTATTTTGGTTAAAGAAAAAGACTTCTAGTCGAATTGTTTGTCATTTCTTGTGTCTTGTGTTTCCAGGAAATTTTACAAAGCTCTGAATGAGACCGTGGTCCAGAATCCACAGGTGATGACAAAGAAAGAAGTTGTTTTAACTCGGAGCAGCATCAGTAAGTACCAACCTGGCTGATGGATGATGGGTCTGTGTTAGGTGTTAATGCTGAGGGGGTCTCTTTTAGAAGATGGGGCTGTGTGTAGGTGTTAATGCTGAGGGGGTCTCTTTTAGAAGATGGGTCTGTGTTAGGTGTTAATGCTGAGGGGGTCTCTTTTAGAAGATGGGTCTGTGTTAGGTGTTAATGCTGAGGGGGTCTCTTTTGGAAGATGGGTCTGTGTTAGGTGTTAATGCTGAGGGGGTCTCTTTTAGAAGATGGGTCTGTGTTAGGTGTTAATGCTGAGGGGGTCTCTTTTGGAAGATGGGGCTGTGTGTAGGTGTTAATGCTGAGGGGGTCTCTTTTGGAAGATGGGTCTGTGTTAGGTGTTAATGCTGAGGGGGTCTCTTTTAGAAGATGGGTCTGTGTGTAGGTGTTAATGCTGAGGGGGTCTCTTTTAGAAGATGGGTCTGTGTTAGGTGTTAATGCTGAGGGGGTCTCTTTTAGAAGATGGGGCTGTGTGTAGGTGTTAATGCTGAGGGGGTCTCTTTTAGAAGATGGGTCTGTGTTAGGTGTTAATGCTGAGGGGGTCTCTTTTAGAAGATGGGTCTGTGTGTAGGTGTTAATGCTGAGGGGGTCTCTTTTAGAAGATGGGGCTGTGTGTAGGTGTTAATGCTGAGGGGGTCTCTTTTAGAAGATGGGTCTGTGTTAGGTGTTAATGCTGAGGGGGTCTCTTTTAGAAGATGGGTCTGTGTGTAGGTGTTAATGCTGAGGGGGTCTCTTTTAGAAGATGGGTCTGTGTTAGGTGTTAATGCTGAGGGGGTCTCTTTTAGAAGATGGGTCTGTGTTAGGTGTTAATGCTGAGGGGGTCTCTTTTAGAAGATGGGTCTGTGTTAGGTGTTAATGCTGAGGGGGTCTCTTTTAGAAGATGGGTCTGTGTTAGGTGTTAATGCTGAGGGGGTCTCTTTTAGAAGATGGGTCTGTGTTAGGTGTTAATGCTGAGGGGGTCTCTTTTAGAAGATGGGTCTGTGTTAGGTGTTAATGCTGAGGGGGTCTCTTTTAGAAGATGGGTCTGTGTTAGGTGTTAATGCTGAGGGGGTCTCTTTTAGAAGATGGGTCTGTGTTAGGTGTTAATGCTGAGGGGGTCTCTTTTGGAAGATGGGTCTGTGTTAGGTGTTAATGCTGAGGGGGTCTCTTTTAGAAGATGGGGCTGTGTGTAGGTGTTAATGCTGAGGGGGTCTCTTTTGGAAGATGGGTCTGTGTTAGGTGTTAATGCTGAGGGGGTCTCTTTTAGAAGATGGGTCTGTGTGTAGGTGTTAATGCTGAGGGGGTCTCTTTTAGAAGATGGGGCTGTGTGTAGGTGTTAATGCTGAGGGGGTCTCTTTTAGAAGATGGGTCTGTGTTAGGTGTTAATGCTGAGGGGGTCTCTTTTGGAAGATGGGTCTGTGTTAGGTGTTAATGCTGAGGGGGTCTCTTTTAGAAGATGGGGCTGTGTGTAGGTGTTAATGCTGAGGGGGTCTCTTTTAGAAGATGGGTCTGTGTTAGGTGTTAATGCTGAGGGGGTCTCTTTTGGAAGATGGGTCTGTGTTAGGTGTTAATGCTGAGGGGGTCTCTTTTGGAAGATGGGGCTGTGTGTAGGTGTTAATGCTGAGGGGGTCTCTTTTGGAAGATGGGTCTGTGTTAGGTGTTAATGCTGAGGGGGTCTCTTTTAGAAGATGGGTCTGTGTGTAGGTGTTAATGCTGAGGGGGTCTCTTTTAGAAGATGGGTCTGTGTTAGGTGTTAATGCTGAGGGGGTCTCTTTTAGAAGATGGGGCTGTGTGTAGGTGTTAATGCTGAGGGGGTCTCTTTTAGAAGATGGGTCTGTGTTAGGTGTTAATGCTGAGGGGGTCTCTTTTAGAAGATGGGTCTGTGTTAGGTGTTAATGCTGAGGGGGTCTCTTTTAGAAGATGGGGCTGTGTGTAGGTGTTAATGCTGAGGGGGTCTCTTTTAGAAGATGGGTCTGTGTTAGGTGTTAATGCTGAGGGGGTCTCTTTTAGAAGATGGGTCTGTGTTAGGTGTTAATGCTGAGGGGGTCTCTTTTAGAAGATGGGGCTGTGTGTAGGTGTTAATGCTGAGGGGGTCTCTTTTAGAAGATGGGTCTGTGTGTAGGTGTTAATGCTGAGGGGGTCTCTTTTAGAAGATGGGTCTGTGTGTAGGTGTTAATGCTGAGGGGGTCTCTTTTAGAAGATGGGTCTGTGTTAGGTGTTAATGCTGAGGGGGTCTCTTTTAGAAGATGGGGCTGTGTGTAGGTGTTAATGCTGAGGGGGTCTCTTTTAGAAGATGGGTCTGTGTTAGGTGTTAATGCTGAGGGGGTCTCTTTTAGAAGATGGGTCTGTGTTAGGTGTTAATGCTGAGGGGGTCTCTTTTAGAAGATGGGGCTGTGTGTAGGTGTTAATGCTGAGGGGGTCTCTTTTAGAAGATGGGTCTGTGTTAGGTGTTAATGCTGAGGGGGTCTCTTTTAGAAGATGGGGCTGTGTGTAGGTGTTAATGCTGAGGGGGTCTCTTTTAGAAGATGGGTCTGTGTTAGGTGTTAATGCTGAGGGGGTCTCTTTTAGAAGATGGGTCTGTGTTAGGTGTTAATGCTGAGGGGGTCTCTTTTAGAAGATGGGGCTGTGTGTAGGTGTTAATGCTGAGGGGGTCTCTTTTAGAAGATGGGTCTGTGTTAGGTGTTAATGCTGAGGGGGTCTCTTTTAGAAGATGGGGCTGTGTGTAGGTGTTAATGCTGAGGGGGTCTCTTTTAGAAGATGGGTCTGTGTTAGGTGTTAATGCTGAGGGGGTCTCTTTTAGAAGATGGGTCTGTGTTAGGTGTTAATGCTGAGGGGGTCTCTTTTAGAAGATGGGTCTGTGTTAGGTGTTAATGCTGAGGGGGTCTCTTTTAGAAGATGGGTCTGTGTTAGGTGTTAATGCTAATGTTAATGTTCTAACTTCCCCGCGGTTCTCTGTTTAACAGACACTGATGTGATCCGCACCTTTGTGGTGCCTGGCAAGCCTCTCTGTGAGAAGAAGAGGAGTGAGCTCCAGAGAGTTCTTATTGCCACGTATATCTATGACCGCGTAGCAGGTGAGGCAAGCAGCCGGGGACTATCCATTCAAACACCAGATAGCTGTGAACCCCACACTCACAAACTGACCACCACCACTCTTTTGCCTGTGCTAGGTTACCAGCAGGGCCTCCATGAGATGGGGATGGTTCTGCAGAGTGTGATGAAGACAGAATGCGATGTCTTCTGGGCGCTGCGGTCCTTGCTGCAGAAGACTGTAAGTGTAAAAGTTACAGAGAGGATCAGGGCTTTCTTCCACGACACCTTCTTCTCAGTTATGTCTTGCTTCTTAACTGATCATGACTGTGGTTGAAATATTATAGTTACACATAATTGTCACCCTCTGCCTCTCCCTTTCAGGATTACACGTCCATCATTGACGTGGGAGTTATGAAGAGCATTAAGTTACTGGAGAAGCTAATCATGTTCTTGGATCCCAAATTTCATACTTTTCTGTGTAAGTTACCCTTTCAGCAGGGGTTCAAATAACACTTTTATTGGTGATAATTTACTTTTAAATGTTAGAATCACGCAATAGGCATGTCTGGTTATTATTATTATTATTATTATTATTATTATTATTATTATTATTATTATTATTATTATTATTATTATTATTATTATTATTAATGATTTGTGATGTTAGTGAATCTCTTTTCGCTGTTTTCAGATGCAAACTGCAAAGGTGATTTATTCTTCCTGTTCAACTGGTTCGTTCTGCTGTTCCTCCGGCAGATGAAGAACAACACTGAAGTCCTGCGGCTTTGGGAGGTAAAGCACTGATTAATATTCATCACCTTGGTCAAAGAGCACAATCAAAAAGTGAAAAAGACACTCATTATTCTAAATGTGCATTCCCTCGTCACAAAGTCTGACCACAGTCGTACACTTTTTGAGGTCTTTGGTAGGTCATTCCATTAATGTGGTGACTAGACAATATTTGTCAGTTTATGTAAAATACGTTTCTACTGTAGGAACCTGGTTTACAGATTTCCAAAGGTTTGTACAAAGTGCAAAATACTGTACTTAAATGTGTTTAGTTATGTACAGTATCTTCGAAGATGTGCATCTCATTTAGAACAATATCGAGTAGTTTACACGCGTTGGATTAAAAGGCTTTGAAATGTTCTTAATAAATGCTGTCCCTTGTGTGACTGCCTGTCTCCTGAGAAGGTGCTGATGACCAGGAAGCCCTGCCCATGCTTCCATGTGTTCATTGCGCTGGCCATTCTGCAGAATAGGAAGAAGCACCTCCTCTCCCTGCCACAGGATGAGAACTCCATCATCACACAGGTACCCAGCATGCTTAATCCTCTTAAGGACACATCAGAAAATTGACTTTCCTGGTAACCTGAGGTGTGGTTTGACTCTACCCTTTGTGATTTTGATGAGCACTTTAATAAAAGGGCCGTTTCTGTTTGACTCCTGGGGTTCCAAGAATTTCAATTTAAATAGAGTTTTTTCACTCAACCCCATGTTTTGTACATGGGTAAAGCATGAACTATTAGAATGGTTAGCCCTGATTCCCCAATCATTTTTATACCAGGAGTGACCATAAACTGATGCATATTTAACAATATCTAACAACAAATATTTTTTGTGTAGCTTAAGGACCTTATTTGTTTGGGGTCCATTGCATTTTTTCACTGGTGTTTGGTTTGAAGTGGCAGTAGGTAAAACAAATGTTTCCCATTTGATTTTGCAAGAAGGGACAAATGGGTCCAAGTGATTGTGAGTGGCTGCCTTTGTGAGTCTAACACTTCATCTGAGAAATGTTCCAAGCTGCTGGAGAGAGCGTTTCTATTCATAACCGTCTTTATTTGCAGAGTTAACTTGCTGGCATGCAGTTATTAAGCTGTGCCTTGTGAAAGTGGGAAGTTTGCACAGAAGGGAAGATCGTCTCACACGCCCAGGGGCTGCTCTGAGAACCACGCCAAGCTATGAACCCCCTGCTAGTCTCTCATGTACCTGCATGCAGTAGAAGGAAATTGGACTGTAGAGTGACCCCCTTTTTGTTTTTTCTAGGCCTGTAACAAAATCAATGAACTGGAAGCTGAAGACTTGATTTCTACAGCATGCAATGCATATTCAGCATTCCAAAAAGCAAATGTAAGTATGGGTTTTCATACAGTGAATACAGAGATAATGTAGACCAGGTGTGCAGGGAGTGGGGGTACTGGGGGTGCAGCCCTGGCTTGAAGTACAGGGGTGCTGTGCATCTGTTGGTGCAATGATAGATCCTGTTAGTTTAGTGAATTTCATGAGCTGTTTGTGCAGTGCACTGCTCCTTTTTACATTGCTTTTGAACACAAACCATAATAGACGATATACAGTAAAATGGTTATTGAAAATGTCCCAATAAGGAATATCAGGTTTTTTGGTATATTCTTCAGTAGCATCACCTGCTAAAATCAGCTTGTCACAAATGGTGCTAACTGGGTGCTGCTTTGTGGAGCAATGCTAGAGCTGGAGCACAAGTCAACCATTGAAGCTTCTGACTGTCCTTGTCAGCATCGACTACTGGAAAGACTGTTTCAACCTGTTTTCACAAGTAAACAAGACATTTCTCAATTGCAGTTTTTAAGTGGCTCATAACAGCATAGCTACTTTTCGATTTGTTTGCTCTACATGTTTTATGGTAAGCATGCTGTAAACATTGTAGCAAGGACGACTGTGGTTAAAACATGTTTTGCTTAAAGAAATAAACAGATGTTGATGCTGCTTCGTTTTACATGTTTTAACATAACAGCGACCGAATGCATGGCTTCCATCATATACAGGGGTTACAGTTTTGTTCAATGGCTTTCAGTACCCACACTATAAGAATGGTTCCAGCGCCACTGTTCAGCACTGCCCCTCACCTTAAAACTGTTTAAAAGCATCTTGGTATGGGTATTAAACCCAGTGTATTCTTCCTTGCTATGTGGTAACTGTATGTACAACTTGGGTACCAATGTGTTTTTATTTCGGTTACCAGGCTCCTGAGGATCTTAGAAGGTACTTTGGTGAGGGATGAAAATGAAAATGCAGATTCTGTGTGCGCTCGTCCGAGTCACACAGCGCTCCAATGAAAATGCAGATTCTGTGTGTGCTCGTCCGAGTCACACAGCGCTCCAATGAAAATGCAGATTCTGTGTGTGAGACAGAATCCAGGATCCAGATTGAGGATTGTTACTCCACTGAAGACTTGCTAACATTTTAAATAAAGCACGAGCTGCCCACACCGTTTGTCTCTGGTCAGATTTCAATAGAAGGTACAAGACAAATGAATAATAATTACAGTAGTGTTTTATATAAAATGAGTGGTACCAACTCATTAATATAAACAAACCAAACGTAATAGAACTTGAATAAACACACACACACACACACACACAAAATATTAGAAATCCAAAAAGAACCAAACACTTTATATTAATGACCTCCCCAGAATCTGCTTAAAAAGGCTAAGTCAGGCTATTTTATTTATTTATTTATTTTTTTAAATTTAGTTTTTGTAAATTTAGTTTAGTTTTTTTTTTTTATTATTATTTTCTCCCCAATTTGAAATGCCCAATTATTTTATTATGCTCAGTTCACCGCTACCACCCCTGCGCTGACTCGGGAGGGGTGAAGATGAACACACGCTGTCATCCAAAGTGTGTGCCGTCAGCCGCCTGCTTCTTTACACACTGCGAACTCACCGTGCAGCCGCCTCAGAGCTACAGAGTCGGAGGACAACGCAGCTCTGGGCAGCTTACAGGCAAGCCCGCAGGCGCCCGGCCAGACTACAGGGGTCGCTGGTGCGCGGTGAGCCGAGGACACCCTGGCCGACCTAACCCTCTCTCCCCCCGGGCGACGCTCGGCCAATTGAGCGCTGTCCCCTGGAAGCTCCCGTCCACGGTCGGCTGTGGAATAGCTTGGACTCGAACTCGCGACGTCCAGGCTATAGAGCGCATCCTGCATTTTAGCGAGTGCTTTTACTGGATGCGCCACTCGGGAGCCCCCAGGCTATTTTTAATACTAGATGAAAATAAATAAATTAACAATAAAGAATAAAGCACCCAAAATACAAATAAACAAGATAAAAAAAGCCAACCTTTGAAATGGCTTGCAATTCAGAACCAGGGACAGCACCTAGAGCAACCTTCCTGCAAAGTCCTGCACAGTCTGTAGCTCCCAGCAGAATGACCTCCCAGCCTGGACACTCTCCAGCATCATGTAACACTTAACAAGGTGTCGATTTCTCCTGTGCGAGGATAGAGAGAGCATCTAAATACATTCCCCAGTCCATTAACCCTGGTACAGGGGTTCATTTGTGCCGAATTGCACAGGATCCCTGATCCGGTACCTTTTTGTCTGACAGGTGAGAATTTCTTAGGTTGGTGGTGGTTGCCATGGTAACAGCTATGCAAATGTGCATATTTTAATTATTTTAATGTAAAAAGTAAGTACCCAAAGTTTGTTGCGGATATATTCATTTTTAGCCAAAATATGGCCTATACCCATTTTTCACCCAGTGCTTAACCTTACATTCACAGTTTCCATGGAAACAGGTCTAACTCTACTACGGACTTTATGAAACTTTTTTTTTTTGCAAAAAGAATCCTATATACATAACATGTGCAATAAAAAAAACGCTTTCCTGTTCCATGAACTGAATGACAAAAGTGTATTGGAACAAAATATATAGTACTAGTTTATTCAACATCAAAGCATTAGATGTATAAGATCCGCTACCTTTTTGTTTACAGATGACCCCCTGCAGTGCTAACACGTTTTCTTGAAATGGTAACAGAGATGAGCAGGTGTTCAACCACTGTTAATGCCCCTGCCCTTTGCCTTTGCAAAGCCACCCCTGTACCACGTGCTGCAGAAGTTCTAACTTTAACATCTCGTGTGATCCCTATGATGAGACATTGATGGAATTGATACAATCGCATCAAAGAAGAATGCAGTGCTTTGTGACATGCGTTTATATCCCTGTCATAGGGCTATTAAACCATAGAGCTATCAAATCACTGATCACACTTCAATTGACTTGAAGCCAGGGCTCTAGTACTGGTGAATAAAGAAACTCACCTGCAGTAAAGGGTTAATGCACGTGCCCTCCAAGCCTTAGTTGCTATGCTCATCACTAATAGGGTATTGGATGGAAACCCTACTCTCAGATCTGTCTTGAGTTGAGATATCTGTGGTTGAGATATTGCCTGTGTTCCTGCAGCCTGTTGTATGAGTGCTCTTCATGCGTGACTGAGTGGATTCTCTTCACTGCTTGTACTGCATGCATGATTGATGTTTACTGGGTACCCTTGAATGATTTTCAGACTCAGAAGTGTGTCAGTTCTTCCCCCTAAGGCCCTGCAAACACCTTATCCAAGCCTGCGGTCTTTAGTAGCTCATCTGTTTGCTTTGCACCTATCCGGCTTACCTTTGGGAGCCTCCCAGTGCTATACTGGTATCTGCTCGGGGGTGTGAATCAGCACTCTTTCAGTGTTCACATCCTCCAGCCTCTCACTGCAATCATAGTGAGTCCAGGTCAATCTCATTAGCTAGCAATTATAGCTTCACTGATTATCAACTGCAGAAATGCTGCTGTTATGACCACTCCAAATTAGTGCTTTAAAGTTAGTATCCTGGATTAAGAACATAAGAACATAATAAAGTTTACAGACGAGAGGAGGCCATTCAGCCCATCTTGCTCGTTTGGTTGTTAGTAGCTTATTGATCCCAGAATCTCATCAAGCAGCTTCTTGAAGGATCCCAGGGTGTCAGCTTCAACAACATTACTGGGGAGTTGGTTCCAGACCCTCACAATTCTCTGTGTAAAAAAGTGCCTCCTATTTTCTGTTCTGAATGCCCCTTTATCTAATCTCCATTTGTGACCCCTGGTCCTTGTTTCTTTTTTCAGGTCAAAAAAGTCCCCTGGGTCGACATTGTCTATACCTTTTAGGATTTTGAATGTTTGAATCAGATCGCCGCGTAGTCTTCTTTGTTCAAGGCTGAATAGATTCAATTATTTTAGCTTGTCTGTATACGACGTGCCTTTTAAATCCGGGATAATTCTGGTCGCTCTCCTTTGCACTCGTTCTAGAGCAGCAGTATCCTTTTTGTAACGAGGTGACCAGAACTGAACACAATATTCTAGGTGAGGTCTTATTAATGCATTGTAAAGTTTTAACATTACTTCCCTTAATTTAAATTCAACACTTCTCACAATATATCCGAGCATCTTGTTGGCCATCTTGTTGGCCTTCCCCACGTTGTCTAGATGAAGACATTTCTGAGTCAACATAAACTCCTAGGTCTTTTTCATAGTTCTCTTCTTCAATTTCAGTATCTCCCAATTGATATTTATAATGCACATTTTTATTGCCTGCATGCAATACTTTACACTTTTCTCTATTAAATGTCATTTGCCATGTGTCTGCCCAGTTCTGAATGCTGTCTAGATCATTTTGAATGATCTTTGCTTCTGCAACAGTGTCTCCTATTTTTGTGTCGTCTGCAAATTTAACAAGTTTGCTTACTATACCAGAATCTAAATCATTAATGTAGATTAGGAATAGCAGAGGACCTAATACTGATCCCCGTGGTACCCCACTTGTTACCTCGCTCCACTTTGAGGTTTCTCCTCTAGTCAGTACTTTCTGTTTTCTACATGTTAACCACTCCCTAATCCATGTGCTATCTATGTTTGCATTCGATTGTCTCGAATGCAAACATAAGCTTGCTTTTTAAAATCACAGTTTCACCCTACTAAAATTGTTTTGATTTATTTTATTTTTTTTACAGTTTGACCACTTTTTTAAACTTTTAAATTGCATTTTCTGCCACATGTACCCGCATTGCCCTCTCAGAACTATCCTGTGTACAGATACTCTGTATTGAAGATACCGCACAATACTAAATAAAAAAAAAGATTTAAGAGACATCATTCTACACAGTTTCAGCTGCCAGGATTCTCTCGTCCAAACTGCACAAGATGATTATACCTTTATTAGACCATTGTCATTGTTATTGAAACGAGGGGAAAGGATTCATCCTTTTGATGTGTAGCGAGGCATTCAGCAGGTGAAATGTTTGCTCTGATTGGCTGAAAGATCCTCAGTCTTATATCAGTTCCCTGCTATTCTCCTTCCTGCTTTCTGTACTCTCCAGTCCAGTGTCAGAGTCAGCCTGGGGCTCCCAGAGGTTTCCTCCTCAGGGGGGGCTTGTCTCTTTTCCTGTCAGCTGCTGGGCCATATCTTATTAAACATTAACAATGAAGCTGAGACAAAGTAAGAGTACTAGCAGTGTTAAAGTGAGGAGGGGCCTGGAGGGGAATCACCAAGCCCCCACTAGCTATATGCAGCAAGGGGCCAAAGGGAGCGGAAACAATAGTGTAGGGTCATTTTAAGTTTGTGGAAGAACTCATGAGGCAGCAGTGTGGAGTAGTGGTTAGGGCTCTGGACTCTTGACCGGAGGGTTGTGGGTTCAATCCCAGGAGGGGGGACACTGCTGCTGTACCCTTGAGCAAGATACTTTACCTAGATTGCTCTAGTAAAAACCCAACTGTATAAATGGGTAATTGTATGTAAAAATAATATGATGTCTTGTAACAATTGTAAGTCGCCTTGGATAAGGGCGTCTGCTAAGAAATAAATAATAATAAAAAAATAATATGATTTATACGCAAAACTGTACTGTTAATTTGTCATTGTCTGGGATAATCTTAACAACACCACCAAATCCATAACAAGATGGATTCCTGGATTACTATGCAAATATATGAAGTTTTAGAAAGACGACAATAATGTTATCCCAGGTGAAGAACTTAGGAGCGTCTACATGAGGGGAGACACACTAAATAATATATTAATAAGAGCAAGACTTCCACAAGATTCTCCTAACATATTACAATTCGAATGTAATATAATACAGGCTCTTAGGTCACATATTGATATGAAGCTATTCATACAATTCCAGCAATCGATATTTGAATCAGTTCTTAAGCAGAGAACTTAACCTCACAGAGGAGTCCTCTCCTTTTATGACAGAACCCTTATACTGGCTCCCTTCTCTCATAAGAACCCTTATACTGGCTCCCTTCTCTCATCAGAACCCTTATACTGGCTCCCTTCTCTCACCAGAACCATTATACTGGCTCCCTTCTCTCATCTATATGTCTATTTTCTACTAAAAATGAACTACAATTCCATGCGCCAGGCTCCAGATCTCCACTTAACACCTCCCCCAGCTCCAGATCTCCACTTAACACCTCCCCCAGCTCCAGATCTCCACTTAACACCTCCCCCAGCTCCAGATCTCCACTTAACACCTCCCCCAGCTCTAGATCTCCACTTAACACCTCCCCCAGCTCCAGATCTCCACTTAACACCTCCCCCAGCTCCAGATCTCCACTTAACACCTCCCCCAGCTCCAGATCTCCACTTAACACCTCCCCAAGCTCTAGATCTCCACTTAACACCTCCCCCAGCTCCAGATCTCCACTTAACCACGAGTCCTAGAATAATCATTCTTACATTGATATCAGACCGGTTTAGATGGAGTGCACATAGATGACATCGCAAATAAATTTCAACCTTCTTGATGACGTTCTTCGCAGTATGCAAGCCGAACAAGGATATTATTTTATTATTCTGAGTGGACATAATAAATATAATAATTTGATTCTAATGGCCATTGTTTAGTCATTTTTAAACCCAGCTGTCACTCTGGGCCCCCTTGTGACTAAAAAACTACATCTCGCAGGTTTTAATCATTTCAAATAAAAACGTTGTCTGCTTATTTCACTGGTCTAAAGATCTGAATACCTCCACTCTTAAAGCAGTCGGCCTGCACTAATGTAGTCCTTGTTCCACTGTTCCGTTGCTATTGTGTTCAGTGGGGGAAACCCAGTAGGATTAATATGGTGATCTTCCTCTCTGTCTACATTATTAAAATACAGCAGACCCCAATGGGAATGTAGTTTTACCTGTGTGAATGAAAGGTGGAACTCTATTGGCATCTGGTTGTTCCATTTTCTCAAAGCTTAGATCAAAACAGTGTCTCTGTGTGTGTTTCACAGCTTACAGTTGAAGGCATAATAATAATAATAATAATAATAATAATAATAATAATAATAATAATAATAATAATAACCTTCAGAAAGAAAAACAAAACATGCAATATGCATTATTGTGATCAGGGTGTAAAATTGGTGTTAAAGTAAAGTAAACAGCAGGCTCTAGTGGTTAAAAGTAAAATTGACACAGTTTTTGACCCATTAAATATGAAACTGGCATAGTTTGCAGAATAAAAGACGACACACTTCAGAATACAGGTATGTCACGGATATTACCTCATGCACTGATCACATGGTGCTGGCATTGTGTGGATGACCCACAGATTTAAGGACATCTATCTAACAAAGTTATTTTCCTGATCGTACCCTTTTATTGTAAACACATTCAATAGTGGCATACAGGTAGTTAATTTACCAGTATTTCAAAGTATACCCAGTATTAATACAGTTTTAATAGATAACCATATTTAAATTTAAATATAATAAATACATAATAATGCTAGCTAGCTTTAAATGTCTTAAATCAGTTTGTGAATGAAACTTGTGAATGAATCTGATTAATTGATTTAAAAAATATTTATGTTTAGACTCCATTATTATTATTATTATTATTATTATTATTATTATTAATGTTCTGAATCACTAACTCCCCATAATACCAGGGGTTCTCGTCACAAAACTATTTAAGGAATGTTTTGTTGAGGACTGTTTAATTAAATTAAGTTTGAAGTTTAGAAATCCTTCTTCAAGTGTTTCAAAGAAAGTTAGAAGTTTTTGAATTTCGAAGCACGTTTAACCTCAGAGAAGGTTTATAAAAACAGTCCTTAAAACTGTCAAAGGTACGACCCTGTGTTTATCACATTTATTTCAAGCAAGCGTGTAGCAATGAAAACAGTGGTTGTATTAAGTTATCATGTTTGTACACGTCTGTGCTCAAATAATAAATGCATTACAATGTTTTCAGTGCCCACTGCTATATTTCTAAAAGTGGAAACATATTGAAAATGTGGGAAGAAGTGGATGTGTCTTGTTCAGAAATGCAGTCCCTCTCCAGTTCTGATTCACACGACTCTCTGTAAAGAAACCTTGAAAGCGTTCAGTCTCCAGAGTTTCAATTCATCTCGTTGGCTTTGAATCCATCTTGTTGACTTCACTACTTATTTTTTCATGAACACCACAAGATTTGCATTGAAGGCACTGAACCTTAAAAACCTTCAGATGTAAGAAACAAAAAGCAGCTGTCAGTTCAGTAGTTTTCAGAGTGCCCTACTTCAGCAGTTTTACAATCAGTTCCCTTCCTTTCACGTTATGGGTGAGTCAGCTATGGTCTGATCTGGCAGAATCATAAACTGCTCTTAATAAAATGAGATCTGTGTTTGAGACACAAATAAACCCAATTAATGGAAAGATACAATGCCTGTAAGACATTTTTCAATAAATACTTGGTACATGTTCACATATATCTGTTGCCTTGATGTAAGATGTAACACATTGGTTGAACGTGGTATTTCGTTCTGATGTATTTCAGTGTTGCGGGGGGGCAGGTTAATGGTTACACTCTGGTGTACCAGCTGTGCTAATAGAGAAGGCCCTATTGAAGCCTTAAGCTTTGATTGCTGAAACAGAGACTGATATAAGAAGTGACTCTAAACAGAAGAGAAATACATTGGTTAAGATACTATAACTGATGATGCTGAACAAGACTTTTAATAACCAGTTCCATTAAACACCTTCAGTGATGTGCTGCTGTCCTACATGTGTTCTTGCACTTTGGCTGCTGCAGACTGGCATATACCTGCCTCTGCAGCTCATCTGTATTGAAAACACAAAATAGTGTCTGGAGTTTACTGTATGGTAAATGCCGGTGATAACTTAGATGTCATTTCTACTGTATTTGAATATCTTGTAGTACAAACTATTTTTTAAAAAGGCTTGCAAACCATCCTTTTTATTGCAGCCCGAAAACATGTCTCAATACATACCATTATTTCCAGCAGCTGATTTAGAGTCTTATCATAAACAAATTTATTGACACGGGAAAGATTACAATACAAAATCCAATCAAAATTCTGCTGATTTCTGTAGCTGCAATAAATCACATTATCAAAACCAGTGGCATGGATCTTCCACTGTGTTCCCCAGTCAGCACTATGCACATTGCACAGACTGATCCCACAGATAAATTGCTCTTTGCATACACCAGTTTGAAACACAGAGCTTTTATCTGCAGTGTTAAACCCTTTATTAATACAGGGCTGTTCTGTTTTTTAAATATTGCATTAGACTACAAAGTGGAACAAAAAGTAATGAAACAAGATTGTATTTGTCCCTTTTTTTATGCGATTGCATTCCGAAATGTCTTTTTGATAAATGAGACTCGTTTTAAACACATTGCTTTTAATCTCACCCTTGTGTAGCAGCTCTGGGATCACTGTTTCGGGGGCTGCCGAGCCATTTGTCAAGTGGCGGTTGATAATGGAAACCTACAAAACAGGGGAGGGACCGAGAGGGAGGCTTTGGGTTTGGGTCAAGCCTGTAATTCAGTGAGATTGAGGCTCAAATGAAGACAGATCAGTTTGGATCAATAGTGCTCCTGTAAGTAAGCTGCTCCAAGGAGTTCTTTTTTTGTCCCCTTACCTTTTTATGCTGTTTCCAGTCATTGTGCTTCCTATTCCAATCACTTGTATGTTGTATAGTTGGATGTGTAGAGGTGCTTTCACTATAGATTCAAGAGCTGCTCTTCTGTTCTAGTGGTCTGCCATTGGCTACATCAGCCAAAGTGTCTGTATATTACTAAGCACCAGCACCATCTACTGTAGAGCACAGGTGTGTATTGCCAGAAAAACAAAATTGGATCCCTATATAGCCCTGGCTCTTCATTATTTCAACTACAGGTTACTTCTATTAAGGTGAGCAGGTACAGTAAATCTTCGTCCCACTAAACAATACAGTGTCAGAGAATATATGTTCCCCCCGAATATTTGTTCCCCCTAGCAACCAATATTCAGGAATATAGGTTCCGCTTCCAAATAGTTATGTTTTTGTAACAAAGTAAGCTTTCTTTGCATATAAGTCTATATCCATTCAATTTCAACTAAAACCTTCCTTTTACAGTAAGTCTTCCTTCCAATCTTATTTGTGAAACAGTTACTCAGTTTGCTTTGAGCATAGTTTCACTGTTTGGTCCGAACTTTGTCCTATCCAGTGTACTGTAGATTTGGTTTCCTAACCCTAATCCTAACCCCTAACCCTAACCCTAACCCTAACCCCTAACCCCTAACCCTAACGTGGCACATGTGTTCCTGCAGATTTTGTTGTTAATGAAAATAATACTCGATAATAGCCTGCAAACATCACTCCCATTCGCTAGCATTACACACATGCATAATTTACATGAAAATGGGAGAAATAAGAAACGTGGGGTGAACAGTTGTTTGCTGATGGGAATAAATATTCATTCCCGGGGGGGGGGGGGGGGTACAAATATTCAAGGGGAACATATATTCTCTGACACAGTACAACTTCAAAGTGCATATATTTTTTCCCCACAGGGTACAAGATACTTCAGCAAATAGTCTGGACCCACATTCCAGTTGATGAAACTTGGAACCTATGATCATTCCTGATTGCTGGAAAGACTTATTAAAGCTAAATTGTTCAGTGTACAACTGTAATTTCTGCTCCCTCTGCAACAACTGTGCCAATTCTGAGGTAGAATGGAAAATCCCTGCAGCATTCTTTTTCATGTAGGTGTGCAATAACAAAACTCCAGTGTTTAAACTCAATTACAATAACAATGTTAAAACATCCGTTTCAGTTTTTTTCAAGCTTAATTAACTATTGATTCATTTAAAAAAGAAAAAATAACTTTCAAAGTCAACCAGGGCACACTGTTCTGGTTAGCTGAAAAAAAAAATCAACGTTGTGTTTGGAAATGAATATTTCATGCACAAGCTTAGTAATTTAAAACTTCTAGGTCTAAATCTGTCTCTTTCGGTAACATAAAGTTAGAGGTTAATCTATAAAAAGTAAAGAGGCTCAATCACTTTGTGAAGCATACATTACTATTTCACAAGCAATCAGTCAGAGGGCTACCTTGGGGAGGCTGGGCTCTGTTCTTTTGTCAGTTATTTAGTACTCTGGGCACAGGAGACTAGTGAAAGGTTTGTTCAAATTATTCAGGATGATTCAGATAGATGGATGTTTTGCTTACAGACTGACCTCCTTGGATTCGACCACCCCCTGGGATCGGGATGATGAGCAAGGCTGGATAGGAGGCCTCCAAAGAAGACGGTTCCAGTAATTCATTTGTTTATTTATTTAGAAAGCTGAAGGAATAACAATGCACTGATAGTTACCCCTAAACCTCAATCCTGACATCAACACTCCCTTTCTCGACACCCCCTTTCTCAACACCCCCTTTCTTAACACCCCCTGTCTCAAGACCCCTTGTCGCAATACCCCCTGACATCAACACCCCCTGTCTCAACACCCCCTGTCTCAACACCCTCTGCCTCAATACCCCGTCTCAACACCCCCTTTCTTGACACCCCCTTTCTCAACACCCCCTTTCTCGACACCCCCTTTCTCAACATCCCCTGACATCAACACCCCCTTTCTCAGTACCCCCTGACATCAACACCCCCTTTCTCAACACCCCCTGTCTCAACACCCCCTGCCTCAATACCCCCTTTCTCAACACCCTCTTTCTCAACACCCCGTTTCTCAACACCCCCTGTCTCAACAACCCTTTTCTCAACACCCCCTGCCTGCCATTCAGTCCTGAGCTTGCCTGAGACTTGACAGGTGTAACAAACTGGGTGGTGTTTTGATTTGTGATGTGGATTGCACTCATGTCCACTGTCCAGGTGTAATGTTCACCCCACTGACACAGACTCTCACAATTATAATGTAATTACATGGCTATGCATGCTCTGTAGTCTAAAGCGCTACCAATCTTACTGCATGCACGTCACACTCAATTCTGAGATTGCTTTATTGCATGCACGTCACACTCAATTCTGAGATTGCTTTACTGCATGCACGTCACACTCAATTCTGAGATTGCTTTACTGCATGCACTTCACACACAGTTCTGAGATTGCTTTACTGCATGCACTTCACACACAGTTCTGAGATTGCTTTACTGCATGCACTTCACACACAGTTCTGAGATTGCTTTACTGCATGCACGTCACACTCAATTCTGAGATTGCGTTACTGCATGAACTTCACACACAGTTTTTTTTTTAAATTAGTAAAACCTCAATTCAAGTTTATAGCTCAAGTAAATTTATTTATTATTTATTTAGTTATTTATTTTATTTATTTATTTATTTTTACCATTAAGACTGTTTCAGAACTGGAATTTCATGGCAAGTAAATTAATGAATTCTTCTCACAGGTCAGGAGGCGAGATTTATAACATATTCATTCTTTCTCTGTCACATATCCAACCTTTCAGAGTGGAGCCGAAGGAACACTCGGCTAAATCTACTTTTCCCATTACACGCCCCTCCCGGGAAAAATAATCCGCATTTTGGTGGTTCTTCACTGCACGGTGAATCATATGATATATGAAGGGCTGCCATGCCAGATACCACGAGTTATCAGGGCACAGCTGTCCTTCATTGTGCTTAACCACTTAAGTGGGGCGTGGTCTATGACGATATCAAATGAATGTCCCAGCAGGTAATATTGTAAATATCGAGTGAGTAGCCCATTTAATGGCCAAACACTCCTTTTCAACTACGGAGTAGTTGCGATCCTGGGGGAGCATCTTTTTACTCCTTCTACTCTGTCTACCTTTTGGGACAAAACCGCTCCCAGACCAACATCCGAAGCATCGGTGTGGAGGATGAATCTTTTGTTAAAATTTGGTGTGATGAGGGTGGGGGCCTGGCAAAGTTTCTGCTCGATAGTGTCAAACGCACCCTGACATTCTCCTGACCAATTAATCAAATTTGGAGCACTATTTTTAGTGAGGTTGACTAAGAGATTGACCACTGTGGCATACTCGGGGATAAATCTTTAGTAATGACCAGCCAACCCCAATAGATACCTCACCTGGGACTTGGTTTTGGGGTTTGCCGCGTTCATCCTGGACTTTGGTGATAACGGGTTTCACCCACCCATTTTCCATAATAAACCCCAAATATTGAGCTTCTAATTTGGCAAATGCACATTTTCTCAAGTTGGCTGTCAGCCGGGCTACCCTTAGAGACTGAAGGACGGCCGTGATCCTAGCCAGATGCTCTCACCAGGTGGAGCTGTAGATAACCACATCGTCAATATACGCTGCCGCGTACTCACGATGTGGGTGTAAAACCTGGTCCATCAGTCTCTGAAAGGCAGCGGGCGGACCATGTTGCCCATATGGCATGGTTATGAAATGGAACAGACCATCAGGAGTAGAAAATGCAGTTTTCTCTATAGAACTGCAGGTTAAGGGTATCTGCCAGTATCCCTTCATCAGGTCCAAAGTTGAGATGAACCTGGCCGTTCCCAGTCTGTTGAGAAGCTCGTCGACCTGAAACATGGGGTAGGCATCGAACTTGGCAATAGTGTTTATCTTACAGAAATCAACACAGAAGCAGTTGTTGCCGTCCTTTTTGGCGACTATCACAATCAGACTCCACCACTCGCTCCTGGAAGGTTCAATCATCCCAAGTTCGAGCATCGCTCGTACCTCTTTGCTAACGCCATCTCATCGACTTTCTGGGATACGGTAAGGTCTTTCTTGAACCATGACACCTGGGGGAGAGATAATAGCTCTCTTTGCTGATCTGGAAGTAACTGTTCCCCCATTGGAATGTCTCTGGTGCTAGGGGCTGCTAGACAGGTGCCTAAATCATCCTCTACTTCTCATGGGGCTATAAATAAGGCCTCACTTGCCTGCCAGGGCTTCAACAAATTAACATGATAAATGTTGTGCTCATTTCGGCGATCAGGCTGATGAATTTCATAATTGACCTTTCCTATAGTATGAATCACCTCATATGACCCCTGCCATTTAGCACACAGTTTCGATTCCGACGTGGGGAGGAGCAACAGTACTTTCTCTCCTGGCTGAAAGGTTTGAATCCATGCATTTTTGTTGTACTGTTGCTCTTGTCGATGCTGAGACGATTTTAGATTGTCCTGGGACAATCGACCAACCAAATCCAGGCGATCTCTGAGTAGGAGCACATGCTGCACTACATTTTTGGACAAGTCTTTGTGCTCTTCCCACCACTCTCTCAACTGATCGAGGATGCCGCAAGGCTGTCGGCCATACAAGAGCTCGAAGAGGGAGAACCCTGTCGAACTCTGCGGCACCTCTCTCACTGCAAAAAGGAGGTAGGGAAGAAGCGTTGGCCAATGTTTTTGCTCTTGAATCACAAAACATCTCAGCATCTGCTTTATAGTCTGATTAAAATGTTCCATCAAACCGTCTGTCTGTGGATGATAAACAGAGGTTCGGATGGGACGTATTTTGAGTATTTTGTATACTTGCTGTAATCTTTGAGACAAGAAGTTCATTCCCTGATCAGTCAATATCTCTTTGGGGATCCCTACTCTGGCTATAATCCCCACTAGTTCTTTTGCTATCGCAGATGCACTTATAGACCTCAATGGAACTGCTTCCAGGTATCGCGTTGCATAATCTACCACCACTAATATATGCGTATACCTGGAATCAGAAGGTAGCAAAGGGCCTACAATGTCCATCGCAATGCATTCAAAGGCAGTGGAAATAATCGGCAGTGGAACTAAAGGGGCAGGGCAAACTCGACACGGTGCTACTTGCTGGCAGCCTGGGCATGTGACTACATATTTCGACACATCCTTATGAAGTCCTACCCAATAAAATCGGGCCAATATGCGTTCCCTAGTTTTATCGACTCTGAGGTGTCCCGAAAAAGGGATGTCATGCGCAAGCCTCATGACCTTGGTCCGATACGACTGGGGAATCATTAATTGTGTTACAGGCTGTCCTGTGCCCGTGGCAGGGTTCACCTTATATAACAATTGCAATGTGGATATACTAGCTGCCCAGTGCCTACAACATACCTTCAATAGCCCGGACCTGTCCTCAAGTGTGCACCAGTGTGAAATCGTTTTTCTGGTCCCACACTAGGTCCACGCTTCAGTCCCACATGTCCGGTATATTGAGAGGGGCTGGTGTAGCCTCTGCCCTGGATTGCCCAGTAACCTTCAGTAATGGATTTCCATCAATGAATATATTGTTGAATTATCTTATATTAAGTGTAGGGTGCCAGTACTTTTGTCTGCAACTGTATATTTAGAGCTGCACAGGGTACCTGCAAGCAGCTAATTCTGAATATCGGCATGTAAAGGAGTGCATTACTGTGACAGCTCCCACGGGCCTAGAGTAGAAGACCGCTGTTTATTTCACTCATGTGTGTCTCTGAGTGTTATTTAACTGACAGAGAAACCAAAAGCAGTAATGGCCTGCATATAGGTCAAATAAGGCACACTAAAAGCATGAGGGAGCACACACCATTACACTGTCAAAAAAACATCAAAGTCCTCAAAACGTTGGACAATGCCTTACAGATGAATGAAAAACTCTAAAGACACAAAGGTCAGACGACTAAAGGAAGAACAAAGAAAATCAGCAATTGATGGAAACTAGGATACAAAACACATACTGCCAGCTTGTGTTTTAAGAGTGAAGCGTTGATTTATTTATTTATTTAGCATTATTTATTTATTTGGACTGAAGGGAATACTGTAGATTTGACAAATATTACTCAGCGGATCCCTTCAGCAAAAGCAAACATTGCCTTGATGGATACAGTATATACACTGGTATGCTTTAAAATACATAGAGATACAGCAACAAAATAATCCCATTAAATCTTGCTAATATGTATAACACACATGCATTCCAATATGAAAGATGCACACATACATGTGTGACAGAGAGAGAAAGAATTCAAACTGTAAATCTCCCTCCCGACCAAAGAAGGCGCTTGGTAAGGTGGATCGTATGCTTCCTCCTAGATGGACTGCCTTGACGGTAGGCGGAAACCGGAAGGTGACCATATTAGGGGGAGCGCGTAGTTGCATGTACCTGGAAGGATTCCATTGCAATCAGCTGCGGGGCGGGCCCCTATTGGAGAAACCATGGCAACGGGTTGTTTGCAAGGAGGAGGTTCTGGGTACAAAGGGGAAGCAGTTACGTTAGTACGGCCCCCTTGCGCTGATGACGGTATCCAGCCGGAGCCTGTGTCTCTGTTATTGTTTTGTTCCGGCGATCGGGTTGTCTGATTTCGTAGTTTACATTACCAATTGCCCGCATCACCTCATATGGTCCCTGCCACTTAGCGTACAGTTTAGACTCCGAAGTGGGAAGTAGCAGCAGTACCTTATCTCCTGGCCGAAAAGTCTGAATCCGTGCTTGTTTATTGTACTGCTGCTCTTGCCGATGCTGAGCCTGTTTTAAGTTCTCGTGTGCCAACTGACCAACCAATTGCAGGCGATCTCTCAACATAATTACATATTTCACTATGTTTTTAGCATCTTTATTTTGCTCCTCCCATCCTTCCTTTACAAGATCAAGGACCCCTCGTGGCTGTCTCCCATACAGCAGCTCAAAGGGAGAGAACCCGGTCGAGCTCTGAGGCACCTCTCTCACTGCAAACATCAGGTAGGGAAGGAGTTTAGCCCAATGTTTTTGCTCCTGGTTGACAAACCGCCTCAGCATCTGCTTCAATGTCTGATTAAAACGTTCCACCAAACCATCCGATTGCGGGTGATAAACGGAGGTCCGAATGGATCGAATTTGTAATAATTTATACAGTTCCTTTAAACACTGTGACATAAAATTAGTTCCGTGATCAGTCAGAATTTCTTTGGGGATCCCTACTCTCGCTATGATCTGCACTAACTCTTTTGCAATCGCTAATGCACTAGTGGACCTCAATGGTACTGCCTCTGGATATCTGGTTGCGTAGTCCACCACTACTAAAATATGCGTATATCCACAGTCAGACTGGCTCAATGGGCCCACTATATCCATTGCAATGCGTTCAAAGGGGATATTGATCAGGGGCAGTGGAACCAATGGGGCCGGGCGAACCCGCCCCAGCGCTACCTGTTGGCACTCTCTACAGGTCGCCACATACCGCTTCACCTCACTGTACAGCCCGTCCAGTAAAATCAAGCCAATATTCGTTCCTGAGTCTTTTCGCTACCTAAGTGGCCCGAACAAGGGACATCATGAGCCAACCGCATGATCTCATGTCGAAAAGACTGAGGAACGAGTAACTGTGTTACAGTCTGCCCTGTGCTCGGGGCTCGGGATACTCTATACAGCAAATGCCCAAGCACAATGTGGTGAGGGTATGTGAGCGGCCGATTGCCATCTACTTCCTTCCCCTCGATAGACCGAACCTGCCCCCAGAGGTTAGCCAGCGTAGGATCATTTTTTTGCTCGTACGCTAGATCAACATCTCGGTCCCAGACTTTCGGTATATCGAGCGGGGATATGGTAGCCTCAGCACTAGGGGTCTCAGTAACTCGGCCCGGTCGGTCACACTGGATCCCAGTTCCTTTTCCCTGGCGTTTATCAGACGTGGAGGAGTCTCCTACCAAACCCCAACCTCGTGTCATTGATGCGCCCTCCCATTTTTCCACCCTTCTCTCTCGTTTAGTTTTTTTTGGGCGGAACCGAGAGGGAAACAGATCAGCATGCAGCGGAAAAATATCTCCAATAGTTTCCCCCGCTGCTCCTATGGTCTTACCGGAGACTGGCTCTACCTTTTGGTTTATAATTGTTTTGAAACATGGCCAGTCTCGACCTAAAATAACAGGGTATGGCAACCTTTTTGCCACCGCCACAATTACACGGCGGGTGTGACTACCAATGGTCACATCTAATTTAGTGAGGGGGTAGTCCTTGTTATCTCCATGGATACAGGAGATGACCACTAACCCACGTGACCACCAAGGTACCCCTTCTAAGAGAGTTTCCGAAATCAAGGTCTGACCACACCCAGAGTCCACTAATGCGTGGGTGCTCACATTACCAACCTGCACATCAACAATACAAGGTCCCTCCCAATCATTACCCCTGGACTTACCTGTCGCCGGTACCAAATAATGCGAAGCTGCACCACACTCCATTGCTGAGGGGCAATTCCGGGCAAGGTGGCCGACCCCATGGCACCGGTAACATTCCAGAGGGAGAGGCGCCCACGGAGCCTGATTGTCCCGCTGCCGACCTGACAGCGGGGAGGGGGCCCCTGTTCTACCCCAGCTGGGGGTTGACCTCGGCCTCCAGTGTTGTGGAGCGAGGCCACCCGTTGGGGAACGTGAGGGTGCTGGTCCAGACGTGAAGGGTGTGTGTGGGTGAAGGGGCCCCGGCCTTGGGCCCGCCATCCTGGGTCTGATGAAGGTCGGCGTGGGATGTGTCGGGGTGGGCAGTGGTGTGAGCATAGAGTCCTCGTACCCCTCAGCCAACCTGACCGCGGCGTCCAGCGTGATGGGCCAGTGCCGGCTGACCCAATTACTGGCTTCTGGCCCCAGCAACTGTATAAATTGTTCAATGGTGACAATCTCAGCCACCTCCTCTGCTGTGCGTTCACCAGGGCAGAGCCACCGGGTCACCTGGTCCACCAACTGCTGGGCCATTACTCGGGGTCGGACTCCTTCTGGGCGTTGGTACTCCCGGAACCGGCGGCGGTGCGTCTCCTCCGTGATGTCCAGTCGCTGAAGGATGGCTTTCTTTACAAGATCATAATCCATGGCTTGTTCATGGGTTAAAGCGTGGTAGGCTGCCTGGGCTTCCCCGATCAGATTGGGTCCCAGCTGGGTAGCCCACCACTCCCGAGGCCATAGGGCTGCTGTCGCCTGCCTTTCAAAGGATGTTAAATAGGCCTCGGCATCCTCCAGCGACATCTTCACCACTTTAGGTTTCGGAGGCGCTACTGCTGGTTCGGCCACCGGTTCCCTCCTCTGGTTGGCCGCGAGGAACATGGCATTCATCCTCTCCATCACCGCTGCCAAGGTCTCTTCATGCCTACGTGCCTGAGCCTCCATCATGGTGTTCAGTGCTGCAGGGTCCATTGTAAAATCCTGTTTCTGACACCACTTGTGAACAGGATGTGAGTGGTGATAATAAAGGCAATGTCCAGACCAGAGTTCTCCCAAAAACGTCTGTGTTTCTAATTTCAATAATTATAATAAATAATAATAATAAACCCCCCCCCCCCCTTTTGCCAGCGATGGTATCGGGGGGAACACGGCAGGTTTACAGTCCTTAATAACAAAAAGAATGACACTCCTGAACCACAATCCTCAGTGCACGAAACTGTGCTCTTTCTTCCGGGGTCGTGGTGAGTGCTGGTGCTGTGCTGTGTTGTGCTGTGAGGGACGTGCTCCGGGTCTAATGCTGGCTCCGCGGCTGCAGCTCCCGACTCTCACTCCTCCCCTGTCAGAGACAAAACAAAACAATAACAGAGACACAGGCTCCGGCTGGATACCGTCATCAGCGCAAGGGGGCCGTACTAACGTAACTGCTTCCCCTTTGTACCCAGAACCTCCTCCTTGCAAACAACCCATTGCCATGGTTTCTCCAATAGGGGCCCGCCCCGCAGCTGATTGCAATGGAATCCTTCCAGGTACATGCAACTACGCGCTCCCCCTAATATGGTCACCTTCCGGTTTCCGCCTACCGTCAAGGCAGTCCATCTAGGAGGAAGCATACGATCCACCTTACCAAGCGCCTTCTTTGGTCGGGAGGGAGATTTACAGTTTGAATTCTTTCTCTCTCTGTCACAACATGTTAATACATTTTAATGATATTTTTTTCAGAGCAATTCAAAATATTTCAGTGCCACACTTCAACTAGAAGTATTTTTCAAAGAACTGAAGAAATTGAAATAAAATGTATTTAGTTTGTTTTAGTATTACTAAAATAACTTTGTGCTTTGGCTGTTGTTTCCTGCACCAATCGCTGTTTTTCCTGTGATCGTGGGTTCAATATTGACTGTGTATGTTCATGAATGCATTGCAGCTTGTGGGTTCAATATTGACTGTGTTCCTTCATGGATGTATTGCAGCTTGTGGGTTCAATATTGACTGTGTATGTTCATGAATGCATTGTAGCTTGTGGGTTCAATATTGACTGTGTATGTTCATGAATGCATTGCAGCTTGTGGGTTCAATATTGACTGTGTTCCTTCATGGATGTATTGCAGCTTGTGGGTTCAATATTGACTGTGTATGTTCATGAATGTATTGCAGCTTGTGGGTTCAATATTGACTGTGTATGTTCATGAATGCATTGTAGCTTGTGGGTTCAATATTGACTGTGTATGTTCATGAATGCATTGCAGCTTGTGGGTTCAATATTGACTGTGTTCCTTCATGGATGTATTGCAGCTTGTGGGTTCAATACTGACTGTGTTCCTTCATGGATGTATTGCAGCTTGTGGGTTCAATATTGACTGTGTTCCTTCATGGATGTATTGCAGCTTGTGGGTTCAATATTGACTGCGTTCCTTCATGGATGTATTGCAGCTTGTGGGTTCAATATTGACTGTGTTCCTTCATGGATGTATTGCAGCTTGTGGGTTCAATATTGACTGTGTTCCTTCATGGATGTATTGTAGCTTGTGGGTTCAATATTGACTGTGTATGTTCATGAATGCATTGCAGCTTGTGGGTTCAATATTGACTGTGTTCCTTCATGGATGTATTGCAGCTTGTGGGTTCAATATTGACTGTGTTCCTTCATGGATGTATTGCAGCTTGTGGGTTCAATATTGACTGTGTTCCTTCATGGATGCATTGCAGCTTGTGGGTTCAATATTGACTGTGTATGTTCATGAATGCATTGCAGCTTGTGGGTTCAATATTGACTGTGTTCCTTCATGAATGCATTGTAGCTTGTGGGTTCAATATTGACTGTGTATGTTCATGAATGCATTGCAGCTTGTGGGTTCAATATTGACTGTGTTCCTTCATGGATGTATTGCAGCTTGTGGGTTCAATACTGACTGTGTTCCTTCATGGATGTATTGCAGCTTGTGGGTTCAATATTGACTGTGTTCCTTCATGGATGTATTGCAGCTTGTGGGTTCAATATTGACTGTGTTCCTTCATGGATGTATTGCAGCTTGTGGGTTCAATATTGACTGTGTTCCTTCATGGATGTATTGCAGCTTGTGGGTTCAATATTGACTGTGTTCCTTCATGGATGTATTGTAGCTTGTGGGTTCAATATTGACTGTGTATGTTCATGAATGCATTGCAGCTTGTGGGTTCAATATTGACTGTGTTCCTTCATGGATGTATTGCAGCTTGTGGGTTCAATATTGACTGTGTTCCTTCATGGATGTATTGCAGCTTGTGGGTTCAATATTGACTGTGTTCCTTCATGGATGCATTGCAGCTTGTGGGTTCAATATTGACTGTGTATGTTCATGAATGCATTGCAGCTTGTGGGTTCAATATTGACTGTGTTCCTTCATGGATGTATTGCAGCTTGTGGGTTCAATATTGACTGTGTATGTTCATGAATGCATTGCAGCTTGTGGGTTCAATATTGACTGTATATGTTCATGAATGCATTGCAGCTTGTGGGTTCAATATTGACTGTGTTCCTTCATGGATGTATTGCAGCTTGTGGGTTCAATATTGACTGTGTATGTTCATGAATGCATTGTAGCTTTAACTGAAGCATTGGTTGGTGAGGAAGTAAGCATGTTTTTTATACTACCCCCCCCCCCCCCCCCCCATGTGGGCTAGTTAGGTAACAGCAGGGCTACCAGAGAAACAGCAATGCGTTTCAAGTGCAAGCAGCTCTAAAGGAATAGCTCTGAAGACAGACTGCAGATACACCAGATCTCAATCCCCCTCCTTCTCTGAGGCTCCACTGGGATCAGGAACACACAGCGCTTTGAGAACAGATATGTACGTGTGAACCAGGGCTGACAGTCCCATTGCTATTATATTGTTTGAGGCTCAGGAATTTGGTAAATACAACTTCCAAAACACATAACATCACATACACAACAGTAGATTCTCTTCTCTTTTCAGTGACAAGGGGATTCAGGTCAAAGCTTTGCTGTAGATCACAGGGTACTTCCTTTTTCTGGAGATGTGGGTTCCCAGTTTGATCTCTTTGGCCATTGTTTGACGCAGCTCAATAGTACCATGGTGAAATATACCAGAACTGGAAGTCAGACACTTCTCAGGAGTCACTTCAACTGCAAAGTCCATTCAAAACCTTCACCTCTCCGGAGTCACTTCAACTGCAAAGTCCATTCAAAACCGTGACATCAGGAACTAATAAACCTAAATATGGCAGATCAATTTGCAAACCAATAAAAGTCCTTTAGCAACAGAAATCTGACTTTCCATCTTCAAAGAAATGACTTACAAAAGGCTCCTAAACACAGGTATTGAAGGTAGATTAAGGACATGTTACAAAATTATACTTGTTTGGTCTTTGTGCAATGGCTTCAGACTTGATTGCAGACTGCAGGTGGAACTGGCAGGGGATATGCAGCCCCAGTTTGATACTGGAAGTTCATATTGCGATTACAGACTGGATTGCAGACTGCAGGTGGAACTGGCAGGGGATAGGCAGCCCATTTGATACTGGAAGTTCATATTGAGGCAGATGGTGGTGTGTCATTAGTAATGATATTTTAGGTAGTAAAATTGTTCCTTTTGGAAATAAACTACTCTTGCATAGGTCATTTAGCCCTAGCTAACATTTTTGTGAGACAGCTCAAACTGCATTGAGTATTGCAAAGCACCTGTGCTCAGTGGGGCTCAGAGTGGAGGCTCAGGTGTTTGTGATGCAGCTGCAGTACTGGGACGGGAACATCCCTGCCTCGTGTTATTCAATGCTTTGCTCAGGCCTCCTGGGAGCTGTGAGGCTTTGCAAGGGGTTGTTACGCTGTATTGAGTTTAATTTGATGAAAGTGCTTTATACAGCAAAACGTCTTCTATTTATGTGCTTCGTAAATCCCCTATCAAGTGAAGCTAAACCCTGGCTTAGCCTGTAAATGCACTAGACGTCATCCTCATATAGCTGTGAGTCGTTGTGTTGTGCTTCTGCAAAAATACCAGCAACAAAAATGGATATCTAATTTCATGTATGCATGTTTTTTTTGTTTGTTTGTTTTTAATAACAATACAAGTAATAAAATGATAAATAAATACATAAATAAATGATAAGAAGAAAGGCTCTCTATTTGAGCTTGTCAAATGTAAAGACATGGTTTCCAGGCATTTTTAAATTTGATTTGTTTTGCTATTTTAACCCTAACCCTAACCCTAGAGTATCCAGTTATTTTATCCCAGTTATTTTACTCCCTACCGGCCCCTAGAGGGCAAAGGTCAGTGTGACTTGTATCCGATATAGAGGTCTCACTTAGATATATATTGTGAATTAAACAGTCACAACTTATACAGTAGCACAGGTGAGTTTTGTTTCTCACGGTGTGTAAGGGTATACTTTATATTGCATTGTATATTCTGTTGATCTACAATTAACTAAATATGTATCTTAATAATTTTAAAAAGGTAAATTCAAATAATGGTGGTTAAAATCTAAATGATTTATTCGTTTATGTAAAAAAAAAAGTTAAACTGCATTATCAAAGTTTTTTAATTGTTCACTTTATACCTAAATAATGTTTGAGTATTTGCAAACAGATAACTTCACACACGCACGCGCGCGCACACACACACATATATATACAGACGTGCTCAAATTTGTTGGTACCCCTCCACAAAAAACAAAGAATGCACAATTTTCTCTGAAATAACTTGAAACTGACAAAAGTAATTGGCATCCACCATTGTTTATTCCAGATTTAATAGAAATCAGACTTTGCTTTTGATTTTTTATTCAACATAATATTGTAAATAATAAAACAAATGAAAATGGCATGGACAAAAATGATGGGACCGCTAACCTAATATTTTGTCGCACAACCTTTAGAGGCAATCACTGCAATCAAACATTTTCTGTAGCTCTCAATGAGACTTCTGCACCTGTTAACAGGTAGTTTGGCCCACTCTTCCTGAGCAAACTGCTCCAGCTGTCTCAGGTTTGATGGGTGCCTTCTCCAGACTGCAAGTTTTAGCTCTTTCCATAGATGTTCGATAGGATTCAGATCAGGACTCATAGAAGGCCACTTCAGAATAGTCCAATGTTTTGTTCTTATCCATTCTTGGGTGCTTTTAGCTGTGTGTTTTGGGTCATTATCCTGTTGGAGGACCCATGACCTGCGACTGAGACAGAGCTTTCTGACACTGGGCAGTACGTTTCGCTCCAGAATGCCTTGATAGTCTTGAGATTTCATTGTGCCCTGCACAGATTCAAGGCACCCTGTGCCAGGCGCAGCAAAGCAGCCCCAAAACATAACCGAGTCTCCTCCATGTTTCACTGTAGGTATGGTGTTCTTTTCTTTGAAAGCTTCATTTTTTCGTCTGTGAACATAGAGCTGATGTGACTTGCCAAAAAGCTCCAGTTTTGACTCATCTGTCCAAAGGACATTCTCCCAGAAGGATTGTGGCTTGTCAACATGCATTTTAGCAAATTCCAGTCGGCTTTTTATGCTTTTCTGTCAATAGTGGAGTCCTCCTGGGTCTTCTTCCATGGAGCCCACTTTCGCTCAAAAAGCAACGGATGGTGCGATCAGAAACTGACGTACCTTCACCTTGGAGTTCAGCTTGTATCTCTTTGGCAGTTATCCTTGGTTCTTTTTCTACCATTCGCACTATCCTTCTGTTCAATCTGGGGTCGATTTTCCTCTTGCGGCCACGCCCAGGGAGGTTGGCTACAGTTCCATGGACCTTAAACTTCTTAATAATATTTGCAACTGTTGTCACAGGAACATCAAGCTGCTTGGAGATGGTCTTGTAGCCTTTACCTTTACCATGCTTATCTATTATTTTCTTTCTGATCTCCTCAGACAACTCTCTCCTTTGCTTTCTCTGGTCCATGTTCAGTGTGGTGCACACAATGATACCAAACAGCACAGTGACTACTTTTCTCCATTTAAATAGGCTGAATGACTGATTACAAGATTGGAGACACGTATGATACTAATTAAAGAAACAAATTAGTTTGAAATATCACTATAATCCAATTATTTATTATCTTTTCTAAGGGGTACCAACAAATGTGTCCAGGCCATTTTAGAATATCTTTGTAGAAAAAGCAATAATTCATCTCTTTTCATAGCTTCTTTGCTTTATTCTATGACATACCAAAGGCATGCAAGTATACATGATAAAATAGCTTTTAATTTCATCACTTTTCAGGAGGAATGAAGCATTATTTCAATGAGCTGTAAGGGTACCAACAAATTTGAGCACGTCTGTATATATATTAGAGGTCTGCACAGCGCGTAAATGTTGGGCCTGGAAGAGGCGGAGCCCCTTTCTCCATGTGTATATGTTTACTAACTTTGTCAATAAACACTATCAGGTGGCATAGCTCCGCCCCGTGAATTGTAATATTGAGCTTATCATCTCACATACATATACAATTGTAATATTGAAGCTTATCATCTCACATGCAGATACAATTGTAATATTGAAGCTTATCATCTCACATGCAGATACAATTTTAATATTGAATCTTATCATCTCACATGCAGATACAATTGTAATATTGAAGCTTATCATCTCACATGCATATACGATTGTAATATTGAGCTTATCAGCCTGCATTTCATTCTGCTGGCATCGCTCACAGCACTATAGGTCTGCCTGGTTTGGGATTAGTGAGAGCCCGCTATATATTGGGATTTTATGGCATGTCTGCTTCCACATGACCTTTAAATACATTTTCAGACATGTATAAAACTGTGAGATACAGTTCTGAAAAAAGTGCCAGCACCATCAAACCATCTTCATTGGGGGATAATTAATGAAGTTTTTCAGATTTCATGACTCAGTGCTGCTTAAAAAATATGTATTATCTACTGATCCTGTTGGGTGCTGTGAAGACTGGGTCATCTGAACTCTTATAAGAAAAGCAATGGAAATCAATTCTGAGATGAATGAAAAAGAGATATTCTTGTTGATAGTCACTTTATTTTCAGCACAAACTCACTCATCTTATTTGCACATGACAGCTAGACAATAACAGTTCAGTCAATATTGGCATTTAGCACTGACATTACATGGCATTGTGACAATACTGAGGCAAGACATTTGTAGTTTTCTTTCCACACAATACAAACATGTATTTTTATGAATCACAGTAAATATATTGTCAATATATGTTACTCTTGGAGGGGATAACACCTACAAATCATATAGCTATTCAATAAAATGACCATATTATTGATAAATGCAGTTCTACATGATTAAAATGATAATATACTATACTGCACACTATGCATTATTCTGGCGTGATTACCTTGACTTTGAACTGAGGCAGGTGTTAAGTGTATAGACGACCATGCTGTGACAGCTTTTTATTTAAGTCGTTGCACTATTAATTGTACAATTTACAATAATTCATAGTGATTTGCTGTGCTAGTCTCAAATGGTCAGTTAATGCACCTCATGAAAGTAATTCAGTAGATGACTTTAATTAGCAACCCTGATAAAGACGACTTTCAGTTATTAACAACATTTTCACGGGAACCAATCCCGTCCCATAGACTTTAATGTTAATGGATTTCAGATATTAGCAACTGTCTGCTGCTTAATGAACTTTTTTTTTTTGTTTACAATTTCTATGGCTACGGCACGCACACGAATACATCGCGCGCACGCATTTATGGCACATTATCAGCCAACTTTGATGTATTCTCCGGTTTAATGGCATGACATGTCAGGTGTAACAACTTATTTGGTCCCTGTTGTTTAATGTAAAAGATGTGCTTATAAAACCAGGGGATTACTGAAGTCAGCTAGAACCTCTTGTGAACCTACTGGCCAGTTCACTTTAACCTGATGCAGCATGGGTAAAAAGTGTGTCTCAGGCGTAATCTACTTTTGTAGTGTGAGAGCAAGGGAGACAAGTACACAGTGATGCGTGTGTTTCGAGGAGAGTGTGAATTAAGACACAGCCAGGTACTAAATAGTAGAATTAAAGCAGGAGTAAACATGACCTAGTTTGGGGGTTACTGGAATGTAACTGAAATAAAGATAACGTATGCACGACATTCCAATACAATACAACACAATCAGGGCACACACTGTGGTAAAATCAGATTAAATTAAATAGATGTAAGTGAAGGTCCTTCTTGAATGCAGCCATGCCAAGAGCAGTGACTATAGCAATGAGAACCGTGGAGACGCCCATCACTGTGAGGAACGCTGGGACAGAGGGCAGGTGCTCCTCCAGGAAACTCGCTGTGATTGGCTGAGACGGAACTTCCTATGCAACAAAACAAACCGGGTTACAAGGTAATGATTCCCCCAGGTTACAAGGTAATGATGGTAAGAGCACCTTACTGTGGCACGCAATGTGACTGTTTTAGGAAAGTCACTGTTTAGAAGTCAGCGGCCACCTCCAGGGTGTAGTAATGCTTATATTGTGTGGTCTTGGCAGGGCCAGGGTAAAGACCAATCTCTGTAATGGAAATTGATGTGTTCTTTCCTTCCAATTGAGTGAGACAACCAGACATGTACCACTATGTGTGTTTGAATGGGAATGACTGTGTTAGTCAGTTCAGGGGAGGGACCTGTACGGAGAGGATATCTGCTGCTGGTCTCTTATTGCTCTGCTACAAAGAGCTAGCTTGCCTGCCTTCTTAAAAGGTGTCTTTTGTTCATCAGAGTATACCAAACACAATCTATGTGAAGCTAGCAGCGTTCAGACAGACAGGCATGATAGTGCATATGGTTTCACATTTTTGATTGAGGACCCTATCTAGTGAGAAACAGTATTGCAGTATTAGCTAGTAGACACTGCCTTCTAGTGGACGTTTTTTGTACAGTTCCGGCACACTGAACGGTAGTAATTCATTTGTTCTTCTTGCCAGTGTGCATGAAAGAGGAAGAGAGCAGATTAGTTTGCCATTACTTACTGTTGCTCTATTGGAAGTTGATTGTACTTCATAACTGAGAAATTCCTGAATCCAGACGGGTTGCCTCTTGGCATTATGTCTAGACCTCTTTCATAAGTTCTTTACATGCAAATATGAAGAAGTGTACAATTTGAACTGTAACCTAATGGGTATCCATTTAAAAGGCAATTCTGTATATCTGGATTACTCATCCCTAAAATGAGTTTCCCAGCACTTCTGTTTTGTTGATTACACACTATTTTATTTTAACAATATACAGTAAGATACACGGAGGTATCTTATCATTGGGAGACACTATAAAATAATGAGGGCTATGGTCATGGACAGGCTTGGTAAAATGGTAAGGAAGTAAGAGGTTGATTTTATCAATCTGCACCCTGCCAGGATAAACCACAGCTGGATTTCTTAAGGATTTTACAGCACCAGGGAATCCACATGGATTGCATCTACCACCTAGCTGAAGGGTTAGTCCCAGGGATATCCAAAAATAGGTGGTTCATGCAATCCAGGGTGAATCCCCGGTGCTGCAAGATTCTATTCAGAAATCCAGCTCTGGTTTATCCCGGCTGAGTAAGGTGGGTCTAATAGACAAACCCTTATGAACTGATGAGATCCGTCTGAACACTGAGTTTAGAAACATGAGTTTGGGACATGGGTGTGAAAAAAACTCCAAACAGATATGTTATAATTCCTGGACTGGACTGTGCAAGCGCTAATTAAAAGTATCTGCTGTAGCATTGATAAATGAAGTCAAAATCCTATATAAAACCTATAAAGGATGAAACTCAGAATACCTTGGATTCAGGATCTTCAGTCCAGATATCAGCTTTTGAGATTTTTCCCATAGAATGTAGCACCTGAGAAACAGATATATTGAAATTTAGGGATATAAATATTCGGGTGGATGTGGGATCACTTTTAAGAAGCTGTTTGCTGTAATTGATTTTCACTGCAGATGTCATTGTGGAAATGCTGATCTGAATCCCAGGGCTCTACAATGGCAATGCCTCAGCTACAGGATGGTATGGAGTTGTCTTGTTACCTCTCTGGCAGCCCTCTCCCCTGCCTGCACTGCCCCATCCATGTATCCACTCCACCTCGTCGCTGTCTCCGTGCCGGCAAAGTACAGTCTGCCAAACGGCTCTCGAAGAACTCTAAGGGGAAAGCAAGAATACAGACACAACAAGTCTCATTAACCTTGAGAATATACAGAAAGAGAGGAACCGATACAATGAAAAGTAGTCGCTTTTTAGAAGATGAGTAACCAACTTCAAAGGTCATTTTAGTTCCCTGGCCTTTTTATGCTTCTGAGTTGCTCACATATTAATAATATTACATTGTTTATCTCTGTATGAGAGGACCTGATAGAAGCAGTACCATAGCAACGTAGCTGATTTAAAAGTCCTTGTTGGTTTGTTTGCTGAAAGTTAATCAAATACAACCAGAAAATAAATATTTGGAGTAATGTCTGCCTGATTAAAAAATATATGTATAGCTCGATTCTATCCAGATTTAGACTTCCAAAAATAAAACCAAATTATATAAAACACCCTGCAGTTAAAATCTCACAGATTGTGATGCTCCGGGGCAGAGATGCTGGGAGGTGTCCGCTGAGCACAACGGGGGGTCCCGTCTGCTTGCAAGGCTTTCCTGGGGATAGGAGCCCAGCAGATCCTTTACTGCCAGCCGAGCAAGCTGCTTAACAGAGAGCAAGAGGACAAGTGCAACGATTGTGTATCATGCACCCGACTACCAGTAATCTGAACAAACCTGGAGCATCGCACCCAACTGATCTGAGCAAACCTGGAGCATCGCACCTAACTCATCTGAGCAAACCTGGAGCCTCGCACCCAACTGATCTGAGTAAACCTGGAGCATCACACCCAACTGATCTGAGCAAACCTGGAGTGTCACACCCAACTGATCTGAGCAAACCTGGAGCATCACACCCGACTGATCTGAGCAAACCTGGAGCATCACATCCAACTGATCTGAGCAAACCTGGAGCATCGCACCCAACTGATCTGAGCAAACCTGGAGCATCGCACCCGACTACCAGTGATCTGAGCAAACCTGAAGCATCACACCCAACTGATCTGATCAAACCTGGAGCGTCACACCCAACTGATCTGAGCAAACCTGGAGCATCACTCCCAACTGATCTGAGCAAACCTGGAGCATCACACCCAACTGATCTGAGCAAACCTGGAGCATCACACCCAACTGATCTGAGCAAACCTGGAGCATCGCACCCAACTGATCTGAGCAAACCTGGAGTGTCACACCCAACTGATCTGAGCAAACCTGGAGCATCGCACCCGACTACCAGTGATCTGAGCAAACCTGAAGCATCACACCCAACTGATCTGAGCAAACCTGGAGCATCACACCCAACTGATCTGATCAAACCTGGAGCGTCACACCCAACTGATCTGAGCAAACCTGGAGCATCACTCCCAACTGATCTGAGCAAACCTGGAGAGTCACACCCAACTGATCTGAGCAAACCTGGAGCATCACACCCAACTGATCTGAGCAAACCTGGAGCATCGCACCCAACTGATCTGAGCAAACCTGGAGCATCACACCCAACTGATCTGAGCAAACCTGGAGCATCACTCCCAACTGATCTGAGCAAACCTGGAGCATCACATCCAACTGATCTGAGCAAACCTGGAGCGTCACACCCAACTGATCTGAGCAAACCTGGAGCATCACACCCAACTGATCTGAGCAAACCTGGAGCATCGCACCCAACTGATCTGAGCAAACCTGGAGTGTCACACCCAACTGATCTGAGCAAACCTGGAGCATCGCACCCGACTACCAGTGATCTGAGCAAACCTGAAGCATCACACCCAACTGATCTGAGCAAACCTGGAGCATCACACCCAACTGATCTGATCAAACCTGGAGCGTCACACCCAACTGATCTGAGCAAACCTGGAGCATCACTCCCAACTGATCTGAGCAAACCTGGAGCGTCACACCCAACTGATCTGAGCAAACCTGGAGCATCACACCCAACTGATCTGAGCAAACCTGGAGCATCGCACCCAACTGATCTGAGCAAACCTGGAGTGTCACACCCAACTGATCTGAGCAAACCTGGAGCATCGCACCCGACTACCAGTGATCTGAGCAAACCTGAAGCATCACACCCAACTGATCTGAGCAAACCTGGAGCATCACATCCAACTGATCTGAGCAAACCTGGAGCATCACACCCAACTGATCTGAGCAAACCTGGAGCATCACATCCAACTGATCTGAGCAAACCTGGAGCGTCACACCCAACTGATCTGAGCAAACCTGGAGCATCACACCCAACTGATCTGAGCAAACCTGGAGCATCGCACCCAACTGATCTGAGCAAACCTGGAGTGTCACACCCAACTGATCTGAGCAAACCTGGAGCATCGCACCCGACTACCAGTGATCTGAGCAAACCTGAAGCATCACACCCAACTGATCTGAGCAAACCTGGAGCATCACATCCAACTGATCTGAGCAAACCTGGAGCATCACACCCAACTGATCTGAGCAAACCTGGAGCATCACACCCATCTGATCTGAGCAAACCTGGAGCATCACTCCCAACTGATCTGAGCAAACCTGGAGAGTCACACCCAACTGATCTGAGCAAACCTGGAGCATCACACCCAACTGATCTGAGCAAACCTGGAGCATCGCACCCAACTGATCTGAGCAAACCTGGAGCATCACACCCAACTGATCTGAGCAAACCTGGAGCATCACTCCCAACTGATCTGAGCAAACCTGGAGCATCACATCCAACTGATCTGAGCAAACCTGGAGCGTCACACCCAACTGATCTGAGCAAACCTGGAGCATCACACCCAACTGATCTGAGCAAACCTGGAGCATCGCACCCAACTGATCTGAGCAAACCTGGAGTGTCACACCCAACTGATCTGAGCAAACCTGGAGCATCGCACCCGACTACCAGTGATCTGAGCAAACCTGAAGCATCACACCCAACTGATCTGAGCAAACCTGGAGCATCACACCCAACTGATCTGATCAAACCTGGAGCGTCACACCCAACTGATCTGAGCAAACCTGGAGCATCACTCCCAACTGATCTGAGCAAACCTGGAGCGTCACACCCAACTGATCTGAGCAAACCTGGAGCATCACACCCAACTGATCTGAGCAAACCTGGAGCATCGCACCCAACTGATCTGAGCAAACCTGGAGTGTCACACCCAACTGATCTGAGCAAACCTGGAGCATCGCACCCGACTACCAGTGATCTGAGCAAACCTGAAGCATCACACCCAACTGATCTGAGCAAACCTGGAGCATCACATCCAACTGATCTGAGCAAACCTGGAGCATCACACCCAACTGATCTGAGCAAACCTGGAGCATCACTCCCGACTGATCTGAGCAAACCTGGAGCATCACACCCAACTGATCTGAGCAAACCTGGAGCATCACTCCCGACTGATCTGAGCAAACCTGGAGCGTCACACCCAACTGATCTGAGCAAACCTGGAGCATCACTCCCAACTGATCTGAGCAAACCTGGAGCATCACTCCCAACTGATCTGAGCAAACCTGGAGCGTCACACCCAACTGATCTGAGCAAACCTGGAGCATCACACCCAACTGATCTGAGCAAACCTGGAGCATCACACCCAACTGATCTGAGCAAACCTGGAGCATCACACCCAACTGATCTGAGCAAACCTGGAGCATCACTCCCAACTGATCTGAGCAAACCTGGAGCATCACATCCAACTGATCTGAGCAAACCTGGAGCGTCACACCCAACTGATCTGAGCAAACCTGGAGCATCACACCCAACTGATCTGAGCAAACCTGGAGCATCGCACCCAACTGATCTGAGCAAACCTGGAGTGTCACACCCAACTGATCTGAGCAAACCTGGAGCATCGCACCCGACTACCAGTGATCTGAGCAAACCTGAAGCATCACACCCAACTGATCTGAGCAAACCTGGAGCATCACACCCAACTGATCTGATCAAACCTGGAGCGTCACACCCAACTGATCTGAGCAAACCTGGAGCATCACTCCCAACTGATCTGAGCAAACCTGGAGCGTCACACCCAACTGATCTGAGCAAACCTGGAGCATCACACCCAACTGATCTGAGCAAACCTGGAGCATCGCACCCAACTGATCTGAGCAAACCTGGAGTGTCACACCCAACTGATCTGAGCAAACCTGGAGCATCGCACCCGACTACCAGTGATCTGAGCAAACCTGAAGCATCACACCCAACTGATCTGAGCAAACCTGGAGCATCACATCCAACTGATCTGAGCAAACCTGGAGCATCACACCCAACTGATCTGAGCAAACCTGGAGCATCACTCCCGACTGATCTGAGCAAACCTGGAGCATCACACCCAACTGATCTGAGCAAACCTGGAGCATCACTCCCGACTGATCTGAGCAAACCTGGAGCATCACACCCAACTGATCTGAGCAAACCTGGAGCATCACTCCCGACTGATCTGAGCAAACCTGGAGCGTCACACCCAACTGATCTGAGCAAACCTGGAGCATCGCACCCAACTGATCTGAGCAAACCTGGAGCATCACACCCGACTACCAGTGATCTGAGCAAACCTGGAGCATCACAGAAAAATCATAAACCCTGTAATGTGGTAAAAGCACCTTAACAAAGTCAAAAAACATGAAAACCCAGCATTGGAATAACAGTAAAAAAACAAACATCAGAACACAGAAGGTGTCAGTAAAAAAACATCAACAAAGACATTTGATGGGACTTAGCTATTTAATATCCTTTTACTGTATATGTGTTTTGTATATCTGTTGTTGTTTCTGCTTTCTGATAATTATTAACCATGCTTACAAACAAATGTCCTTTTTTTAATAAAATGTCCATTTGAGGTGTGCAGTGGTAATCTCTGTTCCCTTTTCAGAAATTACAGAAGCAGGCACTGAGGTAGAAATCAGGAAATTGGTTTGTAATGATTAGAAAAATCATAAAAATTTAATCAAAAAAATGACTTTCATTGCCTAGCATAACATCAGAACGGTGCTTTTGTTTTTTGGTGTAAAGTAGTGACTGCTATTGGCTTCATTTGGTGGTAAAGGTTTGTTGAATTAGAACAGTATACATGAGATCTAGGAACCAACCTGCTGAACTGACAGAAGGTTCCTGGGGGGAAGTAGGCACTGTAGCACCCCCCTGAGTACTGCTCTTCACACCAGTCCTTCTCTTCATAGTGAACAGGCTGTGGGTACATGTACAATGAAATAAGCAGAGCACTGCATGCAGACAACTCCGCTTCGGTAAAGTGTGCAGTATTACATTGCTGTTAAAAACATTATTATTTCATATTTCCTGATACTTATTTCGTATTCTAGTGTATGAGTATCATTCTGTCCTGTTGTTTCTGGTTAGATCAGTATATTCCATGCTTATTTAGGTTACTGCTGTCATTTCTGCTTCTCCGTCATTATATATCATAACATGAAAATGTGAAACAAAAACTATAGAACATCACTGTATGAGTGATGAGTTATATACTTACATGAAGTGCTTCTTTAGTGCCAAGAACTTGTGCATAAATCTGACAGACTCTTTCTTTTCTGTTAAAACATATTTAATAAATGATACACTGTATATATACCAGACTTTTTAAGAGTGTTAAAACTCTTAAAGGTTAAACAGTGTGTTGAAGAATGAGAATAAACTAACAAACCAAATGAATGGGTTTCATAAACTGCAAATTCTATCTAAAAAGAGGCTTGGAAAACCCTTTCATGGACAGCGACCTCATATGGAGACAGATAGTCTTTATATGACTGACACAAATGCCTGATGACCTCATGAGGATGTCATTTTTCCCTCATATAAAAGCAATGGAAATAAACTGAAAAACAATTAAATGGAAAATATATTTATTATGTGTCCAAAACTCCCTTTTACCAGCTGTTTTCAATATTCCATGCAGGAAAGCATTAATAAAACAGTCCTTGTTATTTTCAAGCTGTTAAATATGTAGATATGTTTTGGGTTTTGTTAAAGGTCATTTGGAAAACAAAGCAGTCACACATTAAGTCTCTCTAATTACTGTGTATTTACATAGTAGTTACTTAGTTAATACATGTGTACTTACACATAATTACAATGTTATTAAGCATAGTTACAATGTACTTAATGTGTACATGTTTTGTGCATGATGTAATCCTAATCCTAACCCTAACTCTAAACCTAACCCTAACCTTAACTCTAACCCTTTTCTGATACAACTGTGTACTTACATATATCGTTCAAAAATATTGACACTAGGGACATTGTAACTATACATAATAACATTGTAATTATGTATAATTACACATGTATTTATCATGCAACTACTATGTAAATACACAGTAATTAGACAAAGAAAAGCTAAAGTGAAGCCCATTTAACATCAATGCACATACCTCTCATCTTTGCTTAGGTGGATGAGATGCCTTGCCTTTCTGGCCAAAATAAATCTGAAAAAGAAGACACAGTACAAGTCTTGCAACTCAATCTCACTTGCCTTGACAAGCCCCATCATTGTGCCTTCCCCAGCTTGCAGAGAGTGAAGCCTCATCCTCTATGCATCCATACAGACACTCATTTCATATTGGAAATAAACAGACTGACAACACTCCCAGAATGCTCTCAACACTTAGCAGACACTGGTGTCTGTTTTAATGATCTGTATATTGCAGTGGATGATCAGACTACCCGATATTGTGCAAACCTCAGGTTTTTTGTGGCTTTATTGCAGTAATGTTTGTAAGTGGCTCTATAAATAAACACACAGCAGGTTTAAAAGACATTAGAGGTAAGAGCAGCAATGTCTAGATCTGCCTGTGTTTAGATCATTAAAACAGAGCCCACATGCAGGACAGACAAGTATACTGTTTATCAACACATCATGAATCAAATGCATGCGTAACACCATATTGTTACGTTTGGGAGCAGAGACATCTCTACATGGGAGAGTCCTGTTTTTATATTTACCCCATGATACAAGGACAAGATCCATCGGGTTTGGTGTCATCCAGTGTCATTGAAATGGGTGATTCCTCATCTTCAATCATCATTGTTCCACAGTACCCTGCACACAGACCGTTCAAAAGGCATTACACCCACAGTGTGTGTGATGGGCCATTTGTTGATGAGTCGTTTGCTATGCAAGTTGAATCCCTGACAGGTATTCTGTAATGAAAAGCTGCATCTCCCTTCTTCAAGATGTTCTAGAAACGCACAGAGTACATACAGCACATGGCAGTGGTCTTTTATTTTTGATTAGTATCTTTTAAGGTGCTTTGGTTATGATTTCAGGAGCCGCTCTTCAGTTCTTGCTGCCTGCCATTGACATATGTTGCATAGGCTAGATCAGTCAAAGTGTTTTTAAATTAATAAGCGACAGCGCCCTCTTGTACACAGCCGTGTATGCCAGCAAAACAAAAAGAAACTGCCGATCACTAGATGGCTCTGACTCTTGATAAGAACTTTCAACACTAAGCTCTTACCACAAAAAAAACACATCTACTTATTGCAGATGCAAAAAAAAAAACTTAATGAAAACACCAACAATACAAGAATATAATTAACCAGGAAAAAAGTGAATAATGCAATACAGTAATAGACTCCCTTTAAAACTGTGAATACAGCAGGCTCCTGCTCATCAGAACCCTGTAGTCCGAACTGATCTGTAATCCGACCCACACTAATGAAACACAGGCTGATAGAAACCAAACTGCAATGTCTGGTTTGTATCAGGCATGTGTGAAGCATTAACAGCTGTGACAGGGACTGGTCCCAACTGGTTTGGATAAGTGAGAGTCTCCTGGATTATTGTATTATTAGTGAGTCTCCTGTGTTATTGTACTATCAGTGAGAGTCTCCTGGATTATTGTACTATTAGTGAGTCTCCTGTGTTATTGTACTGTTAGTGAGAGTCTCCTGCACCCATGGTCCTGCTATGGATTTACCATCATTTGCCCTGGCTTGTCATGATTTTGAATATGCTTTACATACCTCTCTGGGCTTTACCATGCTTTACCATGGGAAACTCTTATATGGTAGTATAGGCTACATGGCATCACAGTGTGTGGCTACTATACTGTTAGCAGTATGAATATGAGACCCTTTACCCTTGTCCTTCCAGAAGGCCTGCTTGTAATACATCATGCATTTGATGATGGACCCCATTGGGACTCGCTGGATCAGCTGGTTCCGCACAGGGGGCAGCGGAGGGTCGTAGTGGATATTCATGCTCAAGCCTGGAGGGATGGCACTAATGACATAGGCACCCTGGAGAGAAACAGCAAGCAGGTCAGAGACAGCCATCCCCCACCACGGCTGGGATGCATCAATAACATGAATAATAAGCAGAACTACATGACCGGCCTCCACTGTGTGCACATGGAAACAAGCTCATCATACAGACAGAGGGACAGTAGCCTTAACATACAACTGGACAAACGGTTCTGTAGATGTGTGCAAAACCTCAGGACACCAGCCTCCGCTCTGAATTCTGACAGGCATTTCCATGTGGGATAATAAGAGATATACTACATAAAACACATTGATTTATCAGTAATCCCAAAAACTGGATTTGCTATTTCAGTATGATGGCCTTGGTAATGTATTCAGTCCAGGATCAGGCAGCTGGACTCTTCACAGTTCCTGTAGGATGTGTGAGGATCGTGAAAGCGCTCTATTGTGTTTACACAGGTTTGATTTCTGTGGAATTTTCTTCCAAATGATGTCAAGGAGAGTCATAAAAATAGAAACCACGACTGAAATTAGGCTCTGTGTTACTGGAGGTTTGTGCTTTTTTAGGCTGTGAATAGATCACAAGGCCCTGCTACCTGTAATGTCACTAGCAGTGCCTGTCACATGATCAGATGTGTTCTCTATGCTGCACAGTGCACGGGATTGCGCAGCATGCAGACAAACAAATTATACTTTTCAATACTTTTGATACATTTTCCTTAACCAAATCTAAGGTTTTAGAAAACACATTTTTAATTATGCTTTAAATGTCAATATTTCTCTGCACACAGGACAAGATGTAGAGGAATCAGTGACTGTTGACACAACGTCAGGTAATAGACTTATAAAATACAGTCTCAAGCAAGTACTGCACTGGAAGAAGATTCAAACTCTGCAGTTTATTGAAAAATTAAAGGATTATATACATTAATAAACATGCATTTATGTTTGTGTTTATTTATTTATGTATTTATTTAAGCATGTATGTGTTTATTTATTTACAGAATTGGAGTAATAACTCATCTTCAGGTGGGTCCCAAGGCAAGACAAACACAGCAATTTATATTGAACATAAAATCCTAAAAACCCCAGACAAAAAAAAATAAAATACATAGCTTCATTAGCTGATATACGGTATGTAATATAAGGAGTTCATGTGTGTTAATACTGCCATCTACTGGCAGAGATACATTCATACAGCTTAGCTCTTAGAAGCTGTAATTGTTGTGATTTTAAATAAAGTTGGAGAGTTTTTGAAACACCAATAAAGAGTCGTGATTGTGTTTACCTGACAATATTGTGCCATCAATGATTCTTTATGGGATTATGGATTGTATAACTGTCAGTAACATACAAACATGCCTCCAAATAAACAAACCAGACCATGAGATAGGAGGAGACCTTGCACAGCTACACATACAGAACCCTCAAGAGCTTGTGCTAAAGAATGGCTATTTCAGGGGTCTGCACACAACCATCTCTGTGAAGTAGCACCTGCAGTCGCTGGGAGACTTTAAGGTTAAGATTAAGTAAAAGGTTTGAGGTAAAATTGTGATTTAAAGTTATGATTACATGTAGACATGCCTAACGTGTGGCCTAACTTCTTAATAAGGTAGCACATGCGTATGCAGTTCACAACAGCTCAGCAAATCACGTGTAAAAAAAAAAGACTAAGGAATGCCCCCTTAAAGTTTCAACAAACCTGGACGAGCGATTCTCAAGACATGTCTAAAACATGTGTGACTGGTAATGTGTGGTTAGAGTGGACCTGGAAACACAAGCCATACAAACTGTAGTGTATAAGCCCCTCTCTTGCACCTACCTCATATTTGTCTCCATGTAGAGTTTCCACATAGACAGCTGCTTCAGTCTGAGTCAGTCTAACTGCAGGCTGGTTCAGCCTCACCCCATCCCCGAGCTGCCCTGCCATTCGATCACTGATCTGCCCCGATCCACCAACAAATTTTCTCTCCTGAGGGAACAGAGCCACGACAAGAACGCTTTCATTAAGCAAGTCTGAGGAGCCACAGCGACCGCCATGGCAAATCCATTCTAAAGGGCTACTGTGAATCACTCACATCTTGTTACCTGTGAGTTACCCTATATGTGTGTTCTGTATGATTGTCTATGCTTAGATCAGTATTTGCCATAGCTATTAGGGTGTGCTTCTGAACTGTTCCAGCAAAACGACTTAGGAAAAGACTCCTCAAGGCTGACAGTGGGGAAGCATAAAAGCGTTGCACAGGATTGAGTGCGCAATACTTCACTGGATCATGCACAACACACGCATGATGTTATATGGTTATACAGGATGGTGAAGGTCTGTGTATGAGGGGATATCAGAACGAGTAGGACTGGACAGAGACTGAAACACCAGGAGTGTTTATATAACCTATACGCAGATCCTCACAGTCCTTTAACTTCGTCACATACTGTTTTATTGTTAATATACCAGCTCCATTTGTTTTCTATTCCTGACTGACCTTTGTTTAGTCCATTGTGATTTTCACTGACAGAAGGGAAAAGACTGATTGAAGAGAATACACATAGTTAAGTGGCTGAGGCCCATTGTGATGTCACCGTTTTGAATGGCCTTTGCAGTGAAGGGAATCCAGATCTGCCTCAAATGAACCTCTAGTGAGAATGAAGCACAGTACAAACTCAATATGCAGACCATGAGTTGGGTTTCTCTGTGATGTGTAGTGGCATATAGCAGGCAAAACAAGCTCTCTGATTAGCTGAAAGATCTTCAGCCATCTATAAAAAACAATATATTAGGAAAATAAAGATGCAATGAAGTATCTGTTTAAAGATCATAAACAGAGTACAGTTTTCTGAGGTGTGATGTAGTGCTTCCTGTGGCTTGTTTATATAAAACCCCACTCAATCACTGAGAGTTAGAGGGACTTTTATTTAAACAGAAGCAAGTGCTGTTAATATGACATTGAGATAAGGAAGGAGATTCTCAGAGGACAGTGAGATTAATGCAGTAGCAATGCCCTGGACTTGTGAAATAAAACACTTGCAACAATATGTGCTTTAGTGAGAGTGTTATTAAAATGCTGGAAAAATCTAATAGATTTTTTTTTTTAATCTGGCAAACAATTAATCATTTTTATAGATTCAGTAAAAAAAAAAAAACAGTAAATCTGCACAGCAGAGGCAGAATGAATGTGATAGAGTACATGTTAGTCCTCACTGTTGAAAGCTAATAATACATTGCAGTGTGCAGTAATGCAGTCCAGACAGCTTTGTACCTGCCCTCCATTAGAAGTTGAAAATATCCTCTTCGTTCCTCCACACTGCTTCACGTACCACAGAAACCAGAGTGCTGACACCTCGTGTGGTTCAGAGGTTACATTCACATTGACAAACAGTGTGGCAAACTCCTTGGCTGCCCTGCATTTATGAAAGAACAGACATTTCTCCACTCTCTGTGTGTATTCCATGTGAAGTGCATTGCAGTCTTATCCATTTATCAGCACGCTCCTGCTTGTGAGTACATCCAGAACTATTAAACACTCAATAATGCTAAATTACTCATAAAAACCTAATGCAATTCAGTGACAAATATTTCGACTGGGAGTGTTTTTCAATGTCTTCTAATTAAAGACATCTGAAAACATTGAAAAAGGCTTCAGTCAAAACATTTGTCATTGAATGTATTAGTATTACTAAATATGCTTATGAATAAAGCACTAGAAGCACGAGGAGAACAACAAAGATGCAAAAACTAGAAAAAAAAAACAACGTACATTTTCATTTGTAAGCAAGTTTAAGTACAGGACTTTAGTATTGTTTTAACCCTTTAAGCACTTGTGTGTACCACCTCTCAAGTGACAGCAGAGTCTTTTATTCTGTGAACCAGGAGATTATGAGACCCCTTGGATTCTAAACCAGTCACAAACAAGAACACCTGTATGATATACCATGACAGTGAACAACCAATAAAACATAACATCTGCCTAGCAACACACTCCCCTTGGATTCTAAACCAGTCACAAACAAGAACACCTGTATGATATACCATGACAGTGAACAACCAATAAAACATAACATCTGCCTAGCAACACACTCCCCTTGGATTCTAAACCAGTCACAAACAAGAACACCTCTATGATATACCATGACAGTGAACAACCTATAAAAACATGACATCTGCCTAGCAACACACTCCCCTTGGATTCTAAACCAGTCACAAACAAGAACACCTGTATGATATACCATGACAGTGAACAACCAATAAAACATAACATCTGCCTAGCAACACACCCACCTTGGATTCTAAACCACATCTGTATGATATACCATGACAGTGAACAACCAATAAAACATAACATCTACCTAGCAACACACTCCACCGGAGCAAAAGTAAAAGCAAAATTGCAGACAATAGCATATTGTTATGATTGCCATCTGTTAGCCTTTAATTAAACAGATAAGATACAAGACTAATAAAAGCTGTCTTTGCCTAACTCTGCATGCACCTTCATGACCCAGCTATTCTTAACATATTTATTTTATGTAGGGTTATAAACATGGGACTCAGAATGCATTTATCTGAAGCTACAAAGGCAGCAGATGGTGTGACAAGAAATGTCAACAAAGCTATGTTTGGATATTAATAAACAATATATAACCTCTCCTCCAGAACTCTAGTTACACTATCTGGACAAATAACAGGCTAAAGGCAGTATTGTATATACAATAGATTATTGGGTACAATATGATGGCAACCTGCAGGGATTCTTAATGATTGTGCCCCTTCATACAGAACTATTTCAATGCCACTGTAGGGCCACTGTCTGCTAGCATTACCAATGAAGATCATTTGAGAAGGGTTGCCATTGTAAAGTCAGGAAGACAATCGCGGTGGCTATTGTTAGCTTCAGATTCTATCTATACACTCCAGTGGCTGCCTGACCTTGTCCAGCACAGCTGGTCAATGAGCTCCTTCATGGTCATGTTGTCCCACCGCACGGCATGCCGTGCACTCCAGGGGGCGTCACAAGGGATCTGAACAAGAGGAAACACAAAAGAGCTTTCTGCATGAGTTGGAGCTTACTTTAGAGTGAGCCCTCAGACCTGCTGCTGCTCGTGATGGAAACACACTTTCAGCAGGGAGATGCAGCTTCTCTATATTACAGCGTACATAATAATAGCAGGAGAATGACTACTTCTTTGGCAGAATCAAATCGGCAAGGTAGAAATGAAATATTGTCTGGTGCTCTGTTTGTGTAACAATGTGTTGCACTATATTTAAAAATGCTGGTATAAAATCATGTATTAGTGTTCTAAAATGTCATTTCTGTGTCATGGATTACAAATGCTTCTGCAATTCCATGCATCTGAAACTGCACACTTCACCAGTACTCTCTGTTTCAATTCAAACAGCTGCATATTGACTTTGTTAGTTCAATACTAGCATACACAATCTAGACACACACACACACACATACTGTGTTGCTGCTACTGCTTTGGAAGTGAAGTGAGTGATTAGTCACTGACTGTCACTTTTCTAGTTAACTGTCTGGTGCTATCCCTAATACGTGATCCATTCCATTGTCATGACAAGTGAATCCATCATATCAGAATGATTGGTAACACCACAAACAGGTAAGAAGAGAATAATAATAACACTTGTAGAAACTGTCGGACTGAACTCCTTGACTGACCTCCTCCCCCATGTCATCCAGCGTCCTCCACAGGCTGTTGTAATCCATGTAGACAATGGGGTTCCACATGGGCGGGAAGGCCCCCCTGAAAGGGTACGTCTTGCCCTGAGAGGAGACAGAGCAGCAGGTCACTCACTGACCAGCCAGACACACAACAGGGTTAGCATTACAAATTCATTAGAGGGGTTACATCCAGCTTTCAATGTACACTATTTCCATGTACGTGTTTCATATATCTCAAAACCGGTTTAAAGGGCTTATCCTTCTCCTGTTACTTTAGCAGGTCCTACACTCTGGATACAACACACTTCAAAAGAAGTACACTTGCTTACCCTGTAACCTTTAACCCACCCCCTTCCCCCCTGTTATTATTTTAGTAGGTTTTATACTCTGGTTACAACATAGTTCTGACCCCCCTTTAATTTAAAGTGATTGTAGCTTACAGAATAGTTCCATAGATGGTACCTATTGTGCACTCTCTACATAGGTCTAGATTGTGCAGTTTTGATAGAAACACATGGTACAGCAATCATATATTTCCCTTTCCAAGCTGGGTCTATTCAAGTTATCTAAACAGTAGTGGATCTAAAAACAGCTTCACTTAAGAATTAAAATTAGGGGGCTTTGTAAAAACAAAGTAACAAAATAATCATTTCCAGTACTTGGACCTGCCTTAATACAGCCATGGGCAGCACAAACAAACGTCTGTAGGTTTATAGCCACATAAATTCTAATATTTGCCTCTGCCGCAGTTTATCTTGACCTTTACATCTGAGCAGATTTTACATTTTGAAGTCCTTGTCCGTGTACAGAGAAGCACAACTAAATGGAGGTGACAGGCTGGCTTCAGGGTTCTTTCTTTGGTTTCCATGGAAACAGAAGCGAAGGAAGAAGATACAAAACTGTGATAACATGGGCAGCAACCAATTATCATGGTATTTATAAAAACAAGCACGGAACTGGAGAACAAAAAACACAACAAAAATACATTTCGATTCAATTACAGTATCTCGCCAGTTACAGGCAGAGGAGCAATGGCTGGAGCAACAATGTATATAAGGTTTGTATAAAGGAGTGCTGTCGTTGGTATCCATGTTTGGTGGTCTCTAGCACACTCTTCTCAGTTTCCTTGACCCCGATGGATTGGCACAGGTTTTGGGTTCCACTGTCCTTTGGTTTTACCTCTGTTTTCTCTAATATACAGCACCACCTCTCCTCCTCTTCTGTCTTGTCTGTCCCTCCTAAACACCCTAAACCTACAAATTGAGTATTCCTGTCTGTCACTTGGGGTATAGTAAGCCAAGGTTCTGTAATCCCAATGATATCCTAGTTTTGGACACATGAAGTCTGAACTCTTAGTAAATGCTGTACTCTCTCACCTTCACGTGATGGATGAGCTGCTCCTTCTCATTGACGAGGTAGGTCTGCACCCCCAGTTCCTTGGCAAGCCGCAGGATTCCATTCTGGGTGGGCCCAACATAGGCACCCCCAAGATCCACATACTGGAACTGAGGACCCTGTTGCAGAACAGACACCACAGTTCTATTCCTTTCACAGCTCCTATTTAACTTGAAACAGAACAGACCAGAAACACTGGCAATGCAGATAAAGAGAAACCACCATTAGACTGGATACAGGAAATTGAAGGAAACTGGGAGTTTAGAGCAGAATTTAGTTAGAAGCAAAGTGGCCCTGACACCTCATCCTAACACTCAATACAAGCAGAATGGAGATCTCAAATGACAGGTATCACTCAGAGCATCAGGCTGTCCAAACGTGGACTGAGGGGAAATGGGCAAGAGAAACAAAATTCCCAGGAAGTGTGGCTGTGGAGGAGGAGGCTTCTAAACAGTGACATCCTCTTGCACTGGAGTCAGTCTGTTTCTCAATGCACTGCTCCTTCTCCACTGCGTTGAATATGTTGAGTGTGAGTGAAGTCACTCCTAAGCTCTTACCTTCACAGTGAGGGTTCTTCCACCCACACGATCTCTGGCTTCAAGCACCACCACACTAACACCAGCCTCTTTCAGCAGCTTGGCAGCAGACAACCCTAAAAAACAGCAATGACAAAAAAACACAAGCTGTTAAAAAATAATAAACTGCAAACAAAATGACCAAAACAACCAACCTGAAAGAGTTATACCACGGTCAATTGAGGACAGAGAAAAATGCAACAGGGAACAAGAAATCGCTGCATGAAAAACCTGCGCAGACATTGAAACAAGTCTAACAGTAAAGAGCAAGTAGCTTCTTGGTAGTTTTTTTTATAAAGTTATAAACCATTCTGAGTGGATTTATTGCAATTTTCAAATAATACGTTTCACTTTTTTAATTCTCTTAAGTCAGTGTCACAGTGCTTTCACCTGAGTTCAGGAACTGCTCTTCAGTTTCAGCTGCCTTTCATTGATATGTGTAACACAGGCTAGATCAGCTGAGAGTGTCTTGATAGGAGTAAGAGCCAGCGCCCTCTAGTGATCTAACACTGGATTAAGTCTCCTTTTGTTTTTCTGTCAAATGTATAACAGGCAAGCTGAACCGAAGAGCAGCTCCTTAGCGCATAATCAAAGCACAATAACACAGACTTCTATACAAACACAAATAAAACACTGAAATAATGCAAACAATATAAAAGGTGACAGGACCAGAACACAACGGGCTTCTACAATAGAGACAAAGTATGTGGCATGCGAACATGAATATAGAAATAATTCATGCATGTTGGTCTTTTGTAATAATTGCCCTGCGGTTGGATTAGAAGGTATTATTGGTAAGTGCTGGACTTGTTTAATGATGCCAGGTTGCATAGTAGATTATATTACTGTGTACAGTCTCCCACACACACCACTGATGTCTAAACACACATGTGTACACACACCTCATCCTGTCACTCAATAGAATGGAGATCTGTTATTCAGGAAATTGTTTTTCAGTCAGAGAATAAAAGCAGCTCGGTGACTCAACAAGAATATCAAAGAGAGGCTCCGAAACAGGTGGGCCCTGTGTTTCTATGGTAACGTGACGTTTCCAGACAACGGCTCCTATACGTTCTGCTGCATTTGAAATAACAAGAGAGAATCCCAGTTTACTTTCATTTGTATTCTGCCTGTGGTTTTTGTGCTGCCAATGATGCATGGCAATAAAACCCCTCAGACAATTCCGGTTATTATCTTTTTAAACCAATTATGAAAGGCCTATACACTACCGGTCAAAAGTTTTAGAAAACCCCCATTTTTCCAGCTTTTATTGAAATTTAAGCAGTTCAAGTCCAGTGAATAACCTGAAATGGTACAAAGGTAAGCGGTAAACTGCCAGAGGTTAAAAAAAAAAAGTTTAGCTTACCAAAAACTGAAAAATAATGTACATTTCAGAGTTATACAAAAAGGCCTTTTTCAGGGAACAAGTAATGGGTTAACAACTTACAGCTGTTCTGCAGCAATGGAAGTAAATTAAGCCTTGACAGTTGATGCTAACAATTCCTACAGGTGTCCCAACTTTTGTTGATTACTTACAAACCCTCTGTCTGTATAAAAGCAGTGTTGGAACAGACTGTGTTACTACACCCTCTTAAACATTATTTGGACAGTACTGTACTGCAGGAAGTAGTATATTGCTCTCATAATGGCGAGAAAAAGGCAATCAACAAAAGAAGACAGACAGACCATTATAACCCTTAAAAGTGTAGGTATTTCCTTTAGAGAAATTGCAAAGAAAGCCAAGGTGTCAGTGAGTACAGTTTCCTACACCATCAAAAGGCACTTGGAAACTGGAGGAAACTCTGACAGGAAGAGGTCTGGCAGACCCAAAGCCACAACAGAATCAGAAGACAAGTTGCTGAGAGTCAACAGCTTGCGTGATAGGCGGCTCACAGGACAACAGCTTCAAGCACAGCTTAACACTGGTCGAAGTAAGCAAGTCTCAGTTTCAACTGTGAAGAGAAGACTTCGAGCTGCAGGTTTGACAGGTCGAGTGGCAGTAAGAAAGCCATTGCTAAGATGGCAAAATAAGAAAAAGAGGCTTGCCTGGGCCATGATGCACCGCCAGTGGACTACTGAAGACTGGAAGAAGGTCTTATGGACCGATGAATCAAAATTTGAAATCTTCGGTTCATCACGCAGGGTTTTTGTACGCCGTCGAGTAGGCGAAAGGATGGTTCCTCGGTGTGTGACACCAACTGTCAAACATGGAGGAGGAAGCGTGATGGTCTGGGGCTCTTTTGCTGGATCCAGAGTCGGCGACTTGCACAGAGTGAGTTGCACCCTGAACCAAAACTGCGACCACAGCATTTTGCAGCGCCATGCAATACCCTCTGGTATACGCCTAGTTGGTCAGGGGTTCATCCTACAGCAAGATAATGACCCAAAACATACCTCCAGGCTATGTCAGAACTACCTTAGAAGAAAAGAACAAGACGGTAGGCTTCAAATCATGGAATGGCCAGCACAGTCTCCAGACTTAAACCCCATCAAGCTGGTTTGGGATGAACTGGACAGAAGAGTGAAAGCAAAGCAACCTACAAGTGCAACACATTTGCGGGAACTTCTGCAACAGTGTTGAGAAGAACTTTCCGAACAATATTTGATTTCCATTGTAGAAAGAATGCCACGAGTGTGTTTGGCTGTTATATCTGCAAAAGGTGGGTACTTTGAGTCAAAAATTTAGATTAAATTTTGTTAAACAAAACGATTCCATGATTTTTTTTTTATCTCCAATTGTTTATTTGTTCTATGCTTTAATTTCAGAGTACATTGAGACATTAAACTGCGTAAATTTCAATAAAAACTGGAAAAATTGATGTGTTCTAAAACTTTTGACCAGTAGTGTATATATACTGGAATCACAGGCCACTAACAGATCAAACAAGTTACTGTAGTTTATCACTAAGTGGAAACACAGGCCACTTGAGTGACAGGTCAGTGGAGACAAAAGGAAGGTGCTTAGTCCAGACCGGAGGCTTTTTCTTTTAGTTTAAACATCCAAGCCCTAGAGCCTGAAGCGTAATGTAGTCTTTTCTGTCAACATAATCCCATTTAATTCTCCCTGTCCTGCCGTAATGCAAAGAGACCCATGCAGACGTGATCGCTGAATTGTAATGCTAGAATCCATCATCATCGGATGTTCTCTCAGTTTAAATGGCTTCCTTACACTCTCCAACTTGGTATTACACTCTGAAAAAAAACTACAGCTATGGATGGGCAACCAGCTACACGCCTCCAATCAGATGTGGCTTTCTATCAGACAGTTTGTACAGTCAACACAAGGTACTCCCCTCTGTCTGGGAAACTACCCACCAACTGCCATGAAGCCCTGTCATTGATTCCCTTGTAACTGACCAGGAGACCTAGGCAGGGGTTCATTTGTGCCGGACTGCACCAGATTCCAGACCCCTGGAACTGAATCATAAGCTCATAACTGTGAAGTGATGAGATATGTGCAAGTACTTCATGAGTCTCTTTCATAAACCTAGAAAAACATGTTTGAAGTTGTTGTCATTCTGTCATTGTAAAAAGAGGTAACAACTTTTCTCTGTTTGCAATGTAACATATAATGTACTTCAGTTTCAGTTACAGATTATACATTTCTTGCTTGAGGAGGAAAAAGATAAATAGAATAATGTATGGCTCAGAATATATTATGACACAGTAATATGTCTCGACTTGGTTTTGGGTATTACCAGCCCACACCAATAAGAGACATTTACAGTGGCTCTCAAAAAAGTATTCACCCACCTTGGACTTTTCCACATTTTATTGTGTTACAACATGGAATCAAAATGGATTTAATTAGGAGTTTTTGCCACTGATCAACACAAAAAAAGTCCATAATGTCAAAGTGAAAAATAAAATCTACAAATTGTTCTAAATTAATTACAAATATAAAACAGAAAATAACTGATACATTGTTCTAAATTAATTACAAATATAAAACAGAAAATAACACAATAAAATGTGGAAAAGTCCAAGGGGGGTGAATACTTTTGAGAGCCACTGTATTACTGTGTGATAATAATATTTTCTGATGTTATTTCATATAGTCTGTGTTTCTTAAAGCATACACGTGAATAACATTTAAAACAAACCACATCCATGATCACTCTTGCTACAAAGCAAGCACAATAAAATGGAGAAGAAATAATACATTAAAAATAAAGACATTGTTCAAAGTCTTCCCGGTTTTTCTTTGTTTGACTAAATGAAATTGGAAAGGTGTTTGTCCTTTTTCAGGTATCTGGAGAAGTTCTCTTGTTTCTCCAGCTCAATGCAAATACAACTTTGTGAAGTTTATAATATCAGCAAGTGGTTTTTTTCCCTTGTATTTTCATTTTCTTGCTCTTTTAAAACGACTCCTTAAATTCCTCAGATATTGGTCTGAACCTCATTGTTGAGTTCCCATCATTGTTTGGTTGAATGTCCGTGTCTTTATAATGAATTTGTTATTTCTTCTCCATTGTGCTTGTTGTAGCAAGAGTGACAGTGGCAGCAGTTTGTTTATAAATGAAGCTGCTGCCCAGGAAGCATCATGACGTATAGGAACATGTATATTATAGGAAGAGATTTTTTGCACGTTCCTATGTATGTACATAAAGCTGACAAGGATATGTTTTTTTCAATATAGCTTTCTGTTTCCATGGCAATGTAGAATATATACACATAAATGTTTATTTAGAGAAGTTAACAATTAAACCTACACACCAATTCTATAGCAATTCTTTCTGTCCTACTTTAACCAGCTTACACGTTCCACCCCTGCTTGACCTCACCTTTTCTCCTCTGACAGGTATCCTGACCAGAGCTGGTTTTAAGGGCTAGCAAACAACTGCCCGGGGCCCCAGGCCAGGGGGGGTCCACTAGGTCATATCTACAGAGTGAAATAACGCAAGAATCCATACTAGCACCGTATGTCACCTTAAAGTGGCACAGTCTTGTTGATGAAAGTTTAATTTTACGCCAGCCGTTAATATCAAATGGTATTGTTCCCTTTTAACAGGTACCTGACAATAATTAGGCCTGCTGATCTTTCAGTTTGCATTCTGAATGTTTAAAGTGCTTTGTTTATTTATTTTGTGAAAGTCCTTTGCCAACCAGGGTAGCAGTGGAAGTCATTCACCTCTGCCCCGTGTGTTTATTATAGTATGTGTTTTTTCTTTATTGTGTTTCTTGGGTCTCTGTTCTCATCTCTCTTTCTCTCTCTGCATTACTGTTTAGTTCATCTTATACTTTTCTTTATAATACATACCTTACGGTTAATGTATTTGGCTCTATATGTAATGTTGCTCTCAGTCAATCCTAATCAATCAATTACTAACCCACTGATAATAACCCAGCACTTCTATGTATAGAAGGGTATTCTTTCCTTCTGCATCTCCGCTCATGCATGACAAGAGCCTGATTTACAGTTCTTTCCTGATCTGATTGACGCTTGGAGACCCAGCATCGCTGATGTCACCGGTTGCACTGTGGCACTGAGACTCCACCACTGCTGGATGTGATAAGCTGGCATGTTTGCAGAGTCTATAGCGGTGGTGTTTAACCCTGATTCTGAAGTATCCCAAACACTTGGGTTCATTATGTTTTATTTGTAATTGTATTGCAGCCTAGGAATTCCTACAGCTAGAGTCTGTCTGTGAGTGCTGTCTTATGTGCACTGGAAAGCAATGCACTTTTAAAACAAATATTTTGTTCCTGCTGTTGTTGGGGACCAGGGTTGAAAACCACTGGTCAAAAAAAGAATGAATAATATAATACAATAATAATACTCTTTATCTTCACATGAAAGGATACATGGAAGCAATCTGGATTTGTATTCAAAACCAAGGAAACAAGATTGTGCCCTTCAATGAAAAAAGGCAAAAAGTGGCAGTTTTGCACATTAACACTGAAGCCTGTCTTACCACTACTCTTTATTAAAAGGAAGCCTGTGGATATTGCCTGTCAACTACAATAAAAGGTTGAGGGATTGGGGTAGTAAGCCGGTAACATTCACTTCTAAGAATGCTGTATATTTTGTACTCTAGCCTTTTTGTGTTTTTCTTTGGACCAATATGCACGGTGCTCTTTGCATGTGTGTGTGTGTGTTAGAGGAGGGGTGTATCAATGGACAGCGTATTGATGAGATTAGCCCCTCGTGGATTGAACACTTGTGATACTTTGTTTACATGTAAACAAATAGAGATATGTATATTTTATATTGTGATGCAAGACCAAAGCACAACATAGCTCATTGTAGTTCACCTAGTGGCTCTCGAATTAAGTGTGTTTTACAGTTGGTATGAATACATCTCTCCCTGGCTCATTTATTAGTCAAAATAGTCCATTGTTAAATGGTTGTTTGATATTATTATACTTCATACAATTCTGCAAGCTTCTTAAAGCTTATGGTATATTCAATTATAACTTGTTAGTAATTATAATTGCCAACATAGTTGCCAACAAAACTATTATTATTTGATAACAATGCTAATGATAACAAGTTCATATTATTGATGACATATGTGGCGGAGTGTCCCGCCCCTATGTATTATTATTTGTATTTTTGTTTGCGGCGCAGTTAAAAGCGCAGCGTCTTTTATTTATATTTAAAAAACCCGTGAGGATGCATGACTGATCAGCTAACCAGCTGACAGTTATGCATCCTTACCAAACGGGTGCAGACTCTGGCCGAGGGGTTAACTAATTGTTAATTATCTTATTACCCCTCGGCCACAGTCTGCACGCGTTTGGTAAGGATGCATGACTGTGTTTTATTGATTGCATTCTAATGTTCCCTGACTTTATGATTAGTTTTAAACACACAGATTATAGCACTATTAAAACATATCCAACAATCACTGCTAATAAACTAGTACTTGCCATGGATAAAACACGCTACTCCAAAAGACAACACAGGCATCTACTGTATGACAGCAGAACAAAGTGAAAAATGCATTGCCTGGAGTTAAATCTAACTGGTGTGTAACTACACTGACAAAGTAGGTGGAAATAAAGTAACTCACCTGACAAACCCCCTCCAATGATAATCACGTCTTTTTTGTCAACTGGTGTTTTCTGCCGTTGATCCATGTCTGCAAATTGAATTCTCTTTGTGAAGCAGAAACAGGCTGCTGCTTATGGGATGTCTTGGTCTGTGGACTGTCTCTAGCAGCGACTGTGCCAGCTCTACAGTGTGCCCCATGACAACAAGGTGGGGCTTATCCCTCTGCTCCTCTGCTCCCCTCCTCCTCCTCCTCCTCCTCCTCCTCCTCCTCTACTCCTTCCCTCTGCTCCCTCATGACTCATTTCAAATACACAATTCATACAAACAAGGTGGGGCTTATCTCGCTGCTCCCTCACGACTCATTTCAAATACACAATTCATACAAACAAGGTGGGACTTATCCCTCAGCTCCCTGCACGACTCATTTCAAATACACAGTTCATACAGGTACTTTGATTTACAGAACTTTAATACTTATATTTGAAGCCTGGGCTCTCTTAAAGGAATAATGTCCTCTATCGTTTTAACAATACATATTTAGGAAGGCTGTTATAAAACACATGCTCAGAGTCCTGTTAAATGCTGTCACAACAAAGACACTGTTTTTCATTTCTGCTTTGCTTCCTATGCTGCCCCAGAGCTGGCAGGATTAATGTGTAACCCCTCCTGCTCTGCCTGCTGCGTGGCTCAGAGTGATGCTGTGGCTAGCAGGATTAAGGAAAAGGGGCTTATAATACTGCAGCTGAAACAAACTTAGAGAATGTAAGCCTACTGCCTGAGTTTGTTCTTCCGGGTAAAGTTGAAAGCACAGAGGGCTTTTGAAGAACGGTGGAAGCAGGCATGGCTGTATTTGTGTAAAACTGAAGATTGTGTAATGCTGCAGCTCTCCGATGGTATACAGTTGCCAGTATGAATGTTGCTAGAAACTTTTACATTTCCAGTTGTTAATATCATATATGTGTTTCCATACCTCCACCTAGGACAAAAAGTGATGGAAAACACCATATACACTATACTTCTTGTTAATAAGACACTATATGCACTAGTATTACTAACGCATAGGAATTTCTGCATTTGTAATATTATGTAGCAAAATGCCATATGACAATGTATTGTGCAGCTGGTTGTGCTTGTCTACCTGCTTCTTGCAAGCATTGAAACTGGTTCAGTGCTTTATAATTGTTCTAATAAAAGCATGACATCTGAACTGTGAAGAATTGCATTTGAGAACAGTCAGGGAAGCATACTGCCCTCATGAACGCATTCCTTGCATTAACAAACTCATCCATGCAAGAATACAGCTAACTGCCTACAGTAGCTCCATATAAAGACCAGTGTAAATGTATTTTTTTTAAATTATTGTGCAGGACAACACTGGGGAGCAAAGGGTTAAAACCTTGATACAATCTGTGGGTTGGTTTTGAAAAGACCTCTAAATTTGGGTTTTGTCAAACTCTTTGGGATTTTAGGAAAGATATACCTTTTTTTTGTTTTTAAGGTTGTGAAATCTCTAAAGAAAGTGTCCAAATGAGTACAATCTTATAAAAACTCTCAGAACATGTGTTTGAATGTGATCATCTTCAAAGGGAAACCTTTATTAGCTAGTACCTGCTAATTAGGATGCTGTTTTTTTCAGATCCAGTGTAGATCAGGTGGATGGTATTACATGACCTCTGAAATGACACAGTTGGTAAAATCGGGTTAAATAGCAGATAACAGCCTTGTCTTTCAAATTCTTATTCAGCGTTTACATTTAGGCTGGATTTTAGGGTCTCGTGACGAGACACTACAAACGCATTGCCACCAGTTGAAAGTTCAGTGTATGGTTTACCTCAAGTGACAAACATTAGTGAGGTTTGAAACAGAGTACAGTGTACTGCCTAAATCACCAGCGTGGTGGAGCACACAGAGCACAAGCAATCCAGCAGAGTGAGAAAAAAAGGTGCAGCACACAGAGTCTCTGCAGGAGTTCAGGATTTTATTTTCCATAAAAGTGCGTAACTTTCACAAACAAAAAACATTTAACAAGCTTGCATTGAAACACTTACTAATTTCACAACCAGCATCCTATTTTACACATCACTGTTCCTTACCTTTGAAAGTATATGTTCTTTTTAAATGATATGCAACAAAATAACTGCCACCTTGTTTGTATTGTCTGCAAGGCCATGTGAAAACTCGTGAAATTAGTTAACAACTAATTCTGAGTTTGTTCAGATTTCAAAATTTGGATATTGATTTCAAAGTTGATTTACAGTATTTTTGTTTGGCTGGAGACAAACAACTTACCCAAAAACAACCAAAATTCAGTGCATTCAAATTCAAAACACAAGCAGCATGACGTAAACAATCACTTGTAATGTCAAAGCAGAAGACATGGGGCCCAGCTTTCAAAGCCAATATACCACTGAACAAGGTCAAGCTAAGTTAGCTAACATCTACTCACACGCTGTAGATTGGATTTCAATAGTCCATTCAGTAAAGCAGAGCTATGGTACAGCAGCTAGCAATTAGGATATGCTGTTTGGAGAGGCACATGTTAGTTCAGATATCAGAGTGGTAATGGACCTGCCTCTGCTGTCAATTTTAACTAAAAATCAAAAACCTCAGGAGTCGAGTAAACTGAAGAGTTCAAATCAGCCGATTTCCTGTTGTAACCAACAAGCGAAGAGAAGAGCAACATTTCCATTATTTTGTTGCTTAGAAATGTTACCCTGGAACAAAACCTTTCAAAAGCTGAGCCCATGGCCTGTTGCTTACATTTACAACCTTTAAAGGACAATCAAATAGCAGGGTGATTGTAAACTCCACTTTTCAATACTGCCATGGAGAAAAATGCTGTATTAATGTTATCTCAGCAACAAAACTCTACTACAAGCTGAACTACAAATAGTAGGTGTTGTCCTTTACACAGGACTCACAGGACCCTATTTTGAATCCAGTTAAAATGCAAAAAGCTGATTTTCAAAGTGGAATAAAGCAGTTTTAATGGCACAAAACTAGGAAGAAGCATTGAGAACTTAAATCCGAATTGTAAAGAAACTGTCTTGTAGACAAGTCTTTTGGCTAGTACACTGAAGAAGGCCAAAATGTTTGCCCCCCTCACTTAGTTTCTTATTGGAATATGCAATTAAATTGTTGTTTAGGAGTAGCTTCTTGCTAGTTTTATACCATTAAAATGATTTTATCCCTCAAAATGTGTGTTAATCCCATGAAAAACAAGGCAACTTTCAGGCATTTTTTTCTGGAAACTTAAGAAACTTCTTGTAGGTGACATTTCTAAGTAATTTTCCCTTGTGCACAAGTTACAATATCTGAACAGCCATGGCTGGAGCTACGAAGTGAATACTGATTACAAAGTGCTACCAGTCCCCTGAAAGTTGCCTAGTTTTCCATGGGCTGTAGTCCTAGAACCTTGCTGCTCCTCTGTTGGCGTCTCCTCCCCCTGCTCGGAGGTGTTTTGCACAGCAGCATTATAGTGTCCTGCTAGTTTGTACACATCCAGCACGGCTGTCCTGCTCAGTCCAGGTCTGTGAGCTCCAGTGTCAGTCTCTCCTTCTCCAGCTGCAGCTCAGCTATATTCTGCTTGTTCTGCTCCACCTTGTCCTCCAGCCACTGCAACAGGGGCCCGCTGATAGCCGACATCTGGCTGCAAAGATTCTTCGTGAAGACTAGCGGGAAAGGGCACACAGCACACAGGGGTTATGTTAAGCAGGTAATCAAAATTTAGTTTCACTGTCGATTTTAAAATAGGGGGTCACACTAGAGTTCCATAAAAACTGCTTTTTATTAAACTATTATAACAGCAAAACTGAATTTCCCTTTCACGTTTCTTCCTAACTGGATAAGCGGTTCTCAAACTCTGTCTAGGTGAGAGCCCATTTAAAGTGACTTTGGTCTGGAGGGACCCCCTGTTGAAATATTTTCTAACTAATAAATTACAGAAATATCTAAATGTAGATATTTATCAAAAACAAAATGTAGTTACCATGTAGATACCAAGTCTCCACGTCACAATTTCTAGATATTCAGAACAGTAGTTTAGGTCCTGAGCATTTTACGTACAATAGAAATAAAAAGCATTACTTAAATTATTCTGCTAAGACAAGCCCAAAAACATTTATAAAATACCTGAGCCATTGTGAATTTTTGTTATTAGATCCAGGTGAGCAAGACTGAAAGAGAAAGCACACGATATGAATATGTGTTGCAGAAGACGCATTATAAGACATATCACACAAGTACTATACCCCTTCCAGTTTTCAGAAATAGACAGAAACACGACAGTGTGGTTACATAATAAAAACTTCACCAGTGTAAGCACAAATCAATAGAACGGCAAGTAGGTGCCTAAACCCATGCATACGCTACAGCTTGCATTAGCAATACAGTGCCACCCCGTTATAACACAACCCGTTATAGTGCGGAATCGGTTATAACATGGTACGGGCCTGGCTCCCATTTCCCCCATAATGCAATTTAACTCACAAAAGTTGGGTTTTATTGTTGTTTTAGATTACCGTATTTAAACCCATTTAAGTTGAAACTGGGACATATAGTACTTCTAAAGCTCCCGTGCTTGCACTGTATTTTTTTTCTAAAAGTAAAAACAAACTGTCCGTTAATGTTACAAAACAAGTACGACACAATACAAGTGTGTATAAATGTCCTTGGATTCTGTGTTATTTATTTACAATTTACAACATTTATTATAAAAAATATACAATTTAAATAAGAGTGGTGTCAACTTTAAACTGGTGGAATAGCAGTTTCTACTATACTGTATATATTGTAATGACCCGGGATTTAGACTGTTACACGACTGGTCTACGGACACTGTGTGTGTGTGTGTGTGTGTGTGTGTGTGTGTACGTGTGTGCTTCCCTCAGCTGGGATTGATTGACGTCCGGGTAGGCGGAGACATGAATTCCCACATCAACACGGACAGAGCTGTGACAGACAAGCTGCTGTGTGAATGTGCTGCTGGGAGAGTGAGACAAGCTGCTGTGTGAATGTGCTGCTGGGAGAGTGAGACAAGCTGCTGTGTGAATGTGCTGCTGGGAGAGTGAGACAAGCTGCTGTGTGAATGTGCTGCTGGGAGAGTGAGACAAGCTGCTGTGTGAATGTGCTGCTGGGAGAGTGAGACAAGCTGCTGTGTGAATGTGCTGCTGTGTGAGTGTGCAAGACTGTTTGTTGTTTTTGGTGTGAAACACAAATAACACGGTCTCCAAATACGGACCCCGACAACCGCGTATATTTATTTATTATACAAAATCCATTTCACTTATCAGGCACCAGAGCTCCAGGGTGTTAACATTTGCAGAATAAAACAAACAGATTTGGGAGACACTAAGCTCTAGAGGATAATCAGCTGATACCACAGGCTTCATTGAATAACCTGCTTAACGCATTTGCTGTAATTCGGTTTGCAATGATTTAGAAGAAACTCAGATAAGCCTTTCTATTGATGTAACCTCTAATTCGCTCAAAACATAATTATTACAAGAGGAGATTTAAAAAACTGAATCAACAGTGGCAAGGTGCATCTATCACGGTGGAAATATGGTGAGCTTGGACAGAAATACAGCTTGTTTTGGTTGGAAAAAACATAAAATGGCCCCTGGAGCAAATCATTCCTGAGAAATGTGAGAGAGCAAAGCAGTTAGCTAATTTAATCTTTGTCTTCTTCCAAAGAAAGCAAAAGTTCTGTTGTATGCAGGTTCCGGGGACTGAAATAAAGTGAAAGTGTTACAGAACACCTTGCACAAGGTACATGGGACACATTATGATATCTTTGCTGTGTCCCGTATTGTCCCTGTCACTACGTTATATTTTAAAACATACAGTACTACCAACACACATTATTGGTCATAACATAACTGGGCTATACATTTCTCAACATTTTTTGGGGGATCGTTCACCAGGAGAAAAAAAAAATGATTTGCAGTGCATCCAGATCACGCTCCCACCATTCTGGATTTGTGTTCCCACAACAGGAACAGAAGTTTGTCGTTTGGACCCCACTGTCTCCGGCTCCTGTGCTGTGCAGATGGGGAATGCAGTGAATGGACGGCCTTACCTGTGGATTCTCCTGTAAGCATCCTGCTCCTCCTGACACAGAATCTTGGGGAGCTCCACGGCAGACTCCAGGCACACCTTCCCAATTGTTTCATGAGGGACCACATGGATTGGGATCTCGATTCTTTCGTACCTTAAAAAAGAAATTCAAAGAAAAAACTGACATCACTTTTGTTATGTGATAATAAACAACAGGCTGGCTTGCTGTAATCCCTCACAGAGTATAAAGTATCGTTTTTTTTATTTGTATTAAAATCAAAGTGTACCAGTTTCTCCCGGTGCTGTTACATAAACTTTTTTTCCATGAACCAGGCCTTGTTTGCTTACCAGTTTGGTCGTTAATGAACACTGTCACTCTTTGAACATGCTTTTTGTATTAAGTTCTGCCTCTGTTTAGATTTACAACAGAAAAAACAATGATTTGCAATGATATTCTGTACCATAACATTTCAAAAGTGCTGTCTGGCTTGACTGTCCCATTTGTTTACTTACTCAGAGCCCTTCTGTGCCTGCACGGACTGGAAGCAGGTGTAGAGCACCCTCCCGGTCTGAAGGAGAGAGGAAACAAAGAGTCACAACCCTCCACCCCTGACAATCCTGTTTATTTCCCATCACCCCTGACCCAGCCTGCACTGCAGGACATGCTGTACCTTTGTGTTCTTATCCTCAATGAAACAAGAGAATATCAGCCCAACAAAACCCTGGTCCATCATTTGGTACATTGCCTGGGTCCGCACATCTAGAAGCAAGAGGAACAAGTCCATTTACAATACAAGCACTGTAGAAGGAGAATGTCTAATACAGTCAGGGCAACTCTCCCGATTTAAACATTAGATAATAGAAACAGCTGACAGAAGCCTGTATCGCAGCATTTTGATAAGTCAGATTCTGGTGCTCAGTCTTGCCTTTCAGAGCACTCTGTGCTGCCTTGATGTTTTTAGGTAAACTCAAACTCAAAACAAGTGTTGTGTACCAGGCAGACTATGTCAACACCGTTGTAAGGGGGCCCTTTGGTTCTTGTAAGGATTCTTCACTTGCCTTTCACTTTATTGGATGCAATGTGCTTTCAGTGCCACCTGTCACCTGATTTCTGAGGACTGATACAGTGCGGGATTATAAAGATTGGGTATTCACTATTATATAGAGCAGCACAGTAAATATTACTAGGTGGAGCTGTGGTGCCACATACAAGCAGATAAAAAGCACAGGACCTGTCTTGATTGCTGTTACAACTGTCTGACACTGTTTTGTGTCTACTGCTGTATTGCCCCTGAATGTGAATGAATGAAAACAGCCCTCAATGTAACGGTGGACTGCTGAACCACAGAATGTGTACTGTACACAGGACCAGTCTGTAACATCAGTGGTTTCCAAACACAGGAATGTTCAGCACATACACATTATCTGTCTCGTAAAATATATTGGTTAAATGGGGGTCCTCACACAGGATACCTAATGTAAGGGGGGGGGGGGCCTCTGTATTTTTAGGACTTTTTTTTTTCTTTCTGAAGCACAAGTAGTCATAGAATAAATATTAGGCTGGCTTTAATTTAATTGCCACAAGGTGGCACTGTTGAATGCTGTGGGGAAAAAGTAATTGGTTTCTGCATGGTAAAAACATTCCACTTCAGGAATAATGAAAAACAGGGATCATAACAGAACAAAATGTCAGAAAAACTAAATGTTACATTATGAAAAAAAGAGGACCCGAATATAATCATATTTATTTTTATTAGACCTTAATACCAGTCTGTAGTGTTGAAAGCGTTAAATAAATGTTGTCATTTATTTGTAAGGGAAAAAAGGCTACACCCTAATGTTTAGAAATGGCTTGTTAAAGCTGTGTAAAAATACATACACCATAATTACACTGCATTTCTTGCAAGCCTGCTAGACTTGCATCTGTAATGATATGGTCCTTACACATGAAGGGAAGTAGATAAATAAAAAGCATGTGATCAGTATTATCAAAAGCCTGTAAGATTCTCAGCACTGTCTGGCATCACGTATCCACTGCTTACCAACATGCGACGGCCACACTGTGATGTGTGGGTGGGAATGGTACCAGCCCACCACTCGCATTGGCCGTCCAGTCATTTCAGCTAACCTGTGACAGGTGTTAAGGAGAAAGGATCCTCCTGGTTTGGGTTCATTTAATTCAAGTCATCAACCACCACCTTCTTGTTCTCTGAGTAACACTTTCTTTATTGGAATGCAATCCACATCTGCATGGAGGATTTGATGCTATGGACAGATGTTGGTTTTGGGGATGATAACACCAAGGGAAAGGTTAGGGAAGAATCATAAAGTTACTAATTTCAAGACCATTATTACAACGGCAGAGTATATTTTATCAACAGGTGGTACATACTGTAGTATGCATTGACCAAACGCTATACTCATGCATGCCACACAAAATACTGATTTTGACTGCTGTGACAACGGGGCTACCTTGCACCCTGTAACTTCCATAAACACTTAAAGATAGAACCCTTCCAATAGGCAGCGCAGAAATACAATGGGCTATGTATAAATGATCAGGGAAAGGATATCTCAGCTTCAGTGGATGCAGCAGACAGCTGTTCTGGAGAGATCTCCACACGATCCTTCCTCTTGTCTGACCGCCGCAGGATGATTACTGAGTGGATGTGGACAATTCTGCCTGTGTCAACCTAAAGGGAATTATGGAAAGAGTTCAAATATAGGACATGTTCAAGAACAGACAGGACACATCACAGGCAATACTGTACTTGCAAAGTGTACTGCATCTGAACTGTTAAATAGAAGTCGGTTTGGAGAATCTGCTTTGCACAATCAGTAGTATACATATTTGTCTCAGAGACCGTTTTATTATTCTCAACATCCTACGAAATCGAATCACACAAACAAATAAAATAATTTAAAACTGAAGATAAGCGACCCACATTTTCAACGTTGCAAAGTGTCTCAGTATCTCAAAAGTATAACAAAACACAAATGTTAGACAGTGTTTTGTTATACTTTTGTCATGTTTAGCTTATCAAAGGGTAAAGGTTCTGAAGTATAATGTAAAAAACATGTTTTAATTAAGCAGTATTGTGGTTACAGTACTGGGACACCTTACAGTTGTATATTTTTATTATGAATGTAACCATTTAAAAATATTGCAGTCTGGGTATTATAAACTAATTAAAAAAAGATCTGCCACTCTTCCATCAGCTGTAAGATTGTGTTCTTTACCCCGTAGCCTACCTCTCCAATGCAAAGCCCCATAACTTCTTCCTTCTCGGTACTCAGCGCGTGATTCATACACACCAAAAAAGCGTCCGATTCCAGGTGCACCGCTTTCACAGCCATTGTGAACTCCAACCACTGATTTATTTTACTAAGAAATAATCAGAAAAAAATGATACTAGTGTATATCACTGGTAAAGTTCTGCGATATCGATCTGAAACACGTCAATAAATATTCCGTCCAATAAACCTTTCCGTACTCAAACAAACACCGCTTTGAAAATTGCTCTGGCTCTTTATCAATATCATACCATCATATAATTTGAGTTTAAAAATAGATTTGGAACGATGTTTTTTAAAACATACCATTTGTGTTTGCACAGGGATGCGAGTAACAAAGTGAGAGTTTGTTTTGTTTTTCCCCAGTCAGTCACACTCGCTCGGGTTCTACACGGAGCTCTTTCTTGTGAACACCTCAAGGGATGGTTTATGCAAACGAAACCTAACAAACAGATTAGATAACCAAGTTTCAGACTTGTATTGGATTTCGAGTTTGATTATGAAGTGATAAAGTAAGACAAATAATAAAAAGGTACTTTAATATGTTAGAAACCTCTATGCTGTTGTTTTTGTGCACGCTGAAGTGGCTTGTGGCGATACTGTATTTTAAAGTGTGTGTATCAAAACAATGTATTCTGAGTGTGAAGGAAGACTACTCATTTATCCAAATGCAACGAACAAACACCAACGATGTGTACACTAAACGCATTGAGAAATCTCACTTTAAATGCATAACCGGAGTGCATTAATATATATGTGTGTGTATATACAAGGTGAATATAGACACCCAACGATTTATTTGTCAAATAACAAACAATAATATACATCCATAACAAACAAAATAATACAGCAGGCAAGTAAACACAAATCAGATCCCATTGTTATGTGGTTTTCCTTATCTAGTTTGCCATTTCTTTCTGCAGCGGTGTCATTAGCATGTCTCAGAAGGATCCCTGTCAGAAGCAAGCCTGTGAAATCCAGAAGTGCTTACAGGGTAAATAATGCAATACAAGTCTGTTTCTTGAGGTGGTTATAAAATGAACTGCAAAGTGGTACCTTTTCAGCATGCATTAAGAGTTAATATCCTTTTTCATACTTATTGTGATGGGGTCCCTCTTGTTGAATATCTCGTTCTTCGTTTGTTCATTTTTTTATTTTAATTGGTGATCTGCATATATTTCAAATTACAACTTTCTAGTATCTAATTATTTCCTGTGCTGTGTCAATTTAAATCCAATGGTCTAGCTTCAATCGTACAGGAAGAGATTAGGTACCAGGAAGCAGCTGGGTAATATATATATTTCTAACTATAGTGATGTCTGTGGTAATGTTGCAAACTCATAAGTAAGAAAATAGTTTTTGTAATTTGGGTCAGTGTGTGTCATTTTGAAGGAAATAAGGTGTGTAGGGGCTGGAAAGTGTAATAGTAACAGACTACCTGACAGTAATCCTTGCAATCTGAGAGCCACCATTGACATGTATGGTACCAGACCTACACGTTTGCTGTAAGGTATATTGGCCCCTAACAATAGGGATTTTACTTGATTTCTGTAAATCTCAAAGAATATGCAGTGTGGAAAAGGTTTTAGATCACTGTATTAAACATGCTTTTTTGAAATTGCACATGCAAGACCTACATTTTGACTGCAAGTGCACTTGTTATTATTTCTGGGATTTTTGTTTTCTATTCTAGCTAACAAGTACATAGAGAGCAAGTGTGAGGATGTGATCAGAGCAATGCGGAGGTGCTGTGAGGTGCACACTGCTCAGAGATCAATCTGCTGCTCAGGGTTTGTGAAGGAACAGGAAGAGACCATCAAGAACAGGTGACCTCAATCACTGAAACCCGTCACTTCCAATAACACTTGAGATGGCTGCACTGTGTTAAGATATTGTAGAGTTCAATAAATGATGTAGAATAGTACAGATTGTTTTTGTTTTGAATTCGTTTATGGTAACAAGCGTTTTCTATTTTCAATATTCTTTACAACAAAGTTTCTCCATGCTAAGAACCTTCACTATTTTAAGCACATTTTGGTAATGACACTTGGGTACTTTAACTGTTGTTCTGTGGTAGGTTTCATTGATGAGCTACATGGTTAAGCAATATTATCATTGTACTGGGTAGAAAATAAAACTAGTGACATAGGCTTTGAAAGCAATGAAGCAAAATAACTGATAGCATTCCCACTTCCAATTTTCAATTTCCCTGTAGCGAGACAATCTGGTTCTGAGTAGAGCGGTCATTATCCCACCAAAAGCTCCAGTAATTCAGAATCTTGAAAATCATTGGGAACAGCCTAAAGCAACCTAGTACAATATTTGACCTAAAAAGCCATTTTAAAAATATCTTATAAATACTGTAAACTTGGTTTACAGTAGCATTGGAGGTTGAAAAAATTGGGTGCACAAAATGAAATAATTTTCTACCCAGCTAGCATTCATGGTATTTGCAAGTTTGAGCTCAGCAAGTTTCATCATTTTTGTTTTAAGTTTTATTTTCCACTGTGGTGCATATTAATAACAAACACAACAGTGCATCTCAATAATCTGAAAGAGAAAACAACAATACAAAAACAACAACCTGCAAGTCCCATTATAGTGAAAACATCTGAAACTGTCTATGTTGTGGGTATCGTAAAAGCAAGAGCTTCATAATAAATAATAAATACAAATCTATTTGGCACAAGCTATGCGATTTCACAGGTAGATAATCTGCAGAATTTTTTGAAGTATGAACTATTTGGCCATTACATGCGTCTATTTTAATACTTCATAAAATTAGGTGACTTGTGAAGCTCAATCGTAAGCAACTTTTCTTTGTTAATCAAAGACTTAACAGAGTAGCTTGTGCTGGGCTTTCAGAGAAATAGTGTATGGTTTTGTTATGTTCTAGATTAAGTGGGTTCAGGGACAGAAAACTGAAGTGCCAGATGTCTTCATGTATTCAGTCACATTCCTTTTTAAACAGGAATGACAGTAAGTTACACCCCCAGTTCTTCACGAAGCAGGCCAACATGCAGAAGAGGCAGCTTGACTTCACTGTTCTCCCTGTACTGTTTAAAGTAACAATTTAACACGAATACATATACAAATAAAAGCCAGTTATGTGGTACAATCCTAGTTACCCTGTATGTGATCACCATCCAATCTGTATTATAAGACCCAGTCAAGTGGTCTGATGTTGGGATATTCTCTTTGCTCCATAACGGCTTACTCATTATTAAAAGCTAACTTTTAAAAAACTTTACCAGAAAAACAAAATCACAATAAGGGAGTGATGAAGGTGAAAACAGCCTTGACGATGGAACAGGAATATCCTAATCGAAATGCCCAAATTCTAAATGCAGATTGTTTTTATTAAACCTTCTTTACTGAAGTCTGCATTTAAAAAAAAAAAAACACATCTAAGAAAAAAGCTCAACACAAGCAAAACTACATTGAATCAGCAAGTGAACTGGTTCCGGAACAGAATGTCCATGCGTTGTATAAACCTAGACACATGTTTTTGTCATGTTCAAAAGTCCTAATCATACCCCAAACTCCTGTACGAATAGAACTCAGCAGTGGTTCCAACACATTGCAGTTACTGTGCCTTTTTTCTACCTTGCTATAACACCATCACCTTCCTTTACATTGAAGAGATACATTTTGTGATACATGAAAAAGAAAAGGCGTTTTACAAAATAATAGAGATTCCTAAGATGCCAGTCCAATCAGAAAGCCCCCGGCAAAGCCCCCAGTCAGTACGATGTTCTTCTTTATGAATGTGGTCACCTGTTGAGAAAAACCCCCAAAATTGTCATTTAAAAAAAAAAAAAAAAAAAATAGAAGTGTGATTAAAATATGAGGAACACAGTATTTAAAGAGATAATCCCAGACCAGACCATTTACAGACTTCACTGAACCTCAACTAGGACAAATGAATAAATGCAGAATGGATGATAAGACATTCCGTTTCATTTCCTGTTTCAACTTTACCATTAATCACTAGTTCTTTTTTCAGCTGGTCGCACAGACCCTAATCTTGGAATACCTTAACCAAGGTAATAAGGTAATCTTGGAATACCTTAACCATAAGGTAATAAGGTAACCTTAGGTGACCCAGGATTAGTGCTTAAGGCCTGTGAAGCCAGCCCTTATGGATATAGCACAATACTTGCCAAGCCGTCTTTTTTCGCACTGCAGGTCCACAGCAAAGCCATCAGACCTATAGTGTCGGAGGACAACACAGATCTGAATGGCTCCACAGCAGACCCGCAAGCGCCCTGCCGGCCACAGGAGTCACTGGTGCGCGGTGACCCGAGGATTACCCTGCCGACCTGAGCCCTCCCTACCCAGGCAGCGCTTGGTCAATTGTGCGCCACCCCTGGGAACTCAGGCCACAGTCGGCAAATGACATAGCCTGGATACGAACCAGCGATTTCCAGGCTATAGGGCGCATCCTGCACTACACGTGGAGCGCCTTTACTGGATGCGCCACTTGGGAGCCCCCTGATATAGCACAATACTAATGTATACCTACTCTGTGTTAATGTAGAACAGGCTGAAAAAATACTGAATACAAAAATGCTGCTCGCAACCTCTGCACTAAAGTTTCCTCGTACATGCATTTTTAACAATGGATAAACGTTTAGGATCAGTTCAATGTTTATTATCATCCCTAGTTGGGGCATGTGTTGTTCCTTTTACCCCTAGCTTAATAAATATAGTATCTCGGTATTCCTGTCCCCTCTCCAGATACATGGAACACATTAGAATGAGATCTTTCCCACAAGGGCATATGATACATTTACTATCCCCTAAAGATGACTGGGTAGGACGCTTATTATTTGTTATACCCCAGTGTGTTTCTGCAATGTGTGGCTGACTATGAAGACTGGTAGGGACTGACAATAGACTTGGTCTTTACATGGAGCTGGTTACAAGCAGGGAGTTTTTCTGTAGCAGATTGGACATTCAGCCTCCCTACCTCATCCACTTTAGTTCGGACTTCTTTTGGTGGCTTCTCAGCACCGAGTTTGAGCTGTTTCTTTGCCTTGTTCACATCCTGCTCAACTCTCTTCCAGTCCACTGTAATGTAACCTGTGTGGTTTGCAATCTAGGGAAAGGAATTGCAGCGATTTGAATTCACAGTTTTCACAGGACAGTAAACTATACTTTAGAAATGCAATTTCAGCCACAGTATACAGTTGAAATGTGTGTCAAAAAGGTTAAAAAAAAAACTTTAGAACTGGGTTTTATTTTTACTGGACAACACCTTTTTGAGAGAATCATAGAATACAGCCATGTACCAACTGTAAAAATGAAAAGTGTACTGTCTATACAGCACAAACAAGTCACACCACCTCAATTGGGCAGTCATATTAAGGTAGAGGTCAAAGTCACAGAGACATTCAGCATACAGTGTTAATATAACCTCGCAAATATGAAATCAGCAGGGTCTATTCCATTGATCTCAACTAAAGCAAACCTAACTACCACCACGATTTAATATTAAATTAGGACCAAAAATGTTACTGTACTTACAAAAACACACGCAAGAATTAGAGATATGAGCTTTGTCAAAGGCCCAAAAAGAGCATTCCTGAACTTGCCATACAAGTGTAAGTGGAGCCTTCGTACCTGAAGCAAGAAGAATCCTCCGCCCACAGCTGAAGCAGCCACCTTTCCCACTTTCTTGAAGAGGAACCCAGCACACCTGTAACACCAGAAAAAACGGGTGCATTCGTTACCTTCAGCACTGCTTTCAAACTTTCATCCTATTCAGGAAAGCAGTTTCCTAGCTTTGAATAGCTTGGCTATTCACCTATCAGAACTGAACTACATTCACAGCTTGTGGAACAACTTGTCGAGCAATTCCCAAAATACAGGCTGCATTCTTGTCCCCTGAAGGGAACTCTATAACATTGAGAGACTGCAAGTCCTGCCCACCATGCCCCATTGCAGGTCTAAACACAGCACTCTACGTGTCAATTATAGGAGATTGTATCTTATCAATAATCAAAATGATCACGATTATGACTTGGAGAAAATCATTTAATAAATCACCAAAATGTTGCAGTGCAGCATGTCTACTTCATTCATTTGGTTTCAATCTGGACATAATACCTGAACCACACCAATGCAACCTTGTACTGTGTATAGTGAGTGCCACCATGTGACAGCATCAGGTAGCGGTTTACAGTGAACTTCTTGAAGGATGCGAGTGGCTGTAGAATGGTTATTGGTGCCCACTGGTCAGCCAATCAGAATACAGGATTTTGAAATGACAGAAGCACTGACCAGCCCGTAACTCCTCCGATAGCTATCTGTGTTGCTACAGAGTATTTCTCTGCAATCGGTCCAGAGTTCTGCCCAAACACTCGGTTCCACCATCGCTGTTTCTTGGCATACTCTGCAAGGTCCATCACCTCGAAAGTATCCTCACCCTTTTCTGGAAAAGCAAATAAATGAAAATGTGTTTTTCTGCTTTACAATTTAGATACAATGTCAGGTAGTTTCAGGAAACCCTGAGCAGTACATAGTTTTACATCACTTTAGAATCGAGGGTTATAAAAAGTAATAACACACGACCGAGCGCTTTATATTCAAACTAGAAAATGGAGCAGAGATTTCCTTTAACCGGATTGGTCAATACGACAGCTTTAATCTCTGCTGAAGGACCTCAAATGTTATCTTTCAAACTATGTATAATCACCGTTCCAAATCAATCCGCCCGAAAAACAGCGTTTGCTGTCAGTGGCAATACAATTACCACAATAGCAACTAATCCCGTTTGTATGAGGAGTTGAAGAAATCAAACAACTGGGTGCAGTCTGGTTACTTTCAGCAACTTCATTATCACAGCAACACCACAGGACAGTGCTCTCTTCTCTAACACAGCTAGGAAGGAGGCTTTGAATGAACTTTCTGAACAAACACTGTGAACAAGTAACTGAACAAACAGTTCAATCAGGATTAACACAGACAACTAGATAGTTTGAATTACTAAAACACATTTTCAATTTATTTTGCTAATAAATGTTAGGGCCTAACAGTAACTTAAATACTGAAACTTACACAAATAACATGCACTCAAATCCAAATACATTTTCAGAGTTCACAAACCATGTTCACTTTTCTGTACAAGGTACCTGAACTGAAGGACGACTCCATGTAAGTAGAAGCTTTTTTTTTATTATTATTATTTGGCAGTTGGAAATACCCATGAAGAGTCCATCACTGGGTTAGTGAAGCCTGAGTGAAGGCTACTAGACCTCAGATGGAATTCTTAGCGAACCACATTACTCATGGAATGATAAAAACGTTTGTATTCATTAGCAACAAAAACTAGTGCTGCATAAAATCATGAAAAAACAAACAGAAAATCTTCAATTTTTTTTTTATTTTATTTATATAAACGTATCCATTTTCTAATAGCAATAGGACCCTTGTACTTACTGCAAGAGGCTCGGGACATTAAACGACATGCATCTGGCCTTACCAGACTGTAAAGCCTTCTTCAGATTCTACTGCTTAATTAAAATGTTTTAAACTTTTTTTTTTTTTTACTGCCATTTGTAATGCTAAAAAAACAGGTAAACTAATATATAGCAGATATCAAATTTCAATAAATCGCAGAATAAAAATGGTTCTTTATTCAAAAATTATAATTTTTTATATTGTGGCAACCCTAATTCCGAGTAACAAGTAACAGCACGCCCCTATTTAGAACCAATTCTGCGTAGCTTTCTTAAATAAAACAAAGCTGTTGTAAAAGCAGCTCCTTACTGAAGTTGACAGATGAGCTCACTTCTCTTGCACTTCCTCACCCTGGTTTGTGACAGGTGACATGTCCTTGGAAAACTGCTCAGGCAACTTCAGCATGAAGCTGGGCTTTTCTAAACAGCTCAAAGTATTCCCCCAGGTCATACGAGAAAAAGAAACCAATACAAGTGATGACTGAAAATATTGTAAAAGTGTAAGAGAAAGAAAAACACTCTTAAGTGCCTCAAAGCTACTTGCTGTCCATGTTATGTTTATAGTTAATTTCATAGCTTTACTGCCCCATTTTGCAAGCCTGCTGCATTTACCAGCATTTTCAGTCTGATAAAGAGTAAAACAATGCTATCTACCACCCAGACTAAATAAAGGACTAACATAGCTTCCATATGCTGTGTTTCCACTTACAACAGTCTGGAGTTATGTATACTGTGCTATAGCATACAATGCACAGTGAATCTTAACCAACCTTGCCCACGCTGAACTTCTGGCAACACTCAGTTTAAAGGGGACCAAAATAGCTAATCTCAGTCAGCTGACAGATGGCAAAGGGGTTTCATTTTCAGTCTGACGGATTTATAATGGACACGGGCCAAGATCCACCTTTAAGTTTATTTAAAGAGAAAGCTACAGTAAAATATAGTATTCTTAGTAAAACACACAACATTATAAATATACAATTGAGTTACTGTTTTTCAGGTAGGCACTTAAATATTTAGGAACATTGGTTATATTGCAACTCAATTTTGTTCTGCTTTAATACATATATTTAATTCTTAAGTGTCTTGAAATACCTATTTTTAGAGTCCAGAGCCCTAACCACTACTCCACACTATCAACACATGACTCAAACACAAAAGGAATGGAGCAGTACAAAGACCATGTGTTCACAGGCTGTAGAGCTGTGCAGAGGATATATGAGAGTGATAATGTGTGACACGCAGCATTGATCGTTTATTTGAGATCCCAACACAACTTGAAATAACTACTAAAACTCACCACAGTTTAGGACTGTGACAATGATCTACCAATATATCATGTGTACAGGATTAAACATCTGACACACACAACTTGGGCAAACAGGCTCCTACTGTAAAGTGGGGCGGGTAAATTACCTTTACCTAACACATTTGACTAAATATAGCGGAGTTCAGTCTCAGTGCACTTGAACCAGCCCATCTTAGAACAATTCCAGTTGGATATTTCAGCAGACACGCCCGAGGGACTGCGGTTACATTGCTGGAACCTCTGGAGGAGTTGTTTTTTTCAATCTCAAATTAGTGTATTAAACAGGAACATTTTTGTCAGGACTACTATATTTTATAGGGGAAGAGGATTATTATTGCCCGTGGAAATTTAGTAATCACTTATCTCTTTTTTGTTCCAAGTTGTTAATTATTTAATTGAACCAATTAAAGCTCCACCCAGTCAACTTGCATGCAGTACTATGCTATTGTAGAGGCGCGTGGGACCGGAATTTCCATCCCTGAATACAAAACCAGCATCAATGAAAATAGCCTTCATAATTACAAAAAATGAGCTCAAAACACGGTCACTAGTAAAGTAATATTTATTTACGGAATACATAACACACTGCCCTATACATAAAACAGCAGTCCAAATTAATACGCCCGACCTATGTATGGACTGACTCACTGGTCGTCTAATATTAGTCGATTTAGCGCTAACTGTAATTGCATGAATTCTTACTTCGGTAAAGAGCTGTGCACCCACAGCAGGAAGCAGAATTCTGGAATTCGCCTAATGACACTAATTTATTATATTAGCTGATATATACTCGTACAGCAGTACCACTGTTGCCGTAAAACGTTCACTTTCATTAATATCGACCCTTGAAATGAAAAGGAAAGTATCCGTCATCACTTCCCTACTTGATTGTCGATTTATAAATCAAATGCATGACAAGCGAAAACATAACGGTTCAGAATCTTGCAAGTCCGAGTGAGACTCACCTTTCTTCTCTGCCATTTTTCTAGTTGAACCTAACCTGGAAATAGATCTGGGAGATCAATTCCGGTTCATCAATTGACCGGGAGGCGTCTTTTTTTTCATACCCGTTATTCTTGAAGAGGCACGCCCAAATGAAGCGGCAGGGGGCGTGGCGAGGGTGTGGTTTCGACTCAGAGACTGCTGTGATTGGATGCAAACTGAGAGGGGGCGAGGCTGCAGTGATTGGGCGCGGAGTTTTGAAGAGAATATATAAATATATAAATACTAATTCACTTTTACCTCACAATCTAATATGTTGGAGTGTTATGGTGTCATTGTCTTATTTATTTTACAATAGTCTGATCGATAGATCTAAGATATGTATTTTATTGTAGTTTTTACTATTATACAATATTCTTTCTCAAGACAATATTTTAGGACGCACGGAAATACCAATCGTTTTTTGTTGTTCTTTTTATACTTAAGACGTTTAACGGTGAATACAGTACGTTATTTTAGTTTTTCTATGTAATAATAATAATAATAATAATAATAATAATAATAATCATCATCATCATCACGTTTCACAGACTCGTTTACTGTTGACAAGGCCAGTTTAGCAGAAACGATGATCAGCTGATCAGATGGAAGGGTTTGCCCTGTGTAGTTCAGTTTCCACTACACTGCTGCACCATAAGACAGAGAGACACGTGAGGTTTTCAAACAGGGCTGTAGGAGACCATAAAGTGTTAACTGTGTTAAAACAAGATTGTTTTGCTTTGGGTTAATAATAGAAAGTAGCATTACCTAATAATCTGTGGAAATAGAGAAGGATTTTTTTAAAAAAAAAGTTAAATTAATTAGATTGTGTTTTGTTTATACAGACGTGATCAAATTTGTTGGTACCCCTCCACAAAAAACGAAGAATGCACAATTTTCTCTGAAATAACTTGAAACTGACAAAAGTAATTGGCATCAACCATTGTTTATTCCATATTTAATAGAAATCAGACTTTGCTTTTGATTTTTTATTCAACATAATATTGTAAATAATAAAACAAATGAAAATGGCATGGACAAAAATGATGGGACCGCTAACCTAATATTTTGTTGCACAACCTTTAGAGGCAATCACTGCAATCAAACGTTTTCTGTAGCTCTCAATGAGACTTCTGCACCTGTTAACAGGTAGTCTGGCCCACTCTTCCTGAGCAAACTGCTCCAGCTGTCTCAGGTTTGATGGGTGCCTTCTCCAGACTGCAAGTTTCAGCTCTTTCCATAGATGTTCGATAGGATTCAGATCAGGACTCATAGAAGGCCACTTCAGAATAGTCCAATGTTTTGTTCTTATCCATTCTTGGGTGCTTTTAGCTGTGTGTTTTGGGTCATTATCCTGTTGGAGGACCCATGACCTGCGACTGAGACAGAGCTTTCTGACACTGGGCAGTACGTTTCGCTCCAGAATGCTTTGATAGTCTTGAGATTTCATTGTGCCCTGCATAGATTCAAGGCACCCTGTGCCAGGCGCAGCCAAGCAGCCTCAAAACATAACCGATCCTCCTCCATGTTTCACTGTAGGTATGGTGTTCTTTTCTTTGAAAGCTTCATTTTTTCGTCTGTGAACATAGAGCTGATGTGACTTGCCAAAAAGCTCCAGTTTTGACTCATCTGTCCAAAGGACATTCTCCCAGAAGGAATGTGGCTTGTCAATATGCATTTTAGCAAATTCCAGTCTGGCTTTTTTATGTTTTTCTTTCACAATTGGAGTCCTCCTGGGTCTTCTTCCATGGAGCCCACTTTTGCTCAAAAAGCGACAGATGGTGCGATCAGAAACTGACGTACCTTCACCTTGGAGTTCAGCTTGTATCTCTTTGGCAGTTACACTATGTAACACAATTTTTGTTCCTGGGTAGTAAGTGTTATTTCCTAATTGCTTATGTCTCAAAAGTATAGAAAATGGCTATTATTCCCCACAAACTTTGCTTTTGTGACCAGGACAGTGATATTTTGAAATTTACCTATTTCCAATGAGAAAACGGGCGAATTTGTGTCTTTTCGTTCACATAAAGTCAGAAAAAAACAACATATGAATCCAAATTAACATGTATTTATACTAAAGTAATACAAAAATGACTACAAAAGATTTAGAAGTGAGTAGTTTTTCCAGATTTACGATTATACTGTAAATCACTTTCATGAATCAGCCCCCAAATGTTCCCATCATGTTCTCGTTATACTGTCCTTGGTAGTGGCGTTCAAAGTCCAGTATATCCTGGTGGAAGCGCTCGCCTTGCTCCTCCGAGTACGCTCCCATGTTCTCCTTGAATTTATCAAGATGAGCATCAAGGATATGGACTTTGAGGGACATCCTTCAGCCCATTGTGCCGTAGTTCTTCACCAGAGTCTCAACCAGCTCCACATAGTTTTCGGCCTTGTGATTGCCCAGGAAGCCCCGAACCACTGCGACAAAGCTGTTCCAAGCTGCTTTCTCCTTACTCGTGAGCTTCTTGGGGAATTCATTGCACTCCAGGATCTTCTTTATCTGTGGTCCGACCTTTGCCTCAGACAGCTTAGGGAAGAAGTCTTGAAGGTACTTGAAGGCTGCCGACTCCTTATCTAGAGCTCTGACAAATTGTTTCATAAGGCCCAATTTGATGTGCATTGGTGGCATCAGCACCTTCCGGGGGGTCCACCAGTGGCTCCCACTTGACGTTGTTCCTCCCCACAGAGAACTCGGTCCGCTGTGGCTAGTCCCACCTGTGGTAGTGCACCTTGGTGTCACTGCTGTCCCAAAGGCAAAGATAGCAGGGAAACTTGGTAAAACCGCCTTGGAGACCCATCAGGAATGCCACCATTTTGAAGTCTCCTATGACCTTGATGCCATCTCAGAAAAATGCAGATATGTATCCACTTAGGCAGCTGGAACTAAACTGAACTGGTGGGCTTAAGGCCCCTGTATTTATACTACTATTTATATTACTGGAAAGTTCTAGAAGTTACTTCAAGTTTACTCAGCACTGAATCTATCTGGAATGTTCTGGAAAATAGGTAAATTTCAAAATATCACTGTCCTGGTCACAAAAGCAAAGTTTGTGGGAAATAATAGCCATTTTCTATACTTTTGAGGCATAAGCAATTAGGAAATAACACTTACTACCCAGGAACAAAAAAAAAAAAAAAAAATTTGTTACACAGTGTTATCCTTGGTTCTTTTTCTACCATTCGCACTATCCTTCTGTTCAATCTGGGGTCGATGTTCCTCTTGCGGCCACGCCCAGGGTGGTTGGCTACAGTTCCATGGACCTTAAACTTTTTAATAATATTTGCAACTGTTGTCACAGGAACATCAAGCTGCTTGGAGATGGTCTTGTAGCCTTTACCATTACCATGCTTGTCTATTATTTTCTTTCTGATCTCCTCAGACAACTCTCTCCTTTGCTTTCTCTGGTCCATGTTCAGTGTGGTGCCCACAATGATACCAAACAGCACAGTGACTACTTTTCTCCATTTAAATAGGCTGAATGACTGATTACAAGATTGGAGACATGTGTGATACTAATTAAAGAAACTAATTAGTTTGAAATATCGCTATAATCCAATTATTTATTATCTTTTCTAAGGGGTACCAACAAATGTGTCCAGGCCAGTTTAGAATATCTTTGTAGAATAAGCAATAATTTATCTCTTTTCACAGCTTCTTTGCTTTATTCTATGACATACCAAAGGCATGCAAGTATACATGATAAAATAGCTTTTGATTTAATCACTTTTCAGGAGGAATGAAGCATTATTTCAATGAGCTGTAAGGGTACCAACAAATTTGAGCACATCTGTAGGTATAGGGGGTCTAGTGCGCCAGTATATAAAAACAGATAGACTTGTAATGTGTAGGGGACTGGTTTAGACTATTAGAGCAAAATTAATGAAAATATTACAGATGTACATAGATATTATTATTATTATTATTATTATTATTATTATTATTATTATTATTATTATTATCGGTATTAAGTACAGCGATTAGATTTCTTATCCTTCAAATCTGTAAAACACTATGCAGTTTTAAATGAATGCCTCATCATTTTAGCCTTTTCATGGAACGTTTATACCTATCTTCATCACCGGAGTGTGCTAATACTCATGACAAATGTGAGATACTAAAGCAGTCATTTTCCTGGAAAAGGACGAGCATCCAAGTATAAGACTATGCGTTTATTTACGCGTCTATATGGTATGGCAGTAAGGACCCCAAGGGTGTCCTTCACAGTGCCATTTAATGTCCCAGTCATACAGTTTATAAATTAACCATCGTGAATAAATTAACAATACTGTTTATGAATTAACCATGCTGCTCTAAATTAACCATCTTGAATATAAATTAATCATACTGTTCGCAAATTAATCATACTGTTCGTAAATTAATCATACTGTTCGTAAATTAATCATCTTAAATAAATTAACCATCTTGAAAATAAATTTACTATACTGTTCGTAAATTAACCATCTTAAATAAATTAAACATACTGTTTATAAATTAACCATACTATGTATAAATTAATTATCTTAAATAAATTAACCATGCTGTTCGTAAATTAACCATCTTGAAAATAAAGTAACCATACTGTTTATAAATTAACCATACTGTTTATATATTAACCATTCTGTTTCTATATAAACCATACTGAAGAAATTAACCGTAATGTTCGTAAATGAACCAGTATTGGTAAATTAACCAATTCATTATTTCCTCAACGGCGCCTCATACAACTGATCACGATTCAAACGCAATTGTTTTAAACACGTTTAGAACTATGTAATATTTTTTGCAAAGCAGGGGCTCAGCTGTATTCACGAGAATCAAGTTCGATTCACTCGAATGTAGCGTGTGGTGTAACATTAGAAAACGAGCCCTGTACTGTCTGTGTTGTACTTTCCACAAGATGTCACTGCAGCATGGAACGACATGAATACTGTACAATGCTGGACCAAGCTAACAGTTAGCAGCACTTGAGTGAATCACCTGGTCAGAGAAACGAAAATGAATTTGCTTCTTAATTGTATCACATTATTATTGTGGACTTTCTTTTCTGAATTGAGAACATGATTAATCTGACTTAAATCATTGACATCGCATTTCGAATCAATAACAGTAAAAGAAAACCACAACATTGGTTCAAGCTTTATTTCAGGACCAATGCAGATGCAGTTTGACTTTTTCCCCCAATAGAGTTACAAACCTCAAGTCTTTAACCCTTAGCATGTGCATGCACTTTCTGTATTTACTACATTCACTTAGCACACAAGTTAACACACTTATTTGTTTCTGATCATAGCATTTTATAAATTTGTTGTAATCATTTGTAATAAATATTGCAACAAACTTATTTTTAATATATATATATATATATATATATATATATATATATATATATATATATATATATATATATGCTTGTTTTGTTTTTTAACATAGAGAATCAGGGCTTTCATTATCCAAATCATAGAATTAAAACAAAAAATGTTTTATTATAAATATGATTTCAATCAGTCACAAGTACAAATTAAAATACATTAAATGTTTTGGATAATTAAATCCTGTATTCTCTATTTAAAAAAAAAAAATTAAGTGTATGAAACAGTTGATTAAAAAGTTTTCATCACCCTATAGAATTATTAACTCGTTTATTGCAAAAGACTAGCAGAAACCACAATAATAGTATAGTATTTTATGTTAGATTTTGAAATGTCACATTTTTCAGTTTTTACTGCAAAGCGGTATATAATTCATTATGTTAACGTAACATTATTCAGCAGGTTTCTTTCGACTTTATGAAGCAAAATGATTTAATTCTATAGGGTGATGCAAGACTTTTGTCCATAGCAGTATAGCCACTCCTAGGAGTTCAAAATATCTTTTTCTATAGCTAAATCATGAATCTAATGGGCAACCTTTGCTATTTATATCCACCATTGCTTTTGACTAGCATTTACTAAAAAGATTAGGTTTGTCACTGCTCGGTTTCCTGTGGAACAACATCAGCATCTTGTTTCCAAGGGGCTGAATTCTCACAGCTATTAATTCCAAATCGTCACAAGTGCAAATTTCATAAAGGAGAAACGTACCCAATATTGATACCAAAATAGAAATAAGCAAATCAGACTTTCAATTTAGAGGTTTGTTAGTAGCCTTAAGCTGTTTATCACTCATTTTAGAATTCTAAATGTGTTTTATTCATTCATGAAATTGTGCTAGTGTTGATTTGGAGTAAAGAGCATTGAGAATCTGTGGCTGTCTGTATAAAGAACAGTGAGGTTCTGCCAATATGATGTATTTTCTATTGTACAATATGTGTATGGGGGAGGTACAAGAAAAATAAACACTTTTTATTAAGAAATAATGTATGTCAATTCTCTACAAGCAATGACCACTTAAGAGGATATTAACACTCTTAGAAACTTTTTGTATGAAAGTACAAATCTATTTTAGTCTGGATCTCTTAGGCAGCTTGAAAGTTCTGTCATGTTTCAAGATTCTAAAGTCTTTTTAGCTATAGAAAGAATCTTGAGAGTAGAGCGGTCATTACCTGTAGAATAGTGACCCCTCTACTTACTGTTTGTGAGCTTTTTAACAGAAGAATACCTGCACATATTTATTTATCCGTTCATTTATTTATTGATTGATTTTTGTGATACAGTTTCAGACACAATCACCATTTTTCTGTTTTAGAATCAAAGTTGCTCCACAGCGAGATGAGGAATGAAGTATTTGGCAGGAGATTCATAATGTCATTAGTGACCCAGTAATCAGATGTAGCTGTGCAATTATATCAGACAGACCCTACACTGAATACTGAGCCACCACAGACATCCAAACAGACAAGGGAGACCTTGGAGATCTGTCAATAAAACTGATAAAGACAAACTAAGATCCATTCAGAATAATAACAGCTATTTAGCATAGTATTCATGACATGACATTGCATATGCTAGTACCACATGATGATGTTCTGAAACTCCATGTTCTGAAAATGAAAATCTGTATTAGTCGAACTTTGGTACCATATACTGTTCCAAGCATGGTCTGGCAATGGTTAACCATTGGAAATCATGTTTTTTTTACAAATATGTGGGATTGCTGCATGTTTTTGACATTCCTCTTGTCATTCACCCTACAAGACAAACAGCTGATAATGCCCCAGTAAACTTGTGTATTGCAATGACACGCTCACCATGAACAGAGTCTCTTAGATGCAAACTGTGAATAAACTAACTCTGTTTCCTATAGAAAAATATTACTATCTCGTTCCAGAACATATTTATTCAGATGTACAGTTTCTACATGCAAAGCACCCTTTAAAAATGCAACACATGTCTTTATGCAACTTGACACCTTTGTAAAAAGGGACCAGTAATTATGTAAGTTTAGTATCATTCCATGATGAAAGCATTAACCTGCCTTTAAATTTCATTTTAAATCATACATCCCCAAATAATACACACATCCCAGCAGCACCTGTGTCTCAGAATATACCCGGTACCATTCTGCCAGTGGCTTATACAGCTGTCCTTGTGCTACCAGTGCCCCTCAGTATAGAACCCTTGCCACTGCAGTGCCACTGTCTGTCTGCACTACCATTGAAGATCATTTGATCAGAAGAAAAGCCAAGAAAGCATAGCTTTCAAATAGGGTGCACAGAAACCCTACATGAGCTCTAATCTATTTGTGTTGTGCAGAAGGGGAATACCACATTCTTCATGTTGTTCACGTGGCTGTTTCCCCTCTCTCTCTGTGACCTGGAATACTGCCAAGGCCCTGTCGGCTTGTGTTCTTCTATTGATACAGTGCATATCTGACAATGGGTTTCCTAAATCAACATGAATTACAGTGGCTGACACATGCTACACCATATTTTTATACCAAAAATGTACCATGGGTCACCATTTTCAGACCATGCTTGGTTCGTATATGCCACCACAGCTGAGTCGTTTCAGGTCACACCAGTCATTGCTGTACCATCAGTGACAATAAAACAATCATGGACAGTTACTGAGACACTGGGGTTATCCAGACACTGGGGTCATCCAGACACTGGGGTCATCCAGACACTGGGGTCATCCAGACATTGTCCCATTTTATTTGGCAACTGTCTGTAGTCCTCCATTGCAGTCAACACTAGAGTGCAACACAACCCACATGACAGATTCATGTAGTCTAAAATACACGACAGAATGATCTGATTATATTGCAGATATGACTATGCTATATAGGAAATAATATAAATAATTCATTAAACATATCCATGATACATTTAGGTCATTTTCAAATATATTCAAAATGTATCAAAGTGGCATATATACTGGATATGTATATTCAAATTAGGGGTTTTATTTTGTCTAAATAATAATAGAAAAACTAACAGCTAACAACATTTTCTGGTTAATTTTACCTAACATTTTACACATAAATAACACATGAACAAAGAAGAGAAACTTTATGTATAAACTCGACATGATCAGGAATGAAATTATACTTGAAGTTAACTAAAACACTTCTAACAAGTTTTATATAAATATGCATATACAATAATGCATATATATTTCAGAGATATTTTCAAAAAATATATATATATTTTAGAAAACTAGCAAAGTATTCAAAATAATGGAATGTGAAATTAATTGGAATGTCAATGTAATTAACTTAGTAATTATATTAAAATACATTTTAACTCTAATATAATCAAGTGCTGAATTAATCATGAATTGATGTTCAGTTCATATAAATGCAATATGTAATTACATTGCTATATAGCAATATAGCATATCAGATTTCCTGGCAGGTTCTATATCCTGGGGTTATATCAGCACTACATTATCATCTACATTTACAACTTATAGAAATAATATTTTCAAAACTCTATCGGAACCTAACCACTATTCTAAAGCTTCAGCAATTATAAAGGATATTAAAAGGCAAATGTGAAATGTTGATGGACAATTTTGTCCACGAACGGCTTATTTTACTGGTGAAGTTACACAGGCTGGGCTGCAGCACTGTGCCCTGGGTTGTTCTGAAACATAATGACCATATGCGCCACAAACGTAGTTCATGAACAGTGAATATTAATACAGTGAATATGTGTTAGTCTGACACAAGCGGTCAGTTCCACACAAAGAAAAAAGCATAATAACTGTAAGCATACCTCAGTGTGATCATACTATACCTGCTCCAATGCACCTCTCCTCTGTTCTTCAGAAGACAATGTGGCTGCATACCTCAGTGTGATCATACTATACCTGCTCCAACGCACCTCTCCTCTGTTCTTCAGAAGACAATGTGGCTTTACACATCCTTCCTGCTTCAGGCAAGCCAGAATTCTAAGAATACATAGATACTTCCTCAGCCAAATATTGCAAACTACAGCCTGTTGCCGCTTCGTAGATAAAACCCAGGTAAGAAGATGGACGGTATCATCTGCCAGAATAACAGCCTCTAGGCTTTGCTTCAATCAAAAATACAATTTGTGTGCATATGAGGAAGTAATAGAGCAAGCACTGCTATTAGTACTGCATACTTTGAATTCCCCTGAGTCCCCACGCCTTCATGGGAATTATGAAGTATGTTACTCACCTTGCAGGGGCAGTCCCTAAGAGAAACACTGTAATATTAGTACACATCATTAAGAGTCATATATTTAATTATCAGAAACACTGGATATTTACCCTTACACCCCCCCCACCCCCCCACCCCCAAAAAAAAAGCATTTGAAAAAATGATAAATGAGACAGAATCATTCCATGCAAGTGTGATTGCTGTAGTTTACAGGTACTTTCTTACCAGAGCTGGGATTTTTCATGACCCGCCATGTGAAAGTGATAGACTGGGTTTCCCACAAGTAAAAACTTTACTGGCTTACTTTCTGTCTTCCCTCACCCGTCGCTTGTTACTGCAAATCAATGGGGATTTACGAAAGAAGGCGTTTTTCATCTCCCATTTTCAAAATCGTGAATATTTTGTCTTCCACTGGGGATGACACAGTTATGCATAGCAGTACATCACACAGGAAATATAAAGCTTGAGAGGGGAATGTGCACTGCGTGCAGCTGTGTGCCATTGGCACTGAATTGAGATCAAACAGGGCTGAACTGGGACTGATAGGATTGGGACTCACACAGTATCACTTTGCTTTTTACCATAGGGTACAGAAGGAGAAAGGAGGTAGAGCTCAAATGAGTCCTTTTTGTTAAATGAGAAAAAAAAACTGAAGAAAGATTATCTCTTCTTCCCTTTTTTACTCTTCTGCAGAAAAAGGTATCTGAAAGTACAAATTCAAACATGCTTCACCTACCAGTCAGACCATTAGCACACCAGAACAATCAGACAAGGAGTGGTGCATCACTGTTTGCTTACCATAGACCACGAAAACATACAAAACCAATACTTGAGACCCCGAAATATTGAACTTTCAGTATTCTGAATGTGCGTACCCCAGGGGTCTCTGGCTGAAGGTAGCACAGGCAATTTCAAATGAAAACATTTTGGTATACTGAACAAAAGGACCGAATAATTATTATTGAATAATTTAGTTATTTAATTTGCAAATGTCAAAGGAAACATTTTGAGAAGGTTTCCATGTTTTAACAAAACATCCCAGCTTCCCTCTAACATCTTGTAGTAGATAATTTTGGAAATGGTGAAATTAAATTCATGCATGATAATCCTGTTTTGTAGCTTGCTTCCCATTTTACACAACCACTTGAAAGCTCAGTGGGATTGTCAGGAGGTGTCCTGTCTTGTCTTGAAAGCTCAGTGGGATTGTCAGGAGGTGTCCTGTCTTGTCTTGAAAGCTCAGTGGGATTGTCAGGAGGTGTCCTGTCTTGTCTTGAAAGCTCAGTGGGATTGTTAGGAGGTGTCCTATTTTGGTTCAGGTCTTATCTTTCCGATAGGTTTTAGTTCGTCTCGGTTGGAGAGGTGAAATCAGTATTGTCTGAAGTTGTCTGCGGTGTTCCAGGGCTATATTTTAGGTCCTTTGTTATTTTATGTTACCTTTAGGTGACATTATCCACAGACATGGAGTGAACTTCCATTGTTACACTGATGAAACTCAGCTATATCACTCTTTAAAGCCAGGGAATACTTCTGCTGGGGTGCTATTAGCTGCCTGCCTTGCTGACATCATGTGTTGGATGTTGAATTCTGATGAAACAGAGGTTATGCTAGTCGGCTCTCAGAACCAACTAAAACATGTCAGTTAACTTGAGTTGGACTTTAGCAATCTCTCATCAAAACTAAAACGAGACATTTTGGGTTCATCTTTGACCCTGATCTATCATTCGAGACATATTAGAAAAGTTACTAAAGTATCCTTTTATCATTTGAGAAATATAGCTAAAGCTACTATTTCTGCATCTGATGCTGAAAGACTAATGCATGCCTTTGTTTAATCTAGAATTAATTATTGTAACACACTTTTCTCTAGTATCCCAAAACATGTGGTGTCTTGCTTAGCTAGAATTCTGACTAAAACCAGAAAAAGTGAACATGTTACTCCTGTTTTGGACTCTTTCCACAGGCTCCCAGTGCAGTTTAAAATTGATTTTAAGATTTTGCTTTTAACTTATAAGACCTGAAATGATTAGCACCTAGTTACTTACAGGAATTATTGACTCTGTATACTCCAAACATCACTCTTAGATCACAGGATGCGGGGCTGCTGGTTATTCCAGGGTGAATAAAAATAACACAGGAGGAAGGGCCTTTTTTGTGAAGCTCCTACATTCTGGAATGCTCTGCCTTCTTCTGTCAGGGAAGCTGGGACTCCTACTGTTTTTATAGAAGAGCGTTTCTATCTTAGTTTTTGTATTTTACAATCTAAACTGCATTTTCTTTTTGTCCTTTTTTAATTCTAATTGTATTTTTTTGTTTGTTAAAATTGTTCTATTGTACAAACTAGCTTTTTCTTTTTTTTTTTTTTACTATTAAAACCAAATTTGTATCTCTTTTTTAATTGCTGTTGTCAACAAATTCTGTATTAGACTGTTGTTAATTGAAGGGTTTAATTGTTCAGTTTTTATGTGTTTGACACACTTTGGGTTCTTTATACAAATGTATAGTGATTTTCTTTGTTTTGTCTTGACCAGTGCTTTGAGATACTTTTTGTATCAAATGCACTATATAAATAACATTTGATTTCATTTGATAAAGTAGATGTGAAATAATGGAGCTCAATGGACTCTTCTGATCCTCTGTTGGGATTGATCTGCACCTGGTACACTGAGATAACGAGGTGCACAGGCACAAAGGCACCAGTGGAGAAAGTGACTCTGAGGTGAAAAGGGCTTTTCAAATGAGTATTTTGGAGCAAAGCTCTGAAAAGTGGAGCAGTGCAAAATTAGCTCACAAGCGAAACAATTGCAAGTCAGTCTTTAGGCATTTCATAACAAAACAACATAAACATTATGATAAAAGCTAATAGTAAATACATAGACACCATTTCTGATAACATACACCTTGTAGAGTATTTTCTCATCACTTTTGTGTGTGGTGTGTATTTCGTTTCAGAAACAGCGCTGTCAAATCCTAATCGGATACATTCAAGAATATAACCATTTTTAATTAAACCTTGCTTTTAAAATGCGTCTTGTGATTTGTTAAAACACCATAACATGTTCTATTATAGTTTCCACTGTAACCTCAGAAACCCTTAACAATGGTACATATAACTAAAAACTACTCATAATGTGGTACACATACATAGCAACCATTCATAGCAACAGTGCACACACATAGCAACCATTCATAGCAACAGTGCATACACATAGTAACAATATAGCAATGGTACATGTTCATAGCAACACCTCTCACCTCCGACATGCTGACCCCTCCTTTATGAACTTAGGAAGAACAAAAAACGTTGAAGCGTGTTTTCCTCAGCTTTCTGAAGATGAACTTCAACAAAATCTAAACAAAAAGACGCTATAAACACAAATGTTGTGATTTAAACATCTATTGCCATCCTTCAGCGATATCTCATCCAGAAACAGAGACTTAGAAGCCATGGAGAAAGACCTGACCCGCCCTCTGAGAGAGTTCTACACTGCTGTCCAGAAACCCAATGGAGATCAATCTACACCCCCGTCCAGAAACCCAAAGTAGATCAATCTACACCCCTGTCCAGAAACCCCAATGGAGATCAATCTACACACAGTCCAGAAACCCCAATGGAGATCAATCTACACCCCCATCCAGAAACCCAATGGAGATCAATCTACACCCCCATCCAGAAACCCAATGGAGATCGATATGTCTCCAAGGTTTCATAAAACATATATGGACTTGATATTTTGGGTATTGTAGAAAACTATTGTCCCCGCAGTTTGATGTAGTGTCCTCCATGGGACAATTATGCCCTCAGAATTTGGGAACAATAGTTTTCCACTTTACGCCTCACCCCAGTCCATATTGTTTAAAAATAAAAAATGAAAATAAAATGATGTGATAATCACCCTTTCTGTAATTATACATGCAGCTGCTCTTACATTGATTACACTCATTGTCATATTGCTCATCTTATATACCTCATATTAACCTCATTGAAAGAGACATTTTCATCAAGTGAATAAGAGAAAACAAAGTCCACTGTCTTCAACGTTTCAATGAAGCATATTCCAGAACCAATCTTCTGGACACTTATTAGGACCTTTACCTCTTATTCGGTTGAGCCTCCATTTACCTTGATTACAGCCTTGACACGACGGGGCTGGAAGGTGTCTCAAGGGATGCTGATCCATTGATGGGGTGTATATTTGATTAGAAAGAAAAATAAAGAGGAATAAAATACTAGTACATAATAGGAGGTGGAAACAAAGCAGTGCTGAAATAATGTGCATGGAACGGGTTAGCATTCTATACACATCCTGACATGAACAGTATTTATCATACAGGGCAGTGAAATTCAAGAGTTGATTTCAATAACGGTCCCCGTAAATTCATTTACACTTTACATTGTGTCTCTAATAACTGGGTATTTGCATAAGAAATGGAAGAGAACTAAACTCCCTGCTGCCCTAGACCTTTACCGCACTCTCCTCTCCTCCTTCTCCTCTACTCTCTCCTCTGCTAAATGTGCTTATTTCCAATCTGTAATCCAAGCCTCCACTAACAACCCACGTAAACTATTCTCTACCTTCTCCTCCCTCCTAAACCCTCCCCCCTCCTCCTCCCTCCTCTATCTCCCCTGATGACTTTGCCTCCTTCTTCTCTTCTAAAATCTCAGATATCCGCAAACTCTTTAACACCTCTCCCCCCCGCACTCCCTCCTGCTCCAACCCCTACACCCACTACATCCCCTACTAACTCGCCCTCCTTCTCCACCTTCTTGCCCCTCTCAGACTCTGACCTCTCCTCCCTGCTCCAGGGTCACAAACCCACCACGTGTGCCTTGGACCCCCTCCCCACTCATCTCTTTCAAGCTGCTGCTCCTGCTCTACTCCCCTTCATCTCCTCCCTCCTCAACACCTCTCTACTTTCTGGTATCTTTCCCTCTGCCTTCAAAAAAGCCTCTATCACTCCCCTCCTCAAAAAACCTACCCTTGACCCCACCTCCCTCCAGAGCTACCGTCCTGTCTCCCTCCTACCCTTCCTCTCCAAAACCCTCGAGCGGACTGTACACCGCCAGCTCTCTGCTTTCCTGTCCAACCACTCTCTGCTTGACCCTCTCCAATCTGGCTTCCGCTCTGCTCACTCCACTGAAACCGCCCTCCTGTCTGTCACCAACTCACTTAAGTGTGCCCGAGCTGCCTCTTTCTCTTCTGTCCTAATTCTCCTCGACCTCTCTGCTGCCTTTGACACTGTTGATCACTCTATTCTACTATCATCTCTTGCTGACCTGGGGATCTCTGGCACTGCTCTGGCCTGGTTCTCCTCCTACCTCTCCAACCGCACTTACCAGGTAACCTGGCGTGGAGCAACCTCCACACCTCACCCTCTCTTAACTGGAGTCCCCCAAGGGTCAGTCTTGGGTCCTCTCCTGTTCTCTCTCTACACCCGCTCCCTGGGCCCCCTCATCGCATCCTATGGTTTCTCATACCATTTCTATGCTGATGATGCTCAGATTTTCCTCTCCTTCCCCACCTCTGACTCCATCATCTCCTCCCGTATCTCTACCTGTCTGTCTGCTATTTCCTCCTGGATGCACTTGCATCACCTCAAACTCAACCTCTCTAAATCTGACCTCCTTTTCTTTCCCTCCTCCTCCCCCTCCTCTGATCTCTCTATCTCTGTTCCTCTGGAATCTACCACACTCTCTCCCTCTTCCTCCACTAAGAACCTTGGAGTCACCCTGGACCCCTGCCTCTCTTATTCCCAGCACATCTCCACTCTGGCACGCACTTGCTGATTCTTCCTGAGCAACATCCGAAGAATCCGACCCTTCCTCACCAACTATGCTACCCAGCTCCTGGTCCAGGCCCTGGTACTCTCCCGCCTAGACTACTGCAACTCCCTCCTGGCTGGCCTCCCTGCGTCCGCCACCCGTCCGCTCCAGCTCATCCAGAACTCTGCTGCCCGCCTGGTGTTCTCTCTGCCTCGCTTCGCCCACGCTACTCCACTACTCCGCTCGCTCCACTGGCTCCCGATCAACGCTCGCATCCAGTTCAAGACTCTTGTACTAGCCTACAGATGCCTTGACCAGACTGCACCCAGCTACCTCCAGACCCTCATCTCTCCCTACACCCCCACTCGACCTCTCCGCTCCGCCTGCACTAGAAGACTGGCTCTACCTCCGCTACGCTCCCCTGCCTCCCGAGCCCGCTCCTTCTCCACCCTTGCTCCGCAGTGGTGGAATGACCTTCCTACAGATGTCAGGACTGTCCAGTCCCTGACCACATTCCGGCGCCTCCTTAAGACTCACCTCTTCAAACAGCACCTGTAGAACTCCTCTGTTTGTATCCTGGGACACTATCACCCTTCATTTAAATGTGCTTTATTTTGCTCTTATCTTCCCCCTATTTTACTGCATTTAATCCTGTACTTCAGAATACTGTAATCTGCCAAGTGTTTAACCTGTAGTATTTTGTATTTAATCATATCCTGATGTAACTATCACTATTTAATCATATCCTGATGTAACTATCACTATTATCTGCTGTATTATTGAATTGTGGTTTGTCACACTGTGGTTTGTCACACTGTATTTCACATTTTGTATTTCTTGCTTTTATTGTACTACTTGTATTGTAACACTTGAAATGTATTTGCTTACGATTGTAAGTCGCCCTGGATAAGGGCGTCTGCTAAGAAATAAATAATAATAATAATAATAATAGTAGTTACTTAGTAAATACATGTGTACTTACACAGAATTACAACGTTATTAAGCATAGTTACAACCAGCGCTCCAGATAAGGTTTTGGGCCTGGGAGTAATTTACTCTCAAATATTAACACTGAGAGAGTAAAATGTATTTTCAGGGGGTAACATGCAACATTACCTTGAAGTCATGAGTAATCTTGATAAATACTATACAATATTTAATGGTAATGGGGTAGGCATTAAAAAAGAGCCTTCCATTTTAACTGCAATGTTACTTTGAACTTCCGTACAACCACACGTGTGTTCCACAAGGTTCTTTATCGGCTAAGCGCATTTCTGTTTGAGGTATCACACTGACTCTGCAAATTAATTATGTTACTTATATTTTAACATTAAATTCTTAAA